>NC_060128.1:133953782-135153782 GCF_021461395.2 Schistocerca americana
GACTTCTTGTACTTAAGTCGGCATTGTGCCTTTTGTATTTAATTCCGATGATATTTCTGTGTTTCATCGTCAATAAGAAGGTCATAGGGACACAGTAAACCTGAAGTCAAGCATCGGAATTTATAACTAGTGTCACAGGAATGGTTCAAAACATAGACAGTAAGAAGAGTCAGTCATCTTGTACTGAAGTCGGCATTGTGCCTTTTCTATTTCATTCCGATGCAATTTCTGTGTTTCATCGTCAATAAGAAGGTCCAGGGGATACAGTAAACATGAATTGAAGCATAGGAACCTATAACTAGTGTCACAGGAATGGTTCAAAACATAGTCAGTAAGAAGAGTCAGTCTTCTTGTACTTAAGTCGGCATTTTCCCTAATCTATTTAATTCCAATGCACTGTCTGTGTTTCATCGTCAATAACAAGGTCCAAGGGATGCAGTAAACCTGGCGTGAAGCATCGGAATCTCTAACTAGTGTCAATGGAATTGTTCAAAACATAGACAGGCTCCAGAAGTGAAACACAAATCAGTATAATAAGAGAAGAACTGGAGGGAAGATGTATAAAATGGGAACAACGTGTCAACAGGGAAGCCAGGTAAGTTAAATAAGTAATCAGTTGTAACAGGCTGTAAGCCAAATTGCGTGAAGTGAAGAAGAAATAAAAGTAACATGTCAAATGAGGCCGACGATGACCACTGGCTATTCAAATGCTCTAACTGCATTCTGAAATCCTTTTGTAATTGTTGTCGCAAGAAAATAAACGAAGGTATTGGTCAATCTCTTAATCTGCATTGCAGAATATGTCGTTAAAGGAAAGCCCATCAAATAAATTCAAGACCGTAATAACACATATTCGCAGTCTTTACGTTGTAACACTGTCAAATAAAGCTTTATAATCCTCAACATAACAAGTTGGACACTTGCTTAACGATTAAGTGCTATGACTCAGCAGATAGCAGTGCGTCATGTTTATAGTTTGTCATTATATACATATAAAAGACATCTTACCGAAGGTCAGTTAAAATTCACTTAGGCTCATTATACCGATCTCTTTGCACTTACCAGCGTAATAGGAGGTTATTATTCCTCGCCGGAAATGGCAGATATGATGATCTGGCAAATGAAAGCAACCGTATGTAATTGCAACCGCATTACATTAAAAGTTCACTGCTTCACAGTAACAGAATAATGTTTATTCATTTGTTTGCTGAATCCTGTAGGCCGTTCGTGATAGCAAAGAGCTTGCAGTAGAAAACATATTTTTCACAGTATCGAAGATTTATTGCTTGTAGCTGTTAAAATACGCTATTTAAAGACCATCTTCGCTGGACATTTTCTTTTTGTTTTGGACCATACTACCAACTCTTAAAATACAGAATAATTTTTTATATACTCTTTACGTGTTATGAACAAAAATACGTCGACTGTTTGCATTTCGATTGTTTAAGGTTATTTCCGATCAGAGTTAAAGATTCACTGACTCATTCGAGGCTTTTCGTCACGGCCTGGGAAAGCATGGGCACATGAAAATTTGTGAGATAAGAGGAGTATAACGTAATTCGTTTGTTACTAGCATATACAACACATATTGCAAGAATCTATTTCACTGGTAATCCATGATGCCCGAACTTTCGCTTCGATGTATGTATCGTAAATCAAAACCTAAAATACAGACGCTCGACGGACTTTTATTGATAAAATACATACCTTCCGTTGTCTGTGTGTGACATGTGAGACCATAATGCATTCGTTAAAAATGTGTTCTCAGTTTCTTATTCAATTACCAGCAAAAGTAGACTCCTAGACTCTTTTCGAAGTTTCGACAGAGTACCTCCTTGCAAAACCGAAAAATATTAAGAAAGCTCTCAGCAACTCCCCATTACGCATCTTTAAGCCGTATTTTAAACCTGTATCTATGTTAAGCTAAATGGTAGTAACACATTTTCACGGCAAATTTTTTTTTTAAAAAAAGGTAAATTACCATGTTTAATACCCTTACTAACAGAAGATGGCGAATAAGTGTTCGAAGAAAATAAAATATATAATAACGAGCAAACGTTTGAAATACTATTAGTCAGAAAGTGTTTTTAAGCTAAAAGTAACATTTAGACTTTGTGTAATACACACCTCGATAAGTACAACCTGACCATTTCAAAGCTGCGCAACTTTGTTCATGGATTTCCTCTCGGTTTTTTGCACGAAACCAGAACCGAGACTTTTTAGCTCATTGTAGGTGTCTGTATTTAAGGTACTCACAGAAACGTAAATGATACAGTGAGGCGATTGAAACAAAGGGTTTAAACGACGATGAACAATATCGCACGCACTGGCCAAGTGGCGCTTCCCATACCGTGGAGGACTCGTCTGACCAGATTAATGGATCCTTCATCTACCGTTCGTGAATTGTGGAGTTCTTGTCCGCCAGTTACATCTACTGGTTGTAATACAGGCTCTGTGTTACCTTTGGGACATCCTTAAACATGTGCAATCGTGCATATGAAATATCTTCTCAGTTGTGTGACTGGATTCGTGATTTCCTCTCAGAGAGGTCACAGTTCGTAGTGATAGACGGTAGGTAAATCATCTAGTAGAACAGAAGTGATATCTGGCCTTCCGCAAGGTAGTGTCATAGGCCCTCTGCTGCTCCTGACTTACACAAATGATGTAGGTGATAATCTGAGCAGCCCCCTTAGATTGTTTGCAGATGATGCTTAATTTACCGTCTAGTAAAATCATTAGACGATCAATTCCAATTACAAAATGATCTAGAGAGAATTTATGTGTGGTGCAAAAAGTGGCAATTGGCACTAAACAAAGAAAAGTGCGAGGTCATCCACATGGGTACTAAAAGAAATCCGATAAATTTTGGGTATAAGGTAAATCGCACAAAACTAACGGCTGTCAATTCGACTAAATACCTAGGAATTTCAATTACGAGCAACTTTAATTGGAAAGACCACATAGATAATATTGTGGGGAAGGCGAAACAAAGACTGCGCTTTGTTGGCAGAACACTTAGAAGAAGCGATAAACCCACTAACGAGGCAGCCTACATTACACTTTTCCGTTCTCTGCTGGAATATTGCTGCCCGGTGTGGGATCTTTACCAGGTGGGATTGATGGAAGACATTGAAGAAATGCAAATAAGTGCAGCCCGTTTCGTTTTATCGCGCTATAGGGGTGAGAGTGTCACTGATATGATATGCGAGTTGGGGTGGCAGTCACTGAAACAAAGGAGGATTTCTTTGCGGCGAGAAATTCCAATCACTAACTTTCTCTTCCAAATGCGTTAAATATTTTGTTGACACCCATCTACGTAGGGAGAAATGATCATCTTAATAAAATAAGAGAAATCAGAGCTCCAACGGAAAGATTTAGGTGTTCCTTTTTCCCACGCGCCATTCGGGAGTGGAATGGTAGAGAAGTAGTATGAAAATGTTCGATGAACCCTCTGCCAGGCACTTAAGTGTGAATTGCAGAGTAACCATGTAGATGTAGATGTAGACTCCATTGGATACAAATGCTTTCATGGTAATGTGTACAGCCTCAGAAGACTGGAACATTCCCCCTTGACCATTTATCGCAAACTATAAATCATCCGCTAACGTCGTAGAAAACTCTTTGAAGAGACCGCTTGTTCGTCGGCAACCACAGTGAGGATAATGATGTTGATTAGAAATACGCATGGACGTAGCTTGTCGCTTTCTTTCTTCCTCCAGACACAGTAAAATTTACCAGGGTTACTCGTGCAACAAAATATTCACCTGTGTAGGCACTACCACCTACCGAAAGCCCTGTTTCGGCACTTGGCTTACGCGCTGGGTGGTTATAATTAAAGTGCAACTACTCACAGAGCTCCAGTGTGGGCTGCAGTTATGGTATGGTAGCGAAACGTGGCACATATTCTAATACGTTAATGCGGAGCCGATTTACGTTGGAAAAAAATTTGTTCCAGTTTTGGACACAAGGTACAAATCTGGTGCTGTGAATGCAAAAAAGGCGAATAGAAATGTTTCCTTGTGTGATGCACAAGGAACGGGACTTGGACAGAAAAGGTCAAACAAGTGAAACATTATTGACACTATTTGATCAATATGAGCACAGATTTACGCCTGGTGGCCAAAATAGGGACTAATTTTTGTCCAACGTAAGTCTGTTCCGCAATAACGCATTAGCATGTCTACCAAGTTTCACTGCCATACCGTTAGTGCTTCCCACGCTGGACCTCCATGTGTAGCTGGACGTTAATTATAACCACCTGGCACATCTACACCTACAGTCCGCAGGCCAGCTTACGGTGTGTGGCGCAGGGTACTTCATTCATCACTGTCACTTCTCTCTTTCCGTGTTCCACTTGCGAATGATTCGAGGCTAGAACGATTGCTGGTAAGCCTTTGTATGAGCTCGAATCTCTTGAATATTTGCTTCAAGGTCTTTTCGCGAGATATAGGTAGGAGGAAACAGTTTGTTGGTTGACTCTTCTAGGAACGTAAAATCTCGGAATCTTAACAGTTAACAACATCGTGGTGCACAGAGCTTCACTTGAAGCATCTGCCGTTTGAGTTTTCTGAGCATCTACGTAACGCTTTCCACTCATTACACGGACATGTAACGAAATGGGCTGCTCTTCTTTGGATGACCTGTATTCTCTTTACCGACTCTGGTTGGTTGGTTGTTTTTGGGGGAGGAGACAAGACAGCGAGGTCATCGGTCTCATCGGATTAGGGAAGGAAGAGGAAGGAAGACGGCCGTGCCCTTTCAAAGGAACCATGCCGGCATTCACCTGGAGCGATTTAGGGAAATCACGGAAAATCTAAATGAGGATGGACGGACGCGGGATTGAACCGTCGTCCTCCCGAATGCAAGTCCAGTGTGCTAGCCACTGCGCCACCTCGCTCGGTTTTACCGATTCTGTTTGGCACAGTCGCCAACTGGCAAGTAACGTGGGTCGACTTAAATCACTTCCCAACGTTCTTCCTATGAGTATCAGTCTCGCATCTGCCTATCCTGTGACTGGTTTTATACAGTCGTCCGGCTTTAAGTCGTTTCTTACGCATACTCCTGGATGTTTTACTGATGTGACAGCTTCTAGAGATTTTTCTGAAATTGAATAATCATATAAAACTAGATATTTCCGCCTTTTTACACACAATACGTTTCTCTGATTACGTCAACAGCCATCCCCTGCACCAAACGTCGATTCTCTGCAACCCTTCCTGCATTCTTGTGCAATTTCCTAACCATCATCCATGAACAGCCATGTAGACATTCTGATGTTGTTATCCACTACGTTATTTATACAAGGCGTAACAGGTATAACCGCTGATATTTTTATATATGGTACCATGATAAGCACACACATCAGTATGTTCTACAAAATAGCATAAATTCCGCGGAAGTAATAACTCGTGCGTTCCAAAACGCTGCCAGGAGTCCACCTAGCATGACGACTGTGCGTAGGGACAAGAAAGGAATGAGGTATAATGGTCGAGCAACTTATTGTAAGCCGTGCATTTCTGTAGTCAAAGGTAACCGACTATTGAGGTGACCTACAGAGACACTGGACTGTGGATGGCTGGAAACGAGTGATTTGCAGTAACAATTCACGCTATTCCCTGCGTTAGCCCGGTGGGAGGGTCTGGGTTTGGCAAATACCTGGAGAACGTAACCTGCTGTCGTGTGTTGTGTCAGCAGTGGTGTTCGGAGGAAGTGGTGTTACGTCATGAGATTGTTTTTCGTGGTTAGTGTGTGGTCGCCTTACGGCGCTTCGTAGGACGCCAAATGCGGAGAGAGATGAACACACTTGACAATACTGTGTACTGTGTAGAGTAGAGGAACAGCTTGCAGACGTTGATTGCCTATCAGCATGACAATGCACCCTGTCATGAAACAACACCTGTGAGGTAATGGTTTGTGCACAAAAACATTCCTGAAAAGGACAAGTATGGCCAGAGCCCGATCAGATCAAAGTGAAACAACTTTGGGATGAAGTAGAACGTCGACTTCGCTAGACCCGAGTTTCTGTGGTTTGGGATCTTAAGGAAGAACACGCCATCATTCCTCCACAGAGTTCCGCACACACTTCGAAAAATGTCGTATTACCCCCTTGAGTTGCAGGTAAAATCAGCTGGCCGTGCGGCTCTAGGCGCTACAGTCTGGAACCGCGCGACCGCTACGGTCGCAGGTTCGAATCCTGCCTCGGGCATGGATGTGTGTGATGTCCTTAGGTTAGGTTTAAGTAGTTCTAAGTTCTATGGGACTGATGACCTCAGAATTTAAGTCCCATAGTGCTCAGTGCCATTTGAACCATTTGCAGATAAAATCCTTTATTTATACAACTGACCATCATCCTTTCCCTATATACCAAATAAATTTGTTTGGTATTTATTTGGTATTAGGTATCCGGTGATGGTCAGACGACTGAAAATGGCTATAAAAATGAAGTATTCTAGCAGCAGCTCAAGGAAGTAATATGACGTATCTCAAATACACTTGAGGAAAAGATCGCAACACCAAAAAATAAATTAGAATAATGAAATTTCTGGAGTACATACGCCTAGGTAAGATACTTAAGTGATTGCAAGTAGATTAATGTAAGCACGAGAAATGAGATTGCAAATGTGAAATTCTGGTACATTAATAACCGATGTTAAACACCAGGCCAACGACCTTGCCGCAGTGGTACCACCGGTTCCCGTCAGATCACCGAAGTTAAGCGCTGTCGGACTGGGCTAGCACTTGGATGGGTGACCATTCGGTCTGCCGTGCGCTGTTGGCAAGCGGGGTGCACTCAGCCCTTGTGAGGCAAACTGAGGAGCTACTTGATTGAGAAGTAGCGGCTCCGGTCTCGGAAACTGGAGAGCGGCGTGCTGACCACATGCCCCACCATACCCGCATCCAGTGACACCTGTGGGCTCAGGGTGACACGGCGGCCAGTCGGTACCTTTGGGCCTACATGGCCTGTGCGGGAGGAGTTAAATACCAACTGGTGAATGCAAGCATGCAGACGTGCATGCATTGTGTTTTACACGTCCCATATGTCAGTGGGTAGGAGATCCATGACTGTCGTACTTGGTTGATCAATACGGGGACGGTTAGCGCTCTTTGTGGATGACGCTGCAGTTGTTGTCACATGATGTGTCATCGGTGCACGATTGGAGACTGATTTTATGATCGAGCAGGCAAAGACAACATATCGACACACTGTAGAGCATTTTTGTTACAATAGCGGTATGTGGGCGAGTGTTATCCTGTTGGAAAACACTCCTCGGAACGCTGTTCATGAATGGCAGCATATCAGGTCGAATCACCACACTGACCTACAGGTCTGCAGTTAGAGTGCGTGAGATAACCACGAGAGTGATCCTGTTATACGAAATCTCACGCCGGACCGTAACACCATCTATAGATCCAGTGTGTCTAGCACGCAGGCAGGTTGATAGCAGGCCCTCAACTGTCTTTCTTCTGACCAACACACGGGCATCACTGGTACCAAGGCAAAACCAGCTTTCATCAGGAAACACAGCAGACCTTCACCCTGCCCTCGCACGAAGCCCCGCTTGGCACCACTGAAGCTGCAAATGGCGGTGGTTTAGAATTGATGGAGTGCACGCTACACGGCGTCTGGCTCGGAACTGTCCTTGAAGAAACCGATTTTCAACAGTTCACTGAGTCACTGTGGTGTCAACTGCTGATCAGATTGTTGCTGCAGATGCAGTACAATGCCCCAGCGCCATACTTCGACCATGATGATCTTCCCTCTCGATAGTGCCACATGACAGTCCTGATCTCGGTTTCCTTTCGACTGCACATTCTCATGAACACTGCTGCCACCAAAATGATTCAAATAGCTCTAAACACTGTGGGACTTAACATCTGTGGTCATCAGTCTCCTAGACTTAGAACTAAGTAAACCTAAAAGGACATCACACACATCCATGCCCGAGGCAGGATACGAACCTGCGACCGCAGCAGCAGCTCGGTTCCGGACTGAAGCGCCTAGAACCGCACGGCCACAGGGGGCGGCTGCTGCCACCAATCATGTACAGTGCCTACAGTCGTACCACGTGTTTCTGCACTATCGCAGAAGGAACATCGTAAACCTGTTCACGACCTTGTTCAAACTCAGGGAGGTGTTGATAATCAAGCCTTTGACGCCATAAAGCCATTCCTGACTAACATCAACTCACCATCTGTAGTCCGAAAGGTAACTAACGCTCACGACCGTTACAGCGTGGATTTAAGCAAGCCTGATTTGCATCTCATAATGGTGCTACTGGCGCCACTCTTACTCGACTGGTGCGGAATCTGAATAGACATCATCTTTCACATGTAGAAACGCTCCTACCAAGTTTCGTTTAAGTCGCACGGCTCCTCCTTGGTGTTGCTATTTTGTCTCCCATCAGTGTATATAAGAACGGGGTGGGAGTAGGGGGCAGATACCCTACTGGCCATTAAAATTGCTACACCACGAAGATGACGTGCTACGGACTCGAAATTTAAACGACAGGAAGAAGATGCTGTGATATGCAAATGATTTGCTTTTCAGAGCATTCACACAAGATTGGCACCGGTGGCGACACCTACAACGGGCTGACATGAGGAAAGTTTCCAACCGATTTCTCATACACAAACAGCAGTTGACCGGCGTTGCCTGGTGAAACGTTGGTGTGATGCCTCGTGTAAGGAGGAGAAATGCGTACCATCACGTTTCCGACTTTGATGAAGGTCAGATTGTAGCCTATCGCGATTGTGGTTTATCGTATCGCGACATTGCTGCTCGCGTTGCTCGAGATCCAATGACTGTTAGCAGAATATGGAATCGGTGGGTTCAGGAGCGTAATACGGAACGCCGTGCTGGATCACAATGGCCTCGTATCACTAGCAGTCGAGAAGACAGGCATCTTATCCGCATGGCTGTAACGGGTCGTGCAGCCACGTCTCGATCCCTGAGTCAACAGATGGGGACGTTTGCAAGACAACAACCATCTGCACGAACAGTTCGACGACGTTTGCAGCAGCATGGACTATCAGCTCGGAGATCATGACTGCGGTTACCCTTGACGCTGCATCACAGACAGGAGCGCCTGCGATGGTGTACTCAACGACGAACCTGGGTGCACGAATGGCAAACGTCAGTTTTTTCGGATGAATCCAGGTTCTGTTTACAGCATCATGATGGTCGCATCCGTGTTTGGCGACATCACGGTGAACGCACATCGGAAGCGTGTATTCGACATCGCCATACAGGCGTATCACGCGGCGTGATGGTATGGGGTGCCACTGGTTACACGTCTCGGTCACCTCTTGTTCGCATCGACGGCACTTTGAGCAGTGGACGTCACATTTCAGATGTGTTACGACCCGTGTGTCTACCCTTCATTCGATCCCTGCGAAACCCTACACTTCAGCAGGATAATGCGCGACTGCATGTCGCAGGTCTTGTTCGGGCCTTTCTGGGTACAGAAAATGTTCGACTGCTGCCTTGCCCAGCACGTTCTCCAGATCTCTCGCCAACTGAAAACGTCTGGTCAATGGCGGCCGAGCAACTGGCTCGTCACAATACGTCAGTCACTACTCCTGATGAACTGTGCTATCGTGTTGAAGCTGCATGGGCAGCTGTACCAGTACACGCCATCCAAAGTCTGTCTGACTCAATGCCCAGGTGTATCAAGGCCGTTATTACGGCCAGAGATGGTTGTTCTGGGTACTGATTTCTCAGGATCTATGCACCCAAATTGCGTGAAAACGTAATCACATGTCAGTTCTAGTATAATATATAGGCGCGCCGGCCCCGGATCGAATCCGCCCGGTGGATTAACGACAAGGGCCGGTGTGCCAGCCAGTCTGGATGTGGTTTTCAGGCGGTTTTTCACATTCCGCCATGTGAATTCCTGAGTTACAGACATTTGAAACACGTCCGCACTATTTCACCATTTACACTAGACGCAGACAGTTGGGGTACACTGATTCCGTATTCCGTCCGGGGAGGGGGGGGGGGGGGGGGTACAGGGTTGCGTCAGCGAAAGAAAGTGAAAGTGGGATGTTTATTCGCGTTAGACTGTCTCGGAAACACTCCTCCTGGAATACAGGAGGAGGAGATTAGTGTTTAACGTCCCGTCGACAACGAGGTCATTAGAGACGGAGCGCAAGCTCGGGTGAGGGAAGGATGGGGAAGGAAATCAGCCGTGCCCTTTCAAAGGAACCATCCCGGCATTTGCCTGAAGCGATTTAGGGAAATCACGGAAAACCTAAATCAGGATGGCCGGAGACGGGATTGAACCGTCGTCCTCCCGAATGCGAGTCCAGTGTGCTAACAACTGCGCCACCTCGCTCGGTGGTATGGAATACAACCTCAGACGATTAACAAGTGCTGCCTCGCTCGTTGATTGCGAACTGTAAATCACCGACGGAGGCTGTAGTGGCCACTTGTCCATCGCGGCCACTGTGCGGATAATGGCGGTGATTACAGCAGCAGCCGGTGGCCGCGAGACTGGGCAGAAGCCACCGGCCCACTTGGGCGCTAAACAGGCGGCCACTTCCCGGCCATTACGCGGCGCTTATTTCCAAGTGCGCAATCCGGCGGGCCGAGTCTCGCGGCGGACGGATACTTACCCGCGCGGGCCGCTCGTAAATCTTGCGCGCGGCAAAGTAGGGAGGGAGGGAAGCCACGTGGCCCCGCTGCGTGCGTACGCCGGCCGTCCCCGGGAAGGGCGACCTTCTCAACTTACACCCCATCTGCTCCGTCACCTTTATTTCTCATTTCTTTACGTAGAATGTACCGGGTGATCAAAAAGTCAGTTTAAATTTGAAAACTTAATAAACCAGGGAATAATGTAGATAGTGAGGTAAAAATTGACATACAAGCTTGGAATTACATGGGTTTCATTAGAGGAAAAAAAAAATTGTTATAGTGCCTTTCTTCTTCGAGGAAATGCGTGATTCTGGTTTTGTAACTGCTAACGTGACGGGTGAGAGGTACGCCGATATGTTACAGAATCGCATCATCCCCAGCCTGGCTGATAATCACCTGCAGGAACGTACGATGTTTATGCGGGATGGCGCTCTACCCTTTATTGCTAGATGCGTGAAAGATCTCTTGGTGGTGATCGTGTGCTCAGCCGCCACTTTTCGTCATGCTTCGCCTCCCAGGTCCCCAGACCTCAGTCCGTGCGATTATTGGCTTTGGGGTTACCTGAAGTCGCAAGTGTATCGTGATCGACCGATATGCCTAGGGATGCTGGAAGACAATATCCGACGTCAATGCCTCACCATAACTCCGGACATGCTTTACAGTGCTGTTCATACATTATTCCTCGACTACAGCTATTGTTGAGGGATGATGGTGGACATATTCAGCATTTCCTGTAAAGAACATCATCTTTCCTTTGTCTTACTTTGTTATGCTAATTATTGCTATTCTGATCAGATGAAGCACCATCTGTCGGAAATTTTTTGAACTTTTGTATTTTTTTTGGTTCTAACAAAACCCCATGTCATTCCAAGCATGTGTGTCTATTTGTAGCTCTCTATCTACATTATTCCGTGATTTATTCAGTTTTCAAATTTATACTGACTTTTTGATCACCCGGTGCGTATTATAGACCCTTCATCACCTGGAGATGGATGCACAGGATCGTAAATAAAACTGTTAATGGCTGCAAATTTCGAGACTGGATACACCACTTCTGTTATACGTCCTTGAATCGTCTAGTCTGGGGTGGCAGCCCGGTTGTCATACGTGGCGCGCTTGCAGCACAGAGGTACGTCGACGACGTTCTACGCACCGCTTGGTTGCGCTTCATGGCAAGCCATCCTGGGCATAAATTTCAGCAAGATAATGCCCGCCTGAACATGACGAGAATTTGTACTGCTTGTGTTCGTCCCTGCCAAACCCTACGTCGGCCAGCAAGGTTGTCAGATACCTCCCCAAACGAGGAAGTTTGGATCATTATCGACAGGGCTCTCCAACACGCTCGGGATTTTGACGATCTAACTTTCCATTTGGGCAAAATTTGGTACGATATTTCTCAGGAGACATCCAACAACACAGCTATTGCCAAGACGAGTACCGGTTTGTACGAGTAGAAGGGGTAGAGGAATTGCTCAATTTGTGAAGTTCTTTGCCTTGAATAAATCATTTAGTTTCTGAGAAATTGTAGTCATTTGTTCATATGGACGAGTACATCACCTCTACCGATTTCCATCCCATTCGGGTAATTTCTTCGCGATGCGTCGTTTCATTTTGTGTTAGAGTGTACATTGTGAAATGAAATGCCATATGAAGCGATCGTGTTCAGTCCCCACTTCTACCCAAGTAGACAGTTGCTTTAGGATAAGTTCGTTTGGAACCATCAACCTGGTACGATAGACATCTTGGTTATTTGAGAAATGCTTTGTGGGATGTGACGATTAGCGTCCGGACATCAACTGAAGGGTTCGGCGGAAGAACGCGCTAACCGATAAGAGCATGTTTTGAGTTATTGCCAGCGACATGCTTGGTTAAATTCGAAGAGAAATAAATTGTTCGAGAAGCTTCGCATTTTCTGTAGTAGATTCTGAACTGTTCAAGTGGGGCTGTTACGTTTTCTAGACCCGGTAGCTGTTTAAATAGTATTGGTTAAAAAACAGTCTCGGTTGCAATTTTTTTATTTTTTTTATTTTTCAACGACGCGTTTCGCCTTTTTTAGACATCTTCAGGTTATCTTTTCTAGATGGGCGCGAGAGACACCAAGATCTGCATAGCGCGTTCCCGTTCACAGGAGCGAGTAAGCTTACTACCTGAGCCCCCCATCTTATTCTGTTACTCGCTCCTGCGAACGGGAACGCGCTGTGCAGATCTTGGTGTCTCTCGCGTCCATCTGGAAAAGATAACCTGAAGATGCCCAAATAAGGCGAAACGCTTCGTTGAAAAATAAAAAAAAACTAAAATAGCATCCAAGACTGTTTTTAATCAATACTGTTAAGCACTGGTTTGCTGTATGCCACATATGGATTGAAAGAATTTCTATACTTTAAATGGTGCTCTCCCAGTTCTTCGAGAAATTCTGAAATTTCCATCCAGAGGCCTATAGCTTTCACAGTCTTCCACGTTCGGTTCTAGGTTCCTAAACAGTTCATTTATTTCTACATTATCTAGCCAGAGTGCTAAACTGTTCAAATTATAATTGCAAGAAATAAGCACTTTGTCGCTATTTTTAGACTTAATTAACCTCGCTTCGACACTACTAGTAGTGCCTTCATCAGAATTGAAAACGATCAAAGTGGCCTATAACGTAGTCATAGAGTTATAGGGTAAGACATTTTTACATAAAGGGTTTAAGTACTGATTAACAGTGAAAGACATAAACAGTACTTGCATGTCACATACAAAGTAATTAACACCCCAAAACGGCTTTAGTCACAAAATATTTAAGATAGAATACATGAAGGTAGCCCCTATGGGTTGCTCGTACCTGTACAGCCGCAGGATGTAACGTCCGTTAATTACTTTGTATGGACATGTAAGTACTGTTTATGTCTTTCACTGTTAATCAGTACTTACACTCTTTATATAAAAATGTCTTACCCTTTAACTCTACGACTATGTTATAGGCCACTTTAATCGTTTTCAGTTCTGATGAAGGCACTACTAGTAGTGCCGAAACCAGGTTAATTAAGTCTAAAAATAGTGTCCGAGGACTTATTTCTTTCAATTGTAACCTAGAAACGGTCTCTGAACGTCAGCCATGTATGAAATTATGTTCAAATTATTCTGATTCTGAACTGTTCACGTAGCTACAGAATTTGCATTTCAGCTTCCTACATTGTTTGCCTCGCCCTATAAATTCCGTTCCGGATAGAAAACACTGTCAGTGTTCCCACATTCCGCATTTTCAAATTCAGGGTCGTAAAGCATTCAGGGTGGCCCGTATTGCAAATGTGGGATCCGTTGTTTTGGAAATGTCTGAAAGAACAGACAGCGCATACATATAATTAAGACGAGGATGGCCAGTGGTCCCTCCAGCACAGATGCACGCCAAATTCGAACCCTTGCGGGAGCCAGCGAAAGTCGTGATTAATGAAGATAATTGGCAAGGGGCACTACATCAGTAGTGTGTGGATAAGTTGAGTGTTTGGGTCTGACGGGAGGCATGCTAAGGTAGCCCGTGCATTTGTGTTGACCACTGTTTCTGGGCGGAGTAGTGGTCAGCACACCTGCCCTGTAAGCAGAGACTCGGGTTCGAACCCCAGTCCGGCACAAATTTTCAACTATCCCTACTGATATAAATCAATGCCCAGTGGCAGCTAGGTCCTCCGTGTCTTACTCCATCTTCAATGTTAAGTTCCTAAACAGTTCGTTTCTTTCCACGTTTTCAGTCCTGGATCCTAAAACGTTCATCTAATCTTATACTTTTCAAGTGGCTCTGAGCGCTATGCGACTTAACTTCTGAGGTCATCAGTCGCCTAGAACTTAGAACTAATTAAACCTAACTAACCTAAGGACATTACACACATCCATGCCCAAGGCAGGATTCGAACCTGCGACCGTAGCGGTCGCTCGGCTCCAGACTGTAGCGCCTAGAACCGCACGGCCACTCCGGCCGGCTGTACTTTTCAGACCTCCATCCAAAACTGTTAGCACAGTTCGCAATGTACATTACTGGTTCCTTAAGCTGTTGAAGTAGTCCCACAACTTCAGGTCTCCCTCCTGAACTGTTCAACTGATCCTGTCCTTTTCAGTTCTACATCCCAAATTGTTGACGTAGGTCAGTTACTTTCGTTTTTGGTTCCCAAGATGTTTGAGTAGTCCCAGAACGTCAGTTTATTTGTTCATGAGACCCAGAAAATATTAGATACAGGCTCCCAGGTAGGTACCATTTTCTTTGACTTCCGGAAGGCGTTCGATACAGTTCCGCACTGTCGCCTCATAAACAAAATAACAGCATACGGAATATCAGACCAATTGTGTGGCTGGATTGAAGAGTTTTTAGCAAACAGAACACAGCATGTTGTTCTCAATGGGAGACGTCTACAGACGTTAAAATAAATGTCACAGGGGAGTGTTATGGGACCATTGCTTTTCACAATATACGAGGGCTATCCACAAGGTACATTACGTTTTGGAATTAAAAATAAATAAAATATTGGAATTTTTTTTATTATATACAGATGAAAGCCACACTTAAATACTACTTTTCTACATAGTTACCATTTAAATTAAGGCACTTATCGTAGCGATGGACGAGCTTGGAAATTCCTTCGTCGTAAAATTCGGCCGCCTGCGCCTTCAACCACGTGGTTACCTCTTTTGGGACAGAAAAGGTGTGATTTTTTTGTCGATTTCCTGGAAAGAGGCACTGCAATAAACTCTCAAAGTTATTGCCAAACTCTGCACAACCTCATAAGAGCAATACAAAACAAGCGCAGGGGAAAGTTGGGCTCAAAGATCTTGCTGATTCACGACAACGCCCGGGCCCACACGGCAAATGCCACTCGTGAAGTTCTCGAATCTTTAAGTGGGAGTTGTTTCCTCATCCGCCGTACAGTCCCGACCTGCCACCGAGCGACTTCCACTTATTCCCAGCAATGAAGAAGTGGTTGGCTATGCAGCGTTTTGATGACGACGCACAGCTTCAAGAAGAGGTAACCACGTGGTTGAAGGCGCAGGCGGCCGAATTTTACGACGAAGGAATTTCCAAGCTCGTCCATCGCTACGATAAGTGCCTTAATTGAAATGGCAACTATGCAGAAAAGTAGTATTTAAGTGTGGCTTTCATCTGTATGTAATAAAAAAAATTTCCAATACTTTATTTATTTTTAATTCCAAAACGTAGCGTAATTTGTTGATAGCCCTCGTATATAAATGACCTAGTAGATAGTGTCGGAAGTTCCATGTGGCTTTTTGCGGATGATGCTGTAGTATACAGAAAAGTTGTAGCATTAGAAAATTGCAGCTGGGAGTGGCAACTGACCCTTAACATAGACAGACAAATGTAATGTATTGCGAATACATAGAAAGAAGAATCCTTTATTGTATGATTATATGTTAGCGGAATAAACACTGTTAGCAGTTACTTCTATAAAATATCTGGGAGTATGCGTACGGAACGATTTGAAGTGGAATACAAAGGAGGTGGCTTACAAAACACTCATTCGACCTATACTTGAGTATTGCTCATCAGTGTGGGATGTGTACCAGGTCGGGCTGACAGAGGAGATAGAGAAGATCCAAAGAAGAGCTGCGCGTTTCGTCATAGGGTTATTTGGTAAGTGTAATAGCGTTACGGAGATGTTTGGCAAACTCAAGTGGCAGACTTTGCAAGAGAGGCGCTCTGCATCGCGGTGTAGCTTGCTGTCCAGTTTTCGAGAGGTTGCGTTTCTGGATGAGGTATCGAATATATTGCTTCCCCCTACTTATACCTCCCGAGGAGATCACGAATGTAAAATTAGAGATATTCGAGCGCGCACGGAGGCTTTCCGGCAGTCATTCTTCCCGCGAACCATACGCGACTGGAAGAGGAAAGGTAAGTAATGCAGTGGCACGTAAAGTGCCCTCCGCCACACACCGTTGGGTGGCCTGTGGAGTGTAGATGTAGTTCTGGGTCCTAAACTATCTGATTGGTCCCAAATTCTCCGTTCTGGGTGCTAAACTATTGGAGCGATTCTAATGTTCTGCGTTACTGGTGAATGTAGGCAACATTTGGAAGCGGTAGCAGCAGGCAGAGTATTTCGGGACAAGAGGGGGGGGGGGGGGAGGGGGGAGGGCGGAAGGGTGTCATCAACCTCTGCCGGTTCTCACAGCGGAAGCAGCCGAGCAGCTGACGTGTCGGTGCGTTGGGCCCGCGAGCTTTCAGACCCGAGGCTGAGGAGACCATTACCGCAATTACAGGGCACCCGCTCTAATAACCACGTCTGTAGGCAGCTTGCCACCGCTCCGTAAAAACTCTAGCCGGATCCCAGGCGTCGAAGATCGCGACCGCGTAATGAAGATTTTACTAGGCGCCAGGCGTCTCTAATGAAATACACTCGCCTGATGGGACTCTGCACGCCACAGGTACTGTGGTACAAGGCTTCAGTAGTAGCCGAGTGCTGTAGCATGCCTTATGTCATGTAACACAATCCTTATACAGAATGTCAGAAATGACTGGGTAAACTTAATTCTTGATAATTCGGAGGTGACAGAAGTCTTGGAATACTCCTGATATCGTGTCGGACCCCCTTTTGCCCGGCGTAGTGCAGCAGCTACACATGGCATGGACCAGTGTGCGACTTGCAGGGGGGGGGGGGGGGATGGGGGGGATTTCTACCCCTCTGCATCAGACCTTCCCCTCTTCTGGTTTTAGTTTATGTATCCCGACCTGGGATGTTTATTTCCCACGCACTGGAGTAAAACTTTACATACAATGTGAATTTGTGGAGCCGAACACTGAAAGTTTTTAATAAGCCTTACTCAAAATGGTTCAAATGGCTCTGAGTACTATGGGACTTAACATCTGTGGTCATCAGTCCCCTAGAACTTAGAACTACTTAAACCTAACTAACCTAAGGACATCACACACGTCCATGCCCGAGGCAGGATACGAACCTGCGACCGTAGCAGTCAGGCGGTTCCGGACTGAGCGCCTAGAACGGCTAAAGCCTTACTATTAACACTATTAATATGTTTCAGTTTTCTATCATCAGAATAAGTACAACTGTTCACAAATGTGCTTCTACGTTTTGAATTCCCCTAGTATATCTGTACCTGCATGTAGATGATTTTGTAAATAAGCTTTACCTATAATGTACTTTTAAAGACATAACAAGGGATGGCTTTTCTGATAATGCATACGTGTCAATAGTGAGTTTCGGCATTAACATCTATTTATAAATAGCTGTTTAACCATGCGTAACACCACGGCCCAAGCTAGTAACATATATAATTCTACTAACCCCCTAAGACATCCCCCCCCCACCCCCCCCCACCCCCCTCTGGTAGAAGCACAAATCGCACCCTGGCATGGACTCGACAAGTCGCTGGAAGCTTCTGCAGAAATATTGAGTCATGCTGCCTCTATAGCCGTCCATAACTTCGAAAGTGAACTGACTTCTCAATTCTATCGCTTGAGCCTTGTCCCACAGTTTCGCAGGGTCAGCCATCGTTAATCGGATTTGGCACGTTAATGTTTAAGGGGTGGCCGGATGCCGCCACCCTGTACCCCCCGGGACGGAATTAGTGTACCCCAACATCCCTTGCGTAATCCATGGAATAGTGCAGAAGTGTTCAGATGTCTGCGAGCCGTGTAACTGAGGCGGAACGTGGGGACCAGCCCGGTATTCACCTAGCGGGATGTGGAAAACTGCCTAAAAACCACATCCAGGCCCAGCCGGCGCACCGGCCCTCGTCGTTAATCCGCCGGGCGGATTCGATCCGGGGCAAGCGCGCCTACCTGAGTCCAGGAAGCAGCGCGTTAGCGCTCTCGGCTGCCCTGGCGGGTCAACTGACCTCTCAAGTATGTCCCATAAATGTTCGATGGGACTCACGTCGGAACATCTGAGTGGCTAAACCATTGTCTCGAATTGTCCACAATGTTCCTCATACCAGTCGCGAACAATTGTGGCCCAGTGTCATGGCGTAATGTCATCTATCGAACCTGCGACCGTAGCAGTCGCGCGGTTCCAGACTGAAGCGCCTAGAACCGCTCGGTCACAACAGCTTGATTTTTGAGCAGAGGTCCAAGAAATTAGAATCAGTAGGAGACAGAAGAGTCTTTGTAGTATTCAGCTACTTACCTCTTTTCGAGCAACGCAGCGAACGGTTTTCTTTTATTTGCCTATTTTATATTTTGATTCTACGTATCTTGAAACTGAGACAGTCAAAATTTTGCCATCTTTGTTTGAAAAAAAAATGGCTCTGAGCACTATGGGACTCAACTGCTGTGGTCATAAGTCCCCTAGAACTTAGAACTACTTAAACCTAACTAACCTGAGGACATCACACACATCCATGCCCGAGGCAGGATTCGAACCTGTGACCGTAGCGGTCGTGCGGTTCCAGACTGTAGCGCCTTTAACCGCTCGGCCATCTTTGTTTGAGTTCTAAGTTTATTACAGGAATTAAAGAGGCGTAAAAAGACGACAATCGTTTATTTCAGAAACCGGAAATTTTGAGCGGTTTTAACACCCATCTTAAACTGGCATGGAATAATAGTGGGCCGGCCGAGGTGGTCTAGCGGTTCTAGGCGCGCAGTCCGGAACCGCGCGACTGCTACGGTCGCAGGTTCGAATCCTGCCTCGGGCATGGATGTGTGTGATGTCCTTAGGTTAGTTAGGTTTAAGTAGTTCTAAGTTCTGACCACAGTAGTTAAGTCCCGTAGTGCTCAGAGCCATTTGAACCATTTTTATAATAGTGACATAACCGGAAACCTTGTTTCAATGACAACCGCCATCCCTATCAGACGTCAGAGATTCCCGTAAGTTGACTCGACTGTAGGAGTGTTAAAACTTCATTCACGATGCGACAGTTATGCATGCATCTAAGTGTTTATGATGTAATGTTTCTAGATTGTGGTAAGGTCATATGGGACCAAACTGCTGAGGTCATCTGTCCTTAAGCCTGCATACTACCTAATCTAACAAACTACGCTATGGACAACACACACACCCATGTCCGCGGGAGGACTCGAACCTCCGACGGTGGGAGCCGCACGGACCGTGAAAAGGCGGCTTAGACTGCGCGGCTATCGCGCGGCAATGTCTGCTGATCTGTGTGTTAGATCGTATGTTAGGTACATTCAGCGGCATATGTAGATACTGTCTGGGAAATCATGTTGCGAATACAATTAGTAGCAAAGCAGTAGTAAATTCAAACGTGATGCATGATTCGGTAGTTTTTCACGCATCTCATTGTTTATGACTGCATACCCCCTGAATTATGATAGGTAGGTGGTTTTGCCCCACCGCGGTTGCTGTCTGAGAGTAAAGGATACGTGTACCAACTGTGGTTGAAATCAGTGCCGTGATTTCCATCATACTGATATGTATGGTTGGTTTTCTACCGTCACAGTGTTCGGCGTCGATTGTACACCTTGTAATGGAGCGATCTCTTTCAAATAAGCACACTAACAACCGTCAACCGTCATTGTTTTAATGTGTGTGTTTACCTTCAACTACTACACCCTAAGATGAAACAGTCGTAATTTTTAGAATTCCTACGTATTACCAGTAGGACATTATTATGATATCTAGCTGACAGAAAAAGATTTCAGAAAAGTCGGAAACTGAAAATCTGAATGGATGATCATTACAAAACAGCAAGAACTTCCAGCTGCCTCAGTATTGTTTACGTTGTTATCATCATTTTTAATTATTTATTTTGATTGTTGCAGACATCTAGTGAACCAGCAGATCTACAAGAATGGATTTCTTTGCCCCTAAAGGACACCCTCCAGCAGCTGTGGACATAATTTTTCTCTGACAGTTAAAATATATTGAATAAAAATGGAAGATCGTAAATTTAAGATACAAATAAAGACAAATTATGCAAATACTCTACTAATTTATTTCTCCAGAACGTCTCCTTCAGTTTAGTTAGCTTACCGGAAAAGAATACTCTGCAAGTAATTCGGTGGGGGCAGTGCTGAGGTTAGATTTTGTGTATGAAAAGTTTGTATTGATGGTTATGCATTGCTCTGGGACAAAATGAGATAGAAATGCTAAATATATAAAATTGATGTGTTTCACCACTGTTTTACAATGAATACTATTTACGTTGGAAAATAACTGAAATATTTGCAATACTCAGAAAAGTCAATATTAAAGTCCTAAAAATTATGAAAACAGTTATAGTGGAATGTGAAATTTTAGGTCGTTGCCGAATGTTGTCGTTGTGCTACGTTGAAAAAAAATAAAAAAATTATCGCTGTATGTCATGAAGTAAACACTTATTCTACAGTGTAGGTTATATTACGGCATGCTGCAAACACATTCCAGTATAAAATAAATAAAATACTTTTATTTTTCAGAGACATGCTGACTTTGTGACAAACATCTTTCTTTAAGCAGGTGCTATCTCCTATTAGGCACATACAAAAACAGTGTACTGAAATCACGTGGTGTAAAGTATATGCCACAATCACGCATGGCGAGTTTGCTTTAATCTCTGACCTAGGAAAAAGTTAATTTTGATGTTACATACGTACACATGGTATAACGATTATGACTGAAAATATTTCTATTGTTCTCCAAGAGCGGTAAACTGGACAACATAACATGCTACATACGTCATTTTCAGACTAATAATTATAGCCATTACAAGTAGTATGTTTTTATGTTAGTTAATACCTCCAAGTACATGTGACCAGAGCAAGCCATTAACGCTTATTTTCCCCTGGGCAAGAGCTCAGGTGTTGAAGTGTGGACAAGTCTATGCAAAACGATTAGTCTATAACAGAGTTTACCAAACTGTCTTCTGCAGTACACTGGTGAACAAGTGCTCTGCGGAAAACTGTTAATAACATTGCAGATTTTTTCTTCAACATTTTGACGATACTAGTTATTTCCTAAAATATTATTACTAGTCTGTGTCATTAATTATGATTTAAAATTGAAGTAATTAACGAACAAAACAACTTTCTCGTTTTTAAAAACTTTATTAACAGTCAAAATAAATGAGGCGTTCCATCGAAGTACCATGATTCTCAAAGTGTTCCGTCAGAGGAAGAGTCTGGTCTATACTTGCAGGTAAAATCCATTTAGAGCTGCAGTAATACTGTGTAGAAAATATCAGGTCGTTAAGTTTGTGACGTGTTTGAGAGACGACTGTTGGCTGCAGAACAAAAACCAACCGATGCCTTGATGTGTGTTTGTATTAAGGTACGGCAAACAGAAACTTCTGGTCTTGAACTCGTTACACCCTATGTACTGCATGACCGAGGAGTATGTTGTTTACAGATCAATAAAGTGAAATTTAAGTTCTGGATTTTGATTTAACAAACGGTTCTCACATTTACCTTGTACAACAACAAGCCTAACTTCCACATACTACAAATTTGCCAAACACTGCTATACGATACTGTAACTATGATTAACGGTCACAATGAAAATATTAGAGTTGGGCGTGGATCTAGGCGGCTTACTGTACACTATTTGTAACCTCTACTTCGTCCGAGTCTATATTTAACCCATTCAGTAAGAGACTCTACGGAGTGTAACTATTAACGAACAGGTGACGCTAGGACTAAATACATTTCTGCATTATTTACACGAATTCTACACGGCTGTTATACTATTATTTGTCTCCACTCTTTAGTGTTTACACGCTTTTGGAAACCTCACTACACAGAATACGTGTGATGTTGTTGTTGTTGTTGTTGTTGTTGTTGTCGTCGTCTTCAGTCCTGAGACTGGTTTGATGCAGCTCTCCATGCTACTCTATCCTGTGCAAGCCACTTCACTTCATCTCCCAGTACGTACTACAGCCTACATCCTTCTGAATCTGCTTACTGTATTCATCTCTCGGTCTCCCTCTATGATCTTTACCCTCCGTGCTGCCCTCCAACACTAAATTTGTGATCCCTTGACGCCTCAGAACATGTCCTACCAACCGATCCCTTCTTCTAGTCAAGTTGTGCCACAAACTCCTCTTCTTCCCAATTCTATTCAGTACCTCCTCATTAGTTATGTGATCTACTCATTTAATCTTCAGCATTCCTCTGTAGCACCACATTTCGAAAGCTTCTATTCTCTTCTTGTCCAAACTGTTTATCGTCCATGTTTCACATCCATACATGGCTACACTCCATACAAATACCTTCAGAAACGATTTCTTGACACTTAAATCTATACTCGATGTTAACAAATTTCTCTTCTTCAGAAACGCTTTCCTTGCCATTGCCAGTCAATATTTTATATCCTCTCTACTTCGACCATCATCAGTTATTTTGCTCCGCAAATAGTAAAACTCTCTTACTACTTTAAGTGTCTCATTTCCTAATCTAATTCCCTCAGCATCACCCGACTTAATTCGACTACATTCCATTATCCTCGTTTTGCTTTTGTTGATGCTCATCTTATATAGTTCTTTCAAGACACTGTCCATTCCGTTGAACTGCTCTTCCAAGTTCTTTGCTGTCTCTGACAGAATTACAATGTCATCGGCGAACTTCAAAGTTTTTATTTCTTCTCCATGGATTTTAATACCTACTCCGAATTTTTCTTTTGTTTCTTTTACTGCTTGCTCAATATACAGATTGAATAACATCGGGGATAGGCCACAACCCTGTCTCACTCCCTTCCCAACCACTGCTTCTCTTTCATGCCCCTCGACTCTTGTAACTGCCATCTGGTTTCTGTACAAATTGTAAATAGCCTTTCGCTCTCTGTATTTCACCCCTGGCACCTTCAGAATTTGAAAGAGAGTACTCCAGTCAACATTGTCAAAAGCTTTCTCTAAGTCTACAAATGCTAGAATTGTAGGTTTGCCTTTCCTTAATCTAACTTCTACGATAAGTCGTAGGGTCAGTATTGCCTCACGTGTTCCCATATTTCTACGGAATCCTAACTGATCTTCCGCAAGTCCAAAGAAAGCAGGCGTTGACAGATGCGAAAATTACCGAACTAACAGTTTAATAAGTCACGGCTGGAAAATACTAACGCGAACAATACGTACTGAGACACAAATACCGCCGATTTATACAGACCGTATTTGGAAGTGCTTCGATCGTGCTGAAGTCAAATCGCGCTCCTTAAGCGCCTGCATATTGACCCGCCAAGTGCCTGCCCGATAGCCCATTCAGAATCTTGTTGTTCGTGTCTTCTTCTATTTAAAGAAATTCCTCGTGAATGGGTGGAGGAGATTAATATAGAGAGCAGACGCTCCTCGCTGATAAGGGGGCGCGCTTGTATCAATGAGGTCATAAATCTCACACTTGCGCCGAGACCGGAGCCATCAAAAAAGAAGGAAAGAAGCTGCTAAGAACTATTATTACTAGTGCTTTTTCTTTTACTCTTTTTGACCTCTATGTCGTCGGCAGACGTTCACCCTTACATGATCAGCAGAATGTTTAACACGCGTTTTGAACAAGAAAATGAAAGCTTAAGGTATCGCCACTGGGCTAGTACAGGGCACAGTACTATCAAGTGAAACAGCAGTCAACAGGATTCATCTTTACCTGTTTCCCATGAACAGTGAAATTTATCGTACGTGAATTACGGCAGCAGAAATTCGCCGGTAGCACTACATCCACGAGATTTCAGGGCAAAAATACAGATATTCACAAGTAAGGTAATGAAGACGCTTAAGGGGAAAGTAAAAGGTAAAACAAATCATATTAAAGCACTAGAGGTGATGCAGTTTCAATGTATCGTACAAAGTAAATCTAGCAAACATAATGACACCTTTATAAATGACGACAGCATCTTACGTCGTCCATGTTGGACTTGTGAGATGGGAATGTTTATGATATAAAGAACACATTGAAAGATTTACTTGTATCAGTCATATTTATTTTAGTGCACGGTGCATTTACATGGCTTTGCACCCTCGTCTTCAGTTCGACCAATGGATTACAACACAATTTATTTTCTTTGACGAAGGTGGTTGTCTGCCTCAAACTTTGTATAGGAGAGCTTCCAGAAAAAAAACAAAAAAAAAACGCTGAGGGATGTTATAAATAAATATTTGTGTCACTGAATAGCACACAAACATGAAACAATAACAAAAACAGTACGGAGACAGTACCTGTGAAAAGTCATGAAAACTAGACGCAAGACATTAGCTCAGCTCACACGTACATTTTGTTCCATACATCCCTATTGCCTAACTCCTAAATTATGTACAATGTATCACAAAACAAGAATACATAATACATGTCTACTAAAGAAAAATATATACCAATGTCCCTTCCACAAATGTCACGTGAAATGGTCCTCATGGATGTGGAATAAGTTTATAAAATCTTTAAACATTTTTATTTAACGTTTTTATTTAACAGGTAATAAGAACCAGCACGTCACAAAAATTTGAATTGGAGAATACACTAAGGTGCTTATGATAATTCTGAGGCTGTTGTAGCGACAATCGTCAAACTAATCAGTTTACGGCATTTATTTACCTCGATCACATTACTGCACTGAAAGTGTGCAGAAGGCTGATTTTGCATAACACCCACGTTATCTGATATTAATAATAGTATATACACATCAGTCGGTTCCACGAAGAAATTCGTCACTGGTGCAGTAGGCTTATTTTATCTACAGCTTTTGGTGGCACATAAAAAGTGTCTCTCATATAATATGTCGATGCACCGTAGCGGAATATGAAGAATACTGTATAATGTCCTCCTCGATGGATTTGCAAAGGAACACTACCATCCGAACATTAATCGTAAAATAAACAGCCTTTATAGAAACGTGACTGCAATGTCAGTAAATACCTTTTTCATCTGTATTCCAACGTACTACGCTGTATTTGATGTTAACACAATGATTTTTTTTTGTGTCCCGACGCTATACAAACAACACGTCGTCACATTTCTTTAGAGTACTCTGACTTCCTAAAGAAATACCATCACGACACATCTCATCCATAATTTGATTCCAGGTAATAAGACATCGTCTAGGAGAAATGGGCAGACAGATTTTACTCCACCTGAAAATTCCTTTCAGGCACACGTCGAAATGCTGTCGACGTAGCAGCAGTTGGCTGGTGCCTAATTCCATCACAAATTACTAAAGGACCACGAAAGATTGTTCAGGTAAGTCAGCAGCTACAGCCTGAGAGCAGGTAAGTGAAAAGCAGGTAAGTGAAACGCACTAGACAAAAATGTGTAGGAAACAGTACATGTCAAAATTATTAAAGCGAATTATTATGTGTAGCAAATACTCTCGTATCACATTACATCAGCTTTAAAGGAAGGTGCCTTGGCGTCGAGTACATATTTCTTACCATTTGTTGTGTCGAAATGAAATATATAGTTAAAAATACAATATGCGTCAAGACATTAAAACATAATAATATACGTATGTATACATGTTATATGTCTTATACATTTTTCTATTAGTCACGAAGGCACAAACTGGCAGACCAATACACTGTTCCAAATATTGTCTCAGAGAAGCCCGTATCGTAAACTGATGACTGAATCAGCTGATATTTGTTTTGATCCAAGTGCCGTGATACTACTAAGAAGTTAGATAATCGATCGTAGCTTTATCACATCTGTGTAACCCACAATATCTTTGTCTGCGATTGTGGAACATGAATAAGACTATAAAAAAATAAGTCACATGGACCACTGAGTCTTACACTGTTCATGTTATAATGTAGACTAGACTAGTGTAATATTCTGATGGCAAATAGTACATCGAAGCGTATACAATTTTCTTTACATAATGAAACATGCCGAGATTACAGCAGTTTGTACAGCAACGGTTCTATAAACCCAGACTAGGCTATGAAACATGTCATATATTGCTGCGTCGTTATAAACAGTTTGATATTTTTCTGTTACACAAAAGCTGTGTAGTGTGTAAGCAATCCACCTTCACTGAAATCACATTTTAAAACTTACCTATTTTAATGATCTTTTTTAAGGCAGTCATAAAGGTTACATTAGTCAGTGCAACGCTTTACGGAGCGTAACTCAGTTAAGACATATGCCACAGTTTAAGTACCCTCTATACAAATGTTTGCGTACATTGCACTCCTTTGCAAAACAGTCTAGTACAGTCCACTTTTAATACAGACATAAGTAAATTACGTAGAGGTCTGAAACACTCCAACTGCATTGAAATAACAATATGAAAATTACATATTTCAATGGGCTTCTTTTAAAAGATAGTTATCGTGCTTACATCAGCTGTACTACTCAGCTAAGAAAAATGCCTTACGTTAACAGCTCTATTTAGAAGCATTTGGTTATATCGCAATGCTTTGCAAGACACTCTTCTCAGGATTCCGTTCCTCAACCGCAGAAATAAAACTCTCACACGGTCGCTTAATTGTCCGTCCGACTGTTAAAAACCCTTTTTCTCACAAACACGTGGACGTATCAAGGTGAAATTCATGTCATATACTTCAGTCTACAGCCCTTTTGCGGTGTACAAAATGTAAGCATTTGCGTCAGTGCACCCAAAAGATACGGCCTTTTACGTTTCATATTTTGACACTCACAAACTCATTCATCAAAACCTATTGGGTAATTTTATTTGATCTACGATGATGAAATTTGGCAAGAAGTAAGGTTTCACAGGGCAAGTAAGGGGAAAATTCTGGAAATGTTAATGTGTAATAATATCGTATGAAAAAATATTTCTTTTGTTATTTCTTATCTGACGTCAATCATCATCATCTACCTTTCAAGGAATAGGCTGTTGTCTGCTCCGAACTGACAAACAAATCATTCTCATCTTTTTCGAGGCTTTCCAATATTTCTCTTTCCCCATTCAGCATGTAGTTCAGGACCTTCTGAGAAATTCTGTGGTCTGGGGGATGTCATGAGATGTTGTTTCGAATTTTCATGATAATTTAGAATTTTTTCATTCACGCTGAAAATATTTCTGTTCTGGTATCTTCCTTTCTAATCATATCTCTTCTTTTGCGACCCTTCGTCTTTCTTGGGAAGCTCATCTCTGTTGTTTGAATTTTATTTTTTTGCGCTAACCCAGCTTTCGCATCCGTAGGATAACACCGGAACCGCCATTACTTTGTAGATTTTCATGATGGTTTCCTTTCGTACTTTATGGCCCAATGTTCTGCTACGGTACCACAGACAGCTTGGAATTTGTGTGTTTTATTTTCAACATCAGGGTCCAAATCAAAACTTATAGCACTGCCTAAATAAGAGATCTGAGATACTTATTCCGAAACTGGATTACACAAAGCAATTTTTGTTCTGACTGGATACTTTTCTCGGAATGTCATTTTTCTTTTGCTACAAGAAATTTTAAATTTGTACTTCTTGCAAATTTCGTTCAGTTGGTGTGCTGCTCTTTGGAGGTCATCTTCATTCTTTTGAATAATAACGATGCCATCAGGAAACAGAAGTATATTCAGGTACACCTCATTCGTTGTCTTAATTCCTTTGTTCACTTTACATTTCCATTTGCGAAGAATGAAGTCAATGCAGATACTGAAAAGGGTATGTGGTAGCCCACATCCTTGTCTAACGCCGACGTCAAACTTGAAATTAAAACAATTGTATTCACGCTGCAGACTACTCTGCGAATGTTAGTTTCACGTACAACTTTAAAGTCTTACATACGAGCAGCCATCGCTCCTTCATATGCGACGATGGATAAAATCCGAAACGCGTCATATGAGCAATAAAGTCATTCCTTCCCTGATGATTGAGATTTTCTATTGCGACCCAGTCTGAATGGAGGACTAATGATTATTATAATGACGGTCGCCTACCTCCTACATGGCTTTATGTGACTTTTATATCATTGAAGCTTATATATTCTGGAGAACCTTGGAATCCCATGGGTCGATATATTGCCAGTATGAATGTCGACAACAGACAAAAATTCTGAATTCCCAGTATGGATGAGTCCTGTCTGTACGCGCAGTTAAATTTGTTTGCAACGCTCTGTGCGTGAGCCCTAATCGCACCTGGCTAGTCTTTTGTAACGTAAACACTGACATAAATAAATAACCGGAAATTACCGGATAACCAATTAATCAGTTTATCAATTAATTAAAATTTCCTTTTTGTACGCAGCAGAGAATGAAGACTTACGAAGGATAAAAACGTGGGAGTGGGTGACCAATGAAATGGATGTGTCCTGATCGTGATTGGGAATATTCGGAAGAGAAAAAATACATACTGAAGATGTACGATTACGAAATGATGTAGCAGGCTCATTAACAATTCACATCGAATGAAAACAATTAATATGGTACAGTCGTGTCCAACAGATGGATGAAGCTAGGTAATATAAACTGAAGGTTGGGGGAGAGGGAGGGAAGGAACTGATATTATCTGCATCGGGAGTTTACGCCGCATCAGCTGTGACTGGTGTAATTTTGTGCCAGACCGGGACTCGAACCCGGGGTCTCCTGCTTTGTAGCAGCTGCCTTAACCACTGCGCCACCAGGACACACTGTTTATCGCAAATGCGCGGACTATTTCGGCACAATCTTCGGCCAACGCACATACTTCCCTAGCACCACCAATCACCAATCCCCCTCAAATGTCCTCCGCACGCAAATTTTAGATTCTCGCTGGAAGTCGAACTTAAATGTGCGTCTGCCCTGACGGTTGGAGATTCGTAGCCCATCGAGGCGTATCACTTATATGAATGCGCGGTGTCCACGGTTGTGATACAAATTATGTTAACTGAAGCGGAGGCGGGAGAAAGGAAGGGGAAGGAACTGATAATGTCGTTGGATAGGGTGGATAGCAATGTGCGGCTGTTTGCTGATGATGCTGTTGTGTACGGGAAGGTGTCGTCGTTGAGTGACTGTAGGAGGATACGAGATGACTTGGACAGGATTCGTGATTGGTGTAAAGAATGGCAGCTAACTCTAAATATAGATAAATGTAAATTAATGCATATGAATAGGAAAAAGAATCCTGTAATGTTCGAATACGCCATTAGTAGTGTAGCGCTTGACGCAGTCACGTCGATTAAATATTTGGGCGTAACATTGCAGAGCGATATGAAGTGGGACAAGCATGTAATGGCAGTTGTGGGGAAGGCGGATAGTCGTCTTCGGTTCATTGGTAGAATTTCGCGTGAGTGTTACGGAAGTGCTTCAGGAACTCGGGTGGGAGTCTCTAGAGGAAAGGAGGCGTTCTTTTCGTGAATCGCTACTGAGGAAATTTAGAGAACCAGCATTTGAGGCTGACTGCAGTACAATATTACTGCCGCCAACTTACATTTCCACAAAGATAAGAGAGATTAGGGCTCGTACAGAGGCATATAGGCAGTCATTTTTCCCTCATTCTGTTTGGGAGTGGAACAGGGAGAGAAGATGCTAGTTGTGGTACGAGGTACCATCCGCCACGCGCCGTATGGTGGATTGCAGAGTATGTGTGTAGATGTAGAACTTTATGCAGCATCAGGAGCGACGAGCTAAAATGTGTGCTGGACTGGGACTCGAAACTAGGTTCCATAAGAAGACTATGCTGTGCATATCACCGAGCCGCACATGATGAATTTGGTAAGAGATAATTGTAAAAGCGATGAGGTCACAAGATTTAAGAGAAGATCGATGGCAATACAGACTCATCAAATTTGGAGGTCGGACTTTGGCGGAAGGTGTTCTAAGGGGAAAAAAAAAAATGGAAATGATCGTATGGCATTGTTGGCCGGGAATCCCCATTCGGGGATGTTCGGCCGCCGTATTGCAAGTCCTTTTTCGTTGACGCCACTTCGGCGGGTAAATGATGATCTACATCTACATCCATACTCCGCAATCCACCATACGGTGCGCCACTTTGGCGGGTCAATGATGACCTACATCTACATCCATACTCCGCAATCCACCATACGGTGCGTGGCGGAGGGTACCTCGTACCACAACTAGCATCATCTCTCCCTGTTCCACTCCCAAAAAGAATGAGGGAAAAATGACTCCCTATATACCTATGTATGAGCCCTAATCTCTCTTCTCTTATCTTTGTGGAAATGTAAGTTGGCGGCAGTAATATTGTACTGCAGTCAGCCTCAAATGCTGGTTCTCTAAATTTCCTCAGTTGCGATTCACGAAAAGAACGCCTCCTTTCCTCTAGAGACTCCCACCCGAGTTCCTGAAGCACTTCCGTAACACTCGCGTTATTATCAAACCTAACAGTAACAAACCTTGCAGCCCGCCTCTGAATTGCTTCTATGTACTCCCTCAATCCGATCTGATAGGGATCCCAAACTCTCGAGCAGTACTCAAGAATAGGCCGTATTAATGTTTTATTAGCGGTCTCCTTTACAGATGAACCACATCTTCCCAAAATTCTACCAATGAAAATGATGGACACACAACACCCAGCCCCTGCCGGGAATCGAACCCGAGCCCCCTGCGTGGTAGGCGGTAACACTACCGCTACGCTACGGAGGCGAACTGTGTTCTAAAATCGATACAACAAGGAAGTTTATGAATTCAAGCGATATTCTCGTAACTGAACTACATCTTTTGGGGGGATATGGTGATCAGTTTGCTATGTAGAGAGTTTCTCCTCCGAATTAGAAACCAATATCCGCCGCAAGTCGTGATAGCGTGCACACCCCTCCCCACATACTGCCGCAGTGTACCAGGACAGATGTCGGCTCTCGCTTCCCCGTCGCCAGACAACAGCTGCCGCGCCCCGGCTCTGCGCCCGCGGCCATCAGTCACGGCGCCGGAGGAATAATTAAAGATGGTCCCAGAGATGACCCCTGCGGGGCGCCGCTCGCCGCTCCCCGCACGCACAGTGGCGGCCAGCCTCCAGGGAGACCGGCGCGCCGGTTCCCCAGGCACTTCTCGCTGCTGGAACAACAATCTGACAATGAGGGGACCCCGCTCGCTCCATTAGCGATACGTCTTCCTCCTTGATTGCAATTCCACCTTTGTTGAACAAAGCGGTTCATGGACCGCACAATAGCGCAAGGTCATAAGGACTTTGTTCAGTCCTCGTGGCGAAATAACTGGAAACTGCATACCCTTGGAGGCGTAAAGGGGGTGTTTTAGACCCGGAAAACTTTCATTCTCTCAAATTATTGTCTTGAAATGTATTTATTTTAAATGATGCCTAGTGTAATTCTTACTTCAGAACGAACCCTGTTTATTCTAGACCTACTCTTACACCACTGGCCATTAAAATTACTACACCACGAAGGTGACGTGCCGCAGACGCGAAATTTAACCGACAGGAAGAAGATGCTGTGATATGCAAATGATTAGCTTTTCAGAGCATTCACACAAGGTTGGCGCCGGTGGCAACACCTACAACGTGCTGACACGAGGAAAGTTTCCAACCGATTTCTCATACACAAACAGCAGTTGACCGACGTCGCCTGGGGAAACGTTGTGATGCCTCGTGTAAGGAGGAGAAATGCGTACCATCACGTTTCCGACTTTGATAAAGGTTGGATTGTAGCCTATCGCGATTGCGGTTTGTCGTATCGCGACGTTGCTGCTCGCGTTGCTCGAGATCCAATGACTGTTAGCAGATATGGAATCGGTGGATTCAAGAGGGTAATACGGAACGCCGTGCTAGATCCCGACGGCCTAGTATCACCAGCAGTCGAGGTGACAGGCATCTTATCCGCATGGCTGTAACGGATCGTGCAGCCACGTCATCAGATGGGAACGTTTAGCAAGACAATAACCATCTGCACGAACAGTTCGACGATGTCTGCAGCAGCATGGACTATCAGCTAGGCGACCATGGCTACGGTTACCCTTGAGGCTGCATCACAGACACGAGCGCCTGCGGTGGTGTACTCAAAGCGAACCTGGGTGCACGAATGGCAAAACGTCATTTTTTCGGATGACCCAGGTTCTGTTTACAGCATCGTGATGGTCGCATCCGTGTTTGGTAACATCGCGGTGAACGCACATTGGAGGCGTGTATTCGCCATCGCCATACTGGCGTATCACCCGAAGTGATGGTATGGGGTGCCATTGGTTACACGTCTCGGTCACCTCTTGTTCGCATTGACGGCACTTTGAGCAGTGGACGTTACATTTCAGATGTGTTACGACCCGTGGCTCTACCCCTCATTCGATCCCTGCGAAACCCTACATTTCAGCAGGATAATGCACGACCGCATGTTGCAGTTCCTGTACGGGCCTTTCTGGATACAGAAAATGTTCGACTGCTGCCCTGGCCAGCAAATTCTCCAGATCTCTCACCAACTGAAAAAGTCTGGTCAATGGTGGCCGAGCAACTGTCTCGTCACGATATGCCAGTCACTACTCTTGATGCACTGTGGTATTGTGTTGAAGCTGCATGGGCAGCTGTACCTGTACACGCCATCCAAGCTCTATTTGACTCAACGCCCAGGCGTATCAAGGCCATTATTACGGCCAGAGGTGGTTGTTCTGGGTACTAATTTCTCCGGATCTATGCACCCAAATTGCGTGAAAATGTAATCATGTGTTAGTTCTAGTATAATATATTTGTCCAATGAACACCCGTTTATCATCTGTATTTCTTCTTGGTGTACCAATTTTAATGGCCAGTAGTGTATATTGAAGAGCCAAAGAAACTGGTACACCTGCCTAATATCGTTTACGGCGCCTGCGAGCACGCAAAAGTGTCCCAACACGACGTGGTATGGACTCGACTAATGTGTGAAGTAGTGCTGGAGGGAAGTGACACCATCAATCCTTGCAGGGCTCACCATAAATCCGTTGAAGTACGAAGGGGTAACAGCACATTCCGAGGCGTCCCAGATATGCTCAATAATGTTCATGTCTGGGGAGTTTGATAGCCATCAGAAGTGTTCAGACTCAGAAGAGTGTTCCTGGAGCGACTCTGTAGCAATTCTGGGCGTGTGGGGTGTCGCATTGTTCTGCTGGAATTGCACAATAGATATGAATGGCTGCAGGTGATCAGACAGGATGCTTACGTACATGTCACCTGTCAGAGTCGTATTTAGACGTATCAGGGGCCCATACCACTCCATCTTCACACTCCACACTCCACTGAAGATCCTCCACCAGCTTGAACAGTCTCCTGCTGACACGGAGGGTCCATGGATTCAATATGATGTCTTCATATCCGTACACGTTTATCCGCTCGATACAATCTGAAACAAGACTCGTCTGACCAGGCAACATGTTTCCAGTCAGCAACAATCCTATGTCGGTGCTTACGTGCCCAGGCGAGGCGTAAAGTTCTACGTCGTGCAGTCGTCTGGGGTACACGAGTGGGCTTTCGGCTTCGAAAGCCCATACCGATTATGTTTCGTTGAATGGTTCGTTCGCTTTGTTGTTGGTCCACCATTGAAATCTGCCGTAATTTGCGGAAGCGTTTCACTTCATTCACTGAAAACTTGATAACCTACCATTGTACCAGCAGTAACCGATCTAACAACTCCGCCTGACGCTTGTTGTCTTGTAGAAGACCGCAGCGTCGGATCCTGGCTGTTGATGTGTCTGTCTTTGAATACGTATGCCCATACCATTTCTGTGGCGCTTCAATATATAACACGTGTCAATGGTCTGTAAGTCCCCGTACCGAACCAGCCGACTTCCCCATACTTTATTTTTATTAGAATGACTTGTTAAAGTAGGTAGATTCTTTACTGAGAGGTCAGAAGCACTGTAAAAGCTACATCCCAGTACTCAACGGAAGGTAAATGTATTTCTCAATGCCGAAACTCTTTCAGATGAACGTAAATTTTGCATTATACACAAACTAAGTATTTAAGCTACTATTATTTCTTTCTTAGAGTGTAATTATAGCCGTACCGGCTGCAAAGACAGAAGAACGTCTGGTGTCATCACGAATGGCCAAAAATTAAAATCACTTATTTTTGAATGACTGGAAGATGCTCTCTTTGATAAAGAAGACAGCTGAGATTCAGCCACAGATGGCCATCATGGTAATTAACCCACGTCTTCTAGCGTCACAAGTGGAACAAACAGTGAAGAAGAAGTAGATGACCCAGACTACAAAACTGGCGATTTCCTTACGGGCCATGATGAAACTCAATAGAGTAAATCATTGTCAGCAGCATACGAATGCACAGTATCATGAAAATTCCACTTTGTGCAGTAGCGTAACTAAAGAAAAAGGAAACACCACTCGGAATGAAGGCTTCAATGACCTAAGAAATTTTATAATCATAATTTTCGTCTGAAAGACAATTTGATAGTTGTACAACTGTGGCCAAAACGAACAAATACACTCCTGGAAATGGAAAAAAGAACACATTGACACCAGTGTGTCAGACCCACCATACTTGCTCCTGACACTGCGAGAGGGCTGTACAAGCAATGATCACACGCACGGCACAGCGGACACACCAGGAACCGCGGTGTTGGCCGTCGAATGGCGCTAGCTGCGCAGCATTTGTGCACCGCCGCCGTCAGTGTCAGCCAGTTTGCCGTGGCATACGGAGCTCCATCGCAGTCTTTAACACTGGTAGCATGCCGCGACAGCGTGGACGTGAACCGTAAGTGCAGTTGACGGACTTTGAGCGAGGGCGTATAGTGGGCATGCGAGAGGCCGGGTGGACGTACCGCCGAATTGCTCAACACGTGGGGCGTGAGGTCTCCACAGTACATCGATGTTGTCGCCAGTAGTCGGCGGAAGGTGCACGTGCCCGTCGACCTGGGACCGGACCGCAGCGACGCACGGATGCACGCCAAGACCGTAGGATCCTACGCAGTGCCGTAGGGGACCGCACCGCCACTTCCCAGCAAATTAGGGACACTGTTGCTCCTGGGGTATCGGCGAGGACCATTCGCAACCGTCTCCATGAAGCTGGGCTACGGTCCCGCACACCGTTAGGCCGTCTTCCGCTCACGCCCCAACATCGTGCAGCCCGCCTCCAGTGGTGTCGCGACAGGCGTGAATGGAGGGACGAATGGAGACGTGTCGTCTTCAGCGATGAGAGTCGCTTCTGCCTTGGTGCCAATGATGGTCGTACGCGTGTTTGGCGCCGTGCAGGTGAGCGCCACAATCAGGACTGCATAAGACCGAGGCACACAGGGCCAACACCCGGCATCATGGTGTGGGGAGCGATCTCCTACACTGGCCGTACACCACTGGTGATCGTCGAGGGGACACTGAATAGTGCACGGTACATCCAAACCGTCATCGAACCCATCGTTCTACCATTCCTAGACCGGCAAGGGAACTTGCTGTTCCAACAGGACAATGCACGTCCGCATGTATCCCGTGCCACCCAACGTGCTCTAGAAGGTGTAAGTCAACTACCCTGGCCAGCAAGATCTCCGGATCTGTCCCCCATTGAGCATGTTTGGGACTGGATGAAGCGTCGTCTCACGCGGTCTGCACGTCCAGCACGAACGCTGGTCCAACTGAGGCGCCAGGTGGAAATGGCATGCCAAGCAGTTCCACAGGACTACATCCAGCATCTCTACGATCGTCTCCATGGGAGAATAGCAGCCTGCATTGCTGCGAAAGGTGGATATACACTGTACTAGTGCCGACATTGTGCATGCTCTGTTGCCTGTGTCTATGTGCCTGTGGTTCTGTCAGTGTGATCATGTGATGTATCTGACCCCAGGAATGTGTCAATAAAGTTTCCCCTTCCTGGGACAATGAATTCACGGTGTTCTTATTTCAATTTCCAGGAGTGTATGTGACGTTTCTCAAGTCTGTGAAAAACACCACCACTATAGATGAAAGACGTAAAAACAACATTGTTCTATAATGAACGTACATCGGAAGTTTATTCTCTTGACCAGAAGGAAGGTGCATATACTTGGAAGAGAATCAAGAAAATAGTGTTTTACCTCATGGACAAACGTTTTGGAGTAGTGATTTGTTCACAGTTACATCTCAATTAAATGGAAGGCAGATCTGATGAAAACAGAACTTTACTAATATAGAAAGGAGAATCAAAACCCCGTTCCTCCAAAATAAAGTTATACAAGAAATGGCACGCACGCTTGGAAACTAGTAGTGAGGACTGAGGCAACTGGAAGATCGCCGATAGGAAGAAGCTATATGTGCCCTCATCTATAAGACAGAAAAGCGGCCAATCATTCAAAGTATGCGCAAAGAGCATAGTGAAATTATCTGTGAAGAGTATTAATCAGCAAATATTCTGATGTGTATCAGTAAAATTGACAGTTATTCAATTTTGGAGAATTATAGCACAATTTGTAATATTGTATTTTGTATTATACTAAAACGAAAGTCATATTATCGTAAGGTAGGGTCTTACTGACCACTCGAATGCGTCTTTGCTTGTCCAGCTGCTCATGCGTCCAAGGGTTTAAGGTACATAACTGATAGGAAAGATAAGCACGTTACAAATTTAAACGTGGTGGTTGTTGGTGGTTGTTAGTGTTTAACGTCCCGTCGACAACGAGGTCATTAGAGACGGAGCGCAAGCTCGGGTTAGGGAAGGATTGGGAAGGAAATCGGCCGTGCCCTTTCAAAGGAACCATCCCGGCATTTGCCTGAAACGATTTAGGGAAATCACGGAAAACCTAAATCAGGATGGCCTTAGACGGGATTGAACCGTCGTCCTCCCGAATGCGAGTCCAGTGTGCTAACCACTGCGCCACCTCGCTCGGTAAATTTAAACGTCCACTTGAATGTGAATGAGTTTAGTAAGCCTGAAGTGTCGATTCGTATTGAGCTTTCATGCTCATGGCGATTCGTCTTAACCATTAGGCTATGTAAGAACGTCTCCATTTGATTCAAACATTTTGTGTCACTAATGCTTCCACCTAAGATTTCCTGACTCTACAACCCTCTGGTGGGTATTGGAGGTCCTGGGATGAATTGTAGATAGAGAAGTAGAACCAGGGTTCACCAAACCTGCTATTAGGTAAGTATTGGGGAACTTCCCCGGGGGAAAAAAGAGGTTCGGGAGTTGGACTAGCCACCCCCTCCCTCCTAATGCCAGAATGAAAAAAAGCTGCACCCTACCTACATGTACACAAATAGCAATGTCGCTGTTTCGCACCAAACACTTGTACTAAAAACATACTTCTAGAAGCCTTCCACAGGAATTGTGGGAATAGCATCAACGCATTTTCACCTCAACTGTAATAATGTACTGCTAATTTTAATTAGAATTCGGCTACTCACAGTAGTCCAGTATGGGCTGTAATTATCGTATGGCAGCGAAATTCGATAGATATTCTAATGCATAATCGCGGAACAGATTAACGCTGGAAAATAAATTTGTTCCGATTTTGGCCACCAGATGCACATGTGGCGCTGTGAATGCAAGAGAGACCTATAGCAATTTCGATACGCAATAGATTAGGAACAGGCCATGGGGTGAAAATGTCAAACAAGTGAGAAAGGCATAATACTGTTACTATTAACCGCCTCTTACACAATTTATTCAGTGAGCACCTGGTGGGCAAAACTGGAACTACTTTTTTCTAGTGTAAATCGATTTCGCATTAGTGCATGAGAGTATCTAACAAGTTCCGCTGCCATACGAATATTACAGTCCACACAGGACTTCTATGACAAGCTGCACTTTATTTATAACTATTCTGTAACCGAACAGAATTACGACCTCCAGACTAACAAGCATCGATTACGGCAACATCGACCATGTGAACCCAACTTGAGCTTTTCTCGTACGACATCCTGAAAGCCATTTCTTGGCCTCTGAAAGGCACTTGAGTCCGTACCACACCAGCACGTGTTTGGGATTGTAACTGATTTATGACTCGTTATAAGCTCTGATTATGTCTCCAGCACTGAAAAACGAAACGTTAAGCAGAGAAATCCGCCTTCGAGCACTGCCTGAACAAATCAAACAAAAGTAACCAAGGACGCAAGCCTAGCGGCTACGGTGAAAAGTACAACTGTACAGCACATCAAACAAAACTCGTGTCTGCATTGAGGGTGTATTGGTTGCAAGGACACAGCGTACTATCTTGGACGGAGAGTCACCGCCTGAAATACGAGTGCAAGTTCAGACGTGCTCGTGGGAAATTTACTGCGACTCTTATTGTTCATATTGCATTCTAATAATCTAGTGGACAATGTAAATAGCAAACTCAGGATTTTGCTGATTATGTCGCTACCTAAGGGTCTAATTAAGTGGGAAGAGTATTTTACCCTGAAACGCTGTTCGGATTTTGGGGTCTAGCCAGTACTGTAACATAAGTTTTTCTTATACCAGTTTCACTTATTTCCCTATTCCAGTTTTAAACGATGCCATTCAGATTATTTCTCCAGCAATCTTCTTGTGAAATTAAAGAAATTACTCTAGAAAAGTAAAGTTTTACGAAATAAGAAAATAGTTCCGTGGTGCGACACGGTCATGCACCAAGGAACAAATGTTCTTTCTATTCAGATCGAGAAAATGTAGTCAGTTATACAGGGTGATTCAAAAAGAATACCACAACTTTAGGAATTTAAAACTCTGCAACGACAAAAGGCAGAGCTAAGCACTATCTGTCGGCGAATTAAGGGAGCTATAAAGTTTCATTTAGTTGTACATTTGTTCGCTTGAGGCGCTGTTGACTAGGCGTCAGCGTCAGTTGATGCTAAGATGGCGACCGCTCAACAGAAAGCTTTTTGTGTTATTGAGTACGGCAGAAGTGAATCGACGACAGTTGTTCAGCGTGCATTTCGAAGGAAGTATGGTGTTAAACCTCCTGATAGGTGGTGTATTAAACGTTGGTATAAACAGTTTACAGAGAATGGGTGTTTGTGCAAAGGGAAAAGTTCTGGACGGACAGAGCACTTCATCACTGGCCTCCAAGAAGCCCTGATCTTACCCCCTGCGATTTTTTCTTATGGGGGTATGTTAAGGATATGGTGTTTCGGCCACCTCTCCCAGCCACCATTGATGATTTGAAACGAGAAATAACAGCAGCTATCCAAACTGTTACGCCTGATATGCTACAGAGAGTGTGGAACGAGTTGGAGTATCGGGTTGATATTGCTCGTGTGTCTGGAGGGGGCCATACTGATCATCTCTGATCTTGTTTTTGAGTGAAAAAAACCTTTTTAAATACTCTTTGTAATGATGTATAACAGAAGGTTATATTATGTTTCTTTCATTAAATACACATTTTTAAAATTGTGGTATTCTTTTTTAATCACCCTGTATATTTAACAAAAAAATGACTCTGAGCACTATGGGACTTAACTTCTGAGGTCATCAGTCCCCTAGAACTTAGAACTACTTAAACCTAACTAACCTAAGGACATCAAAAACACCCATGCCCGAGGCAGGATGCGAACCTGCGACCCTAGCGGTCGCGCGGTTCCACGCTGTAGCTTCTAGAACCGCTCGGCCACCCCTATATTTAACAGTCTGTGTGTTACATTACTACTCTACTACACATCAATAACCAGTAAGTAATATAAAATTAAGAAGTATTGCCAAAATGCAGTTACAAGCTATAAAGTTTTCAAAAAGGCGGTTGACAAATGCCACAAATTTTATTTTCATAACAAGGAAAACTGTTATGGCATTAAAAGAACTCAGTTCATTTGCAAATATTACGTGCTCAGTGGTAAAGGTTTTCTGCCGTTTCAAAACATGAGCAGACAGCCGCCAAAATATGGCTCAGCCGTCTACATGTTATGTAACTAGTTTTAAAAATATACAGAATCTTAACTCAAAAAACAGTTTAACTGAATAATCAACAATGAACTCCAAATAGCTTTAAAATATTATACAGTAGTTAAACATGTGAAAGACAAAATACTTACAAACGCTGTACGAAACACAACCTCATGTCTCTCAACAACAAGAACATCAAAGAATGCTGGAAACTTCTTATGATAGTTCCAAGTGCTCATACCTTCTGAAATCAGTCAGTGTAAAACATGTATTCATGAGTACATTGTCCTCTAGGTGCACAACAATACAATCAGATCTAGACAAGGTTTTAAAGGATGCAAAGATTCGCAGCATTTTTGTAGGTTTTGCACGGAACACATGGTGTGTCGTGGGGCGATCACTCTGTTTTTAAAATAATTGAAAAGCCACGATCGCTTCAGTATCGTTTACTAGATGACCGGTTTCAGCACTCTGAAGGTGCCATCGTCGGATCTGTGAAGGTATAACATAACAGGTTTGAGGGACGGCTTACGTGAGTTAACTATATACCTTACAATTATTACAGAACCACATACCTGAAACGTGGATTAACATTTATAAAGCCATATGGACATCATGGCACATGAGGCAGACCATCTGATAGAAATCATTGTCACAACCAATGATTATTAGCTTTTATTATTTTTTATTGGTTGTGACAGCATGCAGCTGTGCTATTGTCCGAATATGATGTATGCAGTTAGGCTTTTGATCCAGTTGAACTTCAAGATATCGTGTGACTGTTTGTCGGGAGATGACGATGTTTTCTGATTTAACTGTAGGATATCTACATAAAGGTTTTGTTGGCTCTGAGCACTATGAGACTTAACTTCTGAGGTCATCAGTCCCCTAGAACTTAGAACTACTTAAACCTAACTAACCTAAGGTCATCACACACATCCATGCCCAAGGCAGCATTCGAACCTGCAACCGTAGCGGTCGCGCGGTTCCAGACTGTAGCGCCTAGAACCACTCGGCCACCTCGGCCGGCAAAGGTTTTGTTGATAAGCTTTCTTGTGAGTTAGACTTTCTTCGAGCTTACCGTAATGATCGTTCCGCTAAATGTCAACGAATGCAGCATTTCACTCTCCGTAGAACATGCGCTGTCGGAATACGCGAAGTGAGACACAACGCCTCTCTTGTAACTCCTGCCACTGCAGTTGTCTGACCATTTCAGCGACGCTGTCTTGTCTACTGAACAGTGCTGTGATTATAGGCGCTACTAATCTTGAACCTTCAATATCGCCTCTTTTAATTGTAACTGTCTGTATTGTCAGACTAATCAGCAGAAGGATACAGTCAGTCGAGGGTTTTGTGAACTGTTTCTTTCGTGGGTTAATTACACGGCCTTGCGATTTTTACAATAAATCTCGGCCTAGCATTTACCTTCGCTACAACAAATAGGATCCGCCAGTACAACCCGACAAAATGGAACACAGATCACTAAACGAGCAATACACAGAATGGATCAGCGAGCAGAAACACTGAGTCACACAAGAAAGAATACAGAGCAATGTCATCAATCACGAACACTAAAGACCGAACACAGAACAACTAATACGGACCGCAGAACAAGGAACATAAGAGGTGGAATTTAGCCAAGAAACAGTGAGTAAAAAAAACGGAGCCGGCAACCGTGACCGAGCGGTTCTAGGCGCTTCAGTCCGGAACCACGCGGCTGCTTCGGTCGCAGGTTCGAATCCTGCCTCGGGCATGGATATGTGTGATGTCCTTAGGTTAGTTAGGTTTAAGTAGTTCTAAGTCTAGGGGACTGATGACCTCAGATGTTAAGTCCCATAGCGCTTAGAGCCATCTCAATAAAACACGGAACACAAAAAAGTGGCGCATAGAACAGTGAACAGGAGCCACTGAGACTATCATTCCAGATGTACAGTCCTACACGTAGCACGGTTGCGCCTGTTTACAGCAACTGATTGACGGTGATGAGTACTCTTAACACTATGATGTCTTCATGTCTAGCTCCGCGCAATATGGTACATATGTTTGTTATTCGTTTCATTTTTCCCAGATTCTGTTGGATCGTTTAAGCCAAACTTACGAGCTCATGGAGTGCATTAACACATAATCCATAGAGTCTTGAAAAAATTACACAGATAACATTATTGGCTGAATTTCAAAATTTAAAACGCTGTCATAGTCTAATAATAGTGAGGTGCAATCTTACGCTACAGTTTTAACACAGTAAGTCAAGTATTAAGGGGAGGTTGACTATCTTTGGCTCGAATTGAGAATTTTTTTCTCGGTATGTGTTATAGATATCAATGTCAAAATTGGTCAAAATGTTTATTGATATTTCCTCTACGAACTGGAATTTTTTCGACCTGAAATGACGAAGAGCAAAGGTGGAAGTGCCGCCGGAACGAAACAAAATTTCGATGTAGACATCCACGGGCGGTATGTCACAGGTCAGCCGGCTAGCCTGAAATCAAAATTGAGTTGACATTAGCGAGGTATATAAGATTCCTTAGGAGTTGTACCTTGCTTAAGTTATTTGGACCATAGGAAACAAAATGGCGGCCATTTGAAAAAAAAATAGGGTTCTTTCGTCGATTTTTCGAGTTCGTCGGCCAAGTGAAAATATTTATAGTTGATGTATCAGAATAAAAGTGGTACACCTCCTAGATAATTTAGTTAGCTTCGTCGGAAACAAAGAATCACGCCAATCGGTTCAGTAGATTTGAAGTTACCATACCGCGCAATAGAAAAATTTAATTTCGAGAAAAACGCGTCTGAAGTTTTGACTACAGAAAATGTAATATTATGCAACATATGTTCAATCTGTTATTTCAGGTCCATAAACTAGTCCTTCCTCTTCATCATAGAGGGCGTTCTGCTCGATCTGGGCCATCCTGCGCTACTCCAGAGCCACTCGTATGGACGGTGACAAGCGGTTTTCAGCTGCTTGAATCCGGTGGTCGCCCAAATGCTTGGCGAACTGCGTCGAATATAGTCCCAGGGTGACATCCACAGTTGTCATGGTCTTCAGAATTGCTGAATACCCTTCGCTGAAGCTGCTCACTTCCGGGAAAGTCTCATTCTCCACAGTCTTCGCACCAGAATGAAAATGCTTGGGGGCTAACTTCCAAACACACGCGTTCAAAATTTCATTTGAATTTTGTGTTTTTCTTCCCAAGCACCGGTACAATAACCTGTCCTCCGAAAGATAAAAACTGGTCCGTGAAAAAGGCCGATTTCAGGCAGGTGCATTTTTTTGTTCCACCGCAAATAACAAACATTTCCGTTCCGTATTTGGAAAAACCTTTTCAGGGGTGGGTTCTAAACACTTATGGATCCAAAACTGTAATTTAAAAAAATCGATTTTTTGAATCAAAAGATAATAAATATCCCCTTAAAGTTAGAAACTACGTATATGTCTGGACGCAGTGTGACTCCGGGCGTGCAAATCACACAGACTATATTTATCCAGTATTTAAGGACGAGAGCGCTTAGCGACTTTTAACACACTTTGCACATAATTTAAAACTTTCTCAAAACTTTTTCTCGCTGTCATCCTCAGCAAAACAATGACTGGAAAAAAGGTTATCGCTTCTTACATTTTCGCTTTTCTTGTAGTAAAACTTCAGCATCAGACATGATTTTTTAAATCTATTACTTCTTTACTACTAACTGTATTTGCAACACGTTTTGCTGAGATCATCTACATAAAACAAAGAATACACCTGCAACATATGTCACTGTACTACAAAGTTAAGGAAGAATGGCCCCATAAACATGAGATACATGAAACGGATGTTTTATACAAGTGAGTTGCTAGTTCTAAACTACTGTGAAATAGCTCCCGTGTACTGGCGTTTCAAAAACAGTGACAGTGGTAATCATTTTTATAATATAGACAGCAATATTCAGTTTTTGCTCAGGCTTCTTGAATAGTAGCTTTCCAATTGTTGTGTACTGCAAAGCGGTCGTTAGCAGGATGGATGTTCGTTATATGTAGTATGAACCATTTCCATAGAGGCGGAGAAGAAATCGTTACAAGCTACATTACAGTTTCGATTCACTGATTTTAATGTCATCCGCTTCTTTATGACCGTGTGCACATTCATGGCGATGAGCCAACAACCAACTTAATCGCTTTACAACATCGGCTATCGAGAGGTGTTTTAATCGGACAGCCATATGACGATGAACAGATCTGAACACGAGCTGTGGAAAACAAAGTAACCGTCGCGCGGATTTTGTCCTTTCGTTAAGGGGGGACGTTGATGAAATTAGCCAAAAATGTTAATTTAGATTTACTTTTTATTTGTTAGTACAACTCATGGACATTAAGTTCCCAAAGTTTCAATGTCGAAATCGCATCCGAAGTGTCTGAAAATTAATTACAAGGCGTGACGCGTCCTCCCTGCCACAGCCACGTTTTGAAGCAGCACTTCAAGCTCAGAGGGATAAAAACCCCTACATCCACAAGGAGAGGCTTCCAAACTGTATCCTGGATCTTGTCAAGCCCACTTACAGCTTTACGGCCAATCCTACACTTCTCAAAAAGTGTGTTCGTGGCAAAACCCAAAATCCAAATGAGTCTAAATTCACTCATATGGAAACGATGCCCTAAAAACACATTTGCGTCTGCTGCAGTTGTCAGAATTGTATTTAATGATGGGAATGTCGGGAGGATGAACGTATTATAAAGAATGGGCCTCTAGATAGGAAATTTTACTCAAGACATTCTCAGAAAAATTGATTTACAACAGCGCATCTCTGCAGCTGAAAAGTCAGTTGAAGACCTGGTAAAAGAAAGAATACTGACAACAAGAAACCAAAAGAGAAGCCTTGAAGGGAAGTACAAATGTGGTGCCTTTTGAAGAAGTGACATAAGGAAAAAGTTTGGTTGAACTTTAAATTGCGTTTCCTAAAAAGTTTGATTTTTAATGTTAATGTACCTTTTCCTCAGATTCTATGAATGCTAGAATTATGAAATTTTGTACACTTTGTCTCAAAAGCAAATATTGAAATTCTGATTGTAAGCTGAGATATGGTGCAAAGTGCATGGATTTAAAATTATGCTTGTGGAATTATTATTAAAACTACTATGAAAATTGTACTATTTCACCTATTCCAAAAACCTCATTGGAGAACTTACAACATATAAAGGGACGAAACAGACAAATTTTTGTGTAAATCTCTTGAGTAGTTCCCGAGAAAAAGGAACATTATTTTTATGAAATTAAAACTACAAATTGCATTGAAAAAAGTTGAATATATTTAATCAAAGGTTTTTGTATGTAAACGTGTTACTTTCATGTAAATCGTGGTACAAAATTTCATTCCCATATCTCCAAAACTGTGGAATTGGTGCAATTTTGAAATAGTGTGTGTTTTTCATCAACGTGCCCCTTTAAGACATCGTGTTTAGTTCATTCTCGTCTTGTAAAGTAGCGAAAGAAGTGTTCTACTCCGTTATTACTCCACCAACGAGGAAGGAAGCCTTAAAAAGTTCTGTAGCCTGTTATATCGTTTCAGTCAGTAGTAGAGGAGGTTAATGCGCAACATACATTTGTTGGAAGTATTGCCCGGAAGTCCGATGTATCTGTAATGGAAACCACTTAGTAAATCACAAATGTGACCAGTTCTAATGTGCTGTTCCAGTGGTTCGAGGCCCTATTAAGTAGATTTTCTAGGGATCTATGACACGTTGCTATGGACGTACAAGGTCAGGCAGCCCAATCTTAAAGACATTGCTATCCTAGGTGAGTGTGAAAGTGAATTACAGGACTTCTTGAACCGAATCAGCACTCCAATGATCATAAAATCTGCACCAGGAGTGAACAAAGACGGAAGTTGTGAGGAGAACCAGAAATGAAAATAGTGATAAATTCACTCATCAGAACTGAGAACCTCATAATCAGAAGAAATTCTCCTCTCATGGAAACAAAATAACGCAAGGCGGACGAAACAAGGAAGATGTAATTAGCAGAGTAGAATAAATACAACATTTTTCGCTTGATGACTTAATTCGGGAAAAAAATTTCTGAGAACTTACACGTGGAAAAATTGGAGAAGAAGAGAATCGAAGAGTCTGAGATATGTTGTAAGAGCGGAATGCTGAAATTTAATTAGACTCACAAGAAATGAGGATATATTCCACAAAATCGCAGAGGTGTGGCACGCCTGGAAAACACTGACTATGAAAATGAAATGATAGGACGCATATGAAAACATAACGGAGTAATATGATGCGCTACTAACGAACGTACTATTTGTACAGAACGTAGAAAAATGATAGTGTTTTTACATATCTTTTATCGCATAGAAATACACTACCACACATTAAAATTGCTACACAACGAAGATGACGTGCTACAGACGCGAAATTTAACCGACAGGAAGACGATGCTGTGATATGCAAATGATTAGCTTTTCAGAGCATTCACACAAGGTTGGCGCCGGTGGCGAAACCTACAACGTGCTGACATTAGGAAATTTTCCAACCAATTTCTCATACACGAACAGCAGTTGACCGGCGTTGCTTGGTGAAACGTTGTTGTGATGCCTCGTGTAAGGAGAAGGAATGCGTACCATCACGTTTCCGACTTTGATAAAGGTCGGATTGTAGCCTATCACGATTGCAGTTTATCGTATCGCGACATTGCTGCTCGCGTTGGTCGTGATCCAATGACTGTTAGCAGAATATGAAATCGGTGGGTTCAGGAGGGTAATACGGAAGGCCGTGCTGGATCCCAACGGCCTCGTATCACTAGCAGTTGAGATGACAGGCATCTTATCCGCATGGCTGTAACGGATCGTGCAGCCACGTCTCGATCCCTGAGTCAACAGATGGGGACGTTTGCAAAACAACCGTCAGCTCGGAGACCATGGCTGCGGTTACCCGTGACGCTACACCACAGACAGGAGCGTCTGCGATGGTGTACGCAAGGACGAAGCTGGGTGCACGAGAGGCGAAACGTCATTTTTTCGGATGTATCGAGGTTCTGTTTACAGCATCATGATTGACGCATCTGTGTTTGTCGACATCGCGGTGAACGCACATTGGAAGCATGTATTCGTCATCGCCATACTGGAGTATCTCCCGGCGTGATGGTATGGGGTGCCATTGGTTACACGTCTCCGTCACCTCTTCTTCGCACTGACGGCACTTTGAACAGTGGACGTTACATTTCAGATGCGTTGTACGACCCGTAGCTCTACCCTTCATTCGATCCCTGCGAACCCCTCATTTCAGCATGCCCGACCGTATGTTGCAGGTCCTGTACGGGCCTTTCTGGATGCAGAAAATGTTCGACTGCTGCCCTGGCCAGCACATTCTCCAGATCTCTAACCAACTGAAAACGTCTGGTCAATGGTGGCCGAGCAACTGGCTCGTCACAATACGCCAGTCACTACTCTTGATGAACTGTGGTATCGTGTTGAAGCTGCATGGGCAGCTGTACCTGCACGCGCCATCCAAGCTCTGTTTGACTCAATGCCCAGGCTTATCAAGGCCGTTATTACGGCCAGAGGTGGTTGTTCTCGGTACTGATTTCTCACGATCTATGCACCCAAATCTCGTGAAAATGTAATCACATGTCAGTTCTAGTATAATATATTTGTCCAATGAATACCCGTTTATCAACTGGATTTCTTCTTGATGTAGCAATTTCAATGGTCAGTAGTGTAACTACTTTAAGCCCGCCCCGTCAGCTGTGCGGTTTAACGCATTGCTTTCCGGGCGGGAAGGCGTGCTGGTCCCTGGCACGAATCCTCCCAGCGGATTAGTGGCGAGGTTCTGTGTGCAGGCCAATCTGTGGATGGTTTTTAAGGCGGTTTTCCATCTGCCTCGGCGAATGCGGGCTGGTTCCTCTTATTCTGCCTCAGTTACACTACGTCTGCGATTGCTGTGCAAACACTGTCTCCACGTACGGGTACACGCTAGTTACTCTACCCCAAAACATTGGGGTTACACTCGTCTAGTGTGAGACGTTCCCGGGAGGGTCCACTGGGGGGGGGGGGGGGGGGGCGAACCGCACAATAACTGTGGGTTTGGTGTGGGCGGCGGTGGGGTGTGTGGACTGCTGTGGCTGTTGTGAACCACTGACGACTACGGCGGGGACGAAGCCTCTCCGTCGTTTCTAGGTCCCCAGTTCCATACAATGCAATACAGTAATTACATTAACTGAAAAAGGGAGAAAATCTAACTTCCATTTTCTGCCCGAAATGTCCGCAGGAGGACATTTTGGGAGACATTTTTCTATTGCCGGTATGCCTGAGTGCGTGGTGATAGATAGAGAGATAGAGAGAGAGAGAGAGAGAGAGAGAGAGAACGCACAAGTTCATCTTCGCAACTTTGAAACACAACTCCTCCAACTAACAATGTGTGTGTGAGTGTGTGTGTGTGTGTGTGTGTGTGTGTGTGTGTGTGTGTCCTAAAAGTCGTCTGGCGCATATTCTATGGTGTTTCGGCATATACTTGAAACACAACTGTTCTAATTAACAATATATTCACACCAGGAATAAATATATATTATATATATATAATTACCAACAACAAAGCCATAACGCAACGGAAGAAGAAGAATTAACAGCAATAGCACCCCACAGTCGCAAAGGAAAGAAGTCTTTTGACCCACGTTTCGACACTGCTATGAGTGCCTTCATCAGAAACAAAAGTCTCAATTTGGCATGTCACGTATTAAATAAAAAAAAAAAATCAAGCGATAAAGCTTTAGTCACAAAATTTGTAAAACGGAATACATAAAAGCAAGGCAGTATAGGCTGTTCACATGCGTCGAGCTACGGTAGCGTCAGATTATATATATGTAGAGGGAGTATATATTTTACGTTAGAAGAATTGTTTCAAAGTAGCTAAGCTGAACATGGGCTTATAGCTCTTAAGGTACGTAAGGTATGAATTTTAGACAACATATTTACTGGACTTTTTTCCTTGTTTTCGTCCATACTACCACTTCCTAAAATATGGAAAGCAAAGAGGTGGGAGTATAAGAGATTTGTTTCATAGTATCGAAGATCAAGAATTGGTCTCAGCTATTACGATATGCGTTTAGCAGCCCATGTTTACTTTTTGTTTCGAATGATCATTCCTCTCATACCCTTGAATACTGTCCATCACATCTGAAACACACTGTATGTATTAGTGTTTTATTTTACTCTGTTGAAACGTGCTACACCTTTTTCACTGGTAAATCGAAACGTTTATCGTGAATATGATCTATGGAACACATAACTAACCAAATAACGTGGAAATACAATACTGAAGGTGGTTCGGTCTTGTTAGAGAAAATGTTTGCAGTATCCTCCTTGTGGTATCGGTACCCACCGGCACCATTTCACCGCCGACCGCGCAAGATGGCTTGTCGGTTGATAGGTTGACAGGGTCGCTGGGAGAGGAGGGGGGAGGGGGTTGGGGGCTCCCAGCCGACAGAGGGACAAAGTAGCGGCTGTTGGAACGCAAGCGCAGGCCCGGCCTACAAAGGCGGCCTTTGTACCGTCCGCCGCCGACGCGTACAAAGTTGAAAGTCGTTCATTGAGCGGCCGGCCCAGTGGAGGAGCCGGCAGCGACCAGCGAACACACACACACACACACACACACACACACACACACACACACACACACACACAGAGAGAGAGAGAGAGAGAGAGAGAGAGAGAGAGAGAGAGAGAGAGAGAAGAGCGGCCAAAGAAGCAGATTTGTCTGTCCGTCCGACCGCCTCCCCACTGCCGGTTCTGTTCACTCCGTTTTCTCACGCAGACCACACACAACAATGTCGCCAACCAGTCCACAAAAGTCACTCTCAATCTGACTCCCCTAGTCCTTGGGCATCCGCCCGTTTATTCTTCGCGAGGGACGCCGCATAATCCGCACAAGACTACGCCGTTTCTGTCCAAGAGGTCCTGACTACACCCACTTGCAGAAATTACAGTTATAGCCAATATCGTGGCCAGAGAAATCAGCAATTGTGCTGACTCCTAACAGTTTCAACAATGAGGCCGGAATACGTCGAATTCTAGCCGCGATACGTAAAAATAAAAAGTTTCTCAGTCAAAAAAGCAAAACATGCTGTTTCTGGAAGATAATAAGTTTCTGAATCCCGGTCTAATTCCAGAATTTCTCTGTCAGCCCCAGTTTCCACGTAATACTGGTTTTATAAATGCTTGCGTCAGCCTATTTAGGAGGGTCATTCAATAATTAAAGAGATAAAGAGAGAAATTGCTCAGGAGAACAAAGCGTTTATTTTTCCAAAGTATACTTTTTCTACTTTTCAACATAATCACCTTGAACATTTGTGCACTTGTCCCAACGGGGGTAAAAGCTTTTTTATTCCGGCTGCAAAGAACTGTTTACTTTGATGTTTGAATCAATTTCCCACAAACTTTTTCATGTCATTGTCCTGGAACCTCTTCTCACGTAAACCACTAGGTGCTAAATCAGGATTGTAAGGGGGATGAGGCAGTACTGGTTCAAATGGCTCTGAGCACTATGGGACTTAACATCTGAGGTCATCAGTTCCCTAGACTTGGAACTACTTGGAACTACTTAAACCTAACTAACGTAAGGACATCACACACATCCAAGCCCTAGGCAGGATTCGAACCTGCGACCGTAGAGGTCGCGCGGTTCCAAACTGAAGCGTCTAGAACCGCTTGGCCACAACGGCCGGCATGAGGCAGTACTTTCCAGCCCATTTTGTCGATGGCTTCACTGGTTAGTCGAGCAATATGAGGACGTGCGTTGTCTTGCTTTTAGACTACTGCAGAGACAGAATAGTGGAATGGCGCGTGGGCAACTGGAAGGTAATAAGGAAAATTACCAAGGGATGACCGCAGGGATCGATCTGTGGACCCATCTTCTGGGACATAATTTTTGAACCTCTCCTGCAACTGCTGGAGGAGGATATGAGGACAGACGGTGCTGTCGCCTATGCAGATGACCTACTGGTGGTTATCTCGGCAAATACAAGAGCCCAGCTAGAGGAGAAGGCGAGTGGCACACTGCAAACAATAACACAATGGTGCAACACAAACAAGCTCAAGATAGCGGGCAACAAAACAACATACACACTGCTCAAAGGGCAACTCAGACGCAATCCATCTATTAGAATACAGAACAACAACATAAAGAGAATGACAGTAACCCGCTACTTGGGCGTATACATAGATGAGAAACTGAACTTCCATGAACACATCAGAATAACAACAGACAAGGCAGAAAAAATACTACATGAACTGGCAAGGATTAATTCAGGACAATACAGGCTTCCTCTGTCAGTCATACGAACCTACCACTGCGCACTCTTCGAATCAGTGCTAAGCTTTGCGGCCAGTACATGGGCGCACAGACTCAACCTCGCCACAAACAGAACAGCGGTTAGGCGAGGGCAGAGAAGCGTCCTTCTGCGACTATCGGGAGCCTTCGGCACTACATCAGTTGAAGCACTGTGTGTCGTGCTAGGAATCTTCCCGATAGATATCACAATCAAATATCGGGCCGCTCTGTACTGGTTAAAGATGGGTAGACTAGACCAGGTCAACATATTGACTGGTTCCCCGCTGAACAATAAGCGGGACCTCAAAAAATGGAAAATCGACACATGGCAACAGGAATGGGGCACAAGTGATAAGGGACGGAGAGTCTATACATTTTTTCCGAACATAACGGAAAGATTAAGAATGAAACATGCCGATCCTAGCCGCGACATGGTGCATTTCTTGACTGGCCACGGACCTTATCCCACGCACTTAAATCGCGTGAGTCTTAGAGACACATCAACGTGTACATGTGGAGGTATGGGAACCCCCGAACACAAAATCCTATTCTGCGGGAAATACAGACAGCACAGGAACACACCTGGGATACAACACCTACAGACAGAGGAACACATATACGATGCGATCAGAACACCTGAACTTTGGGACATACTGAACGCACTAACAGACAAAATTTCTGACGAATGCCACAAAGAGTACAGGAACAGAAGACCACACAGACAATAAACCTATATGCAGCACCCCGACAGACACCATAGTGTGGAAGAACTAAACTAAGTCTCAATAAAAAACAACTGACATGCAATAGACTTACATAAGTAGACCTAGAACTGACAATAGATTAATGTATAAAATTAGACATAAACAGTGTCGGCGCACCGTCGCAATTGCCATCAGCTACCACGGCACTCTAAACCTGTATACAAGTAACCAGATAGAACATAAATAGAGATATCAAACGCCATAAATAGAATAGAATAGAACTTCCTAGGCTAAGGTTAAGGGACTGAGGATCAGAGGCTTGAAGATAAATCCCAACGCGCTCATCCTGTCCCCTACGGTGGTGGGACTATTATCTCTTCCTTTCCTATCGTCTTTTCTCCTCTTCAGACTAAACTATTCCTTGTATTTCCTTCTTCCAATTCAAAATTAATTTTTGTAAAAATTTTGTTAAATCGATTTTGGAAAAGCTGCCAAAGTAAAGGGGGAAAAAAAAAAAAAAAAAAAAGCACAGACCCGCCTCCACGTGGCGGGTCACGGGCAACGGTGCGACCGGATGCGGGAACTGGTGTGAGTTTCATCAACTACATCAGTGTCCGCACACCGGTCGTAGCGGCCAAGTGGTCAAAATAGACCCACCTTAAGCACTTAGGTGGTGGGTCGTAAAATCAGAGCGGCAAGTGAAAAAAAAAAAAAAAAAAAAAGTGTCTTGCTGGAGAATCACACCTCTCCTCTCAGATCCACGAAATCTCTCTCTCATGGCTGGCTTCACCTTTTTTAAAACCAAATCCGAGCAGTATTGGCTGTTCATTGTACGCTGCTCTTCGAGATAGTCACAAAAAACTGGACCTTCAGCATCCCAAAACACCGTCAACATGACTTTCTCCTGATGCTTGGGTTTTGAAGTTTTCCTTGACAGGTGAGTTGGTGTGTTTCCACTCCATGCTTTGTCGTTTTGATTCTGGCTCATAATCTGAACCCAGGTTTCATTGTTGAAGAAGCCCTCACCTCCTCTTTCATTACGTTCTTTTACGTCTGTGTACACTCTCAACCTTGTTTCCTTGTGTAGCCGCGTCACCTCCTTTGGGACCCATCTTGCACATGTTTTGTGGTACTTCAGCCTGTTACACATAATGTTACGAACTTGAGGCTTAACTATCACTTCCGCACCCACTCTGCGGTCGGCACGAGTAATGTCATCAATTCGACTTTCAAGTGAGGGAGTTGAAACTGCAACTGGTCGGCCAGAACGGTATTCGTCATTCGCTGAGTTGCGACAATTTTAGAACTGCTCTATCCCACTTGTAAAAATTTGCGCGACTCATACAATCTTCACCATAAACTTCAGACATTCTACAGTATACAGGGTGATTCAAAAAGAATACCACAACTTTAGGAATTTAAAACTCTGCAACGACAAAAGGCAGAGCTAAGCACTATCTGTCGGCAAATTAAGGGAGCTATAAAGTTTCATTTCGTTGTACATTTGTTCGCTTGAGGCGCTGTTGACTAGGCGTCAGCGTCAGTTGATGCTAACATGGCGACCGCTCAACAGAAAGCTTTTTGTGTTATTGAGTACGGCAGAAGTGAATCGACGACAGTTGTTCAGCGTGCATTTCGAACGAAGTATGGTGTTAAACCTCCTGATAGGTGGTGCATTAAACGTTGGTATAAACAGTTTACAGAGAATGGGTGTTTGTGCAAAGGGAAAAGTTCTGGACGGCCGAGAACGAGTGATGAAAATGTAGCACGCATCCAGCAAGCATTTGTTCGCAGTCCAGGAAAATCGACTCGCAGAGCTAGCAGAGAGCTGCAAATTTCGCAATTTCAGCAGGATGGAGCGCCACCACATTGGCACTTACCTGTCCGTAACTACCTGAACATCAACTACCCGAGGCGATGGATCGGCCGCCAGGCAGACCGTGACAGAGCACTTCATCACTGGCCTCCAAGAAGCCCTGATCTTACCCCCTGCGATTTTTTCTTATGGGGGTATGTTAAGGATATGGTGTTTCGGCCACCTCTCCCAGCCACCATTGATGATTTGAAACGAGAAATAACAGCAGCTATCCAAACTGTTACGCCTGATATGCTACAGAGAGTGTGGAACGAGTTGGAGTATCGGGTTGATATTGCTCGTGTGTCTGGAGGGGGCCATATTGAACATCTCTGAACTTGTTTTTGAGTGAAAAAAAACCTTTTTAAATACTCTTTGTAATGATGTATAACAGAAGGTTATATTATGTTTCTTTCATTAAATACACATTTTTAAAGTTGTGGTATTCTTTTTGAATCACCCTGTATATTCATTGGTTTCTCGCATTCAGCAAGTAAAAAACGAATTCCAGAACGTTGTTCAACTAACGTGGACGTTTCAAGCGGACTCGCCATCTTGAAATGTGTTTTTGAGGTTATATACATCCGCTGGTCATTGCTTATGCCAGTAATGCCAACTTAGAGCCATAAAAGTACCAAACCCGCCCTACTAACAGTTTCTTCCCTACACCAATTTGGCTCTTTAATTATCGAATGATAGTCGTATTATTGCAGGTCTCTCGCGAAAGGAGAACAAGACAAATATGTCACTACGCAAATTAAATATGGAAATGAGCAACATGAGGGTGAAGAAACGTGAATAAACGTACCTAATAACATTTTCTTCACGATTTCCTGTGATACTTTGCCTCAGGAACGTCTCTTCGTATAAAATCCAGAAGTAATCGGACGGAGTATCGACTAAACCAAATATGTACAGAATACAGTCTAAAAGATTCGTCGCAGAAGAGGAACATGGGGTGAAAAGTTTTTGGTTTAGCTAGGACCCTCGCCCATTTGTATAGGCATTCGAACATCTGTCTTACTGTAGCTATGTTACACCATATAAAGCAAGGTATAAAAGACGAACCGGAGCTGCAAGCCGGGCAAATCGTATGAATCGATTAATTCTTTTTACTAAAGATGTTAACTGGGCTAAAATTAGTGCTCAACAAAGTCACCAATTATATGTACAACGCTCAGATTTTATGTACAAATACACGAGAAAAACACGTGTTTCTGGGAGGCTTCTGAAGCACGCCACGTATTCGTTCAAACTTTGCAATAAGGTGGATAAACGGATGAAGTCAAAAGGAATTTTTTTATCCAATAATCTTGAGTCGTTATCGAGATACGATGGCGTAAAGCCGAAGTAAACGAAACAGGTAAAAATCAGTCTTACGTAAATTGAACTAGCGGAAACGGTTTAAAGTGATTCAAATAAATAAAACATGCGTTATTACGATAAAATTGAAAACTTGCTTTCAAAATTCTACCATCATTCGGTTTTTGTGTGCATAAAACTCGTTTTATGAGTTTTTTGTTACGCGCGCCATTTGTGTGTTTTAAACTTGTGCAAGTCGATTCAAATTTTATAGGAAGGTAGACAAAGACATGTAATTAATGATCGACCTATTTAATAGTGAAAGCTTTATCCGTTACCAAGATAAAAGCAACATAATTCGAAAGGAAATAAAATAACCTATTCTGGATCAATCTTCGCCCGACTCAACGAAAATCTACGTTGGTTGCTAAACTATGACAGTCTTATGTCAAAATTATGGTAGAGTAAAAGTTTGTGACCGGAATGAAAAAAATCCTCCTCTCTCTGTACAAAAAAAAAAAAGGCTTACATGTGCTGGACAGAATAAGGATGTAATAGAACACCTCAATATAGTTCAGAATGTGATCTAAGATTCGACAACAAATCATCAATATCAAGGATATTGGATAGTAATTTTGTGCATGGATTATGCTACTGTTCTTGTAGACAGTGTAATGAAATGGAGCACATGAATAAGACAGTCAGTTTAATGTCATGTGATGTTACTGTGCTGAAAGATGTCGAGTTGAAACCAGCCGGCTAGAGTCGTCGGGGGTTTGAAGTAGTGAATGGTGGTTATCGCCGAAACAACCGGTTTTCTGTTACATCGGTTTCTTTCCAAGTCAGTTAACCTGTCTGTTGAAACTGCTCAAAGTAATCGGCTTCGAAAACAAAAGATTTTAGGTTTCCTATTCCACTTTTTCCGGTAATAAATGTAAAAATCGAACAAAGACTACTGACTCTCAGTTTCAAGATATATAGAATCAGAATACTAAATTAAATAAGCAAAGAAAAGAAAACTTAGCTCGTCCGCCGTTACTGATTTTCTGGAAAAGTCTTAAGTGATTGAATACTACAAAAGAAATCACCACTATTCTCCTATTGATTATAATTTTTTGGAACTCTGGTCGTAAATCATGTTGCATACCATACGAATAGTCAGTGCTAAAGAGTGAAAGCCGCTACTGAAGAACTTCATTTTTGATGTTAATTTGTCCGTTTTCAAGGGCTGCAAGCAGATACAGGCATATTATGTAGACACAGGCAACAGGTCAGCTAATTTCTGTTTTTATTATATACTATAAATGAATTATTGTTAGGTTTATAATTTATTATTGCTACCATAATTTCCTTCCTCTTTTATCTTTTCGTAAAAATGACAGACAAATCTTAAATCTTTAATCTGTTAAAGCAAATGAAGCATTGTACATTGTACTTCATCGACACGTCACTTCGTAAAAATATTTCCAGACTAGTGTTGGTGCCATTCCGAAAAGTCCAGTGACGACAAGAAGAAACTGCTCCATAGACCAGGTGGGGGCAAGTCTTGCATATTGCACGTACACACTCACCTTAGTAAGCCACGAGACACAGTAGCAGGCAGTGCGGTACCAATTCTTATCCTCTGTGTTTATTGCTCGTTTCCGTCGGCATTAGTGTTAAAATAGCACTGATCGCATTTCCCATTTCCTATAATTAGGCACTATTTCAGACCTATGCAAAATTTACGCACAAAAATTACACCAATTTGAAAATAAGTATTTTTACAAAAGAAAAATTTTAGAAATATTGCTATGGGTAAATGATATTTCCGTTTTTTTACTTGGTTATTAGAAAAACATACAAAATACCTCTTATAACCGAGTCCAAACAAGTACCTGAAAATACCAGGTATTCAAAACTAAAATACCAGTACTCGCTTTAACCGATCGGCTATTCCCATCCCTTGTCGCAGCCCTTTGTGAATGCGCAGGCTGAGTGCGAAACGTCTGATTTCGCCGACTAGACAGTAACTAAACCATGGGGAACAGAAGAAATACTTCAGTTGATCAATGAAAGAAGGAAATACACAAATGTTTAGGGCAATTCAGGAATATAGAAATACAGGTCGCTGAGGAATGAAATAAATAGGAAGTGCAGGTAACGTAAGACGAAATGGGTGCATCAAAAATGTAGATAAATCGAAAAAGAAATGACTGTCGGAAGGACTGACATTAATAGTGCACCGGGAATTCCACTATTAAATGCAGATGAGAGAGCGGATAGGTGAAAACACTACATTGAAGGCCTCTATGAGGGAAAAGATTTCTTACGTGACAGAAAAAGAAAGAGGAGTCTATTTACGAGAGATAGGGGTTCCAGTATTAGAATCGGATTTGGACGACCTAAGCTCAAATAAGGCAGGAGGGATAGATAACATTTCATCAGAATTTCTAGAGTCACTGGGGGAAGTGGCAACAAAACTATTGAAATTGGTGTGTAGAATGTGTGAGTCAGGCGGCATACCATCTGACTTTCGGAAAAGCATCATGCACACAAATCCGAAGACTGCAAGAGCTGCCAAGTCCGGGAATTATCACACAATCAGCTTAACAGCTCATGCACCCAAGTTGCTGACAAGAATAAATACCGGAGAATGGAAAAGAAAATTGAGGTTGTGTTAGGCGACGATCAGGTTGGCTTTAGAAAAGGTAAAGGCACCCGATAGGCAATTCCGAACGTTGCGGCTGATAGTGGAAGCAAGTCTAAAGAAAAATCAAGACACGTTCATAGGAAAAAAAAGCTTTCGACCGTACAAAATGGTTCAAGATGTTCGAAATTCTAAGGAAATAGGGATAAGTTACAGTATAGGGTTAAAATGGTTCAAATGGCTCTGAGCACTACGGGACTTAACTGGAGTGGTCATCAGTCCCCTAGAACTTAGAACTACTTAAACCTAACTAACTTAAGGACGTCACACACATCCATGCCCGAAGCAGGATTCGAACCTTCGACCGTAGCGGTCGCACGGTTCCAGACTGTAGCGCCTAGAAGAGCTCGGCTACTCCGGCCGGCGGTATAGGGTTCGACGGGTAATATACAATATGTACAAGAATCAAGAGGCAATAATAAGAATGGACGACAAAGAACGAAGTGGTCGGATCAAAAAGGGTGCAAGACAGGGATGTAGTCTTTCCCCCCAACTGTTCAATATGTAAATCGGAGAAGCAATGATGGAAGTAAAAGAAAGGTTCAGGAGTGGAATTAAAATACAAGGTGAAAGGATATCAGTGATACGATTCGCTGATGACATTGCTATCCTGAGTGAAAGTGAAGAACATAATCTGTTGAATAGAATGAACTACCTAATGAGTACAGCATACAGATTGGGAGTAAAGCGAAGAAAGGGGAAAGTAATGAGAAGTAGTAGAAATGAGAACAGCTAAAAACTTAACATCAGAGTTGATTGTCACGAAGTAGATGAAGTCAAGGAATTCTGCTACCTAGGCAGCAAAATAACCAACGACGGACGGAACAAGGAGGATATCAACAGCAGGCTAGCAATGGCAAAAAGAGCAGTCCTGGCCAAGAGAAGTCTACTAGTAGCAAACATAGGCCTTAATTTTAGGGAGAAATTTCTGAGAATGTACTCTGGAACACAGCACTGTATGGTAGTGAAACATGGACTGTGGGAAAACCGGAACAGAAGGGAAACGAAGCATTCGAGATGTGGTGCTACATACGAATGTTGATAATCAGGTGGACTGATAAGGTAAGGAATGAGGAGGTTCTGCGCAGAATCTTAGAGGGAAGGAATATGCGGAAATCACCGATAAGGAGAAGGGACAGGATGGTAGGACATCTGCTTAAGACATCAAGGAATAACTTCGTTGGTACTAGAGGGAGCTGTAGAGGGCAAAAACTGTAGAGGAAGACAGAGATTGGAATACATCTAGCAAATAATCGAGGGCGTAGGTTGCAAGTGCTACTCTGAGATGAAGAGGTTGACACAGGAGAGGAACTCGTGGCGGGCCGCATCAAACCAGTTAGCAGAACGATGATGCGCCTTCCCCTCCCCCCTCCCCCTCCTCCCCCCCGCCCCGCCCCCCCCCCCCGACCAAAAAAGGGCAGTGCAGGACATTGGAGTCGGTCGTCTAGTAGTTCTTGGATTCTGCCAAAAAACAAGTCAACGAATCATAGCCCTGTATTTACATTCTCTTGCGTTTACAACGTCTCTTTTTTTTGGATAGTCCGACTTCTGAGTGATTTGACGCGGTCCGGCACGAATTTCTCCCCTGCACAAACCTAACCTCAGAGTAGCACTTGCTACATATGTCCTCAGTTGTTTGCTTGATGTATCCTAAACTCTGTCTTCCGCTACAGTTTTTGCCCTGTAAAACTCCTTCTAGTACTACTGAAGTAATTCCCTGATGTCTTAACAGACGTTCCCCCTCCCTTTCAGTGTTTTCCATACATTCCTTTTCTCTCCGATTCTGTGGAGAACCTCATCATACCTCACCTTATCTGTCCACCCAGTTTTCAGCTTTCTTCCGCAGCACCACATTTCAAATGTTTTGATTCTCTACTATTCCGGACCTGCCACAATCCATGTTTCGCTACCAAAAAATGCTCTTCTCCAAACGTACACCCTCAGAAATTTCTTCCCAAATTAAGGCTTATGTTTGATACTATCAGACTTCTCTTGGCTATGAATGCCCTTTTTGTCTGTACTAGTCAGCTGTTTGTGTCCTTATTGCTCTGTCTGCCATGTATTATTTTCTTGCCTATGCAGTTCAATCCTTTAATCTCGTCTACTTCGCCATCCCCAATTCAGAGGCTAGGTTCCTCGCTGTTCTCATTTCTGCTGCTTCTCATTAGTTCCGTCTTTCTTCGATTTACTCTCAATCTATATTCGGCACCCATTAGCCTGTTCATTCTATCAACAAGTCCTGTAAGTCTTCACTGAGGATAGCAATGTCATCAGTGAATCGTATCACTGGTATCCCTTCACCGAGAAATTTGATCCCACATTTGCATTTTTCTTGGGTCCTTTGTTGTTATTATATATTAATGACTTGCCATTCTATATTCATGAAGAGGCAAAGTTAGTTCTCTTCGCTGATGATACAAGTATAGTAATCACACCTGAGAAATAAGAATTAACTGATGAGATTGTCAATACTGTCTTTCAGAAAATTACTAAGTGGTTCCTTGTAAACGGACTCTCACTGAATTTTGATAAGACACAATACATACAGTTCCGTACAGTGAATGGTATGACGCCATTAATAAATATAGACCTTAATCAGAAGCATATAGCTAAGGTAGAATATTCCAAATTTTTAGGTATGTCCATTGATGAGAGATTAAATTGGAAGAAACACATTGATGATCTGCTGAAACGTTTGAGTTCAGCTACTTATGCAATAAGGGTCATTGCAAATTTTGGTGATAAACATCTTAGTAAATTAGCTTACTACGCCTATTTTCACTCATTGCTTTCAAACGGCACCATATTTTGGGGTAATTCATCACTGAGGAATAAAGTATTTATTGCACAAAAGCGTGTAATCAGAATAATAGCTGGAGTCCACCCAAGATCATCCTGCAGACATTTATTTAAGGATCTAGGGATATTCACAGTAGCTTCTCAGTATATATACTCTCTTATGAAATTTGTTATTAACAACCAAACCCAATTCAAAAGTAATAGCAGTGTGCATAACTACAATACTAGGAGAAAGGACGATCTTCACTATTCAAGATTAAACCTAACTTTGGCACAGAAAGGGGTGAATTATACTGGCACTAAAGTCTTTGGTCACTTACCAAATAGTATCAAAAGTCTGACAGATAACCAACAAGTATTTAAGAAGAAATTAAAAGAATTTATGAATGACAACTCCTTCTACTCCATAGAGGAATTTTTAGATATAAATTAAGCAAAAAAGAAAAAAAACAAAAATATTAAAAAAAATAAAAAAATAAAAAATAAAGAAAACAAAAAACACAAAAAAATAAAGTTGTTATATTAACTTAAGTATGTTGTTAAATTAACCTAATAATGTCATGTATTGGAAAATTCGACTCGTTCCACATCATTACGAAATATCGTATTCATGATCCATGGAACTAGTATTAATCTAATCTAGTCTAATCTAATCTTCTACTTCCGTCATTGCTTCTTCGACGAATGGATTGAAGAGTAGGGGTGAAAGACTACATCCACATCTTAAACACTTTTTAATCCGTGCACTTCGTTCTGCGTTTCCTACTCTTATTGTTCCCTATTGTATCTTGTACGTGTTGTTTATTGCAGCAGGCCGGTGTGGCAGAGCGGTTCTAGGCGCTTCAGTCTGGAACCGAGCGACCGCTACGGTCGCAAGTTCGAATCCTGCCTCGGACATGGATGTTTGTGATGTCCTTAGGTTAGTTAGATTTAAATAGTTCTAAGTTCTAGGGGACTGATAACCTTAGATGTTAAGTCCCATAGTGCTCTGAGCCATTTGAGCCATTTTGTTTATTACCCGTCTTTCCCAATAGCTTCCCCCTACTTTTCTCAAAATGCTAGACATTTTGCATGAATTTACATAATCGAACGCTTTGTCCAGTTCGACAAACCCTATGAACGTGTCTTGATTTTTTTGAGACTTATTTCCATTATCAGCCGCGACGTCAGAACTGCCACTCTAGTGCCTTTACCTTTCGTAAAGCCAAATTAATCGTCGTCTAACAGATTCTCGAGTTTCTTTTCGATTCTTCTGTATACTACTCTTGTCAGCAACTCAAATGTGTGGGCTGTTAAGATGATTGTACGCTAATGCTCGTTCTCGTCGGCTGTTGCTGTCTTTAGTATAGTTTTTTCCTAAAGTCTGATGGTATATCGCAAGTCTCATACATTCTACACTTTCCCGAATTATTTTAGAAACTGCGATGGAATGTTTTCCATTCCTTCTGTCTTATTTGATCTTAATTCTTCCAAAGCTATTTTAAATTCTGGTTCTGTTTTAAATTTTTGCTGTAGTTCTTTCCTATCGATTCCTGTTTCTTCTTCTATCTTGTCATTAGACCAGGCCTCTCCGTCAGTGATAACTTCAATATACTCTTTCCACCTATCCTCTCTCTCCTCTGTATTTAACAATGAAATTCCCATTGCACTCCTAAATTCACAGCCCTTGCTGTTAATGTTACCGTAGGTTGTTTTGACATTTCTTTGTACTGAGTCAATCGTTCCGGCCATCATTTATTCTTCAATTTCTTCCGATTTTTCAAGACGCCGTTTCGCCTTAGCTTCCCTGAACTACCTATTTATTTCACTCCTAACTGACTTGTATCTCCGTATCCCTGTATATTTTTGTTACTTTCTTCTTTCGTCGACCAAAAATTGTTCAAATGGCTCTGAGCACTATGGGACTTAACTTCTGAGGTCATCAGTCCCCTAGAACTTAGAACTACTTAAACCTAACTAACCTAAAGACATGACACACATCCATGCCCGAGGCAGGATTCGAACCTGCGACCTTAGCGGTCGCGTGGTTCCAGATTGAAGCGCCTAGAACCGCTCGGCCACAGCGGCCGGCTTTCGTCGATCATCTGAAGCATTTCTTTGCAGTTACCTTGCTTGTAACTATATTTTTGATTCCATGTTCTGTGATTGCCCTTTTCAGAGACGTCTATTCCTCTTCAACTTAACTGCCTACTGAGCTATTCCTTAGCGTCGTATCTATAGCCTCGGAGAACTTCAAGCGTATCTATTCTTTCTTAGTAGTTCCGTATGCCATTCCTTTGCACATTGTTCCTCCCTGATTAGTCTCTTTACAGTTCAGCCCACTCTTCATAATCGCATTTACTATAGACTTACCATGAAACGACATTAAAAGCCACTCTGGAGACGATGGCGCTCAAAAAGTTGACTTTGTCCTATGTGCTAAAGAGAAGTGGACTTCTTCGGCAATACTCAGACGCTTGCGAATAGATTTGGGTAATCTGGTGCAAAAAATTTGCGAGACTTCGTGTGTCGTTTACTTTGTGGGCTAGCAGTTTTAGTACAAGAAAGTGTCGTAAGGTATAAATATTGCTTCCTTAAAGTAAATCAGTAATATATTGTACCTGGGTTGAGAACTATGTAACATAAAGCAATCTTATCCTGACTTAGCTTGGGTTATGAAACCAGTGGCTACCTTGACGTGCCTGCTGTTATTGCGCATGCTGTATCTTGACTGTTGTGCATGTCAGCTGTCCAACAAGGCACAGAAGTGGAAGTACCCACCATCCCATCAAAACAGTCCGGGCACCTACTAGTGATCATTAATATCGTGTAATTCCATCCTGGAGACATTTTCAGATAGGTGCTTGAATGCCTGCAGAGGAATGGCAGTCCATTCTACCACAAGAGCCCAAACAGAGAAGGTAGTGATGTTGCACGCTGGCATCTTGTGCGAAATGAAAGTGCCAACTCATCCCAAAGGTGTTTCACTTGGTTCAGATCTCGAGTCTGGGCAGGCTAGTACCTTACAAGAATGAGAGGAAACTGTATGGTTCCAGAGACTTTTTCAAGTCTCAAACATCTATGATGCAGCAGACTGAAGGGACGGAGGAAAATTTGTACCAAGGTCGGGATTCGAACCCATGTCTCCTGCTCGCTAGGCTGATGCTCTAACTTTGCCACCCCAACATAATAGATTTGCACAACTGCACAAATGACCCTAGCACGCCTCCATCCTCAGTCTAAATTCCCACTGACGCCATCTGGATCGATGATGGTTGGTTGGTTGGTTGATTGGGGTTGAAGGGACCAGACAGCAATTTCATCAGTCCCTTGTTTCAAATGTGGTCCATTCAGACGGATTGACATCTCAGAAAAGTCGAAACGATAAAAGATAAAAGGCTAAAAAACGTAAAAGTGCAGTCGTGTTGTCAATGGTGAAAACAAAATGAGGGAAGGCCAGAAGTGAGCAACCCCAAGGCTATGCTGCATGCACGAAATATCCCACCTCTGATGCAGTACAGGAAGACCCTAAACCGTTAAACTGCAAAAGCGCGTATTGTAAAAGAAGACTAACCAAATCTAAAAAGTGATAAAAATAGAGTAAAAGGGAAAGAAGAGAGGACCTTGGCCAGAGAGGGGAGTCAACACAGCTTACAGTGGGAGACACCCCAACCCTCACCGGTCTGCCCCTACTCCACTGGATCGACGACGGAGAGGTTGTAAGTAGGCTGTTTAGGTTTTTACATTGGTAACGCCGCCGCCACGTAGCGCTCTGTATGAAAATCACTGGCTGTGCTGTGTGCAGTCTGTGGCTGGTTGGCATTGTTGTAATACTCGATATTGTAGCATTGGGAAGTTGGCTGTTAACAGCGCGTAGCGTTGCGCAGTTGGAGGTGAGCCACCAGCAGTGCTGGATGTAGGGAAGTGAGATGGCGGATTTTTGAGAGTGGATTATCTGGACGTGTGTCCGTCAGAAACAGTACATTTGTAAGACTGGATGTCATGAACTGCTATATATATATATTATGACTTTTGAACACTATTAAGGTAAATACATTGTTTGTTCTCTATCAAAGTCTTTCATTTGCTAACTATGCCCATCAGTAGTTAGTGCCTTCCGTAGTTTGAAACTTTTATTTAGCTGGCAGTATTGGCGCTCGCTGTATTGCAGTAGTTCGAGTAACGAAGATTTTTGTGAGGTAAGTGGTTTGTGAAAGGTATAGTTTAATGTTAGTCAGGGCCATTCTTTCGTAGGGATTATTGAAAGTCAGATTGCGTTGCGCTAAAAATATTGTGTGTCAGTTTAGTGTTGCTCAGAATAAGTAAAGAGAGTAATGTCTGAGAACGTTCAGTTTTGCTCAGCTGTTTGAAAAGCAAATAACGCAAGAGGTGGCAGAGCGGTTCTAGGCGCTGCAGTCTGGAACAGCGCGACCGCTACGGTCGCTGGTTCGAATCCTGCCTTGGGCATGGTTGTGTGTGATGTCCTTAGGTTAGTTAGGTTTAAGTAGTTCTAAGTCCTAGGGGACTGATGACCTCAGCTGTTAAGTCCCATAGTGCTCAGAGCCATTTAAACGCAAGAGGTTTATCATTCATAAATTTTTCTAAGGGGACGTTTCATAAGGTGCTAGGGTAGTCCATGTGGTTGTGCAGAGACACGGAGGAGGAGGAGGAAGAGGGTGACTATTGCTTAACGTCTCGTTGACAACGAGGTCATTACGGGCGGAGTACAAGCTCAGAAAGCTCAGATTGGGGAGCGGTAGAGAAGGAAATGGGCCGTGCCCTTTCGAAGGAACCAGCCCAGTCTTCGCCTTAACCGATTTAGTGAAATGAGGGAAAACCAGTCGTGGGTTTGAACCGCCGTCCTCCCGAAGCGTGCTACCGACTGCGCTACTTCGGTCGTTTATAGAGCCACTGTACCAGGGTGGCGTAACAGTCAGCGCAACTGCGTAGTGGACAGGAGATCTTGGTTCGAATCATAGATGCCTGATATTTGAGAAGGTCTCTAATATGATGTCATTTGATTAAAGCCCCTATGGCTGGGTTTCAGCACGATTCTCTGTTTTGTTCGATGCTGAGGTGATACTGCAGTACAGTTGGAGAGCCTGTGCTGTGCTGTTCAAATTTAGGAGGGAAAACAAAGTGGGCTGCGGCGTTAATAGGCATTTGGATGAAGGAGGCAGCCGTACAGGCCCCCACAACCGCACGAGTGGCTGACTGTGAAGAGCGGACAAATTGAATAGCTGACCGGCGGCCATTAGAGTGGTAAACTGACGCGCCGAGTTCGAATGTTTATACACCGCTTTTGGTTATAAAATGCCTTCCCTTGAGTTAGGTCACGAACATAACGCTTCGTAGTTCATTTACGAATACTCGAAGATTTGCCCACTATATTAATAGATATTTTCTGACTCTACCTTGCTTTAAATTTTATGACGAGAAGCGCGTCATATATGTCATAGTGCTTTGGCAACTCACGACCAAATTATCAAGTTTCAACCTAACCTAGACCATGAAAACACTACCGATCAAAATGATCAGAAGATATAAAATGGTATTCTGTCGGTCGGAAATCCTGCCTCCTGACAGCATGTAACCATTTTTGTAACAGCTGTGGTTTTGAGAAAGGAAACCTGCAAATTGATGCACAGACATTATGCTGATACCGTGTTACAGAAACATTTATTAAGCAAGTGCACTGACATAAAAGAAACAACTTAAAATATTCACATACCTGTGAAATGTAATATTCGTTCCTTTCTCGAATTTATTTGTACAATTAATCGCTGCACAACTCTTCACCATTGTACTTCTTTTGATAGTAGAATTACGAGTAACAAATACTGTATGTACGCCCCAACAAATATACAACGTTGAATCAGGGTCTTCATAAACAACAGTACTGCACAACACATCAGACTACAACCACTATAATGGCGTCCAGCCGAAGGTTCAAATTATCCCGCGACTGCAGCGCCATCAGTGAGTCTAGTTATTTTTTACAAGGTCTTTGCAGCCGTACTAGGGTACTGTGTGCAGTTCTGCAAAACCGCTATGTCAGGATGATGATGATAGGTTTGTGGGGCGCTCAAATGCGAGGTCATCAGCGACCATACAAAGTCCCAATTTCTTTCACAGTCTAATTTTTTTATCAGTCCAATTTAGCTACTGTCACGGATCATGATGATGATGATATGATGATGAAATGATAAGGACAATACAAACAGCCAGTCCCCGGACAGAGAAAATCCCCAACCAGGCCAGGAATCGAACCTGGGACCCTGTGATCCAGAGGCAGCAACGCTAGCCACTAGACGACGACCTGCGGACTGTGTCAGGATGGTGTAACGGTTAGCACGTCTAAAAATTGAACAGGAGACCAGGGTTTGAATCCCAGCATTGGTATGAATTTTCATTCGTTGCTTCGATCTTCATATATACACCATTACAACAATGATACTGGCCTGAAACCACTGCCTCACTGATGCTGCTTTGGTACAGGGTGCATTGTCATGATGATATAATCAAGCATAGATTCCCAACTGCGCTGTAAAATGGGTTTATACCATTCGATATTTAGTATTCTCTTATATACCTTGATGGAAGCACACCCCAACCACGAAAAACTCCCCTATACCATCACACCACTTCCTCCGTACTTCAGTGATGGCGCTACACATGATACAGATAATGTTCTCCAGGTATTCTCTATAAGCAGACCCCTCCGTCGGCTTGGCACGGCATATAACAAGATTAATCCTAATCACTGGTTTCCAGTCATCTGTTGTCCAGTGCATCAAATGCAAACTCATAGCGACCCCAACTTTTCACTGCAAGCTATTCGAATATCCTATAATGACCCATGTAATCCGTAAGTATCTTAAGAACATTGACCATTACCGAAAAGATGTGGATTTCATCTTGACGCTGATATAAAACGCTATAAACAACGAATCAACATTTTTCATCCAGTAGTTTCCGTAATACCGTTTGAAAAAGATTGTAGAGTAGCCGAACTGCGGGCGCCTTCTTATTGCCAGAGCGGCACGATGAAGTGGGCGAAGACTCTAGGTGTGATTTATCGCTGAAACAACCGGTTTTCGGTTACATCGCTTTTTTTTTCAACACCAGTTTAACTGAATTGCTGAAATCGCTCGAAATAACCTGTTTCTGAAATAACTGATTTTCGGTTTTTAATTCCTGTTATTTCGTGCAATAAACGTAGAAATTGAACGAAGATCGAAAAACAAAATTTTGACTCCTTATTTCCAAGATAGAACCAAAATATCAAATTAAATGGGCAAATAGAAGAAAAAATAGTTCATAAACCGTTCTCTGCATTTCTCGACGGAACGCTACAAAAAAATCACCAGTGTTCTGCTATTGATTCTAATTTTTTTGACACTCTGCTCAAAAATCGTCTAATAATCGGGGACCATACCCCCGTTTGGACAAATTCAAATGGCTCCGAGCACTATGGGACTTAACATCTGAGGTCATCAGTCCCCTAGAACTTAGAACTACTTAAACGTAATTAACCTAAGGGCATCACACACATCCATGCCCGAGGCAGGATTCGAACCAGCGACCGTAGCAGTCACGCGGTTCCTGACTGAAGCGACTAGAACCGCTCGGCCACCGCGGCCGGCCTGTTTGGACATTAAGGACAGTCAGTTGCAAATGGTGAAAACTGACGAGCAACTCAATTTTAAGCTTAGTTTTATCGGTTTTCAAGGGCTGCAGGCAGATATAGGAATCTGATGTAGATACAGGCATCAGATCAACTACTTTATATTCTTATTGTAATCTATGAATGAAGTGTTAAGGTTTAAGTTTTATCCTTGTACTAAAACGCAGGTTTGTGGTAGATCCTCTTGTTTTCAGTCCTCTAAAACAAATGGAGCATTGTGCTTCATTGATACCGCTCTTTGTAAAACACTTCCATACTAAGTATGATACCGGCGACGACATTGATAAACTGCCATATAGACCGAATAGAAGTAGTCTTGCACACTGCATGCACACGCATACCATCTAACAGGCCAAGCCACTTAGGAACAGGCACACTAATTTCTCAGCAATGCTGTATCAATTGTTGTGTCATGCGTTTTTTGTGCATTTCTGTCGGTATTGTTACTGAAATAGCACTGATCACTTTTCCGACTTTTTACAATAACGCAATATTTCAAAGCAATGCATATTTTACGAATGAAAATTACTCGTTCTTTAAAAAATATATATTTAAAATTTTTAGCACTGCTGCTATGAATATCTGATATTTCGTTTTTTTCCTAGTTATTAGTAAAAAATAAAAACAAGTTATAACCGAGACTAAACAAGCACCGAAAACTACCGGTTATTCAGAAGTAAAACACCGTCCGAAGCTCGTGGTCTAGTGGCTAGCTCTGCTGACTCTGGATCACGGGGTCCCGGGTTCGATTCCCGGTCGGGATAGATATTTTCTCTGCCCGGGAGCTGGGTGTTTGTGTTGTCCTCATCATTTCATCGATTCATGACAGTGGCTAGATTGGACTATGAAAAAATTGGAATACGAGAAAATTGGGACTTCGTACGGGTCCTGATGACCGCGCAGTTGAGCGCCCCCACAGACCGTCTCAGAGCGGTTTTAACCGGTCGGTTTTTCCCATCCCTAGTGAGATTGAGATCATCAGGTGCACCAGCTGAGAAAGAGGGATGCACGTATGCTCATGCCTCTACTTGAGTAGGGGGCAAGCACATCCGTACGACGATTAGCGGCAAGGCGCAGAGATGTAATGGTTCAAATGGCTCTGAGCACTATGGGATTTAACATCTGAGTTCATCAGTCCCCTAGAACTTAGAACTACTTAAACCTAACTAACCTAAAGACACCACACACATGCATGCCCGAAGTAGGATTCGAATCTGCGACCGTAGCGGTCGAGCGGTGCCAGATCAAAGCGCCTAGAACCGTTCGGCCACAGCGGCCTTCACACGCAGAGATGTAAAGGCGCGTTAATGGCCAGTATCGCATTACATGGGGTTATTGTATAGTTTTGGTCAGATAGTGTAAGGGGGTATCAATTGTGGTTGACCAGTGCAAAGCAGATATCGGTCCACTGGATTCCGTAGCTCATGGGATCTACACGAGCAAGGGCAAGGCAAAACGGCTTCAGAAACCCCTTGTGCCACAATCAACTTGTGCCATCTTAACGGATGTATACCTGTAAGTACGTATGCGTCTGTTACGTAAGGCTATCGCAGTACGTTGCGCCCTAAATTAGCCCACAAAAGTGCGACGGCGACCGTCTTCGCCTCTGGGCGCGTCTTTTGTGGGCGTCGCCGGCTGAAGGGGACTAATGCGAGTAGAGCAGGACCGACCGGCCGCCGGACACATGTTTTGGATCGCGGCGCCCTTTTCAAAATACATCTCTAGCGGGGACCACCTGGGCGATATATCTGGCACCGGCCGCCCGCAGCTATTAATATGACTTTCATCTCAGGCCTGGGAGCGCTTCAGCACGGATCTCTTTCAGGGCACCCCCACCCAACGCCCTCCAACCCGTCCCCTCCTCCCGCAGACCCTCAAGAAACGCGCACCACTTCCCATGGCCAACTATCTCACATACACACGGCAGCTCTCCTGTGTGTATATATCGTGTCCAGATATAACCTCCTCTTCCGCAAAAATAAATATTCGTTTGGCACGGCTGAACGCGAGTCGCTCTCTCTGTAATGCACTACTGGATATTAAAATTGCTACACCAAGAAGAAATGCTGATTATAAACGGGTATTCATTGGACAAATATATTATACTAGAACTGACATGTGATTACATTTTCACGCAATGTGGATGCATCGATCGTGAGAAATCAGTACCCAGAACAACCACCTCTGGCCGTAATAACGGCCTTGATACGCCTGGGCATTGATGGCTTGGATGGCGTGTACAGGTACAGCTGCCCATGCAGCTTCAACGCGATACCGCAGTTCATCAAGAGTAGTGACTGTTGTATTATAACGAACCAGTTGCTCGCCCACCATTGACCACACGTTTTCAGTTGGTGAGAGAGCTAGAGAATGTGCTGGCCAGAACAACAGTCGAACATTTTCTGTATCCAGAAAGGCCCATACAAGACCTGAAACATGCGGTCGTGCATTATCCTGCTGAAATGTAGGGTTTCACAGGGATCGAATGAAGGGTAGAGCCACGGGTCGTAATACATCTGAAGTGTAAGTCCACTGTTCAAAGTGACGTCAATGCGAACAAGAGGTGACCGAGACGTGTAACCAATGGCACCCCATACCATCACGCCGGGTGATACGCCAGTATGGCGATGACGAATACACGATTCCAATGTGCGTTCACCTCGATGTCGCCAAACAGGTATGCGACCATCATGATGCTGTAAACAGAACCTGCATTCATCCGAAAAAATGACGTTTCGCCATTCGTGCACCCAGGTTCGTCGTTGAGTACACCATCGCAGGCGCTCCTGTCTGTGATACAGCGTCAAGGGTAACCGCAGCCACGGTCTCCGAGCTGATAGTTCATGCTGCTGCAAACGTCGTCGAACTGTTCGTGCAGATGGTTGTTGTCTTGCAAACGTCCCCATCTGTTGACTCAGGTATCGAGACGTGGCTGCACGTTCGTTACAGCCATGCGGATAAGATGCCTGTCATCTCGACTGCTAGTGATACGAGGCCGTTGTGATCCAGCACGGCGTTCCGTATTACCCTCCTGAACCCACTGATTCCATATTCTGCTAACAGTCATTGGATCTCTACCAACACGAGCAGCAATGTCGCGATACAATAAACCGCAATCGCGATAGGCTACAATCCGACCTTCATCAAAGTCGGAAGCGTGACGGTACGCATTTCTCCTCCTTACGCGAGGCATCACACCAACGTTTCACCAGGCAACTCCGGTCAACTGCTGTTTGTGTATGAGAAATCGGTTGCAAACTTTCCTCATGTCAGCACGCTGTAGGTGTCGCCACAGGCGCCAACCTTGTGTGAATGCTCTGAAAAGCTAATATTTTGCATATCACAGCATCTTCCTCCTGTCAGTTAAATTTCGCGTCTGTAGCACGCCATCTTCGTGGTGTAGCAATTTTAATGGCCAGTAGTATATTTGCCGGTGGGTACAGTGCAGATCAGACACTGAGTTTCATTTTTCCATGTGTCACCGAGATCGTACGGGAATCTTCCTAAAATTTGGAAGGAAAGCTGATGTATGTTCACAGACAATTGATGGTCTTACCTCCAAAGCGTTTCATTTTAAGCGCGATCACGTTGAAGTCAACCCAATTTTTACAGAATAATACAAACTTCCACCATGCACTGTTGCTAAGCCTATTTGTTAAGAATTGGGACAGTTTTCGTTAAAAATTTAATTCATTCTGAACACGAACTTCGAAATACATGTTTATCCGGCAAATATAATCTGGTAAGTAAGAGCGTGGTCGACATTACACACAGATGGTGATAGACACCCCCTTAATTCTTCCAAAACCCAACAGAGGGAACCTTCATCCTTCTTGCAATGCCCGTAGAGCATTGGTTTACTTTGAAGTCTAGACGGAGGCTTTCCGGCAGTCGTTCTTCCCGCGAACTATACGCGACTGGAACAGAAAAGGGAGGTAATGACAGTGGCACGTGAAGTGCCCTCCGCCACACACCGTTGAGTGGCTTGCGGAGTATAAATGTAGATGTGGACTGAGATGCACAAGAAGAGACATTTATGGAGCCGCGCGGAGCGGCCCACTGTTAGAGGCGCCATATCACGGATTGCGCGGCCGCTCCCGCCGGAGGTTCGAGTCCTCCCTCGGGCATGGGTGTGTGTCTTGTCCGTAGCGTAAGTTAGTTTCAGTAGTGTGTAAGTCTAGGGACCGATAACCTTAGCCAATTGGTCCCTTAGAAGTCACATTTGAACATTTTTTTAAACGTTTATGCAGCTTACGTATCGCCTTTATCAAAGCGGTTTGATGCCGAACTGCCAAACGTTGTCTCATTGACAGAAACGATGATCGGATATTGCAGGAAGGTTATTCTCCGAAGCACCACAGCATTCTTTTCAAGTCCTGGAAAAAGGAGAAAGATGTGCAGGTACTGGATTGGTCCTCGAAGTCACCGGACGCTAATATTGTTGAAAACGTTTGGTCGTATATCAAGTTGGAAGGGAAAAAGATCTTCACTTTCAAACAGCTGTCGACGCAAATTCGGCACATTTGGAAGCCTCTTCCACATGAACACACAGAAAACTTGGTTTCAAGCATGACCTGAAGGTGCCAAGCAATTATGGAAGTTGCGGGTAATTGGACGTACTGTTTACTAACTGTAATTGCATTTTTCTTTTGCTCGTACAAGACTTTTGTGTATGTCCTAATTCGTTGCCAAATACATGTTTCCACTGATTAATACGACCACGACCTCACTTTGCAGACCTTATCTCATAAGTAATTTTATAATTCGGAAGGACAATTTTGGGAGTTGAAAGTGATGAAAAAAGCATGAACAGAGAACAGTAGTAAATGATGCACTAGGAACACAGCACTACCGTGGAAAATACTTGACAAACGTAGAACACATTTTTCGGCTTGTTGACATGCTATACATTTCCAAGGGTTACATCGCATGTTAAGTGACAGTTTTCTAGACTAGATTAATATAAAGTAATAAAACCGCTAATGAAACAACTACAATGCTATGACGCATGAAGTCCATAGCTCCTACGCCAAGTCGTACAAGTTCTGTAATGAAGCAGTTGCACTCCCAGTTAGGTAAACAATCATACTGTAACTATTCGACGTGCGTGGATTTCTTCCGTATGTGTAGATATAATAATACAAAAAAAGGTTAGTTGGTTGGTTGGTTTGTGGGATTAAAGGGACCAGACTGCAACGGTCATCGGTCCCTTGTTCCAAAACTTAAAAACACCCACACCGAGTAAAATACGGAAAATAGAGACAACAGTCGAGACAGGACAAGAAAAACTCAGACAAAGAACAGACAAAACAAATTAAAAGCACACAGAGTGTGACGGTGGTTGGCCGACCATAGAGGAAAAAAAGAGGAAAAGCCAACCACGAAGAACACATTAAAAACTCAGTTTAAAATCGGAGTCCAAAAGCCAGAATCAACATTAAAAAACAGAAACACTCAGATTAAAAGATAAAAGCCCCCTGCCCGAATAAAACGCAAAACTAAGTCCACCATGGCAGAGTCGTCTATTAAAAGGGCAGAGAGCGTGTCAGGCAGCGCAAACGTCTGCCTGAGTACAGATAAAAGTGGACAGTCCAACAAAATGTGGACCACTGTCAATGCCGAGCCGCAGCGACAGAGAGGTGGGTCCTCACGGCGCAATAAGTGGCCGTGGGTCAACCGAGTGTGCCCAATGCGCAGTCGACAGAGGACGACAGACTCCTTGCGAGAGACTCGCAAGGAGGAGTGCCACACAGTCGTCTCCTTGACGGCACGGAGTTTATTAGGTGCGGTCACGCCGCGCCATTCAGCGTCCAAAAGCGAGATAACTTTGCGGCGTAAGACTGCCCTCAAATCAGTCACCGGAAGGCCAATATCTAGAGTGGGTTCACTGGTGGCCTGTTTGGCCAGGCGGTCAACACGTTCATTACCCGGGATACCGACATGACCGGGGGTCCACACAAAGACCACACAGCGGCCGCAACGGGCAAGAGTATGCAGGGAGTCATGGACAGCCATCACCAGACGAGAACGAGGGAAACACTGGTCGAGAGCTCGTAAACCGCTCAGGGAGTCGCTACAGATAACGAAGGACTCACCTGAGCAGGAGCGGATATACTTTAGGGCACGAAAGATGGCGACCAGCTCAGCAGTGTAAACGCTGCAGCCATCCGGAAGGAAAGTTGTTCGGAATGGTCCCCTAGAGTTAGCGCATAACCGACACGACCAGCAACCATCGAACCGTCACTGTATACAACACCAGAGCCCTGATACGTGGCCAGGATGGAATAAAAGCGGCGGCGGAAGGCCTCTGGAGGGACAGAGTCCTTCGGGCCTTGTGCCAAGGCAAGGGCGAGGAACACACGATGGGGGTGTACGCAAAGTGGCCCGGAAAGGAGGTGGAACACTGAAAACCCTAAGCCCGGAGAGAAGCTCTTTGACGCGGACCGCGATCGTACAACCTGACCGGGGCCGACGTTCTGGCAGATGGACGACCGATTGCGGGAACAGGAGACGATAGTTGGGATGCCCACGCAAGCTAAAAACATGGGCAGCGTAAGCGGCCAGTAAATGTTGGCACCTCAGTCGCAGTGGAGGGACACCAGCCTCCAGAAGTACGCTGTCCACAGGGCTGGTCCGGAAGGCACCAGTGGCAAGGCGTATCCCGCTGTGGAGGATTGGGTCCAGCACCCGCAACGCAGATGGGGATGCTGAGCCATAAGCCAGGCTCCCATAATCCAGACGAGACTGGATTAACGCCTGGTAGAGCCGTAACAGGGTAGATCGGTCGGCGCCCCAGCGGGTGTGGCTCAAGCATCGCAGAGCATTTAGACGCCGCCAACACGCCCGTTTAAGCTGCCGAATATGAGGCAGCCAAGTCAACTGGGCATCAAAAACTACACCCAAAAACCTGTGGGTCTCCACCACAGCAAGAAGTTCGTTGTCAAGAGAAAGCCGCGGCTCAGGATGGACCGTTCGGCGCCGGCAGAAATGCATAACGCGGGTCTTGGCAGCCGAAAACTGAAAACCATGCGCTACAGCCCTAGACCGCGCCTTGCGGATTGCGCCCTGTAGCTGACGTTCAGCAGCTGCAATGCCAATAGAGCTGTAGTAAAGGCAGAAGTCGTCAGCATACAGGGAAGCGGAGACAGAATTTCCCACGGCCGCATCGAGCCCGTTAATGGCTACTAAAAACAGGCAGACACTTAAAACAGAACCCTGTGGCACACCCTTCTCCCGGACGTGGGAGGAACTATATGAGGCCGCGACTTGCACGCTGAAGGTACGATACGACAGAAAATTGCGGATAAAAATTGGCAGATGGCCCCGAAGACCCCATCCATGAAGCGTAGAAAGGATGTGATGACGCCATGTCGTTTCGTACGCCTTCCTCATGTCGAAAAAGCGACCAGATGCTGACGGCAGGAAAAGGCAGTACGGATGGCCGACTCCAGGCTCACCAGATTGTCGGTGGCGGAGTGACCTTTACGGAAACCACCCTGAGACGGAACCAGAAGGCCCCGAGACTCCAGTACCCAATTCAAGCGCCAGCTCACCATCCATTCAAGCAACTTGCAAAGAACGTTGGTGAGGCTAATGGGACGGTAGCTGTCCACCTCCAGAGGGTTCTTTCCAGGTTTCAAAACGGCGATAACTTTCCCGCCACTGCGGCAGAAACTCCCCCTCGACTCATAGACGGTTGTAAAGGTCGAGGAGGCGTCGCTGGCAGTCCACTGAAAGGTGTTTTAACATCTGACAGTGGATGCCATCTGGCCCAGGAGCGGTATCAGGGCAAGCGGCTACGGCACCTCGAAATTCCCACTCACTGAATGGAACATTGTAAGATTCTGGGTGGTGGGTGCGAAACGAAAGGCTCCGACGTTCCATCCGCTCTTTAATGGAGCGGAAGGCCAGTGGGTAATTGGAAGAAGCGGAACTAAGAGCAAAACGCTCTGCCAAGCTGTTGGCAATTTCGTCGGAGTCTGTACAAACTTCTCCATTCAGTGAGAGCGCAGGGACGCTGACAGGGGTCCGATAGCCATAGAGGCGTCGGATCTTGCCCCAGACCTGCGATGGAGAGACATGGAGGCCAATGGTGGACACATACCGCTCCCAGCACTCCTGCTTGCTTTGGCGGATAAGGCGGCGGGCCCGCGCACGCAGCCGTTTGAAGGTGATGAGGTGTTCAATGCAGGGATGTCGCTTGTGACGCTGTAGCGCCCGCCGGCGATCTTTAATCGCTGCAGCGATCTCAGGCGACCACCAAGGCACAGTCCGCCGCCGAGGTGACCCAGAAGAACGGGGAATGGCAGATTCGGCGGCAGTAGCGATGCCGGTGGTGACCGATTGAACCACCGCATCAATGTCATCACTAGAGAGAGGCTCAATAGCGGCAGTGGAGGAAAACAAGCCCCAGTCAGCCTTATTCATAGCCCACCTGCAAGGGCGCAGAGGAGACTGACGCTGTGGCAGTGACAGAAAGATCGGAAAGTGGTCACTACCACACAGGTCGTCATGCACTCTCCATTGCACAGATGGTAAGAGGCTAGGGCTGCAGATCGAGAGGTCGATGGCGGAGCACTCGCCATGCGCCACGCTGAAGTGTGTGGAGGAACCATCATTTAAAAGCGAAAGATCGAGGTGTGCTAATAAATGCTCAATGGCGGCGCCTCGACCTGTCGCCATTGACCCACCCCACAGAGGGTTATGGGCGTTGAAGTCGCCCAGTAACAAGAAAGGTGGCGGCAATTGGGCTATCAGAGCCGCCAGGACATGCTGCGCGACAGCACCATCCGGTGGAAGGTAAAGACTGCAGACGGTAACAGCCTGTGGCGTCCACACCCGAACAGCGACAGCCTCTAAAGCTGTTTGTAGAGGTACAGACTCGATGTGAAGAGAGTTAAGGATATATATGCAGACGCCACCAGACACCCTTTCATAAGCTGCCCGGGTCTTATAATAACCCCGATAGCCACGGAGGGCGGGGGTTCGCATTGCTGGAAACCAAGTTTCCTGAATAGCAATGCAGAAGGAAGGGTGAAGACTGATAAGTTGTCGGAGCTCAGCTAGATGGTGGAAGAAACCGCAGCAGTTCCTGGAGGATGGTATTGGCCATGTCTGAGAAAGGCGTGACGGGACTTGGAAGGCAGATTACGCCGCTGGGTTACCTGCTGCCTCCAATTGAGCACCGGTGCTAGCGCTATCCATGGCGTCTGAGGGACCGGCGAGATAGAGGTCCTCAGCGGACGCCAGAATCGCCAACTCGTCCTCAGACGCAGAGCTTGTAGGAAGCAGTGGGACGGGTGCCACCGCAATGTCGGTATTCTTGGGGACTTTTTTCTGCTTCTGTTTCTCTCGTTGTGCCTTCGGTGGTTCAGGCTTGGACGGCTTCACAGGGTCAGTCTCAGGGACAGACGACGACTGGGAGGGCCTAAGACCAGGGACTGGCGGTTGTTTCAGCGACTTGCGGGTGTCTGCTGTGCCGCTGGTCAGAACTTGCGAAGGGAGGTCCCCAAGGGACCCCTTCCTTGCGAGAGCAGCCGAAGAAGTCTTACGGTTCTCCAGCTGGGAAGGGGGAACTGATGTCCCCAATTGTTGGGGGGGGGGGGGGGGGTTGCTCCTGAAGTAGATGGAGCAGGAGCAACAGGTTGTGAATGAGAAGTGTCCCCCACAAGCAAGGGGGCTGGTGGATTCTGACCGATCTTAGAGCCGTTTCGTGACGATGGGAGAACCGTCGTTGGAGCAGCGGCGTAGGTTAACGTCATTGCCACAGGATGGAGCCTCTCATATTTCCGCCTAGCCTCGGGGTAGGTCAGGCGGTCCAGGGTCTTATATTCCATTATCTTCCTTTCTTTCTGGAATATCCTACAGTCCGGCGAGCAGGGGGAATGGTGATCTCCGCAGTTAACACTGATAGGAGGCGGGGCACATGGAGTATTGGGATGCGAAGGACGTCCACAATACTGACACGTGAGGCTGGAAGTACAGCGAGATGACATGTGCCCAAACTTCCAGCATTTAAAACACCCCATCGGAAGAGGCATATATGTTTCACTTCACAACGGTAAACCATCACCTTAACCTTTTCGGGTAAGACATCACCCTCAAAGGCCAAGATGAAGGCACCGGTGGCTATCTGATTATCCCTCGGACCCCGATGGACGCGCCGGACGAAGTGAACACCTCGTCGTTCTAGGTTGGCGCGTAGTTCATGGTCGGACTGCAGACGAAGATCCCTGTGGAATATAATACCCTGGACCATGTTCAGACTCTTATGGGACGAGATGATAACTGAAACATCCCCCAACTTGTCACAAGCGAGCAACCTCCGTGACTGGGCAGAGGAAGCTGTTTTGATGAGAACTGACCCAGAGCGCATTTTGGACAAGCCCTCCACCTCCCCGAACTTGTCCTCTAAATGCTCCACTAACAACTGTGGCTTGGTTGGCATAAAAGATTCACCATCAACCCACGTACAGACAAGGTACTGGGGTGAATAATCTCCACTGCTGTCTTTAGCCATGCGTTCCTCCCATGGAGGCCAGCCGGGATGGCCGAGTGGTTCTAGGCGCTACAGTCTGGAACCGCGCGACCGCTACAGTCGCAGGTTCGAATCCTGCCTCGGGCATGGATGTGTGTGATGTCCTTAGGTTAGTTAGGTTTAAGTAGTTCTAAGTTCTAGGGGACTGATGACCTTAGAGGTTAAGTCCCATAGTGCTCAGAGCCATTTGAACCATCCTCCCATGGAGTGGCTAGGGAGGAAAATGATCTTTGATTTTTTTGTTTGCCGTTGAGGTTAGACCTCGATCGCTTAGAGACTGCTGGTGGAGGCCCACCAGCGAGAGATTATGTACCACGCTTCATTGCGCGTCATCCGCCCTGATGCCACCCACTCCGACCAGGGGCTCTCCCCACGGACGCCACCCAGCCGCAGCAAAGACCACCTGGCAGGATGGCCTTTGCCGGGAGTCCCGATGCCCCAAAGGGATAGGCATCTACTCCTCGGCATACGTGGGATGGGAGCAGCTCAGGCTTCAGCAGTGCGATCCCTGTGTAGTCAGGGGGCTACCACCAAGAGGGTACATGATGACCCCACCACAATGGACTGGCTACTGTGCTGGATGTCGTGTGTCAAATATCCATATGTGTCATGAGTGCGAAGATGGAAGTGCATATTGGAGAGCATGTATGCCACCCGGAACACACTGCAGCTGACTTTTTTTTTTTTTGGTTGGGTTTAAGGGCGCTCAACTGCTGAGGTCATTAGCGCCCAGTCACTGTTGTTAGAGCACATGGAATCTGGTAAAACTCAAGGGGATGGGGGGACACCAGAAGGACCTGACAAAGATGCAGATAAAATTAGTAAAAAGGTTAAATGTCTTTGGACAAGCCAGTTAAAGTTATAAAACGCAGAATACGAGCAGCTGCTCGAGCGTCATCAGCTAAAACATCCGGTAAAGTAGATGGCAGGGACAGGACAACACGAAATTGACTAAAACGGGGACACGACAATCGAACATGGCGCACTGTTAATGCCTGACCACAAGGGCACTGCGGGGCTGGGTCACCAGAGAGCAGGTAGCGGTGGCTAAACCGGCAATGCCCAATCCGCAACCTGGTCAAAAGGACCTCCTTGCACCGAGATGGTCGGGAGGATGTTGTCCAAGCAGTTGGGAGCGGTTTTACTGCCCGGAGCTTGTTCCCTTGGAGGGATGACCAAGCATCCCACCACAACGACACAAGCCTCTTACATATATCCCCACGAACGTCAGATGACGGGACACAATGGGAGGCTGGCCGAGGCAGGAGGACTGCAGCCTTGGCTGCAGCATCCGCAGCCTCATTCCCAGGCACTCCTACATGTCCGGGAACCCACAGAAAGCTGACAAAACCACCATTATCAGCGAAAGAATGGAGGGACTGCTGTATCCGTTGAATCAAGGGATGGACCGGATAGGGAGCTCCAAGGCTCTGAAGAGCACCGAGTGAGTCAGAGCAGAGTACATACGATGAATGGCAGTGGCGGCGGGCATACTGAACGGCCTGATGGAGAGCAAAAAGCTCGGCCGTAAAGCTGGAACATTGGTCGAGGAGCCGGTATTTAAAGGTGGCAGCCCCGACGACAAAGGCACAGCCGACACCAACGTCAGTGTTGGAACCATCGGTGTAAATAAAGGTGTGACCGGCAAGTCGAGCACGAAGTTCGACAAACCGTGAGCAATACACTGCAGCCGGAGTACCCTCCTTCGGGAGTGAGCTGAGGTCGAGATAAATATGAACCGGAGCCTGGAGCCAAGGTGATGTCGGGCTCTCACCCTCTCTGAAGGTGGTAGGGAGGGCAAAATCCAATTGTCGAAGCAGGCGACGGAAGCGGACTCCGGGGGGCAGCAGGGCAGACACATACAACCCGTACTGACGGTCGAGAGAATCGGCGAAGAAGGACTTGTAAGAGGGGTGGTCAGGCATAGACAACAGCCGGCAGGCATACCGACACAGCAGTACGTCACACTGGTAGGTCAATGGTAACTCGGCAGCTTCAGCATAAAGACTCTCGACAGGACTAGTGTAGAAGGCTCCGGTCGCAAGACGTATCCCCCGATAGTGGATGGAGTTGAGCCGGCGTAAGAGGTATGGCCGAGCGGACGAGTAGACGAAGCTCCCATAATCCAGCTTCGATCGGACTATGGACCGATACAAGCGAAGCAGGACAGTGCGATCCGCTCCCCAAGATGAACCGCTAAGAACTCTGAGGACATTAACGGAACGTGTACAACGGGCCACCAAATAAGAGACATGTGGAGACCAACACAGTTTCCAGTCCAACGTGAGCCCTAGAAACTTAGTTGTGTCCACGAATGGGAGAACAACGGGACCGAGATGTAAGGATGGCGGAAGGAACGCTTTATATCGCCAAAAGTTGATACAAACCGTCTTCTCTTCAGAGAATCGGAAGCCATTTGCCACGCTCCATGAGTAGAGGCTGTCTAGACAACGCTGAAGGCAGCGCTCCAGGAGGCATGTTCTCTGGGCACTGCAGTAGATCGCGAAGTCATCGACAAAGAGAGAGCCTGAGACATTAGGTGGAATGCAATCCATAATTGGATTGATCGCGATGGCAAAAAGGGCTACGCTCAAGACGGAGCCCTGAGGCACTCCGTTCTCCTGGAGGAAGACATCGGACAATACGGAACCCACACGTACCCTAAACTTTCGATCCGTTAAAAAGGAATCAATAAAAAGGGGCAGGCGACCGCGTAGGCCCCACCTGTGCATAGTGCGGAGGATACCTCCTCTCCAACAGGTATCATAAGCCTTCTCCAAGTCGAAGAACACGGCTACCGTTTGGCGCCTTCGCAAAAAGTTGTTCATGATGAATGTCGACAAGGTCACAAGGTGGTCAACAGCGGAGCGGCGGCGACGAAAGCCGCATTGGACATTAGTAAGTAGACGTCGAGATTCAAGAATCCAGACTAACCGAGCATTAACCATGCGCTCCATCACCTTACAGACACAGCTTGTAAGAGAAATGGGGCGGTAACTAGAAGGAAGGTGTCTATCCTTCCCGGGTTTGGGTATAGGAACAACAACGGCGTCACGCCAATGCATGGGGACCTGACCTTCGGTCCAGACGCGATTGTAGGTACGAAGAAGGAAGCTTTTGCCCGCCGGAGAAAGGTGTGCCAGCATCTGAACGTGAATGGCATCTGGCCCCGGAGCAGAGGACCGGGACAGTGCAAGCGCACGTTCGAGTTCCCGCGTAGTAAAGGGGGCATTATAAGTCTCCAGATTCAGCGAGTGGAAGGAAGGTCGCCGAGCCTCTTCTGCCTCTTTCCTGAGAAGGAAGGCAGGATGGTAATGTGCGGAGCTTGAAACCTCCGCGAAAAAGCGGCCAAAGGCGTTGGAGACAGCCACAGGATCAACAAGGACCTCATTACCTGAGGTCAGGCCAGGTACCGAGGAGTGGGCCTTAATGCCCGACAGCCGGCGCAGGCTACCCCAAACGACGGAAGAGGGAGTAAAACTGTTAAAGGAGCTGGTGAAAGAGGCCCAACAAGCTTTTTTGCTGTCTTTGATGACTCTACGGCATTGCGCTCGGAGTCGTTTGTATTCAATACAATTCGCCAACGTAGGATGGCGGCGAAATGTGCGTAAAGCACGTCGTCGAGCACGGATAGCGTCCCTGCAAGCCTCGTTCCACCAGGGGACGGAAACGCGACGTGAAGAAGAAGTAGTACGAGGAATGGAACGTTCGGCAGCATTGATGATAGCTGCCGTGAGGTATTCGACCTGACTGTCACAACTGGGAAAATAGTGGTCCGGAAAGATCGCCAGGGAGGAGTAAAGTCCCCAGTCAGCTTTCAGTATGTTCCAGCTCAAAGGACGTGGCGATGGGGTGTGGTGCAGGAGACGAACGACACAGGGGAAGTGGTCGCTCGAATAGGTGGCAGAAAGGACATACCACTCGAACCAACGGGCAAGAGTGGTAGAACAGATCGAGAGGTCCAAGTGGGAGTAGGTATGAGTAGAGTCCGAGAGGAAAGTCGGGGCGCCGGTATTGAGGCAGACAAGATTGAGATGGTTGAAGACATCCGCCAAGAGTGAGCCTCTTTGATAGGATGCAGGAGAGCCCCAAAGGGGATGATGGGCATTGAAGTTGCCAAACAATAAAAACGGCGGGGGAAGCTGAACGATCAGGTGCATCATGTCAGCCCGACTAACAGCAGATGACGGTGGAGTGTAGATGGTACAAACTGAAAAAGTAAAAGCAGGAAGAGTAATGCAGACAGCTATTACCCCACCATGAGCTGGGATACCGTCCACAGGGGTGACGTCATACCGCTCCGAGGTATAGTGGGTAAAGGCAATACGGTCAGTCGGGCGCAACTTGGTTTCCTGGAGACCAAGGACGAGCGGACAGTGCAGGCGGAGGAGTAGTTGTAATGCCTCCCGATTAGATCGAATACCTCTTATGTTCCAATGAAACAACGCCATCGCTAGTCAAAAAGTTGGGGGAACGAGACGGGGGAAGAGCTGGTCACCTCGACGGTCGCGGAGGGCCAGGTTGTGAGGGAACAACGCTACAAACAACGGGAGGCGGATTCGGTTCCATCGACTCGTCGCCAGCTGCGGCCGCTGCCCCTGGTTGTGTAGGAGGGGCCGCATCACTTGCCGACGAAAGGCCGGCGAAGCGCCTGGCAGCAGAGCGTCCCGGCGAAACTGAGGACGGCCGGGAGCAGCGACTCACGGATGGAGCATCAGACGAAACGCGCCGGGGTGTAGAGGGGGATAGAGACTTCTTCTTGGAGGCCTTCTTGGAAGGCCGAGGAGGCACAGGGATGGTAGGCTGGACCCGAAGAGGGTCCTCACGCGCGGGGTCCGTTTTGGAACGCCGGACCTCGGAAGCTGGGGTCCGGAACGTTTCCCCGATGGACGCCTGAGAAGAGGATCAGGTGGCGTGGGGGGAGGAGGAGGAGGAAGGGTGGCCCCTGGGGCAGAGGGGGTGGGGGCCACGGGAGCGGAGGATTTGGAAGGGAGGGATTTGGGAGGCGGAGGCAGAGCCCCCTGATGGGCGGAGGAGGTGGAGGGGGGACAGGATAGGGGTGAGGATACCGTGGAAGGAGTGGACACAACTGAGGCAAACGAAGTGGTCAATGGCACGGGATGGAGGCAGTCATACTTCTTCCTGGCCTCAGAATAAGAGAGCTGATCCAAAGTTTTGATTTCTTGTATCTTCTTCTCCTTCTGTTATGCGGGGCAGTCTTAGGATCTAGGCGAGTGGACGCCAGGACAATTAATGCACCGAGGTGGTGGGGTGCATGTATGTTCCTCATGAAGAGGATGTCCACAATTGCCACAAAGGGGCTCAGCCTCACACCGTGACGACATGTGCCCAAAGCGCAAACACCTAAAACAGCGCATAGGAGGCGGGACGTAAGGTCGCACGTCACACCGGTAGCACATCACCTTTACCTTCTCCTGGAGAACGTCCCCCTCGAAGGCGAGGATAAAGGCCCCGGTGTCGATGCGACGGTCTTTGGGGCCGCGCTGGACTCGCCGGACGAAATGCACGCCTCAGGGCTCCAGGTTGGCCCTGAGCTCCTCATCAGATTGTAGCAGGAGGTCACGATGAAAAATAACCCCCTGCGTCCTATTTAGTGCCAGATGTGGGACAATGGATACTGGGATGTCCCCTAGGCGGTCGCACGCCTGGAGCGCCGCCGACTGTGTGGCGGAGGTGGTCTTGATAAGAACGGACCCTGAACGCATCTTGCTGAGAGCCTCGATTTCCCTGAAGATGTCCTCAATGTGCTGAACAAAGAACATGGGCTTGGAGGTGGCGAATGTCCCCCCATCGGTTCGAGAACAGACCAAATAGCGGGGGAAGTACTTCGCCCCAAGCTGGCAGGCCTGTCCCTCCTCCCATGGAGTGGCCAAGGGGGAAAGGGCAGGAGAACCAGGACTAGAAACGGTACCTTTTCTTTTGAAAGACTCGGCCGCAGAGCGACCTGATACGTGTTGACGTTTCATCTGCGAAACGTCCGCCCCGATACCACCCACTCCGACCTGGGGCTCTCCCCACGGGCGCCACCCAGCCGCAGCAAGGGCCACCTGGCAGGATGACCATTGCCGGGAGTCCTGATGCCCCAAGGAGACAGGCATCTACTCCTTGGCCGACGTGGGGAGGGTGCAGCTCAGGTATCGGCAGTACGATCCCTGTGTTGTCAGGGGGCTACAACCTAGAGGGTACATGACGACTCCACCACAACGGGCTGGCTACCGTGCTGGATTTCTGGTGCCATGGAAAGTCCATCATGATCGCAGGGGCAGATGGAGATGCACTATGGGCGTAACTTGGACAACCCATCAGGCGTTTAGGCCCAATTTGAGGAATAGTGGGTATGGTTACAACGCTGGTGCAATGCTGAGTGCCAAGGTCTTAGTGCACTTAGGACCAGTGGTACACCACGTAAGATGTCCTTCCCCAAAAGGCTCATACTTCAGTAGAATTTTGAAAAATGGAGGTCAAACCCCAAGGGGGACCATCACATGGAAGGCCGAAACGGTTGAAACTCCTTTTAGTCGCCTCGTACGACAGGCAGGAATACCTCGGGCCTATTCTTACCCCGGACCCGCAGGGGGGGCTGCTAACGCGGCCGGATGCTCGGTGTAAGGCCAACTCCATGACAATATTGGTTGTGCTAGATCTTAGGGCAAGATGGATATAGAATGCACCACGTAAGGCGTCCTTCCCCAAATGGTACGCACTAACAGAAATTTTGAAGTCTAGTGGTCAAACCCCTTAGGGGACCATCACATTAAGGCCGAAAAGTTTGAGACTCCTTTTAGTCGCCTCTTACGACAGGCAGGAATACCGTGGGCCTATTCTAACCCCGAACCCGCAGGGGGGAATACAAAAAAAAGACATTCATTACAAACTACTTATAACTTCTTCGTTGATTAGAAAGAAATGCAATGAAATCACAAGCATGTCACCTCTGATGCTATGCAACTTGTGGCCCACAGATCCTATGTGTTGTCCCACGAAATCTGAAACTGAAACAAGCTCACCCACAGTTCGATAACCACAGGTGACCCAAATGGGTTTACTATGTAATCCTATATACCGAGGATAGGAACCTATCTCCAGAGCGTCGGAGTTACAGGCGTCCTCGCTTACCACTAGGCCACCCCTTCAGCGGGAAACGTGACTTTGTACACTGACGGACCTAAGGCGGAACGTCTCGCAATGTTGCTTGCTACTCAGTGATCGCGACTGACTGGCATGGTAGCCAGTGGAGAAGACAAAGCTAGCTGCTGCATAGGCAGGCCTTGTCTCCTATGTAAGTGATGCTGTAGTGCCTTGGTGGATGACAGTTTTGGACATGAAACTTATTGGCACATTAAAACTGTGTGCTGGACCGAGACTCGAACTCGGGACAGGGTATGAGTCGTGCTTGGGTAGTTCAGATGATAGGGCACTTGCCCACAAAGCACAAAGGTCCCGAGTTCGAGTCCCGGTCCGGCACACAGTTTTAATCTGCCAGGAAGTTCCATTTCAGCGCATACTCCGCTCCAGAGTGATAATCTCATTCTAGTTTTGGACATGGGTTTCCATGTGCAGTTCATTTTACTCCTGAACTCCTCTAAAATCCTCAGTGTTTTCCGGCACTAAGGAGAAAAATCGTCAACTTACCAAGGCAACAGAGTATCACATTCATAGGAAACAATGCCTTTCTACATAGCAGTTAGCTCCATCTTCTGCACTAACGATCATGGAAATCAGTCGCAATCACTCAACAACAAACAACATTGCTACACGTTCCACCTACGTGTCTGTCAGCGCACAAAGTCACTTTTGCTGCCGAAGGGGTTGCCTAGCAACAGGCGCCGGTTCCTGTGACTTCGATGCTCTGTAGCATCGTTGGATGACGTTTCTGGATACGGGCTTCTGTCTTCGATTTGTTCCTCAATGCACCATCTACAATCCCTCTAAGTTCGTCGCAACAGTTCTGGGACACCCTATATACAATAGCGCCAATTCAGAATTTAATAGGCGAGTCATTACAAATTGTGCGAATTGTGTGTGAGGACACGACACATTACCAAATGAGAGAGCATGCTAGTCATACAATGGTCATCCCATGTGAATGGGCACAATCAACACTTTAGTCCGTTGCAGCCTGTGGCTGTACAGGTATGAGCAGCTCTTAGAGGCTCAACTTCACGCATTCCTTTTAAATAATTTGTGATGGCTCTGAGCACTATGGGACTTAACATCTGAGGTCATCAGTCCCCTAGACTTAAAACTACTTAAACCTAACTAACGTAAGGGCATCACACACATCCATGCCCATGGCAGGATTCGAACCTTCGACCGTAGCTGCAGAGCGGTTCCGTACTGAAGCGCCTGGAACCGCTGGGCCACAGCGAATATTTTGTGACTAAATCCCTTTTGGCCTGTTATTTATTTTACAGGTGACATGTAAGTACTGTCTCTGTCTTATATTGTTAATCAGTACTTACACCTTTCGCATATAAATTTTTTTTCCGTAAAATTTGTAATTATGTTATAGACCACTCTAAATGTCTAAATTCCGATGCCCTCTTGGAAGTGTTGAAACCTTGTAAATAACACAAAAAATTGTGACGGAGGGCTGATTTGTTTCAATTTTACTTTAGTATATAGTGCAAAACTTTATGAAGTGAGCAGTGATGTTGCTGACCATATGTCACAATCAATACATACAAAACACGAGGAGATAAAAAGTAGCAGGCTGAAAATTATGGTGTGTAGGTTTATCACGCCAAAAGCATATATCGCAAAACACATGACACAAAATCACGTGCCCAGGAGAGCAAGACACATATTAATAGACGCACTGAAGTGACTAACCAAGTAATGGAAACTCATCCACCCGATCTAGTTGCTTTCTATAAATCTGTCTGTTGTGCTACCGTGACAAAGTAATTTATCAAGTGTGACACACACGGCATGAGCCTTTGGAATATATGACATGCCGTCATGTCGTGGATGTACTAAGCGTTTGTTATTTATCTTGGTCTCTCAAGCATTTCTCTGGTCGTGTGTTTTACAGGGCTCTCTGACGTACAAAATTGTTTCTCTGTAGGACACTAGGCACCCTGATATCTAATATTACGCCTGTGCTTGGTCTTGATATCGGCAGCTGCGACGAAATAGCTTCCCCCTCTTTGAATTTGGGGTACAGAGTTTGGATGCATTTATAGAAATGATCATTTGCAATTCTACCGAACAGCAGATTTAGGATGGGCTATGTTTCCCACATTCATACAGCTGAGTACTGGCTCTGGGTTACTCTTCGACCAAAAGATCCGCCGGCCGAAGTGGCCGTGCGGTTAAAGGCGCTGCAGTCTGGAACCGCAAGACCGCTACGGTCGCAGGTTCGAATCCTGCCTCGGGCATGGGTGTTTGTGATGTCCTTAGGTTAGTTAGGTTTAACTAGTTCTAAGTTCTAGGGGACTAATGACCTCAGCAGTTGAGTCCCATAGTGCTCAGAGCCATTTGCACCATTTGAACCAAAAGATCCACAACATGAAGCTTTAAAAACAGGGATTGGTAAACTTTAACTATGGCAGACAGCATTAAAAAATAGGTTGGAAAATTAATGTATTACTTCCGTTAACACGACGAGATTTTCTGAGCATAGTATTATAGGTGACGTGAAAACTGTTAAAGCGTTTTTCCTTCATTCTGAAAAGTTGTAAACGCATTTTTTGCTGCTTATTTTTCTTTGAGTGTATGGAAGATTTTTAGTTTTCTTTGAAATCAGACATTATCATGTGAACTGAGAGATTTTCTTTGAAAATTTTCTAGCTTTACTCCCTAACTCGCTTTGATACAGTTGGCTGAAGGGTATGAGCATTTTAGTTTGCATCAACTGAAAAAGTATGGTATTCACTCTTAGACTTATAAAAAGATGGACTTTTTAACACAATGTTCTCAAATTGTAGGAAAGAAAGTAATCAGTCTCCGAAAATATTTTGAGTGGGTAACTGTCAGTCACTTATGATACAATAAGTTTATGTATCTCTTTTCAAATGTACTGGACGAAGATATCAGAACACCAAAAGCATAACACATTACTATACCTAATATGGTGTAAGAAACCAGTTTGCATTCAAAGTAGCTTCCAATAGCTTCGAATGGATAAATGCAAGTCTTGTATGGTTTTTGAGGGAATCTTATACCGTTCTCGCCGCAAAAAAGTGAAAAAGGATATGGTCAAGTAAACAGGTTGAAGTCGACGGGGATCATACACCCTTCTCACCAAAACACATCACAGAGACTCAACAATATTGAGATGTGTTGACTGTGAGGACCAGGGAAGATGCGACAATTCATCCTCGTGCTCACAAAGCATCTTGGATGATACGAGGAGAGTGAACAGTGTCCCTGTCGCCTTGGGACACAGCATCACAATTGGGGAATAAAAACTGTATCACGGAGTAGACCTGATCAGCCAGAATATTCACATAATACTTGGCAGTAGTGTGACCTCAAAGAGCAACCATGTGGCCCTTGGAATACCATGATGTGGCTGCCAAAATCACCACTGAACCCCTGGCATGTTTCATTCTTGTGACATAAACTCGGCCAGGAGCTCGAAACAGTGTGAAACAAGACACACCCAAGACACACCCAAGACACACCCAAGACACACCCAAGACACACCCAAGACACACCCAAGACACACCCAAGACACACCCAAGACACACCCAAGACACACCCAAGACACACCCAAGACACACCCAAGACACACCCAAGACACACCCAAGACACACCCAAGACACACCCAAGACACACCCAAGACACACCCAAGACACACCCAAGACACACCCAAGACACACCCAAGACACACCCAAGACACACCCAAGACACACCCAAGACACACCCAAGACACACCCAAGACACACCCAAGACACACCCAAGACACACCCAAGACACACCCAAGACACACCCAAGACACACCCAAGACACACCCAAGACACACCCAAGACACACCCAAGACACACCCAAGACACACCCAAGACACACCCAAGACACACCCAAGACACACCCAAGACACACCCAAGACACACCCAAGACACACCCAAGACACACCCAAGACACACCCAAGACACACCCAAGACACACCCAAGACACACCCAAGACACACCCAAGACACACCCAAGACACACCCAAGACACACCCAAGACACACCCAAGACACACCCAAGACACACCCAAGACACACCCAAGACACACCCAAGACACACCCAAGACACACCCAAGACACACCCAAGACACACCCAAGACACACCCAAGACACACCCAAGACACACCCAAGACACACCCAAGACACACCCAAGACACACCCAAGACACACCCAAGACACACCCAAGACACACCCAAGACACACCCAAGACACACCCAAGACACACCCAAGACACACCCAAGACACACCCAAGACACACCCAAGACACACCCAAGACACACCCAAGACACACCCAACCAAATGAGATTTTAGCATTGCTCCATATTACATGTCTTACACCTTCATCATTACGTTTTCCTGTTATGGGCATTTGGATCAGTGATGAGTGGTTTTGGAATTTCAGCTCACCCTTCAGTTTCTTGACTACAGAGGGCTCTCCATGTTGTTTTGGAGCTGACAGAGTTGAGGTGTTGGCTGGTTGATTGATTTGGAGGGGGGGGACAGGGGGAGGGTGGTACCAAACAGTAAGGGCACCAGTCCCATTGGGTTAGGGAAGGATGGAGGAGGAGGTCGGCCGTGCCATTTCAAAGGAACCATCCTGGCATTTGCCTGAAGAGATTTCGCGAAATCACGGAAAATCTAAACCAGGATGGCCGGAAGCGGTTTTGAGCTGTCTCCTCCCGAATACGAGTCCAGTGTGCTAACCATTGCGCCACCTCGCTCGGTGGAGTTCACGTGCCCGGCATTCAGTTCTGCAGCGACTTGTGCAGCCGTTGTCCTCTTAATTTTCGTCACAATCCTCTTCAACGACCGTCTGACACGATCACTCAACACAAACTTTCGTCTACGTAGTGACTTAGTGGATGATGTTTTCTGCTTACCCTGTATGTCGTACAAATCTTCGATACGGTGCCTCTCGAAACACCAATTACTTCGTCTGCCTTGGATAAGAAAGCACCCACCGTAATAGCGCGAACAGATATTCCCACGTTCGAATTCACTTGCCTCCGACAAACTACATGCAGCGTTATTCTGGCCACAATTGATACTTACAAAATATTAAGCGCATTGCACGTGCACCGTTCATGGTGATATACAACTGCGCAACTGCAGGCTCGGCTAGCATCTACATTTATGTTCAGGCATGCATCAGCATATTTTTGTCCGGTTCATGTAGCTCTTTGGATACGATATGTCTTCACATTCGCCGAATCACTCGAATAAAAAACGACAATTTCAGAATCCCGCTCCTCCTTGGATAAGTTTCTGCGGGCACCCAGGGGTCTATGGTATTTTTGAACATGTGAATCTTAATGCAGTTTACCCGAATTATTTTTGTCTGATTTTTTATTCACGTTGTACAGTTCTCTGAAGAAAGACAGTGGTAGAAACACGTGTGGAGAAGAGGATTATTGTTGTTGTTGTTGTTGTGGTCTTCAGTCCTGAGACTGGTTTGATGCAGCTCTCCATGCTACTCTATCCTGTGCAAGCTTCTTCATCTCCCAGTACGTACTGCAACCTACATCCTTCTGTATCTGTTTGGTGTATTCATCTCTTGGTCTCCCTCTACAATTTTTACCCTCTACGCTGCCCTCCAATACCAAATTGATGATCCCTTGATGCCTGAGAACATGTCCTACCAGCCGATCCTTTCTTCTCCCCAATCCTATTCAGTACTTCCTCATTAGTTATGTGATCTACCCATCTAATCTTCAGCATTGTTCTGTAGCACCACATTTCAAAAGCTTCTATTCTCTTCTTGTCCAAACTATTTATCGTCCATGTTTCACTTCCATACATGGCTACAATCCATACAAATACTTTCAGAAACGACTTCCTGACACTTAAATCTATACTCGATGTTAACAAATTTCTCCTCTTCAGAAATTAAGAGGATTACAAAAAAAAAAAATGTTTTTAGTCAAGGAGGACAATCATGTTTTACTATGTTACTTATAAAATTTTAATTATGGCCTTAAAAAAAGTCAAGGTGCGAATATGTGACTTGGTGATGATTTTATTGCCTCTCTACATATCCACCTTTCAATGCGACCCATTTTCCCCAACGAGGGTTGAGTTTGGGAAACCTAGGTGGTAGCAGCAGGTAAACTTAAGGACGCACCACAAAGAAATTAACTGAATGTGACGGAAATCTGTAGGTGTGATGTATATGTATAGACAAACAGATGATTACGATTTCAGAAGAAATTTGTTGATTTTTTTCAGGGGAAACTGCTTCAGAAATTGAGCAAGTCAATAACGTGCTCTCCACCTGTGGCCATTATACAAGTAAATATTGCGCTTGGCATTGATTGGTAGGGTTGTCGGATGTCTGCCTGATGTATATCGTGCCAGATTCTGTTCAGTTGGCGCTTTAGAGCGCCAGAACCTCGAGCTGATAGGACGGCCCTGATCATAATTCTCCAGACGTTCTCCATTGGGGAGAGATTCGGCGACGTTGCTCGCCAAGACAGGGTTTCTCAAGCGCGAAGGCAAGCAATAGAAACTCTCGCCATGTGCGGGCGGGCATTATCTTGCTGAAATGTAAGACCACGATCGTTGCATCATTAAGGGTAATGAAACGTTGCATAGAATATCGCTGAGGCACCGCTTTGCTGTAAATGTGCCACGGATGACAACCAATGGGGCCGTACTGTGAAATGAAATGGCACCCCAGACCTTCAGTCATATGTCGTGCGACAGATACGTTGGGATCCTCCGCTGTCACCGGAATGTCCAGACACGTTTTCGCTAGTCATTGGGGTGCAGTTCGAAGCGGACCTCATCACCGAATACAATTCTATTGCAGTCAATGAGATTCCAGACCGTATGCGCCCGAAACATTGCAGTCGGGTGTGGCCAAGTGTTTGCGCCGTGATAGTGCAATTTTTACTGTACACTTCCACCCGCACAGCACCGATTGTCATACGAGGGGCGTTTGAAAAGTCCGTGCAAAGTCCGAAAGATGGCACCACCGGCGCGTACTGAGGTCATGTTCAGTTACTAGCATCTTTGGAAAGAACGCACACCAGCCATATTGGTCTATTTCTTTGTGTGTGGCATTTGTGTGAATCAAGGAAGTCGAATGATTGTCAATAAATGGACGAAAAAGAATTTCGTGTGGTGATTAAACATTACTTTACGAAAGACAAAACGCCTCAGAAGACTAATGAGAAGCTTGATAAATATTACGGTCACTCTCCACCTACGATTAGAACAGTTTATAAGTTGTTTCAAAATTTTCGGAGTGGCCGTATGGGCACAAGTGGTGTTGCACATTCTGGACGCACTCCAGAAATCATTGATAAAATCCATGATATGGTGATGGATGACAGAATTACGGTGCGTGAGATTGCTAGTGCTGTGGGCATTTCGAATGAACGGGTACATAATATTTTGCATAAACATTTGGACATGCGAAAGCTATCCGCAAGGTGGGTTCCGCGATTGCTCACGCTCGACCAAAAACGGAATCGCGTGAAGCGTTGCAAGGATGGTTCGCAGCTGTTCGCGAAGAATCCACAGGACTTTAAGCGTCGTTTCGTCACTGTGGGTGAAACATTGATACATTACTACACTCCTGAGACCAAACAACAATCTAAACAATGGGTTACCAAGGGAGAATCTGCACCAAAAATGGCGAAGACAGTTCCTTCGGCCGGAAAGGTTATGGCGAATGTCTTTTGGGATTCGCAATGGATAATCCTCATCTACCACATGGAAAAGGGTAAAACTATTACAGGTGCATATTATTCATCGTTATTGAGCCATTTGAAAAGAGAGCTGCAAGAAAAACGCCGACGATTGGACCGCAAAAAAGTCCTTTTCCATCACGACAATGCACCAGCACACATCTCAGCAGTTGTGGTCCCAAAATTAATGGAAATAGGATTCCAACTCGTTTCACATCCCTCCTATTCTCCAGACTTGGTTCCCTAGGACTACTATTTGTTCCTCAATTTGAAGAAATGGCTGGCGGGGACGAAGATTTTATTCAAACGAGGGCGTGATTGCAGCAACTAATAGCTATTTTGCAGACTTGGACAAGGGATCAACAAATTAGAACAGCGTTGGACGAAGTGTGTAAGTCTAAAAGGCGACTATGTCGAAAAATAAAAAAAGGTTTACCCCAAACACGTAAGTAGCTTTCATTTTTGCTCGGACTTTTCAAACGCCCCTCGTAGCGTGGCTCCTCTTCAAATGCAGAAAACGAATTATAGTGCGATATTCAAAAGCAAGGGCGTCAAAATTAATACTGCAATGGGAATTCCAATATTAAGTGCAGAGGAGAGAGTGGTTGGGTGGAAATGGTACATTAAAGGGGCAGCACTTATTTGATGGCGTAACTGAAGAAGTGGGAGTCTATACAGGATCCAGTACTAGAGTTTAATAGAAATCTGGAAGACTTGCGAATCAAATAAGCCTTCGGAATTTCTGAAATTGGGGGGTGGGGGTGGGGGGGTTGGGGGGAGGGAGATGGGTGAAATGGCAAAAAACCAATTATTCACGTTGGTATGTAGAACCCATGAGTCTAGAGAAATATCAGATTTTCGGAAAAATATCATTCACACAATCTCGAAGATAGCAAGAGCCAATAACTGTGACAATCATCACAGAATCATTCTATCAGCTCATGCTCCACGTTACTAACAAAAATAATGTACTGCAGAATACTAAAGAAAATAGAGGATCTATTACATGAGTATTTGCTCGGATTTGAGAAAGGTAAAAGCAACAGAGAGGCAGTTATGATGTTGCGATTCATGATATGAACACGACTTGAGAAAAATCAAGATAGGGTCATAGGATTTGTCGACCTGAAGGAGCATTCGTTGATGTAAAATAGCGCAAGATGTTCGAAATACTGAAAAAAGAATTGTGAGTAGACATAGGAAAAGACGGAAAATATTTAATACTAGTATGCACAAGAACCAAGAGGAATATGAATGGAATACCAAGAATACATTGCTCGTATTAAAAAGGCTGTAATACAGGGGTGTAGTCTTTCGATAGTACTGTTCAATCTATGATACAAATGAAAGACGGGTTCAGTAGTGAAGAAAAGTTACAGAAAGTGTTGAATGGAATGAATGGTCTAATGAGTACAGAATATGGATTGAGGGTAAACCAAATAACTTTAAAAGTAATGAGCAGCAGCACTAATAGGTTTATTTATAAACTCTATATCAAAATTATGAATCACGAGGTAGAAAAAGTTAGGAAATAGTGGTTCCATGGAGGAAAAATAACACATGGAAAAAGTAGCAAGGGCGACATAAAGTGCGCTAGTAAAAGTAAAGAGGACAAGAAAGTCTGGTAATAAGTTTCTGGGAATGTATGTTTGGGACTCAGCATTGTAGTAAATCATGAACTATATGCAAACCAGATGAGAACTGAAGTGATGTGGTGCTATAGAGGGAAGTTGAAAATTGGGTGGCCTCATAACATAAAGAGTGAGCAGGTTCTTCCCAGAATCGACCCCGGAAATAATGTATGACAAATAGTGGTAAGAAGCAGCGACCAGACGACACGACATGGGTAAGGAATAGCTGTATCGATACTATGGGGAGCTGTAGAGGGTTAGAGGAAGACTGAGACTGGAATACATCCAACAGGTAACTCAAGACGTTGATTGCAAGTGCTACTGTCCGAGATGAAGCGTCTGGCACAAGAGACGAAAAATTCGTAGCGCGTTGCGTCGAACTCGTACAACTAGCGACAAGACGAATGGGAAAAAACGAAAGAGGACACTTCCACACCATGTAGGTCTTGCCAAATTTACGTCATAAAGTCGCAGAGGAGAACTGAGACCGTTACATGGATGCTGAGCACCCTCTTATCACATCATTGAGTAACTAATAACAACAGTAGTGTATTTATCGATAAAACATTTTTGTTTATTTATACTTTTCGGGCATGGAGCACCATCGTAACAATGACTACTATTGACACCACTTGACCCACTGATATTCCAATAGTCAGCAATCCAGAAACGTGAAAATAAGTAAATTTTAAGAACGTGTGAACTATTGTTGTCCTCCGGCAAAAAGCTGCGATTACAAAGTGGTCAGTATCTTTTTAGCTCTTCTATCGACTGTAATGACACATTCTGCCTCAGAGACATGCAATACCTTAAAGGCTCCGTCAAAGATTAAATTGAGAGGGATGTAGAATATAATCTCTGTAATGTTCTTGTTGAATTCTCTTCTGTTACATACTCCAAGAAGAAGTTAAGATACACTTTCGATTGTTACCTTGTAGGGGATGGAGATAATTTTTTGTGTGTGCGGAAAGGCAGCCAAGTTGTTAGTATTTATGGTTTGTGCGACGAGCTGAGCAAGTCTTATTGCATTGTGAATAAAAAATAGTGAGAAGTATCTAAGTTTTACGAGAAATATTTAAAGCGACGTAGCATTGTATTCCTTTGTTTCCGCAGTCTTTGTGAAGGGAACCGATGCCGACTTAGGAAGATACACACGGTCAACAAAGAGAAGAACATCGATGGTGACTAATGAATTAATATTGTGGCAGAAGGACTAATTCTATGTCCAAGGTGAGAACTCTGGTTAAATCAACAATGACGTAGAATTCAAAACTATTGTTAATCGGAACTGTAAATTATATTACAGGCAAAATTTCACGCAGCACTGAATTTTGTCCGCATTCAAGCCGACCAATACAGCCCGTAAAATGGTTCAAATGGCTCTGGGCACTATGCGACTTAAGTTCCGAGATCATCAGTCCCCTAGAACTTAGAACTACTTAAACCGAACTAACCTAAGGGCATCACAGACATCCATGCCCGGGGCAGGATTCGAAACTGCGACCGTAAGGGTCGCGCGGTTCCAGACTGAAGCGCCTAGAACCGCTCGGCCACTCCCGCCGGCCACAGTTCGTAGAAAAGCCTGTCAAAAATTCTGACGTTACAGTTCCATATCCGTAATTTTTCCTCTTTTCAAAAAAATCAATAAATTTAAGTTTTTTTGTTTATTTCGCCACACTACGTATTACGGTATTGTGGCACGCGGGTTTTAATGTGTACCGTGGCCGCAGACAAGTGGTCGCAAACAAACACGAAATCAGTTACTTAACTTTTTTGCTTAGTGTAGTAAGTAAAATCTTAGCACTGTTCCCTCGTATATTCGATTTCAGTTATTGTAGCAAACGTACACCACCCACCCACCCACCCACACACACACACACACACACACACACACACACACACACACACTGACTCACTTACTCGGGTCGTCGCTCTTGATCACCTCACCACCAAAGAACGAGAGGCAGCGATAGCACACGATACACTTTTCCGGAGCTAGCCTACGCGAGCAGCACGCCTCGCTCGCACGGCGATCGGGCGCTATATCGCCGATAGCTATCTAACACGCGGGGCCCCTTCCCCCATTAATTACGCAAATGTAGTAATTTGTGGGGGGAGGGAGGGGGGGGGGAGAGGTGGCCAGCAGGGCTATTTTTCGGCTCTGCTATTATTATTTACTCGCGGCCGTATCTGCCGCCCGGTATCGAGAGCTGGCCCGCCGGCCGCCTTAGTTGAGTCATTACGTGCGCGCCCAGATGGCTATCTGCCCAGCCAACATCCATCAAAACCGATTTTCGGTAAAACCGTGTTTGCCTCCTCCCGGCTCTCCGGCACTTCTCCTTCCTCCCGCCACCACTACTACAATTCACTCTCCTCCCCTATCTAACCTGTCCTGCTCCACACTGTCGCTTTTACAGCTTAAGCCTCTCCATCACTCTCGCCGCCTCTACACTCTCATAGTACTACTTCAACTTCTGCCTCCTCCACCCCTGACTCGACCCCACCTTCTCCGTGTTTCTCCGGAGCTAAATCATTTCACCGGCAATGGCAGCAATACTGAGCAGCAAATTGCTAGTAGCAGGTCTCGAAAGACGCGAGTATTACAAATTACAGCACTAGTTACGTGAGGAACGATAAAAAAAAAGAAGAACCAACGGCTCCTGTTATCGAATAGCCACAACGTCTTAATCAGATTGATGCGTACATCTGCTTCCTGAAGCGGGTTTCCGAAATAATTGCTACAAGCTGACAAGCGACATGTTAGCCATTAGCGCTCCGAGATGTTCCACAATTTCTCATACTGTCACTTCGTAGTAGTTCATCCGAGAGGAAGAACACGGAATGAGAAAATTATTACTCCATCTCAACAATTTGTCAGCCTGGCGACGCCTGCGGTTCTTTCATTTCCCTTACGAGAAAAAAGAGCGGATTCATATGCTCCGAATTGCTACAACCCGTGTAAGCAAAAACATAAAACAGATACAGGGAGACCCGGCGGGTTGCCTAGAGAATTAAAGTGCTCGCTTCCAGGACAATGGGAGAGGCGGTGGCACGCGATCGAGTACGGCCGGAGGTTTAACGACGAGGGCCGGTATTCCGGCCAGCATGGATGTGGTTTTCCGGTGGTTTTCCACATCCGAATAGGTGAATACTGGGATGGTACCCAAGCCTCACCTCAGTTATACGATCTGGAAACATTCAGAAAAATGTGATGTTTCCATAAGGTGAGGTTCAACAGCTGTAAAGTATCTTATAAAATGGGTTTCAACAATCAGCTGTTTATTTGTCCCATTGGTCATCTACCAGTTTCGGTTATTAACCATCATCCACGATGTCTATCAACATCAAAAAAATATGAAAGTACAATGCATACAAAAATAGCAAATCTCAACAAAGATATGGGTGAAAAAATACCATTTTTAAAGTAACAGGGTACAAAAAATTAGTTAAAAGCACCCATATTCCTCTGAATCTGAACAATATCGAAATTATTCAGCGAAATTGTACAAACACCTGACAAAATTTGTCTTAGAATGCCAATTAGACATCACAGGAAAAACAAGACCAACAGCTTTTGGAAGAATCAAAAATTCTGACAACGTAGTCCATGGAGAGGTGTGAGACCTGATTCTATATTCAAAAATGAACAGTCGGGACCGCAATATTTTTTCCTTATTAAACGGTTTCGGATCATCTATAAGCCTTTTCAGAATTTTTTGTGGCCCTGCAAGGGTACAAAGAGCAAAGTTAGAAACTGTTCTATTAAATACGGCCTTAAAATAAGATACAGAAAAGCGGTAGTAAAAATTACAGGCAGTACTATTGTATATGGCGCTCAAAATCGAGAAAGGTTACAGCGTTTACCTCTATGGCTGGTGCTGGAGGCTCCTCGGATTTTTCGCGATACCACGATCGTACGATGACTGGTCACTGTGGAGCCACGAGCCAAATAGTGTGCCGACAATTCCTTATGTCATCACCAGATAATGGTACAGTACACTTTGTAACTTTGCTGTCTCTACCCTTGCAGGGAACAACAAAAAAATTTCTGAAGGTGACTTGTAGATAAGCCTGAAACTGCTTAATAAAGAAGTATCGTAACGATATCGACCGTTAATTTTTAAATATTGGAAGAATCCCTCGACTGTCAAGTTTTGTTTTATTTTATTTTACACGTCTAATTCCGTAGGGTCAAATTCAGTAGCAAATCTCCAAGGTCATGGAACGTGTCAATACATGAAATTACAGCATAAAAGAAATAACAGATGAAATAAAATGTTTATGAACCGAAAAAAAAGACAAGTGTTTAAGTAAACGCAATCATCAACAGAACATAGGAATCAGCTTAATTCTTCAAGGAACTCCTCCACAGAATAAAAGCAGTGCACCATGACGAAACTCTTCAGCTCCCATTTGAAAGCGCTTCGATTTCTGCTAAGATTTTTGAGTTCTTGTGGTAGCTTATTGAAAATGGATGCAGCAGTACACTGTACACCTTTCTGCACAACAGTCAAGGAAGGGCGATGCTAATGCAGACTGGATTTCTGCCTAGTATTAACTGAGTGATAGCTGCTAATTCTTGGGATTAAGCTGATATTGTTAACAGGAAACGACAGTAAAAGGAATATATTGAGAGGCCAGTGTCAGAATTCCCAGACGAGTGAACAGGGGTCGACAAGAGGTTGGCAAACTTACGCCACTAATTGCCAGAACTGCCCGTTTTCGAGGCAAAAATATCCTTTGAGAATGGGAAGAGTTACCCCAAAATGTAATACCAGACGACATAAACGAATGAAAATAAGCAAAGTAGATAATTTTCGTGTAGAACGATCACTTACTTCAGGTACCGTTTGAATAGTAAAAATGGCAGCATTAAGTCTTTGAACAAGATCCTGAACGTATGCTTTCCACGACAGTTAACTATCTGAACTCCTAGAAATTTGAACTGCCTAATTTCCCTAATCATTCGCCATTTTGTGAAATTAAATCGTCGGGTTTTGTTGAATTGTATGTTAGAAACGGAAACTGGATACTACGGTGATTTAGCGTTAGTTTATTTTATAGAAGCCACGAACTTATATTATGAACTGCACTATTTGAAACAGAGTCAGTGTTGCACGCATTTATTGCCAAGCTAGTGTCATCAGCAAACAGAAATATTCAGAATTATCTGGAATACTAGAGGATATATCATTTATGTAACTAAGGAACAGGAACGCCCCCAGTACTGATCCGGAGGCATCCCCCCCCCCTCCCCCCCTCTTCGGCCATGACCCACTCAGACCCCACATGACAGCCATTCGCAACACTAAACAATGTCCTTTTGCTGTCTGTTGTTACAGTAACAGGTGAACCAGTTGTGAGCTACTCCCCGTATTCCGGAGCAATACTTTGTGATCAACACCATCAAACGCCTCTGTTACATCAAACAGTACGCCTAGCATTCGAAACCTGTTGTTTAATCCATCCAGTACCTCACAGAGAAGTAATAATATAGCATTTTACTTGTTAAATCACGTCTAAAGCCGAATTGTACATTTGATAGCAAACTATGTGAAATAAAATGATCTATTATTCTTACATACACAGCCTTTTCAATAACTTTAGCGAACACCGATGGCATAAAAATAGGTCTAAAACTGTCTACATTATTCCTTTTTCCTTTTTATAAAGCAGCTTTTCTAATGAGTACTTTAATCGTACAGCAAACTGACCATTCTTAAAGGAAAAATTACAAATATTCGTAAGTACAGGGCTAATATGTGCAGCACAGCACTTTAATATTCTGCTAGGCACTCCATCATAACCATGAGAGTCCTTAGTGTTCAGTGGCTTAATTATTGACTCACTCTCCCCCTTGTCAGTATCACAGAAGCGTGTTTCAGACATCAATCTCGGAAAGGAATTTTCTAAGAGAGATGATTCTCTGTAGAAACTACGTTTTTATTTAATTCACCAGAAATTTTCAGAAAATGGTTGTCAAATACTGTACATATATCTGATTTATCAGTAACAGAAATATTTTTACTGCGAACTGACTTTCTATCATCGATCTTGTACTGTTGACCAGGCACTTCCTTCACTACTGAGCATAAGGTTTTAATTTTATCCTGTGAATTAGCTGTGCGTACCACGAACTCTTTGCCTTCCTAATAACATTTTTAAGCATCCTACAATACTGTTTGTAACGGACTACTGTAGCTTGAATGTGACTACTAACATTTTGATATGATTCCCAATTTTTCTACATGATATCCTTATCCCACTTGTCAACCGCCCAGACTGCCTTTACTGATGGTATCCTGTTTAAACAGTCTAATGAAAAGCCACTCTCACAGAGTATGAGAAATGCGTTATGGAAAACATATTTGTCATCTATGTTATCGGCACTACAAACATTCTGCCACTCTTGTTCCTTAACGAGGTTTAAAAATCACTCTATTGCCATTGGATTAGTTTTCCTATATAGTTTGTATTATATACAACATCTGCTTGAGTACAAAAGCCTCATAGTGTGAAAATTTGTGCAGCATTATCTGAAAGGCCATTCACCCAATTACTAACAGAACGCCAATCTAGTAATGAAGAATGAAAAAAAAAGAAAAAACACTGTCTATGGCTGCTCCACTGTTCCCCTACAACCTGGTTGGACACAGTCTGCATCAGATCATATGAGTTTAGGATATCTACCAACATCTTTTTTCCTGCACAATTACATACAAAATTAGTATTGAAGTCACCACCTACAACTAATTTTCGGTACTTCCCATAAAGTGAATCAAGAACCTCTCCCTAGCTTGAGCAGAAATGCTCTGAAGTCCGAGTTAGGGGACCTGTGAACAACAATTGGGAGTTTCACCGAATTCATCTGCCCCTGCACAGCATTGAAATACATGTTCCAGTGCAGTCCCGTGATACGTCTACGGACTCTAGCTGATCTTTATCCTGGTAAAGAAAGCCTCTGAATTGTAAAATTATTTAAGCGGTGCTCCGATAAACCAATAAACAGTTCACTAACGTTATCTCTAATACCTCTAATATTTTTATGAAATATACTAACTCCTTCTCTGCTTGGATACTTGTCCTCCCTTAAGGTGGTTCCTTATTTAGAGGGACTTTCTTTAAACAGGTATACCTATCAGCTGGCTTCAATCTAATACAGATGCAGCTCTAACACCAACTACAACAGGAATTTTAGCATGAGTGATCTCACCACCACCCACCAATTGAGGTGCAGGCCATGGCTAGTGAAACCTAGTCTATTGACAGACTCAGCTGGCACCACTGCAATGTGAGCCATGCCCTCTGCCATCGGTGCCTTCTCCAGCCCCATGTTAACACGCCTAACAGCAGCCTTAAGATGAGGCCGATCATGACGCTGAAACAGTCGCACGAAGTGCACATTAGTGGCACCAGTCTGAGTAGCTATCTATATCAGGTCACCACCTACATCATATTCCCCGTCCCTATCTAGACTGTTCCCTGCTCCACCCACTATAAGTACCTGACCCTCCTTCGTAAAATTCCTACATAACTCCCCTATGTTGTCAGTCACCTGAGCCAACCCTGCACTAGGCTTCACAAGGCTGGTAACCTGCTACTCACTCCTCAACACTTCCTGCAACTGCTGGCCCACACTTTTAACGTGCGAGCTACGTAGCAGCAGAACCTTCTCCTTTCTGTTCGACTTTGCAACTGGCTTAGGCCTCCTACTTGCTGAGGCCTACATCTACAAGAGGCTCCTCTCCCCTCAACTCTGACAGTTGGTCAAATCTATTGCATATACCAAAAGTAAAACTGTCTGAATACCTCCTCTTCCCAGTTGCCTTCTTGCTAACTGCCAGTTCCCCACCACCCTTCACGTTCCTCAGCCTATGTAGTTCCTCCTTTGCGCGTTGTAACTGCACCTGAAGGGTACAGATCTTATGCCCCTGCCCCTATATAATCATATTTCTACAACAGACTCTGCAGTCCCAAAAAAGGACATGGCTTTCCAACTGCATTCCCCCCTCCCCCAATGAAGGTACTTTGAACAAATCCCACACCGTAACCCACTATCCACAAACCTAGAACAAATCCCTCACTTCTCACTAGTAAAATTATAACAGTTACTGAAAAAAGTAAACGTCTACTGAAAAAAATTAAACGTCTAATTTACCTTCTACTGAAAAAAACTAAACGTCTACGTTACCTTAAGTTCAATTACAACAGTGGAACTGTTTAAAGAAGTAACAATATTCGTCTCTAAATTCTCTCCCCGATAGGAAAGCAACAATTTTTATTACTACTACTAAATTACAATTAATACCAACACCACCAAAACTTCACACAATTTCTTAGCTGAAACAAAAAATCCAAACCGCCACTGGAACATTCAACGAAATTAAAACAGTGAATGAAAATTTTACTGAAACATTTCACTAGGAACGATAAGAAACGTCAGCTGAAAACTGCCGCACGAATTTTTACTAAACGATTTCAACGGATAAACAACTCTAAAAAAAAAAAAAAACAAAGTGGGCGAACGTTTCCAAAAGTTTATTAAACCGTTATTTCGCTACGAACAGTACGAGAAACTGTTGAAAACTACTAAATTTAATAACTGTGTAACAGTGTACAGTCAACTTTGTCAGAACTTAGGAACCGCTACAGCTGCAACTCCACGCCGCAATATGTAAACACACTACTAATATATGGATGAACTACTGAAAACTACTAAATTTAGTATTAGACTACAGTGCACAAACAACTTTTGTCGGTACTTAGCTTTAGAACCGCTTACAGCTGCACCCGGACGCCCCGAAGTGTAAACACACTGCTGAGGCGTGAGACTCGGACGAACTACGTAAGCACACTCACGAATTACAGATCACTCGAATCAACAACACATAACGGAAGACTGAGATGAATGAAAATCAACTAATGAATTACTTTCATGGCAAGTATTAACACAAATAAACTTTAAAATAAGTAACTGAAGACTAAAACCTTATAAAATATTCGGGAGCAAGTTCAACAGCAATCCGGCACACGTGACGATACATCAAAGAGTTATATCAAAGATAGCACATTTGTACTGCATAGGTAACATAACAACATATTTTTGCATCAGTGGTAAAATGAAGGAACAGAACATCTTTACCATCACCTCTGGTTGAACATAAAAAAAAAAAACAGAGAAATGTTAATATTGAATGTTGCCGCTGTAACTTTCAGTATTGAGCGAATCCGCTCGGCGGATTAAGAACAACCGTGTGTCGGCCTGCCTGAATGTAGTTTTTATAGTTTTTACCTGTTTTGCTGCATCCGGCTAGGTGAACATCGGACTCGTATTCTCGACCTGTCTTAGTTACACGGTTCGCAAACATTTAGGTCGAAAACGTTATGACGCTTTGACGTAGGATAACGCTATACGCCGACAGTTTTCGTACACAAATCCGACGCGGGGTGAAAGGGGTGCCGACAGAAACAGCATCCAGGCACCCTCTACCTTGACATTGTCAAATCCTAAAATGAACGTGACGCCTGCCCCCGTAAAAATACTGGATAAAGACCGAGGAGAAGAAATATCAAAAATAATTCCGAATGGAGAGAAAACGGAATACATGCCGTATTTTAAGTAGGCGATAAGGGTGGTCGGATGACTCGGCGTTTGAGTGCAAATTGCAGATCCAAAGGTCTGGGTCTCGATACTCTTTCAGTCCTAAGATCTTTACCACTTAATACTTCTTTCGCCCCTGGCAACGTGTATACATTTGAAAGACAAAGGATTTCAGATCGATTCCGTATTCCTGGATTTTGACACTGTACCACGCAAGCAGCTCGTAGTGAAATTGTGTGCTTATGGAATATCGTCTCAGTTATGTGACTGGATTTGCGATTTCCTGTCAGAGAGGTCACAGTTCGTAGCAATAGACGGAAAGTCATCGAGTAAAACAGGAGTGATTTCAGGCGTTCCCTAACGTAGTGTTATAGGCCCTTTGGTGTTCCTTACCTATATAAACTATTTGCGAGACAATCTGACCAGCCGTCTTCGGTTGTTTGCAGATGACGCTGTCGTTTATCGACTAATAAAGTCACCAGAAGATCAAAACAAACTGCAAAACGATCTAGAAAAAATATCTGAATGGTGCGAAAAGTGGCAGTTGACCGTAAATAACGAAAAGTGTGAGGTTATGCACATGAGTGCTAAAAGCAACTCCTTAAACTTCGGTTACGCGATAAATCAGTCTAATCTAAAAGCCGTAAATTCAACTAAATACCGAGATATTACAATTACGAACAACTTAAATTGGAAAGAACACATTGAAAATGTTGCGGGGAAGGCTAACCAAAGGCTGCGTTTTATTGGCAGGACACTTAGAAAATGTAACAGACCTACTAAGGAGACTGCCTACACTACGCTTGTCCGTCCTCTTTTAGAATACTGCTGCGCGGTGTGTGATCCTTACCAGATAGGACTGACGAAGTACATCGAAAAAGTTCAAAGAAAAGCTGCACATTTTGTATTATCGCGAAATATGTGAGAGAGTGTCACAGAAGTGATGCAGGATTTGAACTGGAAATCATTAAAAGAAAGGCGTTTTTCGTTGCGACGAAATCTTCTCACGAAATTCCAATCACCAACTTTCTCCTCCGAACGCGAAAATATTTTGTTGACACCGACCTACATAGGGAGAAAAGATCACCACGATAAAATAAGGGAAATCAGATCTCGTACGGAAAGATATAGTGTTCATTCTTTCCGCGCGCTGCACGAGTTTGGAATAAAAGAGAATTGAGAAGGTGGTTCGATGAACCCTATGCCAGGAACTTAGATTTGATTTGCAGAGTATCCATGTAGATGTACATGTAGATGAAAGGTGTGGAGTTTGCCCCGTGGTTCGGAGTCTGCGTAAAATGTGGTACTTCTATAACTGACAGATAATTCAGTTCAAAGATAAGAGGAATGCAGCAGCATGCTAGCTACCAATAGGACCACACGTACAAAAGCTGTGCTGTGTTGACAGCATACTTCGCACTGATGACGCCTTTGCCTCAGCAAGTACAAAAATGGTTCAAATGGCTCTGAGCACTATGGGACTTAACATCTGTGGTCATCAGTCCCCTAGAACTTAGAACTACTTAAACCTAACTAACCTAAGGACATCACACACATCCATGCCCGAGGCAGGATTCGAACCTGCGACCGTAGCAGTCACGCGGTTCTAGACTGAAGCGCCTAGAACTGCATGGCCACACCGGCCGGCTAGCAAGTACAACAGAAAGCTATTGCAGATGCAGCGCACACACTAAAACGACGATAGCATGGCAAACTGGCATTTTTAAGAAGAGGAGGTTTTTTTAGTGATAAGGGAATGGGATTAAGAATAAGGCCTAAATCGACAATAGCATGGAAAACTGGCATTTTTAAGAAGAGGTGGTTTTTTTCTTAGTGATAAGGGAATGGGATTAAGAATAAGGCTGATGAGGTGTTTTAACTGAAGTGTCGTACTGTACTGTGCTGAAGCGAGCAGCGTGACGAAAGGAGACCATAGGATCCTGAAACATGAACATGGTGAAGAGTTGTAAGGTGGGCATGTCATTTTCATTTTTGTAACTTGATGTGCATGTCAGAGAGAGAGCAAGTTGTGTTACTGTTAGACAGTCTTCGGTCTTGTCGCGGCACAGTATTTTACTCTGCGGAGTCTATTAGACAGTCTTCGGTCTTGTCGCGGCACAGTATTTTACTCTGCGGAGTCTGTTAGACAGTCTTCGGTCTTGTCACAGCACAGTATTTTACTCTGCAGAGTCTGTTAGACAGTCTTCGGTCTTGTCGCGGCACAGTATTTTACTCTGCGGAGTCTGTTAGACAGTCTTCGGTCTTGTCGCGGCACAGTATTTTACTCTGCGGAGTCTGTTAGACAGTCTTCAGTCTTGTCGCAGCACAGTATTTTACTCTGCGGAGTCTGTTAGACAGTCTTCGATCTTGTCGCGGCACAGTCTTTCACTCTGCAGAGTCTGATACATTCTTAGTTGAATTGTGGCAGGTGATGAACCTATTCAGTAGTGCTGTGTTAACATTTGATGGTATCTGTTAGACGAAGAAAGATTTATTGTAGAGACAGCAAGGATGAATAAGAAGTATTTATTGGAAAGCGAAAGGAATATAAATTTGAGAAGAAGTTGATGTAAGAATGCTGCATTGCGCAGCCAGTTTGTCAGAACGATTATTGACAGCTTGGTTCATTTGCTCAGAGATGCGAGAAAGATCACCCCACTTCCCTGAATATTGCATTTACATATCAACTCATTAAGCTGTTTGGTTTTTATAGAAATTCTCTGTTAACAGTGAACCCTTTTTAAATCAAAGTTCACTTTGTTAAGCATGATATTGTTCAGTTCAGTGTTATGGGTGAAGTTAACGCGAACTTTTACTCCATCTTTATAAGTACATACATCATTCTAAAATCGTTGTCTTGGAATATCGTTTCACAGGAACAGTTAATTTCCGAGCCCCACTGTTTAAAGCAGATTTTTCGTTACGCATTATCAAATTGCACCATGCGGCATGCAATATTTTGATACTGTCTGGTAATTTTATTAAAACCTAGAAATCTAGCTTAGCAGGTGCTTACTTGTTGTTTGCTGTTGTGCTTTCGAGAAATCTGGAACAACGTTATCAAGGCTCGATGTAAGTGGAAATTTTGATTAAGGCCAGATAACTATTTACTTCAGTTGCGCATTTACGATAAGAACAAGCTGTATTCTGACCAGTTACATTTCGATTCAAATTAGGTTCTGTTCAGTCAAAGTTTAGCATAAGAGTTTAAGGGAGGCTTGTGGTTACATAGTTTTGGTGATACGTAGACTTTCTATAGAGTGCGAGGTAAATTTGGGCTAAATTTCATACAGAGACACATAGTAGGGAACTTACACAGGACCAAGAGTAGAATGTGTAGACAGAGTGACAAATAGAGAGGTATCGAGAGTATCAGAAAGGGAATTTTACTGGATTTAACTCAAAATCGGTGAAAAGATTGGATTGGGAATCCAACAAGAAAGCAGGGCAGGATATACTAGCTAGGGGAAAGGGAGACACGGACGGATTTTGAACGAACTGCTTAATGGACGAGAAATATGACTGAATGCAACAAGTATAGACAAAAAGAACTATCACAGAGCAGAAATATGTTGATAATGAATCAATAGGGATTTCGTAAACAACTAACGTGTGAAACCCAACTCGTTCTGTTTGTTCGCGAGACCCAGAAGACAACAGACACCGGCGCTGACGTTGGTACTGCGTTCCTGGATATCCAGAAAGCGTTCTGCAGGGTGCCTCATAAGTCTTTCCCTGATTACAAACATGCATAAAGCAGAAAGTATGACACAAAGACACACATCTCTTACCTTGAACTGCAGGTAACGTATATGTCGTCTTGAATGGGATGACTTCAACAGAAATAAGAGTAACTTCAGGTGTGCCCCAGAGCAGCGTAATAGGTCCGCTGCTTTTTACGATATACATAAACGATCTGGTTGATCGTATTGACAGCGGCATTAGATTGTTTGCCGATGATGCTCTAGTCTGCAGGAAAGTAGTATCACACGAAAGTTGTGAACAAATCAATGAGGATTTGCAGAAAAGAAATTCGTGGTGTAATGACTGGCAGTTATCTCTCAATATTGGTGAGAGTAACCTACTGCGTATAACAAGGCGAAAATCCCCATTAATGTACGAGTACAAAATAAAGGCCCAATCTTTGGAAGCGGAAACATCCGTGAAGTATCTAGATGTGACTATTCGAATTAATCTCAAATGGAATTATCAGATTACACAAGTAACGCGTAAGGCAAACTGTAGACTGTGGTTTATTGGTAGAAACCTGAACCGATGCAGTTCTTCAACAATGGAAATAGCTTACAATACGTTAGTTCGTCCAGTCTTAGGGTGTTGTTGGTTTGTGTAGCACCCATACCAGTCGGGTCTGATTCAAGAGACTGAGAAGGTCCAAAGAAGAGCGGCAAGATTCGTGACGTACATTTAGCCACGGCGAGAGCGTTACAAATCTCATAGAAATTTTGAAGTGGGACACACTTGACTTGCAGATAGACGGCTCTCTAAACGGAAGGGGCTGCTCACTAAATTCCGAAATCCGATCTTCACCGAGGATGTAGAGCATATATTATTACCACCAACTTTCAAATCGCGCAATGATCACCATTCAAAGATAAGGGAAATTGGAGCTCGTACTGAGGCGTTCAGACAGTCGTTTTTCGCTCGGGCGATCCGCTAGTGGACAGTTGGGGGGAAATATGACTTAGGCGAGAATTGTGCCCTCCGCCACACACCGCTTGGTGGATAGCTGAGTATGTATGTAGATGTAGAAAGGTTTTTTGTGTACTCTCACTCAGGGAATAAATTTCTACGTTGCCCGAAGTAAATTCATGCGATATTCTATTTGGTCAACATTTGATGAGCGGTGGGTATTATGACGTCAGAAATTCTGCGCCATAATGAAGCGATTTCGTTCACTGGTGTTCGGTAAACCTGATACTTGTGATAATCCCAGAGCGAGGAATCTAGTGGTGCTACGTCCAGCGACAGCGGAGGCCAGGTGATTGGATCACCACGCACGATCCATCTTACCGGAAATGTATCCAAATAGGACAGATCCAACCCCCAATGAGATGACGCACCGTCATGTTGGAAAATTGTTCGGAGTGTCCCGAATCTGTGGCACAACAAATAATTGCAACATATCAATATAGGTAGAGTGCTGGCTGTGATTGTCGTTTCACTGGAGAAAAAAAGCCGTATTTTATAGTGCACCAGACCGCACCACACATTCAGCCTAGGGATGTCTATGACGGTCTCAAACACAGCTTCGGGATTTTCTGGCCCACAGATCCTAGCAGTGGGCACATCGACACCACCACTCGAAATGAACGTGACCTCATTTGAGACCCTGCGAGGTGGCGCAATGATTAGCACACTGGACTCGCATTCGGGAGGACGACGGTTCGAACCCGCGTCCGGCCATCCTGATTTAGGTTTTCCATGATTTCCCTAAATCGCTTCAGGCAAATTCCGTAATGGTTCCTATCAAAGGGCACGGCCGACTTACTCTCCCGTCCTTCCCTAATGCGATGGGACCGATGACCTCGCTGTTTGGTCCCCACCCCTGACTCAACCAACCAACCTCATGTGAGGAAAAAACATGTTTCCGATGTAAGAACGTAGACTTCCGCGGCCAGTGTCATAGTGATTAAAATTCTTCTGGGTATTATGCCGCGTCATTGCTAAAAACTAACAACAATAATAAACTGAAACCGACGTTTCGGCCGAATTGCAACGGCCTTCCTCAGGGCACGACTGGTTTTGCATGGAGATAGGTGCTTCTATTCATTACAGACTATCGATGTCTGACGTCATTGTTGTAAAACTTTTAATTGGCCCTCTGATGTGATTGGCTAGTCATGACGTAAGGGAAGATGGAAGGAAAGAGGCTATTCGTGGATGTCCATGTCGTCAACGATTGGTAGCTGTCCGCCAATCAGCGTTCGGCTTCTGGTCGGCAAGTTTTCCTCCTGGTGTGCGCGGACAGCTACCAATCGTTGACGGCATAGACATCCACGAATAGTCTCTTTCCTAACATCTTCCCTTACGTCATGACTAGCCAATCATATTAGAGCGACAAATAAAAGCTTCACAACAGCGACGTCAGACATTGATAGTCTATAGTAAATAGAAGCACCTATCCCCATGGAAAACAAATCGTGCCCTGAGGAAGGCAGTTGCAATTCGGCCGAAACGTCGGTTTTAGTCGGCCGAAACGTCGGTTTTAGTTTATTATTGTTGTTAGTTTTTCGCAATGGGGCGGCATAATACCCAGAAGAATTTTGATGACTATGTTTCAGATGGTCAGTACCTCCCTCAGTCTCATTCATCACGGCAATAACGACGTCATAACGATCACTGTAGTCCGTTGGTTGAATGAACTACTCGATGTGAAGTTTGTACGCACGGTGCCGCGCGGAATGACCACACGGTTATGGCGCCATGACACGGATTGCGCGGCCCCTCCCGCCGGAGGTTCGAGCCCTCCCTCGGGCATGGGTGTGTGTGTTGTTCTTAGCATAAGTTAGTTTAAGTAGTGTGTAAGTCTAGGGACCAATAACCTGAGCAGTGTGGTCCCTTAGGAATTCATACACGTCTGAACATTTTGTATGCACGGAAAACTTGTTTACGTAGGATGCGGTGCACTGATGGCTCCGAAATCTGCAACTCACTTGAGGGTCTGCGAACTGACTCTGGGCCTTCTCACGAAGACGTCTCTCGTTGTGTGAATTGTCTGCGCACTAGGTTCTGGCCTGTCTGTTCTAAGGAGATCACAGACTAGATGCTTTCAGCATTTTGTGGCTATCTGTGGTATGCCGTCTGGCACTTTCTCTGTTTTTGGCGACTGTATCTCGTGACACCAAGAGACACATTGGGATTTCTTCGGCTCTGAGTACATGTTGTTTGCAAATGGTGTCCGAGTCTGCTGCGTGTACGTCATTGGGCCCTGTAACAAACAAAATAACAGTAAGTACGTGTGTACACAAAACCTTGAATACGGCACATGAAATTGCAAAAGAAAAGTATTTGTGTGTCACATTTTATGGCTTATGAATGTTTATAATCGGGGAAACACGTCTGGAACGCCCGGTATGTGTTCCACTTTGTCGCCTAATCAACAAAATCCGTGCGCATGAAATATCAGACTAGCTGTGAGACTTTACAAATGCCATGATAAATGGAGGGAAAACTTCAGATGTAAAAGTAGCTTCGGTCATACGCCAAACAAATCTTATAGGACCATTACTGTTAATGACGCGTGTAAACCAAGTGGCGAATGACGTCGGAAGTTACATGAGGTTTTTCGCGAACGATGCTGTTATGGGCAGAGGAGTTACAACGCTAGAAAATTGTAGCGAAATTCAGGAAGATACTTGGTGCAAGGATTGGCAGCTGACGCTCAACATAAAAAAAAAATGTAGAGTAATGCCCATACATAGAAGGAAAGACCCGTTATTGTGTAATAGCCAAACAACTGAAAGCTGCCCTCTCCATTACATGTTGGACAATATGGAGTTTGGCGTGACCATCCTCCGCAGCAAGCACATGGACATTTGTTTTGTGAATAGAAGACGACTTCTCTTCCTACATTGTATTTTATTTCTCCCAGAAGCTTTTCGCATTTTTTCACTCATCATTGGGATACTTCTCCGCGGTTTTAGCTGGCATCTGCGTTTTCTCTCATCTGGTCAATTTCTGGAGGTTGTTCAGCAACTCCTTTTAAGAAACAAAACCATATTTTTTTGTTCCTAACTTTTTTCTTCCCACTTTTCACCTAGTTTGCACTTGTGATGCACTATCAATCTTTGTGCTAATTACACATACTTAATCGAAAACTGTGATTTCAAGACGTAACTACTTTGAGTTCAAAGAAGCATGGAGAAACTGATAGAGGCTGACCTCAGTGAAGATCAGTTGGGATTCCGGTAGCAATTGTAGACCCAGAGAACACTTTTGACAATGATGACCCTCTTTTCAATTCTGAGGACAGCAGACCCAAATACAGGGAGCGAAAGGCTATTTACAACTTCTACAGAAACCAGACGCCAGTTTTAAGACTTGAGGGGCATGAAGGGGAAGCATTCCTTGAGAAGGAAGCGAAACAGGGTTGTACCCTATCCCCGATGTTATCAGAAGCAGTGGTTGGGAAGGGAGTGAGATAGGGTTGTAGCCTATCTCAGGTGTTATTCAATCAGTATACTGAGCAACCAGTAAAGAAAACAAAAGAAGAAGTAAAAAATTTGAGGTTTGCCGATGCCACCGTAATTCCCTCAGAGACAGCAAAGGCCTTGGAAGAACAGTTGAACGGAATGGACAGTGTCTTGAAAGAAGGATATAGGATGAACATCAGTAAAAGCAAAATGAGGATAGTGGAATGGAGCCGAATTAAATTGAGAGGCACCCACATGCCTTGCTCATACTGTGGCATCAAGCAGTCAGGCCTGCAAGATGAGTGGTCTGCCAAGCGAGTGGATTCATTCTTATTTATCGAGTAACATGAACTCTCGTACTCACAATTAAGTCACTAATCAACCTCCTGTATGAATAATACGCAACGGAAACACGCATCTGACTATCAGTAATTTACAGAACTCTGACTGTTCACTACGCACTGGCAATACCACATTTTCTTTCCTTTTTATTTAACGGCTTTTATCAACACGTGGCCCACCGCACTGAATATGAATGGCGCACACATTATAAATTCGGGACACCATGACAACACACAATTTGAAGGAAAAGGCCACCAATCTTTTTCTTTTCACTATCTTATTTATTCCGATAAATTCTATAACCTAAACACACAAATTCTATAACCTACAACAATAATACATGAGAAATTCCGCCCAGTGGGCATGGCTTAACATTGGTGATTCTCTACCTTATGGTCTCGTAATTATTTAACGCTACAGTGCACTTTCTGGATAGGATGGTGGATCTTTTATTATACCTCACACTTCGACTCTCACAATCATCATCACGAAACTTTCCTCCAGACCGAGCGGTACCGAAGGAACAAGCATAACCCACTAATCTTTTGAAACTACCTCGCTACTCTCCCATGCAAACCACACATACCCAAATTACATGACATACACCACACTACAATATGAAATACTACACAGGGAATAGTCACAACATTATCACTTTCAGCTTACCCACTTCAATTAATATTTATCCCAGTTTTACACGACACTGCCCCACTTCGTAATTCTACTTTCCTAATATGAACTCTGGAGATATATGCACGTCTTCCTGTGCAATGCAAGCCAAGTGGCGTTGCTGGATAGACGGCCGACTCACCTTGCTTCTCTCTCAGAGTTTGAATCTAGCGTCACACGGAATCATATCACGCAAAGTAATATTAAGAACGTATTCATCACACACGCGAGACCTCAACTGATACCATGGACGAGTACTTCTCTTTATCTTTTGTCTCATACACAGTTTGAGACTCACACAGTACTCACCACGTGGAAGTACTCGTCTCTAATTTCAAGTCCTGCACACGCCATTTCTTAAATATTTCAACTTATGGTACACACGCTAGTAATTCAGCTTAACTTAAGCAGACGAAAGTATTTCAACTTATTGCTACACGTGGTTTCATTGTGACCGTTGGTCACTTCCGAAGATTACTACGATCCCATTAATATTACCTGCCTGACATTTAATTCTCCCCACAAGAGTTCCTGAAATAGAGAAATTATTATTTCGAACTACTCTTAAATATTCCACATGCATGCCATGTCTCCACTCTTTTGTCTGTATAGAGCACACCTAAAACAGGTCTTAACAGCACAAGATCCAGCGGCAGAGTGCTGAAACATGGCCGTTCTTCAGGTCCTCTCGCACCTCTGCTGAAGTGGGGGAGCACCTTGCTACCGTATTGGTCAGCCACATTTCAGGCTCTCAAAGCTCTGGTAAGTTTCATCTCTTTGGTTCCACCAAAGGTGGCCAAAGGATCGTCTCAAAGATGATCATATACTCACATTCACTATCTGCGGTTAGCAGACGACAATACATTCATTCATTTCACCGATCTCACCAAACTGGATGTAGGGATTTATTTTGAGGGAGTGCACATGTGATGAATTAAATAAATAAATTGTCATTCTTTCCCACACTGGTATCTGGCTTCGCTGTATTAATTGAAATTGAGTTATTTTACAAAAAAATGTGTTGTTCTGACGAAAATAATGAAGTATGTTGTACCTATTTTCAATGTCGGGCGGTACTGTACCCTTTCAAAATCAGCTGATGCTGTGGGAATTAGATTAGGAAAAGTAGATGAATTTTGCTATTTGGATAGCAAAATAACATATGAGACCGAAATAGAGAGGGCATAAAATGTAGAATGGCAATGATAAGGAAAACTTTTATGAAGAAAAGAAATTTGTTAACATCGAGTATAGACTTAAGTGTCAGGAAGCCTTTTTCTGAAGTATGCTTGTGGTGCGTAGCCATGTATGGAAGTGAAAAAATGGGTGATAAATGGTTTAGACAAGAAGAGAATAGAAGTTTTTGAAATGTGGTGCTATAGAAGATTGCTGAAGGTTAGATGGATACATCGTGTAAACTAATGAGGAGGTACTGAATAGAACTGGGGAGAAAACAAATTTGTGGCGCAACCTGACTAGTAGGGGTCGGTTGGTAGGACACATTCTGATTTTCAAGGGATTATGAATTTAGTACTGGATGGAGGTGTAGGGGGCAAAAATCGTAGAGAGGGACCAAGAGATGAAGAGAGTGATTGAGAAGGATGTAGGTTGCAGTAGCTACTTGGAGATGAAGAGGCTGGGGATTTTCTCTGCCCAGGGACTGAGTGTTTGTGTTGTCCTCATCATTTCATCATTTTCATCATTCGTGACAAGTGGCTCGACTGGACTGTGAAAAAACTCGGACTGTGTAAAAAATTAGGACTTTGTCCGGGCTCTCACGCCGCGCAGTTGAGTGCCTCACAAACAAATTATCATCATCGACGTATAGTGTGGTAACAGTGTTACGGTCAAACTACTGTCACACCGTAGTTAACATTTTATTTCCAGCATATTTAAATAATTTATTATCTTATTAAAACAGTGGCAGTTATAAGACAGTTCACTAACGACATAATATGGACATCAGTCTAAGCGTACTCGACATGGCGATAAAGGGCGAAACAGTCTGTCGTGAATGAAGATTACTTATTATAAGCAGCTAGTTTGGCTTTAGGAAAAGTAAAGGGACGACAGAGGCAATTCTGACGTTACGGCTAATAATGGAAGCAAGGCTAAAGAAAAATTAGGACCCTTTCATAGGATTTGTCGACCTGGAAAAAGCGTTCGACAATACAAATTGGTGCAAGCTGTTCGAGATTCTGAAAAAAGTAGGGGTAAGCTATAGGGAGAGACGGGTCATATACAATATGTACAACAACCAAGAGGGAATAATAAGGGTGGACGATCAAGAACGAAGTGCTCGTATTAATAAAGGTGTGAGACAAGGCTGTAGCGTTTCGCCCCTACTCTTCAATCTGTACATCGAGGAGGCAATGATGGAAATAAAAGAAAGGTTCAGGAGTGGAATTAAAATACAAGGTGAAAGGATATCAATGATACGATTCGCTGATGACATTGCTATCCTGAGTGAAAGTGAAGAAGAATTAAATGATCTGCTGAACGGAATGAACAGTCTAATGAGTAAACAGTATGGTTTGAGAGTAAATCGGAGAAAGACAAAGGTAATGAGAGGTAGTAGAAATGAGAACAGCGAGAAATTTAACATCAGGATTGATGGTCACGAAATCAATGAAGTTAAGGAATTCTGCTACCTAGGCAGTAAAATAACCAACGACGGACGGAGCAAGGAGGACATCAAAAGCAGACTCGCTATGGCAAAAAAGGCATTTCTGGCCAAGAGAAGTCTACTAATATCAAATACCGGCCTTAATTTGAGGAAGAAATTTCTGAGGATGTACGTCTGGAGTACAGCATTGTATGGTAGTGAAACATGGACTGTGGGAAAACCGGAACAGAAGAGAATCGAAGCATTTGAGATGTGGTGCTATAGACGAATGTTGAAAATTAGGTGGTCTGATAAGGTAAGGAATGAGGAGGTTCTACGCAGAATCGGAGAGGAAAGGAATATGTGGAAAACACTGATACGGAGAAGGGACAGGATAATAGGATTTCTGCTAAGACATGAGGGAATGACTTGCATGGTACTAGAGGGAGCTGTAGAGGGCAAAAACTGTAGAGGAAGACAGAGATTGGAACACGTCAAGCAAATAATTGAGGACGTAGGTTACAAGTGTTACTCTGAGATGAAGAGGTTAGCACAGGAAAGGAATTCGTGGCGGGCCGCATCAAACCAGTCAGTAGACTGTTAACAAAAAAAAAAATATCTGACGTACATTATGCTGCTGGCCCTAAAGGAGAAACACTGTAAAGTGTTTTCTATTAATTTTTGTACTGATCAAAGTGTGTTATAACGATGGTGCAGCGCATACCACGTATCCAGGGCCGCGTATCGCTTTAGTCCAACTGACTTCCATTTTGTCGGTAGTAGTTTGCACTTGTCTCGTGATTGATAATGTTGACGAGGTACAATTTTATAGGACTGACATAACACTGGTAAGCTAGAAAGCTACAGTCTATAAAATTTTTGTGTTCTGCCTTACGTCAGGTCTCGTCATGGGGCAAGCCTCGTCAGAGAGGTCCACCGCATGAGCGTCTAGGGAAGTGACTCCAGTGGTGGTTTCTCGTTGCCTTGCACTGGTGATGATGAAATGATAATGAGGACAACACAACACCCTGTCTCTGAGAGGAGAAAATCTCACACCCAGCTGGGAATCGAACCTGGGCCCCTTGGCGTAACAGAGCGCCGCGCTAGCCGCTCAGCTATCGAGGCGGACCAACTGATTATACTACGCCTCTAATCAGTGGTGAAATGTAACATATTTTCATATCTGCTGATACCAATTTTGTGTTGTATCTTATAGTCTTTGAAATATGAAAGAATGTCGAAACTCGTACGGTGATTTTCGAAGTAATAAAAAGTGTGGTCAAGACATAAGAAAAGCTGTTGAAGTGCATCCAAATGCCCGCTTCGTCTCGTAGCATTTTCATGTAAATTGCAGCTACTATGGCCTCAGTCAGGCTGTTACTGTGTACATATACCCGAACTACACTACAAGCCATTAAAATTCCTGCACCACGAAGATGACGTGCTACTGACGCGTCATTTGACAGACAGGAAGAAGATGCTGCGATACGCAAATGATTAGCTTTTCAGAGTATTCACACAAGGTTGGCGCCGGTGGCGACACCTACAACGTGCTGGCATGAGGAAAGATTCCAACCGATTTCTCATACACAAACAGCAGTTGACCGGCGTTGCCTTGTGAAACGTTGTTGTGATGCCCCGTGTAAGGAGAAGAAATGCGTACCATCACGCTTCAGACTTCGATAAAGGTCCGATTGTAGCCTATCGCGATTGCGGTTTATCGTACCATGACATTGCTGCTCGCGTTGGTCGAGATCCAATGATTGTTAGCAGAATATGGAATCGGTGGGTTCAGGAGGGTAATACGGAACGCCGTGCTGGATCCCGACGGCCTCGTATCACTAGCAGTCGAGATGACAGGCATCTTATCCGCATGGCTGTAACGGATCGTGCAGTCACGTCTCGATCCCTGAATCAACAGATGGGGACGTTCACAAGACAACAACCATCTGCACGAACGCTTCGACGACGTTTGCAGAAGCATGGACTATCAGCTCGGAGACGGTGGCTGCGGTTACCCTTGACGCTGCATCACAGACAGGAGCGCCTGCGATGGTGTACTCGACGACGAACCTGGGTGCACAAATGGCAAAACGTTATTTTCTCGGATGAATCCAGGTTATGTTTACAACATCATGATGGTCGCCTCCGTGTTTGGTGACATCGCGGTGAACGCACATTGGAAGCGTGTATTCGTTATCGCCATACTGGCGTATCACCCGGCGTGATGGTATGCGGTGCCATTGGTTACACGTCTCTGTCATCTCTTGTTCGCATTGACGGCGCTTTGAACAGTGGACGTTACTTTCCAGATGTTTTGCGACCCGTGGCTCTACCCTTAATTCGATCGCTACGAAACCCTACATTTCAGCAGGATAATGCCCGACCGCATGTTGCAGGTCCTGTACGGGCCTTTCTGGATACAGAAAATGTTCGACTGCCGCCCTGGCCAGCACATTCTCCAGATCTCTCATCAACTGAAAACGTCAGGTCAATGGTGGCCGAGCAACTGGCTCGTCACAATACGCCAGTCACTACTCTTGATGAACTGTGGTATCGTGTTGAAGCTGCATGGGCAGCTGTACCTGTACATGCCATTCAAGCTCTGTTTGACAATTCCCAGGCGTATGAAGGCCGTTATTACGGCCAGAGGTGGTTGTTCTGGGTACTGATTTCTCAGGATCTATGCACCCAAATTACGTGAAAATGTAATCACATGTCAGTTCTAGTATAATATATTTGTCCAATGAATACCCGTTTATCATCTGCATTTCTTCTTGGTGTAGCGATTTGAATGGGCAGTAGTGTATTTGTGGCGGCTGTTTCAGTAAACGTAATAAATATGGAAGCAAATAATTATCGCACGTGTGATTCGATAACAGAGGAAACGATAATACGCGGGGAAGTCACTACAGACGATCACTACTAAAATTAGCGACAGTGATGTATCACGCCGGCCCGGGGCACTATTCTCCGCCTTGCACCCACAACACTATTTAAAAGTCCGGCGCGCTGCAGAACGGCCCCACTCACGCGACGGGCGTTAATTTGGCGCTGCGCCGCCGGCCAACAAGTGCCGAATGAGAGATGACCCATTGTTCCCGCGGAGGTGAAGAATGACGTTAAAAGCGCACAACAAATTGAGTGCATATTCGCGGGAGGGGTGTTGCGTCAGAGAAGAGGTGAAAATCCGCTACACTTGTTTACAAGACCAGTTTGACCGAAACTTGGGAAGACAAACATTTAGTCATTCTGCGGAAAACAATGGAAGAAGCTGTACAAAACGCCAATCTGCTAATGCTGCAGAACGCTATATTGTGGGGCTGCGGACCCAGCAAGGCTCCTTCATCAGTATGGTTTCAGGGCGGATTCTCGTTCCCTCACAATGAGCCGACGAAGGTCATGGGATATCTCCTAACATCGTGTCCAACCTCCTTTCGACCGGCATTGAGCAACAACTCGACGTAGTATGAATTCAACAAGCCTTTGAAGTCTCCTGCAGAAATGATGAACCATGCTGCCCCGGTAACCATCATTGCGAAAGCGTTGCTGGTGCCGAATTTGTGCACGAACTGACCTCTCGACTGTGTGCTATAAATGATGGGATTCATGTCGGGCGATTACTTGAATTGTCCAGAGTGTTCTTCCGTCCAACCTTGAACGACTGTAGCTGGTTGGTTGATGTGGAGGAGGGGACCAAAAAGCGTGGACATCGGTTCCCCAACAATGGCGACCCGGTGCCATGGATGATCGTCATCCATAAAAATTCAATCGTTGTTTGGACTGCAGATGGTTACCAAGTAGCCCAAGACGCAGAAGACCCAGTCCATCCAATGGAAACGCAGCCCACACTATGAAGCCACCACAGGCTTGCACAGTGCCCTGTTGACAACCTACGTCCATGGCTTCGTGGGGCCGGCGCCACACTCAAACGTTATCATCAGCGACTGAAATTGGGACTCATATGACCATAGCACGTTTCTGCTGTCGTCTAGGGTCCAACTAATATGGTCACGAGCCCAGGAGAGGAGCTGTTAGCAAAGGCACTCGCGTCGGTCGTCTTCTACCATAGCCCATTATCGCCAGATTTCGCTGCACTGTCCTAAAGGATATGTTCGTCGTACGACCCAAGTTCATTTCTGCGGTTATTTCACGCAGTGTTGCATGTCTGTTAGCATCGGCAACTCTACGCGAACGCCGCTGTTCTAGGTCGTTAAGTGAAGGCCGTTGGCCAGAGCGTTCTGCGTGGTGAGAAGTAATTCCTGAAACGTGGTATTCTTGGCACATTCTTGACACTGTGGATGTCGGAATATTGAATTTCCTAACGATTTCGGGAATGGAATGTCCCACGCGTCTAGATCTAACTACCATTGCGCGTTCGAAGTCTGAATTCCCATCGTGCGGTCGTAATCAAGTCGGATACGTTTCGACCTGATCACATATACCTGCTCCGCCAATGCTCTGCCCTTTTATACCTCGTGTGCGTGATATGGTTCAGATGGCTCTAAGCACTATAGGACTTAACATCTGAGGTCATCACTCCCCTAGACTTAGAACTACTTACATCTAACTAACATAAGAACATCACGCACATCCATGCCCGAGCCTGGATTCGAACCTGCGACCGTAGCTGCACGGTTCCGGACTAAAGCGCCTAGAACCGCTCGGCCACAGTGGCAGGCTGTGCGTGACTGTACCGTCGTCTGTATATATGCATATCGCAAGCTCATGACTTGAAACCTCAACGGATAGGTGAATCCCGACATGGTTTTCCCACCTGTTGATAATATTGCTCTCTTTTAATTTTACTTTTGGCAACGGCCTTGCCGCAGTGGATACTCCAGTTCCCGTGAGATCACCGAAGTTACGCGCTGTCGGGCTTGGTGGCACTTCGATGGGTAACCATCCAGGCCGCCATGCACTTAGCCTCGTGATCCCGACTGAGGAGCTACTCGACCGAATAGTAGCGGATTCGGTCAAGAATACCATCATAACGACCGGGAGAGCAGTGTGCTGACCCCACGCCCCTCCTATCCGCATCCTACCCTGAGGATGACACGGCGGTCGGATGGTCCCGATAGGCCACTTGTGGCCTGTAGACGGAGTGGTTTAATTTTACTTTTAGCACTGAGCAGTATTTATTAAAGAGAAATTCGGATGATTCCAGTCAGGACGGGACACGGAATAACCGCCGGTGCGCATTTGCCTTGCGTTTCCATTTGTGTACTCTTAATTCCAGCAGGTGGACGACTTACGTAACCCGTGCTATTTGTACTGTGTGGCAGAGCACGAAATCGAAGCAAATTTTGTGTTACGTTTTTAATAACGTCATGTTCACGTGTAAGGTACACCGTGGTGCGTATCTGAACATCTCTTGAGAAGAACTGCACTACTCAATTAAAAAAAAAAGAAAAAAAGAATTTTGCAAAAACAGACTTAGTGTCTGATAGGGTAGCCGCAATCAATGATTTTACAATGTTACTTATAATCAGTCTTGATTGCAAAATGTTCATTCATATGACAGGTTTCGGTTCATCTGGAACCATCTTCGGATCTGATATTTCGGTTACAGGAGTAACCCGTCCAAATACAGCAACTTTCACATGCTGCGTGACATGTGAAAGTTGCTGTATTTGGACGGGTTACTCCTGTAACCGAAATATCAGATCCGAAGATGGTTCTAGATGAACCGAAACCGGTCATATGAATTAACATTTTGCACTGAAGACGGATTATAAGTAACATTGTAAAAAAAAAAAAGAACGGCTGTGTGTGAGTAGGACTCACACACTGAGGCTTCCGTACCAAATTAATTATGTATATAGGCACTTCATCCATTTCAGGAATGGAGGAAATCGACGATTTTTGCCTGTTATCGACATTGATCCTGGCAAGATGACGTTGCCAGTGATTCCAAGACTTTCGAGAACGTTTTAATTTCAAGTATGTAGTCGGGTAACAAATCAGAGAAGATGTATTTTGTTCGTGTGGTATAGTTACAATTTACGAGTTTCGTAAATTTTCCCCCTTCTTCTACTGTAAAAACTTTATTATTGCCAAATTTGATGACTCTACGTAAAGGGAAAGTACTCTATAGATTTTAATGACCGACGCTATTTTGTCTAAAATCGACATGTCGAGAACTGTGGCTGTAATACTACCAGGTTTATAACTGAAACAGTAACAGCCACAAGTATGGTTTAACAATGTTTATTTGGATCGAACCATGATCGTTTTCGGATTTCGTACAGATCCATCTTCAGGCGGTTGTTACATGTTTCGTTGTTTTCTTGCTGGGCCCTCGTTTTGTATCCGTTATTGGTTTGCTGCCCTAGGATAGACGGAAGGTTTTTTATTCACTATTTGGCAAAGTATGCGACAGACCTCTACCAAAGTATTTATGAAAAGTTTTTAAGTTATTTAAACGTGAAATGTGTTCAAAACGTATGTGCTGTGTGCTTCTGTTGTAAGTAGGCTGTTTAGGTTTTTGTGTTGGTAACGACACGTAGCGCTCTGTATGAAAATCGCTGACTGCGCTGTGTGCAGTCTGTGGCTGGTTAGACTCATTGTTGGAATATTCGCTTATGTAGTGTTGGGCAGATGGAGGTGAGCCGCCAGCAGTGGTGGATGTGGGGAGAGAGATGTCAGCGTTTTGAGAAGTACTATAAGCGCATGATCTGGAAGTGTGTCCGCCAGATAAAGGATATTTGTAAAGATGGATGTCATGAATTGATAGGTATATATATGATGACTTTTGAACAGTATTAAGGTAAATACAGTAATTGCGAGTAAGGCAGATGAGAGACTGGGATTCATTGGAAGAATCCTCAGATAATGTTGTCCATCGACAAAGGAAGTAGCCTACAAAAAACTCGTCAGACCCATACTTGGATACTGCTCGTCAGTCTGGGATCCGTATCAGATAGGACTGACAGGGGAAGTAGCGAAGATACACATAACAGAAGCATGCTTCCAAACCGGTTCATTTAGTAAGAGCGAAAGCCTCATAGAGATGTTGAGTCGAGTCCTGTGGCAGACGGTCCGAGAGAGGCGTTCTGCATCACCTTATCGTCTACTGTTAAAGTTCCTAGAGCGCACATTCCTAGAAGAATCACCAATAATTGTTTCCTCCCATTTCAGTATCGTGAGAATGCTATGAAGATAAATTGGAGAGCTTCGAGTCCACACGGAGGACTACCAAAATCGTTTTTCTTACGAACCGTAGACGACTGGAACACGAAAAGGGTGAAGTGACTCTCGTGCAGGAAATACCCTCCGCCACACACCGTAAGGTGGCTTGTGGAGTGTACAGGTAGAATTAGTAATCAGTGTAGCACGCATGACAGGTTAACTTGCTTATGCTGAGTAATAAGGGACGATCTGTAGGTCTTCAAACTGCAGAAAGAGAACTTCTCAGCTTTTGTATAACCTTTATATACGATGACGGGTTTTGGTAAACAGAGATACCGTCGTCGTCTGTGGTGTACATAAAATGTAAAACATATTACATCCCAAAAACTACAGTACATATCAATAATGTAACACATAGATTGAATTATTATTACATGTACCTCAGTACAGGTTAATACATGTGGCCAATTTGGTCTATAAAAGTACTCCTTATCCTACTTAGGAGTACTTTTATAGACTAAATCCTACTTAGAGGAAACAAAAGAAAAATTCGGACTAGGTATTAAAATCCATGGAGAAGAAATAAAAACTTTGAGGTTCGCCGATGACATTGTAATGCTGTCAGAGACAGCAAAGGACTTGGAAGAGCAGTTGAATGGAATGGATAGCGTCTGGAAAGGAGGATATAAGATGAACATCAACAAAAGCAAAACGAGGATAATGGAATGTAGTCGAATTAAGTCGGGTGATGCTGAGGGCATTAGATTAGGAAATGAGACACTTAAAGTAGTAAAAGAGTTTTGCTATTTGAGGAGCAAAGTAACTGATGATGGTCGAAGTAGAGATGATATAAAATGTAGACTGGCAATGGCAAGGAAAGCGTTTCTGAAGAAGAGAAATTTGTTAACATCGAGTATAGATTTAAGTGTCAGGAAGTCGTTTCTGAAAGTGTTTGTATGGAGTGTGGCCATGTACGGAAGTGAAACATGGACGATACATAGTTTGGACAAGAAGAGAATAGAAGCTTTCGAAATGTGGTGCTACAGAAGAATGCTGAAGATTAGATGGGTAGATCGCATAACTAATGAGGAAGTATTGAATAGGATTGGGGAGAAGAGAAGTTTGTGGCACAACTTGACCAGAAGAAGGGATCGGTTGGTAGGACATGTTCTGAGGCATCAAGGGATCACCAATTTAGTATTGGAGGGCAGCGTGGAGGGTAAAAACCGTAGAGGGAGACCAAGAGATGAATACACTAAGCAGATTCAGAAGGATGTAGGTTGCAGTAGGTACTGGGAGATGGAGAAGCTTGCACAGGATAGAGGAGCATGGAGAGCTGCATCAAACCAGTCTCAGGACTGACGACCACAGCAACAACAACAACAACAACATCCTACTTAGCTTGATAGTTAACACAAGTAGCATTCGCTTGTCAGGGTTAAAACCAGTACGTAAAATAGGTTTAAAGTTAAAACCAGTATTTACAAACTGTTTCGGCAAGTGTATCCGTCCCATATGAAAGATTACAGAGGACATCACTGATGCAAAAGCGCCGCTGAATTGAAACGCAGGGCAAGTTACAAGAGACTATGCTGATATTTAGTGGCTCTAGAGTCGGCTGAGTGTCCATGTCATCGTCAATTGCAAACATAAATACGTAATTTTAATACACATTTGATAACTAGTATACGATTGTAACATTATTTTAGTAGCAGGTAGGAGCTAAAATATTTCCTAAAAACAGAAGGAAATGCTTAACGACACGGAGGTAAAACATTAAGTCGTTAAGATTTCAGCATAACTCGTATTTCAAAATGCTACCTCTGTACAAAGGCATATTAAGACAAAATAATCACACAATAACATTTATTGACAATGCACTTGAAGAGCGGAAAGCTATTTGAGAACGAAACTGAGAGATAGCTAATTTTGGTAACTATGTGATAACTCATCAGGTTACCTTCCATTAGGAAAGTGAGTGCACTCAGTGAGTGTTATGTGGCTTATAAATTATAGAGTGTAGCAATCAGTTATCCTTCTTTAGATTTTATTGCGCAAATCCAGACTGACGCCCGAACAACAGGGATTTACATGCATCGAGAATAGTGCATTGAGAATGGCTAGCCACAAGCCGAAAACCGGACTTGTGTAACAAAATCTAAAAAAGGACGACTGATTGCTGCAATCTATAATTTATAAAATTGTGATAACTGCTACTTATTGTTTTACTTCCACATGATTATGTATTTCCTTCTGTTTTTAAATATTTTAGCTTATGCCTAATACCGAAATAGTTTTATAGCTGTATGCGAATTACCACATTTTTATTAAAATTAAATACTAATATTTGCAATTAACGATGACATGAATACACATGGGACATCTAGCGGAACAATTTGTCAAAATGTTAGGGGGTAATTTTCGCTGTGAGTCAGTTCAGTGGCGCTATTGCATCAGTGAAGTACTCTGTGATCTGTAATATGGGACGGATACACTTGGCGAAAGATTTTATGAATACTCATTTGTAACTTTGAACGTACTGTATACACTGGTTTTAACTCTGACATGCGAATGTTTCTTACATCAAATGTGCAACTAATTAAGATATGGAGTACATTTATAGCTCAAATGAGGCACACGCATTAATCTCTACTGAGGTATGTGAAATAATAATTCGACCTATACATTATGTTATGGATGTGTACGCGTCTTCATAATGTAATATGTTTTACACTTTATGTAAACTGTTCACAGTTGTCTGGAACCGCATGACCGCTACGGTCGCAGGTTCGAATCCTGCCTCGGGCATGGATGTGTGTGATGTTCCTAGGTTAGTTAGGTTTAAGTAGTTCTAAGTTCTAGGGGACTTATGACCACAGCAGTTGAGTCCCATAGTGCTCAGAGCCATTTGAACCATTTGTTCACAGTTCAGATGATGGTAAGTCTCTTTACCTAAACCGGTTATCGTAAATGAAGGTTTTAAAAATGCGATCTTTGGTTAGAGTTGTTTTCTTCAACCCGAAGTATGACAAGGTTTTCTCTATCTGAAGATGACACTGTACTGAAACGTCCTACTAAGGTTGCGGGAATGTGACAGTTTCTAATAACTTATTTTTCCATAGTAACCCCACAAACGGTGTATGAATTGATGAAAATAATATCTTCATATAGGGAGGTATCAGCGTTCAATAAAGTCCTTAAACAGCTTACTGGCATGCACCCACGTTACGTCTTCGACAACTGCCGATATTTCCGCTGGTTAGCACCTCAACATTTTCGAACAAAATGACGAGATGTTTATGTACCGAAATATCAGGGTTGTGAAGATATCACCCGAAAGCACTCCCGTTAATTGTTTCAACATTTTATACATTGGTAGAAACTGTAAATTTCATAATACACAGTAAGAAAAATAGGCGCATCACGAAGTTCAAATGGATTCAAATGGCTCTGAGCACTATGGGACTTACCATCTATGGTCATCAGTCCCCTAGAACTTAGAACTACTTAAACCTAACTAACCTAAGGACATCACACACATCCATGCCCGAGGCAGGATTTGAACCTGCGACCGTATCGGTCACGCTGTTCCAGACTGAAGCGCCTAGAACCGCACGGCCACACCGGCCGGCCATCACGAAGTAATTACGCCAGTGAGACGGAAATCTTTGGTTGTGATGTATGTGTACAGACAAACAAATGACTAGAATTTCAGAGACACTGGAAGACTTATTAAAGAGGAAAGATATTATTCAGATAGTAGTGCCTACATGAAAATTAAAGAGACCTTTGGAGAAAAGAGAACCACTTGTATGAATATCAAGAGCTCAGATGGAAATCTGGTTCTAAGCAAGGAAGGGAAAGCAGAAAGGTGGAAGGAGTATATAGAGGGTCTATACAAGGGCGATGTACTTGAGGACAATATTATGGAAATGGAAGTGAACGTAGATGAAGATGAAATGGGAGATACGATACTGCGTGAAGAGTTTGACACAGCACAGAAAGACCTAAGCCGAAACAAGGCCCCGGGAGTAAACAACATTCCATTAGAACTTCTGACAGCCTTGGGAGAGCCAGTCCTGACAAAACTCTAACATCTAGTGAGCAAGATGTAAGAGACAGGCGGAATACCCTCAGACTTCAAGAAGAATGTAATAATTCCAGTCCCAAAGAAAGCAGGTGTTGACAGATGTGAAAATGACAGAACTATCAGTTTAATAAGCCACGGCTGCAAAATACTAACACGAATTCCTTACAGACGAATGGAAAAACTCGTAGAAGCCGATCTCGGAGAAGATCAGTTTGGATTCCGCAGAAATGTTGGAACACATCCGGCAATACTGACTCTACGAATTATCTTAGAAAATAGACGTATCTAGCATTTTCAGACTTAGAGAAAGCTATTAACAATGCTGACTGGAACACTCACTTTCAAATTCTGAAAGTGGCAGGGGTAAAATACAGGGAGCGAAAGGCTATTTACAATTTGTACAGAAACCAGATGGCAGTTATAAGAGTCGAGGGGCATGAAATGGAAGCAGTGGTTGGGAAGGAAGTGAGACAGGATTGTAGCCTATCTCCGATGTTATTCAATCTGTATACTGAGCAAGCAGTAAAGGAAACAAAAGAAAAATTCGGAGTAGAAATTAAAATTCATGGAGAAGAAATAAAAACTTTGAGGTGCGCCGACAACATTGTAATTCTGTCAGAGACAGCAAAGGACCTGGAAGAGCAGTTGAACGGATTGGACAGTGTCTTGAAAGGAGGATATAAGATGAACATCAACAAAAACAAAACGACGATAATGGAATGTAGGCGAATTAAATCAGGTAATGCTGAGGGAATTTGATTAGGATATGAGACACTTAAAATAGTTTTGCTATTTGGGAAGCAAAATAACTGATGATGGTCGAGGTAGAGAGGATATAAAATGTAGACTGGCAATGGGAAGGAAAGCGTTTCTGAAGAAGAGAAATTTGTTAACATCGAATATAGATTTAAGTGTCAGCAAGTAGTTTCTGAAAGTATTGGTGTGGAGCCAGGTATGGAAGTGAAACATGGATGATGAATAGTTTAGACAAGAAGAGAATAGAAGCTTTCAAAATGTGGTTCTACGGAAGAATGCTGAAGATTAGATGGGTATATCACATAACTAATGAGGTGGTATTGAACAGAATTGGAGAGAAGAGAAATTTGTGGTACAACTTGACTAGAAGAAGGGATCGGTTGGCAGGACATGTTCTGAGGCACCAATTTAGTTTTGGAGGGCAGCGTGGAGGATAAAAGTCGTAGAGGGAGACCAAGAGAAGAGTACACTAAGCAGATTCGGAAGGATGTAGGATCAGGAGGTACTGGGAGATGAAGAAGCTTGCAGAGGATAGAGTCGCATGGAGAGTTGCATCAAACCAGTCTCTGGACTGAAGACCACAACAGCAACAGCGATTAAAGAGAAACAACTTCACCTTGCTTGTCGAGTTATGGTTAGGCAAGCGCGAAGACAAGCAGTAGATACTCGTCGTGTGCGGATGGGCATTATCCTGCTGAAACGTAGTTCGAGAATAGCTTACCGTGAATGGCAACAAACTGGCGCGTAGAATGTCCTCGACATTCCGCTTTCCTATAAGGGAGCCACGGATGACAACCAAAGGGGTCCTATTATGAAAGGAAACAATATCAGTGATCATCGGAGGTCACTTCGAAGCAGAGCTCATCACTGAAGACAATTCTACTCCAGTCAATGACATTCCAGGCCGAAAAAGTGTCTGGAGACTCCTTGGACAATGGTGGGCCACCAAAATGATGGTCGCCCGCCATAGACCCGACAACCAGTTATCGTGTACTGAGGCGTCATTTAATTACATTGTAGGACCCCTTCGGTTGTCATCCGCGTCACCGTTACAGCACGATGGTACGTCGACGATATTCTAGGCTCCGTTTAGTTCCCGTTGATGGAAAGCCATCCTAGGCTTAATTTTCAGGTAGATATGCCCGCCCGAGCGTCGCGAGAGTTTGTGCAGATTGTCTTAGTGCTTGCAAACCTTACCTTGGCCAGCAACGTCGCCAGATTTCTCCCCTATTGAGAAAGATTGGAGCGTTATAGGCAAGGCCCTCCAACCAGTTCGGGATTTTGACGATCTAACTAGCCAACTGGACAGAATTTGGCATGAAATCCCTCAAGAGGACACCCAACAGCTCCATCAGTGAGTGCCAATCCGAGTAAGTGCTTGCATAAGGACCAAAGTTGGACCAACGGTTTATAGACTTACTCAGTTTCTGAATAAATCATCCAGTTTTTCTGAAACTGTAGTAATTTGTTTCTCTGTATACGCACATCACATCTACCGATTTCAATCTCATTCGGATACTGGACTCGCATTCGGGAGGACGACGGTTCAATCCCGCATCCGGCCATCCTGATTTAGGTTTTCCGCGATTTCCCTAAATCGCTCCAGGCAAACGCCGGGATGGTTCCTTTGAAAGGGCGCGGCCGATTTCCTTCCCCGTCCTTCCCTAATCCGCTCAGACCGACGACCTCGCTACCTGGTCTCCTCCCCCAAACAACCCAACCCAACCATCACATTCGGATAATTCCTTCATGGCGTTTTTTTTCGTTTCGTTTTTTTTTTCTTTTTCGTTTCTTCTTTTGTCTTAGAGTGTATTACAGTCCTCTTCCCCTTTTAATTATCAGGTTTGTTTCTACAACGATTCATATCCTACTTTGGCAGAGTTCCATCTCCAATACGTTCGTGCCTACAGAATGTTAAATTCTCTTATAAAAGGTAAAATATAAATCCCCGTACTAAGTTGCACACTGAAGTGGATCTCCTCTTTGTCCAAAGCTGTTTCACAGAGGAAGACTGCACTGTAGTTCCTTCTCTAGATTGTCACACAGATGACAAAATGGAAGATATCGAAACAGATGACAGGGGGATAGAAAAACAATTAAAATCGCTCAAAAGAGACAAGGCCGCTGGACCTGATGGGATACCAGTTCGATTTTACACAGAGGACGAGAAGGAACTTGCCCCCCTTCTTGCAGCAGTGTACCGTAGGTCTCTAGAAGAGCGTAGCGTTCCAAAAGTTTGGAAAAGGGCACAGGTCATCCCCGTTTTCAAGAAGGGACATCCAACAGATGTGCAGAACTATAGACCTATATCTCTAACGTCGATCAGTTGTAGAATTTTGGAACACGTATTATGTTAGAGTGTAAAGACTTTTCTAGAGACTAGAAATCTACTCTGTAGGAAACAGCATGGGTTTCGAAAAAGACGTTCGTGTGAAACCCAGCTCGCGCTATTCGTCCACGAGACTCAAAGGGCCATAGACACGGGTTCCCAGGTAGATGCCGTGTTTCTTGGCTTCCGCAAGGCGTTTGATACAGTTCTCCACAGTCGTTTAATGAACAAAGTAAGAGCATATGGACTATCAGACCAATTGTGTGGTTGGATTTGAAGAGTTCCTAGATAACAGAATGCAGCATGTCGTTCTCAATGGAGAGAAGTCTTCCGAAGTAAGAGTGATTTCAGGTGTGCCGCAGGGAAGTGTCGTAGGACCGTTGCTATTCACAATATATATAAATAACCTTGTGGATAACATGGGAAGTTCACTGAGGCTTTTTGAGATTGATGCTGTAGTATATCGAGAGGTTGTAACAATGGAGAATTGTACTGAAATGCAGGAGGATCTGAAACGAATTGACGCATGGTGCAGGGAATGGCAATTGAATCTCAATGTAGACAACTGCGATGTGCTGCAAATACATAGAAAGAAAGATCCTTTATCATTTAGCTACAATCTACCAGGTCAGCAACTGGTAGCAGTTAATTCCATAAATTATCTTTGAGTAGGCATTAGGAGTGATTTAAAATGGAATGATCATATAAAATTAATCATCGCTAAAGGAGATGCCACACTGAGATTAACTGCAAGAATCCTAAAGAAATGCAGTCCGAAAAAAAAGGAAGTTGGTTACAGTACACTTGTTCGCCCACTGCTTGAATACTACTCACCGGTGTGGGATCCGTACCAGATGGGGTTGATAGAAGATATAGAACAGAGTCAACGGAGAGCAGCGCGCTACGTTACAGGATCATTTAGTAATCGCGAAAGCGTTACGGAGATAATAGCCAAACTCCAGTGGAAGACTCTGCAAGGGAGACGCTCAGTAGCTCGGTACGGGCTTTTGTTGAAGTTTCGAGAACATACCTTTACCGAGGCGTCAAGCAGTATATTGCTCCCTCCTACGTATATCTCGCGAACAGACCATGAGAATAAAATCAGAGAGATTATAGCCCACACAGAGGCATACCGACAATCTTCCTTTCCACGAACCATACGAGACTGGAATAGAAGTGAGAACCAATAGAGATACTTAAGGTACCCTCCGCCACACACCGTCAGGTGGCCTGCGGAGTATGTATGTAGATGGCTCTGAGCACTATGGGACTTAACATCTGAGGTCATCAGTCCCCTAGAACTTAGAACTACTTCAACCTAACTAACCTAAGGACATCACACTCATCCATGCCCGAGACAGGACTCGAACCTGCGACCGTGGCAGTCGCGAGATTCCAGACTGAAGCGCCTAGAACCGCAAGGTCACCGCGGCCAGCTATGGATGTAGATGTAGGCGTAGATGAATAAATTGCTTATGATGCCGCAACCTGAATTACACATGTCTCGTTATGTTACAGTCACTCCACTGCTATGACACGCAACATTATACCGACTCTGATGAGTCCGGCACACCCTCATAACAAGAAATTCATTTGAGCAGCAATAGAACATAATCGGAGACAATATTAAGTGGTATGGAGTACACGTGAACTAGTATGGGAAACAAATGACGACGACAACTACGGTGAATCGGAGCATCTCTCGCTTCTGTAACTAGGCTATTTCTTAATCAAACCAACAGAAAACGTTCTTAAATGAGGGTGGCGGTGGGTTGTGCAGAAATAACTGGTGTGAAGGTCTTGAGCAATTGGCGTGCGCCGGCCGCTGGGACGTCTTCCAATATCTCATGCGGCCGCGCCGTGCTATAATTTAAGCCGATGAGAAACCAGGCACCAGAGGAGGAAGCGATAACTCGGGAGCCCGCAATCTGTCAGAGGGCAGCTGCGCCGGAGTCTGACACACTACACTGCGAGCTTCTCAATTTTATCTTTTAGCTAAACACACAGACAAGAAAAGTACCTGCTGGGATTACAGGGACCGGTGTAGCTTTGAGACGAGTACGTTCTGTTTCGTTCCCAGCGCACGACAAATGGGCTTTTCAAGACTGTGCATCTGCTCCGTTTCTGTAATACTCGACGCACGAAAATTGCCACGACTTAATGAATGGCAGTCAGGTTATCCTTGCAACCATAAAAAAAAAAAAATGGTTCAAATGGCTCTGAGCACTATGGGGCTTAACATCTGAGGTCATCAGTCCCCTAGAGCTTAGAACTACTTAAACCTAACTAACCTAAGGACATCACACACATCCATGCCCGAGGCAGGATTCGAACCTGCGTCCGTAGCGGTCGAGAGGTTACAGTCTGAAGCGCCTAGAAACGCTCGGCCATACCGGCCGGCTGCAACCATAAGGTGTCTGGTCTGTACAAATGTGAACGACATTGCAACACTACTGGCCATTAAAATTGCTACACCAAGAAGAAATGCAGATGATAAACGGGTATTCACAGGACAAATATATAATACTAGAACTGACATGAGATTACATTTTCACGCAATTTGGGTGCGTAGATCCTTAAAAATCAGTACGCAGAACATCCACGTCTGGCCGTAATAACGGCCTTGATACGCCTGGGCATTGAGTCAAACAGAGCTTGGATGGCGTGTACAGGTACAGCTACCCATGCAGCTTTAACACGATACCACAGTTCATCAAGAGTAGTGACTGACGTATTGCGACAAGCCAGTTGCTCGGCCACCATTGACCAGACGTTTTCAATTGGTGAGAGATCTGGAGAATATGCTGGCCAGGGCAGTAGTCGAACATTTTCTGTATCCCGAAAGGCCCGTAGATAACCTGCAACATGCGGTCGTACATTATCCTGCTGAAATGTAGGGTTTCGCAGGGATCGAATGAAGGGTAGAGCCACGGGTCGTAACACATCTGAAATGTAGCGTTTACTGTTCAAAGTGCCGTCAATGTAAACAAGAGATGACTGAAACGTGTAACCAATGGCACCCCATAGGAGGAGGAGATTAGTGTTTAACGTCCCATCGACAACGAGGCCTTTAGAGACGGAGCACAAGCTCGGGTTAGGGAAGGTTGAGGAAGGAAATCGGCCGTGCCCTTTCAAAGGAACCATCCCGGCATTTGCCTGAAGTGATATAGGGAAATCCCGGAAAACCTAAATCAGGATGGACGGACGCGGGATTGAACCGCCGTCCTTCCGAATGCGAGTCCAGTGTGCTATCCACTGCGCCACCTCGCTCGGTGGCACCCCATACCATCGCGCCGGGTGATACGACAGTATGGCGATGACGAATACACACTTCCAATGTGCGTTCACCGCGATGTCGCCAAACACGGATGCGACCATCACGATGCTGTAAACAGAACCTGGATTCATCCGACAAAATGACATTTTGCCATTCGTGCACCCAGGTTCGTCGTTGAGTACACCATCGCAGGCGCTCCTGTCTGTGATGCAGCTCCAAGGGTAACCGCAGTCATGGCCTCCGAGCTGATAGTCCATGCTGCTGCCAACGTTGTCGAACTGTTCCTGCAGATGGTTGTCGTCTTGCAAACGTCCCCATTTGTTGACTCAGGGATCGAGACGTGGCTGCACGTTCGTTACAGCCATGCGGATAAGATGCCTGTCATCTCGACTGCTAGTGATACGAGGCCGTTGGGATCCAGCACGGCGTTCCATATTGCCCTCCTGAACCCACCGATTCCGTATTCTGCTAACAGTCATTGGATCTCGACGAACGCGAGCAGCAATCTCGCGATGCGATAAACCGCAATCGCGATGGGCTACAATCCGACCTTCATCAAAGTCGGAAACGTGATGGAACGCATTTCTCCTCCTTACACGAGTCATCACTACAACGTTTCACCAGGCAACGTCGGTCAACTGCTGTTTGTGTATGAGAAATCTGTTGGAAACGTTCCTCATGTCAGCACGTTGTAGGTGTAGCCACCGGCGCCAACCTTGTGAGAATGCTCTGAAAAGCTAATCATTTGCATAACACAGCATCTTCTTCCTGTCGGTTAAATTTCGTGTCTGCAGCACGTCATCTTCGTGGTATAGCAATTTTAACGGCCAGTAGTGTATGTTTTTCCCAACACATGAAAGCACTTTCACTGTCCGCGGTGATTTATGAAAAAACCATGATTGGCATAGTATCTGTACGCCGTTCTGAAATTAATCTACCGATTGGGAATTCCTTCACATCAGCTGTATTAAATACACACGATCTGAGAAAAGGGCGTTCCCCGGGTCATACACGGTGAAAATTTTTGAAATATATAAAAAAACGTAAATTATTTACTAACTAAAGCCAGCACACACTTTAATCAACATGAAAATACCGAGCGGTTCTAGGTGCTTCAGTCCGGAACCGCACTGCTGCTACGGTCGCAGGTTCGAATCCTGTCTCGGGCGCGGATGTGTGTGATGTGCTTAGGTTAGTTAGGTTGAAGTAGTTCTAAGTCATCAGATGTTAAGTCCTATAGTCCTTAGAGCCATTTGAACCAACATGAAAGCTTCACTACAGATATTCGGGTTTACGTTATGACATGTCCGATACGACTGCCATCATTGACGTTGATGTGGCGCAGACGAATAGCAAAATTCCGCAATACCCGCTGAATTGTCTGAAGATCAATGCTGTCGATGACCTCCTGAATGGCTGTTTAGGGCTCTTTTCAGCTCAAGAATGGTTTTGGGTTTTTTGCTGTACATCTTGTCTTTAATATAGCTCCACTAACAGTAGTACTATGTGTTCCGATTCGGAGTATATGGTGGCCAATCGAATCCCATGCCAGTGGCCTCTGGGTACCACAGGGCCAGAATGCGGTCCCCAAAATTTTCCTCCAGGACATCAAACACTCTCCTTCTTCGATGGAGTCGAGCTGTGTCTTGTATGAACCATATCTTGTTGAAACCAGGGTCACTTTGGATAATGTGGGTGGAGTCGCCTTCAAAAACACGTACCGTTGGGAAGTTACCGTTCCATCAAGGAATATCGCACCAGTTATTCCGTGACTGGACACTGCACACCATTCAAATACCCGTTGAGGGTGAAGAGACTTCTCGATCGTGAAATGAGGATTCTCAGTCCAATAAATGGGCCAAATTTGCTTATTGACGAACCCATCCAAATGAAAGTGGGTTAAACCAAACCACACAGCGCATACCAATTCCCATCATACTCCGCGGCGAACCGTGGAGTTTGAACGTCCTAACGCAAGCTGTTCAGAACATATAACGATTTTATTTCACATAGTTCAATGACTGTCACCGTGTAAATGGCATGGGAGAAAGTGTGAGTGCTATTCTAATGAGGCATACACACGTATATCTCATTAAGTATGTTTTGACTGCAGTTATCCTGTTAGTAAGGTAGTTTGGTCGCGGTGGGTGGCAGCGGGTGTATGAGACGGGCAAAAGTCTGTGAAATATGGAGCAATAAATACTCGTAAGTTAAGCGAAATAATATATGGTTTTACGAACTTTACCGTATATGTGAGAATGCTTTTATCCTTTCATTCACGGTGTTTCATCCACGTGTTTCATCCACACTGTTAGGTGATCAACACACGAAAGAGAATGCAAAGGAAGAGTAAGGGAACTGATTGACGAAGACGCGATAAAGAATGAAAATGTTGGTACTCACAAAGAACAAATGAAACATTTATCCAAAATCTCTGCAGCGTTCCGTTCGGTTATTCATTTGTCACTTCCTAGCATTTTTATGTTGGAATCTATCTGGATTTGTTGATCGTCCGTAAAATGCGATTGACAAAAACGCGCTGAGAGAGTAAAAACTAATCTATTTCATATCACACGTCATTATTAAAGTCTGAAAGAAGAAACCGAGTAAGAATCATATTATATCGGATGAACGGAACAATAAACTCATTTTCACATGTGCGCTGAAGTTCGTAAGTCACAGTATACATAGAAAGAGAAAGCATTCTTATCAAAAACCTTGAAAAGAGCTTGAGCGATTTACTTCCAGTTTGCAAACAATGATCTAATAAACATTTGGACAGACACACACACACAGATTATATATAAGGTAAAATTATTAACAAATATATCGGAAATTTATTGACCGTCTTATTTCAAACTTTTACACGACAGTCTAGTAAACATCCAAACGAACATAAGCTTCATTAAAAAAAAAAAAAAAAACAATGTACAGGTAATCTGTTAAAAGTGACTGAAGGAGAAAATACTGTGCTGTGTTGCAGTGTTAAAACTCACGGTTTCCTTTATCTTTTCCGCAGTTAGTTTTAACTACGATAGCATAGAATTTACACCATTAAACAAGATGTTTCTCCAGCATGTATTCATTCTCTTTTCATATAATTCTAAAGAAAAGCTGTATACACAACTGTGTGCGGTTTTGCTTTCTTCCTCGCAGGCTGTCTTAACCAGGAAACAGGAAAGCTGCACACTGAGGTGAGAAGTCATGGGTAACCTAATATCTGTCGGACGTCCTGCCGGCGTAGTGCACTAAATAGACGTGAAACGAACTCAACAAGACATTGGAATTCCTCTCCAGAAATGCTGAGCCATGATGCATCTGTTGCCGTCCATAATTGCGAAAGTGTTGCCGGTGCAGGATTTTTTGCACGAACTGATGTCTTGATTATGTCACAGAAAAGTTCGATGGCATTCATGTCGGACGATCTGAGAGGACAGATCATTCGCTCAAATGGTTCAGAATGTTCTTCAAAACAATTGCGAACAACTGTGTCCCGGTGACATGACACATTGTCATCCACAAAAATCCCATCCCTGAATGACTGCAAATGGCCTCCAAGTGGACGAATATAACCATGTCGCGTCAATGATCGGTTCAGTTGGACCAGGGGACCCAGCCCAATCCATGCAAACGCAGATCACACTATTATGGAGCCACCAACAGCTAGAACAGTGTCTTGTTGACAACCTTTGTCTGTGTCTTCGTAGGGTCTGCGTCACACTCGAATCCTACCGTCAGCTCTTACCAACTCAAAATCGGGACTCGTCCGACTCAGGTCACGGTTTTCCAGTCGCCTGGAGTCTAACCGATATGGTCACGAATCCAGGAGAGGCGCTGCAGGCGATGTCGTGCTGTTAGCAAAGGCACTCGCATCGGTCGTCTGCTGCCACAGCCTATTAACGCCAAATTTCGCCGCGCAGTCCTAACGGATACCCACGGCGTACGTCCCACATTGATTTCTGCGGTTATTTCTCACGGTGTTGCTTGTCTGTCAGCACTGACAACTCCACGCACAAGCCGCTGCTCTCGGTCGTTAAGTGACGGCCCTCGGCCACTGCGTTGTCCGGTGGCTGAAATTTGGTCCCCTCGCCACAATTTCGACACTTTGAACCGCGGGATTTGAATACCCTTACGACTTACAAAATGGGATGTCCCGTGTGTCTAGCATCAACTACTGTTCCACGATCAAAGGCTGTTAAATCCCGTTGCGCGGTCATAATCACCTCGCAAACCTTTTTAATGAATCACCTGAGTACATATAACAGCTCCACCGGTGCACTGCCCTTTTACACCTCGTGTATTTGCGGCTGTGTGCCTACGATTAGGATACTACCACGGAAACTGAATCGTGTGAAAATTAGCAATTCTACCCATTTGCAGATTAGAAGTATAAGCCATACTGTCATTGAAGCCAACGTTCCCACAGAGCCAGCGGTAGAAGAGGTCACTCATAAGCCCTATACCACTGATGCCAACCGATTTATACAAGTACCTTAAACGACTTTAAGTCCCAATCAATATTTCGTTGGCTACTACTACTGCTACTACTACTACTACGTGATCAGGCCCAGTGTGGACCGTACGCATCTACAAGTTTCCTCCTCCACTGTATTCTGTCCATTGCTGCTATCCGTCATTCGTCCACATCTATTGACACTTGATTTAAATCTCCAAAGCTTCTTGGGTCTCCCTGGCGGTCTCTTTCCTGTAGGTGTGAAATCCAGGAGCTTCCGAGGCCATCTGTGATCCTCCATCCGGGCCACATGGCCGGCCCACTGCATTCGTTTGGCTCTGACAGTTCCTGCTATGTTGGGTTGCTGGTATAGTTCCTCAAGCTCTTGGTTGTATCTGATCCTCCATTCCCCTGTATCTGCATCCAGAACCGAACCGAAGATCTTCCGAAGCACTTTTCTCTCAAAAGCAAGGCGCTTATGGAGGTCCTGTTTCCGGATACTCCATGTCTAAAATGGCTCTGAGCACTATGCAACTTAACATCTGTGGTCATCAGTCCTCTAGAACTTAGAACTACTTAAACCTAACTGACCTAAGGACATCACACACATCCATGCCCGAGGCAGGATTCGAACCCGCGACCGTAGCAGCCGCAGGGTTCCGGACTGAGCGCCTAGAACCGCAAGACCACCGCGGCCGGCTACTCCATGTCTCAGCCATATAGAACAACAGGCTGGATCAGGGTTTTGTAGTCGAATCTTGAACTGTCTGGAGAGATATCTGGACCGAAGCAGTTGCGCTACGCTGTGGTAAGATCGGTTTCCTGCTTGTATTCTGGCATTGATCTCTGCTTCACATGACGAGTTCTCAGTGAAACGTGCCCCTAGCTATTTGAATTCAAGCACTGTCTTGTAGGACTGGTCCCCAACCTGCAGTGGTTGTAGACGATCAGCAGTCTGACAATGACCACGCGTCATAACGAGGTACTCTGTCTTGGCTTCGTTTATGTTTAGCCCACATTTGCTGGCAGCCTCCTTTAGTGCTTTGGTCATTTGCTTCAACTCTTCTTCCGACCTAGAGAGTAAACAGATGTCGTCTGCATAGGCTAAGTATGCTTAAGATCGACGAGAGAGAGGATAGAGGAATTGACAGAGAGCAGCAGGGGACGGAGTGAGGGGGGGTGGGGGTGGGGGGGAAGGAGGTTGGTAAACGGACATAGAGAAAAGAAAGAAGGATATGGACAGAAAAAGGAAGGAAGAGGAGATGGAGACATATAGAGGTAGGAGGAGGTGGTCAGATAGTGAGGGGGGGGGGGGATGAGGAGGTCATGCCCAAAGAGAGGGGAGGAAGAGTAAAGAAACAAAGAGAATGAGAGGAGAAGATACATACAATGTTCGACATTTGCTACTCGTTCTGGTGGTTCAGTTATAATGTCAGCAGTGTATTATCAGAAGGAAAATCACGAGAATGTCCTTTCCAACAGTGAGTACATCTTCGTTGACAATTATAGACGCGATGAGATACGGTTTTTTCATAAAATCCTGCTGCGGTCTGTGACGATTCGCTGCTCGTGTTCTCGTAGCTACAACTGCATTTCACGGACGTCTGACAACCAGCGCCTTCTTGAGAGTGCAGTACGTTACTACGCGGCACAGAAACTCAGCTCATGTCCTGGGGCGCCAAAAGAAGCATCTCGTCCCGGTGTTAAGAGGTCCTAGAGCTCACCACGTTACAGTCGCGAACAAGATAAATGTCCCTCTGCTCGGTATATCCCGCGCAGGGGTGCAGTGCGGAAAGGCTATTTCCAGCGGGCATCTTCCATGCTGCAAAAAGCTGTGTGTGTGCGTGTGTGTGTGTGTCACTATCTCCTGGAGGGAGTGGGTGGTAGTGGGGGGTGGGAGGGGGCAGACATGAAGAGCCTGGGTCCCGAGGAACACGACTCTTAGAGCGGCTCGCCCATAAATCAGGCGGATAGCACTTTAATAACAAGTGCGAGGTGGTTCTTGTCAGAGAGCTCTCGCTGGAGGAACGTCGGCCCGGCCGCGAGACAGCCAGGAAGGCAAGAGACGCCCTCACAGAACAGAGGTAGGAAATAAGAGAAGAGTCAGCTGGCACACTAATTATTACGTATCCGGAGAAAGCAATGCTGGATACGCGAGAAGGTTATCGTTCGCGCAGGTATCACATCTGAGGTGCTGGACTGTTTACTTACATCTACGTCAGAGGTTCACTCATGTTAAAGTTTTCGGTGTGAAACTGCAGCCTAAAAAGTCACAGTAAATGAGAGTGGGAAAGACGGGGATAAAAACATGCAGAAGACCCAGAGACACGGGAAGACTGTAGCTGACTTGCATCGTGGCCAGACAGGGATTCCTCAGTCAGATATTGGACTGTAAGGCATACTGAGGAGCAGACATACAGGGTGGTCCATTGATCGTGACCGGGCCAAATATCTCACGAAATAAGCGTCAAACGAAAAAAGTACAAAGAACCAAACTCGTCTAGCTTGAAGGGGGAATCAAGATGGCGCTATGGTTGGCCCACTAGATGGCGCTGCCATAGGTGAAGCGGATATCAACTGCGTCTTTTTAAACAGGAACCCCCTTTTTTTATTATATATTCGTGTAGTACGTAAAGAAATATGAATGTTTTAGTTGGACCACTTTTGTCGCTTTGTGATAGATGGCGCTGTAATAGTCACAAACATATGCCTCACAATTTTAGACGAACGGTTGGTAACAGCTACGTTTTTTAAATTAAAGTACAAAAGGCAGGTACGTTTGAACATTTTATTTCGATCGTTCCAATGTGATAGATGTACCTTTGTGAACTTATCATTTCTGAGAACGCATGCTGTTACAGCGTGATTACCTGTAAATACCACATTAATGCAATAAATGCTCAAAATGATGTCCGTCAACCTCAATGCATTTGGCAATACGTGTAACGACATTCCTCTCGACAGCGAGTAGTTCGCCTTCCGTAATGTTCTCACATGCATTGACAATGCGTTGACGCATGTTGTCAGGCGTTGTCGGTGGATCACGATAGCAAATCTCCTTCAACTTTCCCCACAGAAAGAAATCCGGGGACGTCAGATCCGGTGAACGTGCGGGCCATGGTATGGTCCTTCGACGACCAATCCACCTGTCATGAAATATGCTATTCAATACCGCTTCAACCGCACGTAAGCTATGAGCCGCACATCCTTCATGTTGGAAGTACATCGCCATTCTGTCATGTAGTGAGACATCTTGTAACATCGGTAGAACATTACGTAGGAAATCAGCATACATTGCACCATTTAGATTGCCATCGATAAAATGGGGGCCAATTATCCTTCATCCCATAATGCCGCACCATAAATTAACCCACAAGGCCGCTGATGCTCCACTTGTCGCAGCCATCGTGGATTTTCCATTGGCCAATAGTGCATATTATGCCGTTTTACGTTACCGCTGTTGGTGAGTGACGCTGCGTCGCTAAATAGAACGCGTGCAAAAAATCTGTCATCGTCCCGTAAATTCTCTTCTGCCCAGTGCCAGAACTGTACACGACGTTCAAAGTCGTCGCCATGCAATTCCTGGTGCTTAGGAATATGGTACGGGTGCAATCGATGTTAATGTAGCATTCTCAACACCGACGTTTTTGAGATTCCCGATTCTCGCGTAATTTGTCTGCTACTGATGTGTGGATTAGCCGCGACAGCAGCTAAAACACCTACTTGGGCATCATCATTTGTTGCAGGTCGTAGTTGACGTTTCACATGTGGCTGAACACTTCCTGTATCCTTAAATACCGTAACTATCCGGCTAACGGTCCGGACACTTGGATGATGTCGTCCAGGATACCGAGCAGCATACACAGCACACGTCCGTTGGTCATTTTGATCACTATAGCCGTACATCAACACGATATCGACCTTTTCCGCAATTAGTAAACGGTCCATTTTAACACGGGTAATGTATCACGAAGCAAACACCGTCCGCACTGGCGGAATGTTACCTGATACCACGTACTTATACGTTTGTGACTATTACAGCGCCATCTACCACAAAGCGAAAAAAGTGGTCCAACTAAAACATTTATATTTCTTTACGTACTACACTAACATGTAATAAAAATGGTGGTTAATATCCTTTCGACCTATGGCAGCGCCATCTAGCGGGCCAACCATATCGCCATCTGGTTTCCACCTTCAAGCTAGAGAAGTTTCGTTCTTTGTAGTTTTTTCGTTTGACGCTTATTTCGTGTGATATTTGGTCCGGTCGCGATCAATGGACCACCCTGTATAAGGGGCAGTAAAATGAAAACGTAACAGCAGTTACAACATTACAATGGAATGGTTCCATTCAAAAGTAATCACAATAAGCTTTTGTAAGCCCTCGTCGCCAGTTTTGTAAAGGCCTCGTTGCTACTGCTGTGGAGACCGAGTTGGCACTGTCGTTACGGCAGGCCGATATGAGACTTCGTGAAACAGCTTGTGGTGCAGTACACCACTAAGACAATTTCCCCCTGCCACTCTTACACAGCTATGCCCTAAGCGTCATGCGGCAATACAGGAGAACGAAGGTTCTACAACACTCCAACAAATTAGTAACAAAGTCACACAAATGAGTTAAAAAGGCGTAGTTATGTTAATGACTTGTAGAATAATAAAGTCTCGAACACTGCATGTTATACAAGACAAAGAAGGCCCTCAAAGGCTGAGTGCAAATAATCGTAGGAAAATTTCACAGTACATAGCGAATGCTATTCACAACAACTGTCTGTTCTAAGAGTTCACTAAACGACGTTCCCTGTCTAACAATGGGAGCCCGCCAATTGTGAAATTCAGATTCGATTCATACTGCGCATAATAAAAGCTCATGGTCAAAGGTGTAATGTGGCAAAGCGCCAAGATGCAATTCTCAGCCGTTGTCGAGAAAATCGACAGTTAAAAGAAACCGTTGCGGTGAAATACTTTCTACGATTAATGACTTTCTACAGCGTCATAGCGCAGCGGTAAGCGCTGGGGTTCGTAATCCGAAGGTCGCCGGATCGAATCTCGCGCCATGCAATATTTTTATATTATTAGTATTTTGTAATTAATGAATTGCTTATGTATGTTGGTGAAGGCGGATCGCTCTCCAATTGTACCGCCTCCATTTTTCCGTTTGTTTAACAGGGTGCACCAAAGCTGTCCCGTCCGCACTGATTTTCGACGATGTTATAAGTTGCGCTAGGGACCGCATCCACCTTCTTTCGAAGTTAGCAGGCAACTACGCTGTTATGGGGCGGCTCGTTTCGGCCCATTCAACATCTGTCCTTCAAGTGCAACGAGCGAGTAACGGAGTTTATATTTCATACCTGCCACAGCAAGTTTGTGTTCGTGGGGTCTCTATTCTAATTCGAACGTTTGACTTACGCTATCCGTATTCATTTCTACGTCTTCCGTTAACTATATGTGGTTAACATTATGAAGACAATTAATAACATTTGTGAAATACAACTTTTTTTGCGGAAAACGTAATGATATTCGATGTCGCCAGTTTTTCCACGACAAACGACTTTCAACAACTTATTATATGCATAATTGTTGCAACTGATTGCCGGGAATTATATATATATATATATATATATATATATATATATATATTACAAAAAACAAATACCAAAATAAAAGTTGCATGGGGCGAGATTCAATCCGGCGACCTTCGGATTACGAACCCGAGCGCTTACCGCTGCGTTACGACGCTGTAGAAAATTATTAATCGTAGAGAGTATTTCACCGCAACGGTTTCTTTTAACTGTCGATTTTCTCGCCAACGGCTGAGAAGTGCATCTTGGTGCTTTGCCACATTACACCTCTGGCCATGAGCTTTTATTATGCGCAGTATGAATCGAATCTGAATTTCACAATTGGCGGCCTCCCCTTGTAAGTCAGGCCTGGACGATGACCTATAACCAAGTCCGCCCCGATAGCTGAATGGTCAGCGTGACGGAGTGCCGTCCGAAGGGGCCCGGGTTACATTCCTGGCTGGGTCGGGTATTTTCTCCGCTCAGGGACTGGGAGTTGTCTTCCTCATCATTTTATCCCCATCCGGCTCGCAGGTCGCTCAATGTGGCGTCGAATGTAATAAGACCTGCACCAAGGCGGCCGGACCTGCCCCGTAAGGGGCCTCCCGGCCAATGATGCCAAACGCTCATTTCCATTACCTATAACCAAGTGACCAGAACAGCTTTTCTGTCTTCCGAGTAGGCTTCTGTCCGATCATTGAGGTATTGTATGCTGCCGGCAATTGGCCGAGGCGAAGTCGATATCTACATCCTCAGCGCCGCTCGTGGCGCTGGTGGAACTGGCGCAAGTGGCGAGTCTCCAAGACACTGGCACCAGCTCGCATCTTTGCGCCTGTGGTACTTTTGCCCTGGCTGTGTCTTGTTCGGACAACACAGCACAAGCGTCAAGACGTTTATCACACTGGGAGACAGGACGACCAAGTACAGATTTGTGGAAAGAGATCGGTCACTTACACTTCCTGGTCCGACTGAAGACGACATCCACGAACGTCTTTGTTGGGATCGGCAGAGATGTGAAACTCACAGGGTGAAAGATCCAGGCTGTGCAGAGGATGTTGCACTGTTTCCCAATCAAATAACTGCAGTATTGACTTCATCCGATTAGCAGTGCAGGGGTGAGTGCTATCATCCAACAGGGTGATTTCTCCGACAACACAAGGGGCAACGGCAAAGCCAACAGTGGAAACATCCCACATCTCCCCCGCCAGAAAAATCCAAAACAGTTCACACAATTTCCGGTAAAAGTCTTGATGGCCTCCTTCTTCGATTCCAGGCACCCTCTGCTCGTCGAGTTCTTCGAGAGTAGAATCACAATCAGTGCACGGCACTATGAAGACGACAGTTTTCCATGAAGACAGTTTGCAGAAACTATAGCTGCCATAAAGTCAAAACATCAACGAATGATGTCGATCTCGTCCGAATAAAACCGACGGACATGCATGTCTTTCTTCAGATCACCAAAGATGAAAGCAAGCTGTGAAATATCTGGACTATACACTATATATACTTCAAAAATGGCTACACCCCATAAAAATTCTTTCAGAAACGACTTCCTAACACTTAAATCTATACCCGATGTTAACAAATTTCTCTTCTTCAGAAACGCTTTCCTTGCCATTGCCAGTCTACATTTTATATCCTCTCTACTTCGACCACCATCAGTTATTTTACTGCCCAAAGAGCAAAACTCATCTGCTACTTTAAGTGCCTCATTTCCTAATCTAATTCCTTCAGCATCACCCGATTTAATTCGACTACATTCCATTATCCTCGTTTTCTTTTGTTGATGTTCATCTTATATTCTCCTTTCAAGACACAGTTCACACAGTTCAGCTGCTCTTCCAGGTCCTTTGCTCCATAACAGAATTACAATGTCATTAGCAAACCTCAAAGTTTTTATTTCTTCTCCATGGATTTTAATTCCTACTCCTAATTTTTCTTTTGTTTACTTTTCTGCTTGCTGAGTATACAGATTGAGTAACATCGGGGATAGGCTACAACCCTGTCTCACTCCCTTCCCAACCACTGCTTTCTTTACATACCCCTCAATTCTTATAACTGCCATTTGGTTTCTGTACAAATTGTAAATAGCCTTTCGCTCCCTGTATTTGACCCCTGCCACCTTCAGAATGTAAAAGAGAGTATTCCAGTCAACATTGTCAAAAGCTTTTTCTAAGTCTACAAATGCTAGAAACGTAGGTTTGCCTTTCCTTAATCTATCTTCTAAGATAAGTTGTAGGGTCAGTATTGCCTCACGTGTTGCAACGTTTCTACGGAATCTAAACTGATCTTTCCCCAGGTCGGCTTCTACAAGATTTTCCATTCGTCTCTGTCGCCATCCTGTACTCTCAGGAAGGGAATCAGTGTACCTCAGCTGTCTGCATGTAGTGTAAATCGTGAAATAGTGCCAACGTATTTCAAATGTCTGCGACGAATGTAACTGAGGTGTAACATGGGGACCAGCCCGGCATTCACCTAGCGGGATGTGGAAAACCGCCGAAAAACCACATCCAGGCTGTCTGGCACACCGGCCCTTGTCGGTAATCCGCCGGGAGGATTCAATCCGGAGTCGGCTCGCCTACCCGAGTCCAGGAAGCAGCGCGTTAGCGCTCTCGGCTAACCTGGCGGGTCTCATGCTGCCTCTATAGCCATCCATAATTGCGACAGTGTTGCCGGTGCAGGTTTTTGTGCACGAACTGTCCTCTTGATTATGTCCCAAAGTTTGACAGGATTCATGTCGGGCGATATGGGTGGCCAAGTCATTCGCTCCAACTATCCAGAATGTTCTTCAAACCAGTCGCTGACAATTCTAGCCCAGTGACATGACGTTGTTTGGGGACATGAAGTCCATGAATGGCTGCAAATGTCCAGTCAGTGGTAGATTAACTTGAACCAAAGGACGCAGTCCACTCTGCGTAAACACGGCCCACACCATTATGAAGCCATCACTAGGCTACACAGTGCCTTGCTGACAGCTTGGGGCCGTGGCTTCGTGGAGTCTGCACCATACTCGAACCCTCCCATCAGCTCTTACCGTCTGAAAACGGGACTCGCCAGGCAACGATTTTCCAGCCGTCAAGGTCCAACCACTGTGGTCACGAGCGCGGGAGCAGCGCTGCAGGGGATACCATAGCCAATTACCGCCCATCTTCGCCGCACAGTCCTATCGGATAGTCCCACATTGATTTCTGCGGTTACTTCACGCATTGTTGCTTGTCTGTCAGCAGTGACACCTCTACGCAAACGCCGCTGCTCTCGGTCGTTTAGTGAAGGCCGTCGGCCACAGCTTTATCCGTGATGAGGGGTAATGCTTGAAATTTGATATTCTCGGCACACTTTAGAGACTGTGAGTCTCGGAATATTGAATTCCCTACTGTTTTCCGAAATGGAATGCCCCGTGCTTCTAGTTCTAACTACCATTCCGCCTTCAATGTCTGTTGATACCCCGTCGTGCGGCCGTAATAACGTCGGAAACCTTTTCTCATGAATCACCTGACTGTAAATGACTGCTCTGCGTATGACTGCCCTCTTATACCTTTTATACACAATACTGTCGGCATCTGTATGTGTGCACATCGCTATTCCATGACTTTGTGGCTCCTCGGTAATGAAACCAGAATGCCTGTATGATAGCGAATGTCTGGCTTAATAAAATAAAAAGTTTTGAAAAAAGAACGACTTGGGAAATACTAGATCAACAGAAATATACAGTGTTTTGAAAGTTAGGAAGTAATGACGAAATTTGTCGGTACACAGGCAACATATTAGAAACAATAAAGTCGAGAAGATTACTTTTTTTTCGGGTATATTTACTGAATTGATGATGAGAGTATTTACTATCAAAAACAGTCTTGATCACAATTTATTTATTACGGTGACCGTTTCGACCACTACTGTGATCATCTTCAGACCAATGAGTAAGGACCTCCTTCTGCTGGAGAATCACTAGTAGTATTGATTCTCCAGCAGGAGGAGGTTCTTACTAATTGGTCTGAAGATGATCACAGTAGTGGTCGAAACCGGTCACCGGAATAAATACATTGTGATCAAGACTGTTTTTTATAGTTAATATTTGTAACACATTGATCACTGTTCACTCCCATAATAGACGATGATAAGAGAGTCACCAAGGAGATTTGAAGATGGGGCGAGACATGAGCCATTTATACACACATCAAAAAAAGTTTTCCCAGAACTCCTGAAGACAGACGTTGACCGTGAGTATCACAGACGCAGTCCGTTTGAATGTTCAGAGACCTCACTAAACCCGCCCAAAGATGTAAACAACCATGTATGAACAGCGGGAGGTGGTCCGACAGCCGATCAGTTCCAGTCATTCCACCAGAAAGGAGATTCACGGCTCGTCTGTAGTTCAACCATGCCTAGACGTTCAATACCGCGGTTACTTTGTGCCAGGAAGGGCTCTCAACAAGGGAAGTGTTCAGGCGTCTCGGAGTGAACCAAAGCGATGTTGTTCGGACATGGAGGAGATACAGAGAGAGACAGGAACTGCCGATGACACGCCTCGCTCAGGCTGCCCATGGGCTACTACTGCCGTGAATGACTGCTACCTACGGATTATGGCTCGATGGAACCCTGACAGCAACGCCACCATGTTGAATAATGCTCTTCGTGCAGCCACAGGATGTTGTGTTACGACTCAAACTGTGCGCAATAGGCTGCATGATGCGCAACTTCACTCCCGACGTCCATGGCGGGGTCTATCTTTGCAACCACGACACCACGCAGCGCGGTACAGATGAGCCCAACAACATGCCGAATGGACCGCTCAGGATTGGCACCACGTTCTCTTCACCGATGAGTGTCGCATATGACTTCAACCAGACAATCGTTGGAGACGTGTTTGGAGGCAACCCGGTCAGACTAAACGCATTAGACACACTGTCCAATGAGTGCAGCAAGTTGGAGGTTCCCTGCTGTTCTGGGGCGGCAATATGAGGGTACGACGTACGCCGCTGGTCGTCATGGAAAGCAACGACTGTACGATACGTGAGTGCCACCATATCGGCAACATATTGGCGAGGCATTCATCTTCATGGACGACAATCCGCGCCGCTATTATGCACATCTTGTGAACGACTTCCTTCAGGATAACGACATCGCTCGACTGCAGTGGCCAGCATGCTCTCCAGAGATGTACCGTATCGAATATGCCTAGGTTAGATTGGAAAGAGCTGTTTATGGACGACGTGACTCACCAACTACTCTGAAGGATCTACGCCGAATCACCGTTGAGGGGTGGGACAATCTGGACCAACAGTGCCTTTATGAACTTGTGGATAGTATGCCACGACGAATACAAGCCAGCATCAATGAAAGATGAAGTGCTACTGGGTATTAGAGATACTGGTGAGTACAGCAATCTGGACCACCACCTCTGAAGTTCTCGCTGTATGGTGGTACAACATGCAATGTGTGGTTTTCATGAGCAATAAAAAAGGCGGAAATGAGGTTTACGTTGATCTCTATTCCAATTTTCTATACAGGTTCCGGAACTCTCGGAACCGAGGTGATGCAAAACATTTTTGATGTGTGTATTACCGTTGTCTCCAGACAGCGGTTGGCAGAGCGGAAAGAGTACATCTACATCTACATCTACATCTACATCAATACTCCGCAAGCCACCTGACGGTGTGTGGCGGAGGGTACCCTGAGTACCTTTATGGGATCTCTCTACTATTCCAGTCTCGTATTGTTCGTGGAAGGAAGGATTGCCGGTATGCTTCTGTGTGGGCTCTAATCTCTCTGATTTTATCCTCATGGTCTCTTCGCGAGATATACGCAGGAGGGAGCAATATACTGCTTGACTCTTCGGTGAAGGTATGTTCTCGAAACTTTAACAAAAGCCCGTACCGAGCTACTGAGCGTCTCTCCTGCAGAATCTTCCACTGGAGTTTATCTATCATCTCCGTAACGCTTTCGCGATTACTAAATGATCTGAGGATCGTGGAGTCTCGTGTCTAAACGGTGATTTCTTAATTTTCAATATATAGGTTACTTAAAGTGCAAAATAAATCGAAATAATATTCAGACTATTGTATTTATTTATATGTTCATCAAAGGTATGAAAGAGGAAAATTTAGGATTGTGAATCAGTTCCCAGGAAAGGACTGTAAATCGTTCATGAGAAATTCGCATATAATAACAAATATCTTTATAACTCTACAGCCGATGATTTAGACATACTGGTGTGATTATTTATTGTAAAGAATGGGAAGCAGTAATTTTCTCGGTATCTTGCTCATCTTAGGTTAGGTGGTCGTTCTATAATTTCTACAGAAAAACAAACTCGGATTACAATGTTAAAAGGTTCTTTGTGATCGCACAGTTTTGCAGCAAACCACGAATAACGCGTCGCTTCACCAAATATGGGTGAGGATGGTTGGTGATATACAATGGAATATATACTGACGCAGTGATATCATTTTCTCTCTCTATGAGATGAGTTTTGAAACTTTCTGGCGAATATTATTTAGATATCGATAAAACAGAGATCACCGGATTGTTCTAGCAGAGTTCCTTTTCAGGGGCGAGGGACCACTTTAACACTGCATGATACGGTTCTTATTCATCTTGAAAAATATCCTTGTATAAAAATAGATTTGTTTGTCCTCTCCAAGAGTCAGTTAATAGAAGAAATGTGTTCTGTTGCACGTACTACTTCGTCACATTAGCCAAAAACTTTTTAAAATAAGACTGCATTAAATTACCCAGATTTTGATGAATTAATGATTTCAAATACAGTGAGCGAAAGGCTATTTACAATTTGTACAGAAACCAGATGGAAGAGTCGAGGGACATGAAAGGGAAGCAGTGGTAGGAGTGAGACAGGGCTGTAGCATATCCCCGATGCTAATCAATCTGTATATTGAGCAAGCAGTAAAGGAAACATAAGAAATATTCCCAGTAGGAATTAAAATCCATGGAGAAGAAATAAAAACTTTGAGGTTCGCCGATGACATTGTAATTCTGTCAGAGACAGCAAAGGACCTGGAAGAGCAGTTGAACGGAATGGACAGTGTCTGGAAAGGAGGATATAAGAATGAACATCAACAAAAGCAAAACGAGGATAATGGAATGTAGTCGAATTAAGTCGGGTGATGGTGAGGGAATTAGATTAGGAAATGAGACACTTAAAGTAGTAAATGAGTTTTGCTATTTGGGGAGCAAAATGACTGATGATGGTCGAAGTAGAGATGATATAAAATGTAGACTGTGAATGGCAAGGAAAGCGTTTCTGAAAAAGAGAAATTTGTTGACATCGAGTATAGATTTAAGTGTCAGGAAGTCGTTTCTGAAAGTATTTGTACGGAGTGTAGCCATGTATGGATGTGAAACATGGACGATAAATAGTTTGGACAAGAAGAGAATAGAAACTTTCGAAATGTGGTGCTACAGAAGAAGGCTGAAGATTAGATGGGTAGATCACATAACTAATGAGAAGGTTTTGAATAGAATTGGGGAGAATAGGAGTTTGTGGCACAACTTGACTAGAAGAAGGGGTCGATTGGTAGGACTTGTTGTGAGGCATCAAGGGATCACCAATTTAGTAATTGAGGGCAGCGTGGAGGGTAAAAATCGTAGAGGGAGACCAAGAGATGAATACACTAAGCAGATTCAGAAGGATGTAGGTTGCAGTAGGAACTGGGAGATGAAGAAGCTTGCACAGGATAGAGTAGCATGGAGAGCATCAAACCAGTCTCAGGACTGAAGAAGACAACAACAACAACAACAACAACAACAATGGTGACATTCCTGTCTCGCCTTTGCTTTTCCTATTGGTACATTTTATAAAAGTGTTAATAAATGCAATGTGTTGAGCAAAACGTCGGTTTATTTGCAGTGTAAGTAACTTATAAACTGAAAATTAAAAAAATAGTTCCCACAAAGTTCTCGACCTCATGTCCCTCAGATAACCGTTATGTACTCTTTCTGCAGTGACATGTGCTTCCAGGAGACAAATAAACGGAACAAAATAAAACAAAACTCCGGCCGAACAGGCTTCGAAAGTTCTAACGGTACCGACCGACCGCCATGTCACCCTCAGATGGTAGGTGTCGCTAGATGCGGATATAGAGACGCATGTAGTCGAGCACATCGTTCCGACGACAACTTCTCGGTCAAGTAGCTCCTTAATTGGCCTCACAAAGGCTCAGTGCACCACGCTTGTTCGTACTGGTCGGCAAGCAGTCGGCCCCTTGCCCTTAACTTCGGTGATCTGATGGGAAGCGATGTTACTACTGAGGCTAGCCCGTTGGTGCTTGTAAACAGGTCTAACGGAAATGACTCATGTCTTCCATGACCCAAACCAAAACTGCTATTTTTCTATGGTTGGTCATGTGAAGCATCTGTCATTTTAATTTCTGGCCAAGGCAAGCATATACCGTGAATTTGGACGAAATAGGCGCGGTCCCGCTTGTGAGCTAGAGAACCGCATCGTGCTGGAGCAGCACTTCAGGCAGGTGAGCGATACATGCGAGTCCGCTTACGAGGAGAACACGAAGTGCCATAATCTGATTTCCCAGAAACCTGCCTCAGAGGAAGAGGGAACAAAATAAGTAAAAACGTGTCTCAATTTTGCCGTAGATACTCGACCGATCCTGAGAAAACGATGGTCAACGTTTTCGAGGTACTTTATGTGCCCTTTGGCGAATAACTAGTTCAGCCGAAGTGGTGCCACGGCGGTTGGGGGCGCGACTTCAAGCTTTCGCGTCCCGTGTTTGAAACTTGGTTATTACTATTCATCATTTTGTTTTGCAGCTCCTTGTATGGCCGTGTTTGCAGTTAAAATTGTTGGATGTGAGGTCCGCCAGTTATGCAAAACACCTTTTTTTCTCAGTACATGTTTTGGCACCACTGTGCCATCATCAGTGGGTTTTCGTTTTTATTTATTCTGCAATGTGCACATTTTTGTTAAATGATTATAAAATTATGTGCATCTTTAGTTCTGACAACAGATCTTTTCTTTTGTAAATACCTTTACATTTGGTGTGCATGAATTTTCTGGATCACTTTTGTGTTAATTACTGCAGGGAGTTTGTGTTTTTACTACTTTATTTGTGGAAAATACTTGTTATAGTTACGTGTGCATCACAACACCTCAGCATGATGCGGAGAATGGAAGTGCTTGCCACACGAAACGTTAGTAAAAACGAATATAGGCGCGAAAACATCGCGACAAACTCCCAGCAAAAAACTTTCTCATCAACATCGTTTGGTTGCAGTAATTAACACACCAGTGATCCAGAAAAGTCATGCACACCAAATGTAAAGGTATTTACAAAAAGAAACGATCTACTGTTTGAACTAAAGATGCACATAATTTTATAATCATTTAACAGAAATGCTCACATTGCAGAATAAATAAAAACGTAAACCAAGTGAAGATGGCACAGTGGTGCCGAAACATGTTTTGGGAACCGTGAAAAAACGGTGTTTTGCATAACTGGTGGACCTCACATCCAACTGATTATTACTATTTTTTTTAAATTTCGGTTTTTCAGTTATCAGCCAATAGAAACTTACTACACGAATGTTTTCCAACCTACTCTGAAATAAATTGCCCTTATTCGTCTACTAATCGTATGGTGAATGAACTAAAAAAAAAAAAACGACAGTAAATGAGTGGAATAATTGTTTGAAATCGTTCCCGTTGAAATTCCTGTGGTGTATCTTGCTTCATAGTCAACTGCAAACGCCAGTTTTCGGAAAAGTGATTCGTTACGCGTGGTTTGCAGAAAAATAACTGCCAACGCGTGAAATCTTCAGCAATGCTGACGACGTTTCTTTTCCGAGTGATTCATACGAAGAAACAAACCTTTGCGCGATGCATGTATTGTTTAGAATTATTCTGTTTCCAATGTTTCTAGTATCGGTATCATCCAAGGGAATGCACCAAAACTTCCTGAAGACTAAACATAAGAATAAAATATAACAGTTACCAACTGATATGAGAATGAAACATAAGAATAGAGAATTTAGAAAGACTGTATCCTCAGTAAACACCATAACGCATATAATATACAGGGTGTTACAAAAAGGTACGGCCAAACTTTCAGGAAACATTCCTCACACACAAATAAAGAAAAGATGTTATGTGGACATGTATCCGGAAACGCTTAATTTCCATGTTAGAGCTCATTTTAGTTTCGTCAGTATGTGCTGTACTTCCTCGATTCACCGCCAGTTGGCCCAATTGAAGGAAGGTAATGTTGACTTCGGTGCTTGTGTTGACATGCGACTCATTGATATCTACAGTACTAGCATCAAGTACATTAGTACGTAGCATCAACCGGTTAGTGTTCATCACGAACGTGGTTTTGCAGTCAGTGCAGTGTTTACAAATGCGGAGTCGGCAGATAGCCCATTTGATGTATGGATTGGCAGGGGGCAATAGCCGTGGCGCGGTACGTTTGTATCGAGACAGATTTCCAGAACGAAGGTGTCCCGACAGGAAGACGTTCGAAGCAATTGATCGGCGTCTTAGGGAGCACGGAACATTCCAGCCTATGACTCGCGACTGGGGAAGACCTAGAACGACGAGTACACATGCAATGGACGAGGCAATTCTTCGTGCAGTTGACGATAACCCTAATGTCAGCGTCAGAGAAGTTGCTGCCGTACAAGGTAACGTTGACCACGTCACTGTATGGAGAGTGCTACGGGAGAACCAGTTGTTTCCGTACCACGTACAGCGTGTGCAGGCACTATCAGCGGCTGATTGGCCTCCACGGGTACACTTCTGCGAATGGTTCATCCAACAATGTGTCAATCCCCATTTCAGCGCAAATGTTCTCTTTATGGATGAGGCTTCATTCCAACTTGATACAACATACTGACGAAACTAAAATGAGCTCTAACATGGAAATTAAGCGTTTCCGGACACATGTCCACATAACATATTTTCTTTATTTGTGTGTGAGGAATGTTTCCTGAAAGTTTGGCCGTACCTTTTTGTAACACCCTGTGTAATAGATGTATGACAGGTATTGTGATGCCTAGCTATAATTTTACAGTTAATATAAAGTCCTTTTATCCCCCAACTTGATAAGAAACATTCGTGCAGTAACCTTATAATGACATGGGGAGATAATGGAAAAATAAGACAGTAAATAAACAAAATAATCGAGTTTCGAGAGACCACAGCGCTAGCCACTTTGCCACCAAATGGGTTGAGAATATCGCGGGCGAAAAGGCGTCTAAATTAAGTCGAAAGCACTGACAGGTCGCCGAGACACGTGATCGCTTATTTGGACTCTCTTCAATTTCTGGGAAATCGGAATATGGCACTTGCAGTGTTCTCCTCGTTAGTGTGCGGAATAACTTTCCGAAATGGAATGTAGCAGGACGGATGCCGGCACCGATGCTGCGGAATTCCCGCGCCTCTGCCACTACTACTACCACTACCACACTAGCGCTACCACTACCACCGCGCCCTGGCGCCTCTTCCCGCTTATTTACGACTTGCGCCGCGGCCAGCTGTAGCCTGCGGGCCCGGCTCATTAGCCGAGACGCCGCAGTCTGGCCCCGTGGCGCTGCTGGCGCCGTCCACCCATCACACGTGTAATCACGTCTTCTCTCGCTGGCCGCGTCTGTGACTCTAGCTCCCAAGTAACCTGCACGAAAACACTTCTGCGTTACATTCATGACCTGCATACCTCGTTTTCTTCTCTTATTTTTAACCGTCTTTCTCAGGAAATCGATATGTACGGTGTAGCATTACTGGATCTCTGAGGCTTTTACTTTACATCTACATGCCAGCTGAGTACCACGCATTGTCAGGGTATACAGATTCCACTCTTCCTCATTCACCCCCCTATCTCTTTCCATCTTCTCTTCTCCTTTTCTGTCCATTTTTTCCCACTCCTATCTCTGTTCATCTCATACTACCACCCTCTCTTACCACCTCAACTCCTACCCCTCTATGTCCGCCACCTCCTCTCATCTGCCGGCCGCTGTGGCCGAGCTATTCTAGGCGCTTCAGTCCGGAACCGCACTGCTGCTACAGTCGCAGGTTCGAATCCTACCTCAGGCATGGATGTGTGTGACGTATTTAGCTTAGTTAGGCTTAAGTAGTTCTAAGTCTAGGGGACTGATAACCTCAGATGTTAAGTCCCATAGTGCTTAGAGCCATTTGAACCATCAATCCTCTCATCTGTTTGTCCCCTCTGTCTCCCTATATGTCCATATCCTCCTATTTGTCGATGTCCTCCACTCCTTCTGTCAATCTCCCCTCCATCTCTGTCCATCTCCTCCTCCTCATCTCCATGATCATCTACCCCACTGTCTATGTTTATCATCTCCTCCCATCACTCCAGCGATCGCTTCCTCCCTCCCTCTGTCCATGTCTTTCTCCTCATTCCATCCACCTTCTCGTTCACCTCTTTTAGTCCACCTCCTCACTCTCCGTCCACCTCATCATTTTGCCACTTTCCTCCTCCCCCTCTGTCTCTCCATATTCCCCTCCCTCTTCCTTATCTGCCCATTATCCCCACCACAATATTTATATATACCTGGTCGGCCAAGGGCTATCAGGCCATCTCTTACATCAGACCAGTGTTCCATACATGCAGCATTGTACACATCATAGTTACATCATGACAGTAGTTTTAAATAAGAAAAGTAGAATAATCTAGTGATAATATGAATAAAGAGTAATGACTTAGACCTAATAAAGTAAATACTGGCAGTATTTTTACAGCAACTGCTATAGATAAAATTATGATGAAAGCAATAATAATAACAGTAACAAAATGAAATAGTTATGGTAAACATAAGAAAAATTGGCAATAATAATGAAGATTTGTACAAATGTACATTAATATATTGGTGTATAAAGTAGATGTTTACTGGTATAGCGAGTTTTGAGGAAGGGAGATTTAAGGAGGCCACATCAGTTAAGAAAAAACTGGGAACTGAGGAAGGCATTACTGTTCCTTAAGTAGATACGTCATTAACTGTTTTTTGAAGACGGACGTGTTAGCCGGCCGCGGTGGTTGTGCGATTCTAGGCCATGCAGTCCGAAACCGCGGGACTGCTACGGTCGCAGGTTCGAATCCTGCCTCGGGCATGGATGTGTGTGATGTCCTTAGGTTAGTTAGGTTTAAGTAGTTCTAGAGGACTAATGACCTAAGATGTTAAGTCCCATAGTGCTCAGAGTCATTTGAACCGGACGTGTTTTCAAGTTATCTAGTATAACAAGGGAGTTTATTCCAGAGTCGGGTTCCTGCTACTGTAAAGGACTTCGAGAAGGTGACTGAGCGATGTACTGGGACAGAGAGGATTTTATTATGGTGAGATCGTGTGTTTCTGTTATGTTGTTCAGACATGAGCGTTAAGGACGAGGAGAGATATGAGGGACAATGTACAAAATGGTTCAAATGGCTCTGAGCACTATGGGACTTAACTGCTGTGGTCATCAGTCCCCTAGAACTTAGAACTACTTAAACCTAACTAACCTAAGGGCATGACACACACATCCATGCCCGAGGCAGGATTCGAACCTGGGAGCCTAGCGGTCGCGCGTTCCAGACTGTAGCGCCTAGAACCGCTCGGCCACTTCGGCCGGCGACAGTGTACATTTATAAGGCAGTAGATGAGACAGAGTGTATGGAAATGCTTTTTTATTCCAGTCACTGATCACAATATGAATTCTTTTGACGATGACCGGTTTCAGTCTGTAATGACCATTCTCAGATCTTTTTTACACCATGTCCTAAAGTGATACACATGGTGTAAAAAAGATCTGAGGAAGGTCATTACAGACTGAAACCGGTCATCGTCTAAAGATTTCATATTGTGATCAGTGACTGGAATAGAAAAGCATTTTACAGTATTGGATCACTGTTTGTATACGCGACTATGTCGCAGTTGGTCAAAAGAGTGTATGGAAGCAGAGATTTCTGCACGCAGCCAGAACAGTTGCGCATATGCTGGTGAAATGTGGTCAAAAAGTCGAACGTCACAGATATATCGGACGCAGGCATTCATGACCAGTCCCAGACGTCGCGAATTTTCCTGAGAGAGATAATATCTCTATAGTCAATGATTGGGAGTATAAGCGTTTGTACTAATTTCTTTTTCTGATCGAAAGGAAAGAGTTTTTAATATTTTTGTAGGGCATGAAGGGATGCTGACGCTTTTCTGCACACTGCTGTTACGTGCTCTGTCCAATTTAGATTTTCATCTAAACTCTTTGCTGAGGGGGAGAAGTTGATATTTTTCCATTTAGGATTACAGATGGCACGGATTCCCTATGTTTTGCGCTAATGAGGTTAGAGTGACCAGCAAGTACAGCTTGGGTTTTAGATGGGTTGAGTTTTAGTCCTATGTTCTGTTCCCATTTTGATAGTGCATCGAGGTCAGTTTTGAAATTTTCAATAGCTTTCTTAAGATTAATTGGTTTTGTTCTTGGATACAACTGAAGGTCATCAGCATGCATATGATATTTGCAATAGGTCAGAACCGATGACACATCATTGCCACACAGAGAGAAGAGTATAGGACCTAATACTGAGCCTTGGGGAACGCCTGACAATACCTACCATCATTCTGATTTTATATTCCCTGACAGGATGCGTTGCTGACGAGACGTCACGTATGATCGAAACCATTGCACTGCACTTGGTGAGAAATTTAGACCGCTACGTTTGGCAAGTAAGCTGTCGAAGTCGATAGTATCAAATGCTTTCCTGAAATCTAAGAAGCAAATGACAGTCCCTTCTTGTCTATCCATGGCAAGTTCAGGTCATCTGTCACCTGTATCATTGCGGATGTTGTGCTTCGATGTTTACAGAAACGTGATTGGTATTCGTCTACTAGGTAGTAGTTGGTGAGCTGGTCATGGACTACTAAGGCTTTTGATAGTGCACGAAGAACTCAGATGGGGCGGTAGTCACAGGGTGCTGTGGCAATGTCCTTTTTAGGCAGTGCCTTAATTTGTCCCAGTTTCCAGGCCTCAGGGAAAACAATTGTGATTACGGAATCGTTAAAAATGTCTGTTATAGAGGGCAGTGAGTTCCCGTGGTCTAAGGATAGCGTCTTTGATTCATAATCAAAACGTCTTCGGTCCCGGGTTCGATCCCCGCCACTGCCTAAAGTTTGATAAAATAATCAGCATTGGCGGCCGAAGCCTTCCGGCATAAGAAGTCAGCCTCATTCTGCCAACGGCCTTGTCAAAGAGGGCGGAGGAGCGGATAGAGTTTCAGGGCACTCTCTTGTCCTAGGGGTGGGAAATTGCCCCTAAAGGCGGAAGAATCAGCAATGATCAACGACATGAGGATGCAGAAGGCAATGGAAACCACTGCATTAAAGACACGTAACGTGTATCCACAGGACATGTGGCCTGTATTTGAAGAACTGTCATGATGATCTCTCCATTGGCAAAAGATTCCGGAATAGTCCCCCATTCGGATCTCCGGGAGGGGACTGCCAAGGGGGAGGTTACCATGAGAAAAAGATTGAATAATCAACGAAAGGATAACGTTCTACGAGTTGGGACGTGGAATGTCAGAAGCTTGAACGTGGTAGGGAAACTAGAAAATCTGGAAAGGGAAATGCAAAGGCTGAATCTAGATATAGTAGGGGTCAGTGAAGTGAAGTGGAAGGAAGACAAGGATTTCTGGTCAGATGAGTATCGGGCAATATCAACAGCAGCAGAAAATGGTATAACAGGTGTAGGATTCGTTATGAATAGGAAGGTAGGGCAGAGGGTGTGTTACTGTGAACAGTTCAGTGACCGGGTTGTTCTAATCAGAATCGACAGCAGACCAACACCGACAACGATAGTTCAGGTATACATGCCGACGTCGCAAGCTGAAGATGAACAGATAGAGAAAGTGTATGAGGATATTGAAAGGGTAATGCAGTATGTAAAGGGAGACGAAAATCTAATAGTCATGGGCGACTGGAATGCAGTTGTAGGGGAAGGAGTAGAAGAAAAGGTTACAGGAGAATATGGGCTTGGGACAAGGAATGAAAAAGGAGAAAGACTAATTGAGTTCTGTAACAAGTTTCACTTAGTAATAGTGAATACCCTGTTCAAGAATCACAAGAGGAGGAGGTATACTTGGAAAAGGCCGGGAGATACGGGAAGATTTCAATTAGATTACATCATGGTCAGACAGAGATTCCGAAATCAGATACTGGATTGTAAGGCGTGCCCAAGAGCAGATATAGACTCAGATCACAATATAGTAGCGATGAAGAGTAGGCTGAAGTTCAAGACATTAGTCAGGAAGAATCAATACGCAAAGAAGTGGGATACAGAACTACTAAGCAATGACGAGATACGTTTGAAGTTCTCTAACGCTATAGATACAGCAGTAAGGACTAGCGCAGTAGGCAGTACAGTTGAAGAGGAATGGACATCTCTAAAAAGAGCCATCACAGAAGTTGGGAAGGAAAACATAGGTACAAGGAAGGTAGCTGCGAAGAAACCATGGGTAACAGAAGAAATACTTCAGTTGATTGATGAAAGGAGGAAGTACAAACATGTTCCGGGAAAATCAGGAATACAGAAATACAAGTCGCTGAGGAATGAAATAAATAGGAAGTGCAGGCAAGCTAAGACGAAATGGCTGCAGGAGAAATGTGAAGACATCGAAAAAGATATGATTGTCGGAAGGACAGACTCAGCATACAGGAAAGTCAAAACAACCTTTGTTGACATTAAAAGCAACGGTGGTAACATTAAGAGTACAACGGGAATTCCACTGTTAAATGCAGAGGAGTGAGCAGATAGGTGGAAAGAATACATTGAAAGCCTCTATGAGGGTGAAGATTTGTCTGATGTGGTAGAAGAAGAAACAGGAGTCGATTTAGAAGAGATAGGGGATCCAGTATTAGAATCGGAATTTAAAAGAGCTTTGGAGGACTTACGGTCAAATAAGGCAGAAGGGATAGATAACATTCCATCGGAATTTCTAAAATCATTGGGGGAAGTGGCAACAAAACCACTATTCACGTTGGTGTGTAGAATATATGAGTCTGGCGATATACCATCTGACTTTCGGAAAAGCGTCATCCACAAGACGGCAAGAGCTGACAAGTGCGAGAATTATCGCACAATCAGCTTAACATCTCATGCATCGAAGCTGCTTACAAGAATAATATACAGAAGAATGGAAAAGAAAATTGAGAATGCGGTAGGTGACGATCAGTAAAGGGATGAGAGAGGCAATTCTGACGTTACGAATAATGATGGAAGCACGGCTAAAGATAAATCAAGACACTTTCATAGGATTTGTCGACCTGGAAAAAGCGTTCGACAATATAAAATGGTGCAAGCTGTTCGAGATTCTGAAAAAAGTAGGGGTAAGCTATAGGGAGAGACGGGTCATATACAATATGTACAACAACCAAGAGCGAATAATAAGAGTGGACGATCAAGAACAAAGTGCTCGTATTAAGAAGGGTGTAAGACAAGGCTGTAGCCTTTCGCCCCTACTCTTCAATCTGTACATCGAGGAAGCAATGATGGAAATAAAAGAAAGGTTCAGGAGTGGAATTAAAATACAAGGTGAAAGGATATCAATGATACGATTCGCTGATGACATTGCTATCCTAAGTGAAGAAGAATTAAATGATCTGCTGAACGGAATGAACAGTCTAATGAGTACACAGTATGGTTTGAGAGTAAATCGGAGAAAGACGAAGGTAATGAGAAGTAGTAGAAATGAGAACAGCGAGAAACTTAACATCAGGATTGCTGGTCACGAAGTCAATGAAGTTAAGGAATTCTGCTACCTAGGCAGTAAAATAACCAATGACGGACGGATCAAGGAGGACATCAAAAGCAGACTCGCTATGGCAAAAAAGGCATTTCTGGCCAAGAGAAGTCTACTGATATCAAATACCGACCTTAATTTGAGGAAGAAATTTCTGAGGATGTACGTCTGGAGTACAGCACTGTGTGGTAGTGAAACATTGACTGTGGGAAAACCGGAACAGAAGAGGACCGAAGCATTTGAGATGTGGTGCTATTGACGAATGTTGAAAATTAGGTGGACTGATAAGGTAAGGAATGAGGAGGTTCTACGCAGAATCGGAGAGGAAAGGAATATGTGGGAAACACTGATAAGGAGAAGGGACAGGATGATAGGACACCTGCTAAGACATGAGGGAATGACTTCCATGGTACTAGAGGGAGCTGTAGAGGGCAAAAACTGTAGAGGAAGACAGAGATTGGAATACGTCAAGCAAATAATTGAGGACGTAGGTTGCAAGTGCTACTCTGAAATGAAGAGGTTAGCACAGGAAAGGAATTCGTGGCGGGCCGCATCAAACCAGTCAGTAGACTGATGACTAAAAAAAAAAAAAAAAAAAAAAAAAAAAAAAAAAGTCAGTAGTGGATCAATATTAAGTTTTACAATCTGGATAGTGAATCCATCATGAACAGTAGAATCCGATCTAATCCACATGATGATGCTTTGTACGTGCGCAGTATTTCTTTCTAAATAGTGAGCACACTGTAAATAAAATTTAAAAAAAGCGAGGCATTACGAAGGAATTATCCGGACACGATGAAAGTCGGTAGATATGATGTACATGTAAAGACGAACAGATCATCACAATTTAAGAAAAATTCACCGGTAAGAGCTTCACAAACAGAATAAGTCAATAAAGCCATGGTCCACCTCTCCTGTTATGCAATCAGTTATTCGGCTTGGTATTGAATGATATAATACTTGAATATCCTCCTGAGGAATATCGTGTCAAATGATGTCCAATTGGCGCATCAGATCTTCAAAATTCCGAGCTGGTTGGAGGACACCGCCCATAATGTTCTAAACACTCTCAGTTGGGGACAGATCCTACAATCTTGCTAGCGAGAGTAGGGGTTGCAGGCAGTAGAAACATTCACCGTGTGCGGGCGGGAGTTATCTTGCTGAAATGTAAATCCACGATGGTTTCCCATGAAAGACAACTAGACGCACATAAAATATTGTCGACGTACCAGTGTGCAGTAAGGGTCTCGCGAATGACAACCAAAGGGATCATGCTTTGAAAATAAATGGAACCCCGACCATCACTTTCGATGCAGGATTCATCACTGAAGACAATTCTGCTCCAGTCAATGAGATTCCAGACCGAAGACGTGTCTGGAGACGCCCCAGGCAGTGATACCAACCTAACTGTAGGCCGCCAGACGGCTCGACAACCAGGAGTGATGATCTGCGATGCCATCTCTTTTCACAGGAGGACATCTATGGTTCTCATCCGTTCCAGTGCAGTGCTACGTCAACGATGTTCTACGCCCCGCTTTATTGCCTTTCACGGCAAGCCGCCATGGGCTTACATTTAAGCAAAAATGCCCGCCCGCACACGGAGAGAGTTTCTACTATTTGTCTTCGCGCTTGACGAACCGTGTCGGTACTTTCCAACTTTGCAAGAGTCAGAGCTGTGTGCGGCCAAACGGCACGCGGCAGATCAGATAGGTCTGCCCGACGTTGTTGCGATGGCGACTGACACCTCGTCCAACCACTCACCGTGCTTTTGTTCACTGTCAGGTCTCCGTAGACATTCTACAGGCTTATATGAATATTGGCGATGCTCTGATTATCTGCCAAAAGAAGCTGAATGATAGTTCAATGCTTGGAACTCACCTCTGTTACAGAAACCACTTTGGAGGCTACGTATAGCGTTGCCAGTTATCGGAGATTAATCAAACTATTGGAGTTGAAGCGGGAATATTTCACAACGTCCCACAACAAATTTTACCATTCTTTAAAACTGAATTTGGCCGAGAAGAAATTCGTTGCGTTACTTATTAAATGCCCCTCATATAATTGATTCGTGATGAGAACTGTACTCGCTCTGCCGGCCGCGGTGGTCTAGCGGTTCTGGCGCTGCAGTCCGGAACCGCGGGACTGCTACGGTCGCAGGTTCGAATCCTGCCTCGGGCATGGGTGTGTGTGATGTCCTTAGGTTAGTTAGGTTTAAGTAGTTCTAAGTTCTAGGGGACTTATGACCTAAGATGTTGAGTCCCATAGTGCTCAGAGCCATTTGAACCATTTGTACTCGCTCTTCTACCATGCTACTGCTGATATAATACAGTGGATAACACTTGTACGAGACGGAAGCAAAGAACAAATACATTTTAAGATATACTAGCGTTACGTGTGAACACAACCTTAGCGAGCTTACGTGCCGCTCTGAAATGAATGAAGCGAGAACGAGGTGAAGTGGTAGTAGAATAGGAAGTACCGTCGGCAAACGTTCTGCAATACAGCTCGCGCTGTGTAGACGTGGGTCTACAGGGGGTAAGAGAAATAATGTGAACACCTTTACTTACTTGGGAATGGTTTGTTAATAAGGGGCTGGACGCTCATTTGCCCATAATAAAGCTGCGACTCTTCTTGGTTCAAATGGTTCAAATGGCTCTGAGCACTATGGGACTCAACTGCTGAGGTCATTAGTCCCCTAGAACTTAGAACTAGTTAAACCTAACTAACCCAAGGACATCACAAACATCCATGTCCGAGGCAGGATTCGAACCTGCGACCGTAGCGGTCTTGCGGTTCCAGACCGCACGGCCACTCCGGCAGGCTGACTCTTCTTGGAATACTGGCATATAATGATTGTATAGTCTCCAGTGTAATGTTATGCCACTCTTGGATCAAAACCTCTTCTAACTCCTGTAATGACGAGGGAGGCAGAAATCTGCTCCGGAGTCTGCCCTCCAATACTGTCCACAAGGCTTCCATAATGTTCAAGTCCGGAGAGTGTGCTTGCTAGAGAAGACGCTGTTCAGTTGCGTGGTCCTCATTGTACTGTCCTGTGTAAGCGGGTGTACTGTTGTTGTTGTGGTTTTCTGTCCTGAGACTGGTTTGATGCAGCTCTCCATGCTACTCTATCCTGTGCAAGCTCCTTCATCTCCCAGTACCTACTGCAGCCTACATCCTTCTGAATTTGCTTAGTGTATCCATCTCTTGGTCTCCCTCTACGATTTTTACCCTCCACGCTGCCCTCCAATGCTAAATTGGTGATCCCTTGATGCCTCAGAACATGTCCTACCAACCGATCCCTTCTTCTAGTCTAGTTGTGCCACAAATTTCTCTTCTCCCCAATTCTGTTCAATACCTCCTCATTAGTTATGTGATCTACCCATCTAATCTTCAGCATTCTTCTGTAGCACCACATTTCGAAAGCTTCTACTCTCTTCTTGTCCAAACTATTTATCGTCCATGTTTCACTCCCATACATGGCTACACTCCACACACATACTTTCAGAAACTACTTCCTGACACTTAAATCTATACTCGATGTTAACAAATTTACTACTTAAAGCGTCTCATTTCCTAATCTAAGTCCCGCAGCATCACCCGATTTATTTCGACTACATTCCATTATCCTCGTCTTGCTTTTGTTGATGTTCATCTTATATCCTCCTTTCAAGACACTGTCCATTCCGTTCCGTTCAGCTGCTCTTCCAGGTCCTTTGTTATTTCTGACAGAATTAAAATTTCATCGGGGAACCTCAAAGTTTTTATTTCTTCTCCGTTGATTTTAATACCTACTCCGAATTTTTCTTTTGTTTCCTTTACTGCTTGCTCAATATACAGATTGAGTAACATCGGGGAGAGGCTACAACCCTGTCTCACTCGCCTCCCAACCACTGCTTCCCTTTCATGGCCCTCGACTCTGATAACTGCCATCTGGTTTCTGTACAAATTGTAAATAGCCTTTCGCTCCCTGTATTTTACCCCTGCCACCTTCAGAATTTGAATGAGAGTATTCCAATCAACATTATCAAAAGGTTTCTCTAAGGGCAAATGCTAGAAACGTAGTTTGCCTTTCCTTAATCTGTCTCCTAAGGTAAGTCGTAGGGTTAGTATTGCCTCACGTGTTCCAACATTTCTACGGAATCCAAACTGATCTTCCCTGAGGTCGGCTTCTACCAGTTTTTCCATTCGTCTGTAAAGAATTCATGTTAGTATTTTGCAGCCGTGGCTTATTAAACTGATAGTTTGGTAATTTTCACATCTGTCACCACCCGGTTTCCTTGGGATTCCATTATTATATTCTTCTTGAAGTCTGAATGCACTATCGTCCTGAAATATGGCATCGTTGTTGGGGAACAACATTTGAACCATGGGGTGCAGCTGATCACCTAAAATGTTCACATAATCGTTGGCTGTAACACGGCCTTGGAAAATAATGACGGAACCAGCAGAATACCATGATATGGGTACCTACACCATCACACTTCCACCTCCATTCTTAATCGCTGGAATCAAGCAGTCAGGATTGGGGTTTCTTCCGGCGTTCTCCAGACGTAAACCAGGCCCGATATTGGAAATAACGAAAACGTTGACTTGTCGGACCATATGACGTGTTCCCACACCGAGCGAGGTGGCGCAGTGGCTAGCACACTGGACTCGCATTCGGGAGGACGACGGTTCAATGCCGTCTACAGCCATCCTGATTTAGGTTTTCCGTGATTTCCTTAAATCGTTTCAGGCAAATGCCGGGATGGTTCCTTTGAAAGAGCACGGCCGATTTCCTTCCCCATCCTTCCCTAACTCGAGCTTGCGCTCCGTCTCTAATGACCTCGTTGTCGACGGGACGTTAAACAACACTACCCTAACCTAACCCCGTGTTCCCACTGATCAGACGTGCAGGATTTATGCTCCTGACACCACGTTTTACGCTTCTTTGCGTTGGTTGTCGTTGCTAATGGCTTCGGCATAGCAGCTCGTCCACGAATATTCGCTTTGTGGAGTTCTCGGCGAACAGTGTCGACAGATACGGGGTCTTGAAGATGGCTATTGAGCTCTGCAGTCACTTTATTCGGCGCAGTTTTGCCTTGTTTTGAGATAATTCTTGTTAGCGTAAGACGATCTCTGTCATTTGGTTTTGATTTGCGCCTGCTATTACGTTTACACGATGACGTCTTTCCATGTTTTGTGTAGGCTGTCATGACTGTTGAAATAGTTGCTCTTGAATCAGTCAGTAAGTTGGCTGTCTTTGTTACTGATGCTCCAGCTAATCAGTCCCCCACAGTCTGCCCTCTTTGGATTATCTTCACATATTTCATGAAACATTCAAAAACAGAAACTAACTGTCCTCTGATATAATAACAAAGTATTATTCTATGGAAATTCTATGTAGTAGTCATACAACAGTCCAAGTGTCATTATCGCAATTTGTCTAAGTTCCTTGACCACAGCCCACGGCCGGCCGGGGTGGCCGAGCGGTTCTAGGCGCTACAGTCTATATCCGCGCGACCGCTACGGTCACAGGTTCGAATCCTGCCTCGGGTATGGATGTGAGTGATGTCCTTAGGTTAGTTAGGTTTAAGTAATTCTAATTTCTAGGGGACTGATGACCTCAGAAGTTAAGTCCCATGTAACAAACACCAGTTGACTTTGACATTTTGCCTTATGATATCTCAACATCGTGACTATTTTACATTTTTTTGCTGCTACATTGTGATACTCTGTGTACATTTTTGCACCTGAACACTGTCTATGTTTTTTGACATATTACGTTTTCTGTCATGCTATGCTGTATGCTCAATTATATCACTAGAAACCAGCTTTTATTTAATGGGTATATGATTTAAATGCAAGACATTAATCATTGTTCATCATTTTCAGAAAGAAATAACGTGTAAAAGAAATAAATTAAACAGAAACGGGAATTTCACCTTCGGAATGAACGAAAGAAGATGCAATACATCGTCACGAAGAGTAAATGGATCAGAATTAACAAGCATTAACAAGAATATACTATACACATCGTATGATAGCAGTCTTAACTAATTTTTTCTTTCAGAATATGAGGCGATTGATGTAGGCTATCAGACAGAACTACACATCTTAGTTTTCGTGATGAAATATGCTAGAAATAAAGAACTCTATACTACGAATAGTTGTATAATGAATAATGAAGTGACTTTTTTGCAGATGATAATGAATGATGATGAATAGTGATGCAGAATATGCTAATATGGATAGTGAAGTTTTTCTTTACACGTGATGATAATAATGGAATTATAGTGAAATGGATAATGAAGTTTTTGTTTGCAGGTGATGATAGTGATGATAATGAAGTTTATCTTTACAGATAAGGATGATGTTGAAGTTTATGTATTTATGCTATGTAGTTATTTAAGTATTTATTGCAGTTCGTCTTGACAGTATGTCTTATGTCGCATGCTATGATGACTGAAGGTTTTGGACAGGACAGCTAGAGAACATATGTATTTAATACACATTTCATTACCTGTTAATTCGACGTTCACTACTTTTCAGCGTAATATGCGTTTCTTCTTTCAGTTTAATAATCCATTTTGTATGTTTTGCAGGAGAAATTATTCATGAAATTAATGTGCTATAAGCAGTTGGTCATTAAACCTGTGTCATTCATGAATGTGATCACATGTACTCTATTTGTTTCATAACCTTGCTACAGCTGACTCATGACGAATGACGTTACACATCTTCATTTGCAGCAATAAGTCAAATGCAAATATTATTATGCCTCAGCAATTTATTATCGATCCCAACGCAATGCATTGCTAGCACAAAAAAAAAATGTATTACCAGTCCCAAATAATGCTACCAATTTAAAAGAGTTATGAGTAATACTGAATGATGTTTTCTAATCACAGACTTTGAGCAATAGTTACAGAGTGTTACATTTTAATTATGCCTTATGTCACTTAAATGATGAGTTCTGAGTAATAGTGAATGATATTTTGTAATAATGCATGCATGCTCTACACTAATTAGCTCCTGTTTTGACTGATGACTTCTGATGGTTTGTAACTGCTCAATGAGTGCCAATGTTCTCTGTAAACAGATAACTTATGAACATTATTCTGTAATACTTCATACATGGTACAGAAATGTTCAGTAACTGGGCGATGAGTGCCACGAATTACTCAAATGAGTTGATAGACTAGTAATTATCAATGATGACTGGCATAAGACTTAATGTCCTTCACCTTCTGATCTAATTACCAGTAATTACTGTACTATCCGTTTGTCCTGTCTATCCTCATACTCATGGAGCACTGTATTTGGTTTTTGCACTAATTCTGCGTTGGTGTAGCTTACAAGAACGTGGTGTTGACACGACATGCTGCCCACCACCTTGAGCGATGGAGATGTTATTATGGTCCCACTGTTTGGTGTACCTAATGTACTACCAAAATAACATGGAATATCAATACGACATTTCAGTGTCTTGGCTACACAGATTAATACTTCAGGGAAAAGAACTTCAGATTGTCTCACTTGGTGTTGTGCTTCTGTAGAAAGATACGGACTTTCAGTGCAGCTGCGTGCAACCTAATGTGCTACAACCGTGATGCAATCCTTCCCTTTCCTATCCTAGTTCTTGTAATGCGTGTGCACTTTTGTCATTTGTTAATATGATTTGTACTCATAGCCTATACATTTTGTGATTTCCTGATATGTTCTGTACTACAGTGCGTGTGCACTTTTGCCATTTGTTAATATGTTTTGTACTCATTGCGTATACATATTGTCATTACTTGATATACTCTGTACTCAGTGCATGTGCACTATATTTAATTTCATGTTCTGCACTTATGTATATCTATATATTCTGTGACTGTAAACTTAGTTAATTAAGAAAAATTTGTTGCTCATGGCAAGTCCAATTGACTCACCATCGCTGCCAAATTCTCGCCCTCCCAGTGGAGGGTTATGTAAGAGGTATGCGCTATATGCGCTGCCTGCAATAGGCAAGGCATAGGAGAGTCTCTGACCAGAGAGCAGTATGTAGTTAGTTGTTGCTTGTCGCTAGCCGACAGTAGTCTGCGTGAGTCTGCAGTAGGCGGCAGTAGTCGACGAGTGTCTGCGCTTGTCTGCGGTCTGCTCTGGTCGGGACTCTGGAGGATGAGTATTATTGTAGAAGGTAATGAAGCAGCCTTGCGCATACCTAGTAATGTATGTTAACTGTCATCCAATTTCTTTTAAAAAATGCCCCAATAATAATTTTTATAATATAAAGTAATTTTTTTTAAAAAAAGCATTCATTTCAATTTAAAGATTTTATTCAATGGATTATCTTTCCTTTCATGAATCACAAAGCATAGGCCAGCATTGCACGGAGCTGTGCCGAAAATTTTCTTATGCAAGAGCAGATATGTTCGCAGTTTTTATTGAGGTAAGAATTTTTGCTTTTTTTATTCAGAATACAGGGCCGAGGCGCAGCGCTGCTGTCGTCATAAAATTTACCAGGTTACTGAATTTTTTTTATTATTTCCGTGTTTAGGAATTGAATTTTGTGGTTACATTAAATGTGAATGCATTTCTGCATACATATTATAAATGGGAAGCAATTTTGTTCAGAGGTTACAATATTAAAAAATACATTTTAAATAATTATTTTTTGTGGGGAGGTTACAGCGTAACTATAATAATGGTGCTTCATCTTTATGTAAGTACTGATATATTTTCGTCAAATACTGCCTTGCCACTTACAATTGTCCCACTTGTATCTGTTTGGCCACCAGCAAAAAAATTGATCAAATGGCTGTGAGCACTATGGGACTTAACATCTGAGGTCATCAGTCCCCTAGAACTTAGAACTACTTAAACCTAACTAACCTAAAGACGTCACACACATCCATGCCCGAGGCAGGATTCGAACCTGCGACGGTAGCGTTCGCGCGGTTCCAGACTGCAGCGCCTAGAACCGCTCGGCCACATTGGCCGGCAGTCACCAGCAAATTTTTTTTTGTATTTATACAGTGATCTCCAGCAGTATAAATATGTACATGAATGTATAAACACCTGAGTATGGGCGCAAGCCCGAAACCGGTCGTGTGACAAATAAATAACCTTTTATTGTGACTGGTAGCGGGTTCCCGGGTTCGATTCCCGGCGGGGTCAGGGATTTTCTCTGCTTCGTGATGGCTGGGTGTTGTGTGCTGTCCTTAGATTAGTTAGGTTTAAGTAGTTCTAAGTTCTAGGGGACTGATGACCATAGATGTTAAGTCCCATAGTGCTCAGAACCATTTGAACCATTTTTTGACTGGTAGCGGATATTTTTCTACACCCTATAAAGGAACAGTCACGGAGTTCGACAGCATCCACTATGGATAAAATTCATATTCTGTTACGTCTTTCGATGTACGTCGACCTCAACCTCTGAATGCAAATGCACAACGTTTACTAGTCGTAAACAGCCTGGACCTATGCCTAGTCCGTACTGAACACGCACAGTCCAGCGTGACGCGTGCCTTGCCTGCGTTGTTGACCGTCAAACACAACCATCCCATTACTACTACCGTTCACATTATTTTGCCTATCCCTAGAAGGTGTAGAAGGGCAAGGCCGACCACAGCAACGTTCGCGGACGAGTTTCAACGACCCGTTACGTCCACCAGCGAGTAAGAAAGAAGGACTGCCTGGCCAGCGACTGTGGGGAGAGGAAGACTGGAGTGCTACGCAGCCTTCAGAGGCTGGTTTCTTGCAGGGCTGCCGTCGCCCCGGCAGATGGAGCAGGACTCACTCACACACCCCCTACCCACCCGTACCACCCCCGCAGATTTCCCTCCTTTCCTTTTTCCCCGGCTTTTCCCGCCGCCCGTGTTGCCGCCGCCGGCGTGTCGGACGCCTTGATGGCGCCGGGGATGCGAGATCGAACACGGCAGGGGGGTGGGGGTGGGAATCCATTAAAACCGCCCCCGCTGCGCTGGGCCGGCGACCGCCCTCGCCCCTAATCACTTTCCTATGGCCACCGGAAGAAGACGGGGCCAGAGCGGCGGGCGAGCGAAACCACCCCTGATATCGCCTCGCAGTGTCCCAGTGCGTGTAGCTAACCCTCGGCTACCCAAGACGTGTTCTGAATCTCTTCCCTACAAAATGGATATTTCCGCTCTACATCCGCGTCCAGCTCAGTGTGTGATACTGTAATTATATGGCCCAGCCAGTGGAGGGTGAGGAAAATAACATAAGCTGCCCAAAATATACTCTAGTGGCCATTAAAATTGCTACGTATGAAGATGACGTGCTACAGACGCGAAATTTAACCGACAGGATGAAGATTCTGTGATATGGAAATGATTAGCTCCCCAGAGCATTCACACAAGGGCGACGCCGGTGGCGACACCTACAACGTGCTGACACGAGGAAAGTTTCCAACCGATTTCTCATACACAAACAGCAGTCGACCGGCGTTGCCTGGTCATCGTTGTTGTGATGTCTCGTGTAAGGAGGAGAAATGCGTACCATCACGTTTGCAACTTTGATAAAGGTCGGAATGTAGCCTCTCGCGATTGCGGTTTATCGTATCGCGACATTGCTGCTGGCTTTGGTCGAGATCCAATGACTGTTAGCAGAATATGGAATCGGTAGGTTCGGAAGGGTAATACGGAACGCCGTGCTGGATCCCAACGGCCTCGTATCACTAGCAGTCGAGATGATATTCATACAAACACCTATATCAGGCAAGGTTGCATATCTCACTCACTCACCAGTCATACAAATTAGGTGCGTCGACAAGAGATTCCTACCATATGACACACATATTGTCACTAATGTCGCGTATGACATATCAGACGTGTTTTCCGGTGGAGGTTTTGGTTGACATGTCGCCTTGTCATCAGACGTTTGCGGTTCCCATTCGAAAACCATTTACTTTCAACTGCTAATAGAGTAAACGCAGGCTTCCGCGGCCGTTGTCACAGTCAATAAAATTTTTCTGGGTTTGAGGCCACGTTTTATCTGTAAAATTCCGACGTTTCGGCGACTGTTGCAAGGCGCCTTCCTCAGGGTGTGTTGCTAACTACTGAATGAGCACTAGTTTGGATCATTATATACTATGGAGGAGTGCTGTCATTGGATGTGAGGGTGAGAGGAAGGATATTAGGAATTCATTTTATTTTCCAAACTAGTGTTCATTCAGCAGTTAGCAATACACCCTGAGGAAGGCGCCTCGCAACAGTCGCCGAAACGTCGGCATTTTACAGATGACAATGCGGCCTCAAACCCAGAAGAATTTTATTGACTGTGCTAATAGAGTAGTTGCGCAGAATCAACTGCGATTAAAGGTTGCTTACACCTCGCTGTGGAAACGGACTTTACACCACGACACAGACACAAATTCGAACACAGCGAAGAAAAAAAAATTGCGTGATGGAAGTCTGTACACGGCTCGCCCGCATGGTAGCCCAACACCGTGACCACATGTTATTTTTATTTTAGTTCGGTATTCTTCTTTGTGTTTTGTCTGGGCGGACGAGACGTAACACCAGTTCAAGATGATCGTTGCTTTCGTTACTAGTTTTTCTATTACTGAGAACAATCAGCCTTCTGACCGAACACGCTGAGCTACCGTGCCGGCTTAACCTCTACGTCCTTGGTTGCTTACAAATTGGTTCAAATGGCTCTGAGCACTATGGGACTTAACATCAGGGGTCATCAGTCCCCTAGAACTTAGAACTACTTAAACGCAACTATCCTAAGGACATGACACACATCCATGCTCGAGGCAGGATTCAAACCTGCGACCGTTGCAGTTGCGTTGTTCCGAACTGAAGCGCCTAGAACCGCTCGGCCACCGCAGCCGGATTTGCTTGTTTACTTGCTGTATGTTGCATTTCTAGTCCTTTGACCGTTCACTGTATCTATTTTTTTAATTTTTTTTTTTTTTACAGTTCAGTTCACCTTCTTCCTGTTTTCATGCTTGATCTGTGTTCAGTCTTTGACGGATTCTCCACTGAGCCACCTTACCACTAAATCTGAGGGCGCTGGGATGGGGAGTTTCTCTCGTAAGGTTTCCTCACTCCAACTCAAAATGTGGTTTCCAGTACGCCGGAATAGTCATGAACCGTGACGCGAACCCATAACATACAACATGGCGGCGACAATGCAACGTAGTATTATATATTGCATAAGAGAAAATGAATGATTTCGTTTGTATCGAAATAATTTGGGAAGAAATTGGTTGCGAAGCATATATTTTATTAGCAAACACAATAAAAAAAGGAGATATAAAACTCAGTTTCACAATAAGTAATCAAATACTCGTCCCCAATAAACAAAGCAATGATTCGTCTGCAAGTTAGGAGAGGGTAATGACACTGAATCTACAGTAATGGGAATTTTGAAATGTGAAAATACGGCCTCTTAATTTGACCAGGAAGGAAAACGAGGAAGGGTTAGACCGTTGGGGTTTTGGCAGACTTGATGCATTAGTACAACATACAAAGCAATTCCGCACAGACCGAATTACATTAATCTCAATTAAGAATGTAATTAAACGCAGGATTTTTTTCTATGGATTGGAAGGAGGCTTCGAAGAGAACTTCAGCAAAGTAGCACGCGTGGAACATGACGAAAGCTACTGTTAAGAAAGGAAATAAATTTCCTTTGGGTGTCCACGATCATAGTGCATATTTTGTGAATAAAACCTTACAGATCACATAATAAATTTCTGTATTTATTACGCCGTCACGGCTGCTGGCATGCTAAGGCACCTGCATTTAACATTTAAAAAAAAATACCTGCACCAAAAACTTGGAACTTGCAAAAACAATAGGAAGAGTCAGCACCAAAATCCTATGCTAATCAGGGTATCAGCTGAAAAACTGGCATTAAAAAAAAAAAGATATCCAAAGCTTTTGTTAGTTGACTCCCTCCTTAGCCTGATGGTGAACAACACTGATTCTCGGTCTTTATGTTCCTTTCATGTTAATTGCAGATACCTGACGATGACAGTAGGAGAGACGGGTTAATAAATAAAGAAACTTATTAAGCAAAATAGACGGCATTAGTCGTAAAGCAAGCTATTGTCCCGACGTCAGGAGTGCAAGTATCACAAACCTCTGTCCTGTATAACGTACTTGTTTCTATAGGGGTTGGGCCAAAACAGGGAGACACCAAGAACACAACACGTTACAATGCCTAATAAGGTGCAGGAAACCAGTTTACTTTCAAAACAGCTTCCAGTAGCCTCGGAATGTATAAATACAGGTTCTGAACGGTTTTCAGGAGAATCTTATAGCATTAGCCGTAAAAACAATGACACGTTTAGGCAATGCTGACAAGAGGTGGATAGAGATCACACATCTTTGTCACCAAAACAGACCGCAAAGGCTCAGTAATGTTGAGATCTGGTAACTGTGGTGGCGAGGGGAGATGTGACGTTTAAGACGATGACCTGTCTTGGACGATGCGAGCTGCGTGTAGAGGGGCCCTGTCGTCTGGGAAAGCAGCATCACCATTAGGGAACAAACATAGTATCACAGGACGTACCTGATCAGACAAAATAATCACATAATTATTGGCAGAGAAACCATGGAGTGTGAGATTTAAAACTTTCCCGGCGTACATATTGTTCCACAAAATTTCGGGCGAACTGCCGGATGTTTGCAACTTCCTGCCACAATATTTCGGAGCACAGTCTTCTGGCCATCTGCGGGTGATACTGGCGAAAACTCCCTGGCAATAGGTGTGGAGCTGACATTACAACGCTGTTTGAGAACACCCTCTCATCTACATATTTTTTTATATAACAATTAGTTTTATGAGCAATCAGACGGTGTCGACATGGGGCCAATCTTTTTATGGAACATTTTGAGGAGCAAGCACTCGCCTCAGCCACTTTTAAACCAACAGTATTTTGGCTATAAGGTGATGATACTTTTATAGTTTGGCCTCATGGTTGGGATCGTCTGCGAGATTTCCTACAACATATGAACTCCATACATGGCAATATAAAATTTACTATGGAGTTAGAGAAGGAGGGTTGCCTGCCATTTTTAGACGTACTGGTGAGACGTAAGAGCGATGGCACACTTGGTAATTCGGTATACAGAAAGCCCACTCACACAGATTTTTACATGCAAGCCGCTGCCGGCTGGAGTGGCCGAGCGGTTCTAGGCGCTACAGTCTGGAACTGCGAGACCACTACGGTCGCAGGTTCGAATCCTGCCTCGGGCATGGATGTGTGTGATATCCTTAGGTTAGTTAGGTTTAAGTAGTTCTACGGTCTAGGGGACTGATGACCTCAGAAGTTCCATAGTGCTCAGAGCCATTTGAACATTTTGCAAGCCGCTAGTTACCACCATCCGGCACATACGATGAGTGTCTTGAAGACATTGATTCACCGAGCCCACGTTATCTCTGACACTGATAGTTTGCAAACGGAACTGGAGTACCCGCAGACTGCGTTTCTGAAGAATGGGTACTCGGCCCACCAAGTGAGAGAGCGCTGCAGACCTGTAGGCGACGGAGCAAAGAAGAGGCCTTTAAAACGACTGCCTACTTACCATATTCTGGTAATATTTCAGGGCAAATACACAGAATACTAAGAAAATATAAAGTGAAAGCAATCTTTCGCCCTCCTGCAAAAATTTCGTCACTGTTGGGATCTATCAAAGACGACCTAGTGCTGCGCAAGGCAGGTCTTCACAGGATTCCGTGTGAATGCGGGAAATCTTATAAAGGGTAAACGACGCTTACTGTGCAGGATCACATTGTAGAACATCAGCGGTATACTCGCCTTCTGCAGCCTTGTAAGTCTGCCATCGCCCAACACTATATTTCAACTGGCCATGACATGAATTACAGTGAGACAAAAACTGTGGCTCATACGTCTAACTTTTGGAATTCTATTATTAATGAATCCGTGGAAAGACGGCTGTCTGACAACGAGTCTCTTATTAATCGTGACGGCGGTTACCATTTGAATTCGGCATGGAATCCAATTGTCGAAAAACTTCGTGTCCTCCGTAACCGGCGTGGGTCTGTGATGGAACCGCGGGAACACAATCGAATTGATATCGATGCGGCGAGTTTTCACCACGGAGGGCGCGCGGCGCAGCAGAATCGAACGCGCTCAAGTAGCGCACCCGCAATGCCAAGTGAATCAGAAAATGTTCAAACGTGTGTGAAATCTTATGGAACTTAACTGCTAAGGTCATCAGTCCATAAGCTCACACACTACTTAACCTAAATTATCCTAGGGAAAAACACACACACACACACACACACACACACACACACACACACACACACACACACGCCCCAGGGAGGACTCGAATCTCCGCGGGGACCAGCCGCACAGTCCATGACTGCAACCAAGTGAATCCACCACGCATGTGTCGGAGGGGCTTTAAAGACTAGAGCTCAGGGAGTTTTCGCCAGTATCACCTGAAGATGGCTAGAAGACTCTGCACCGAAATATTGTGGCAGGAAGTTGCAAACATCCAGCAATTCGCCCGAAATTTTGTGGAACAACCATGGAATACCACGATGCGGCTGTTCAAAAAAAAAAAAAAAAAAAATCACCGAACCCCGGCCATGTTCCTTTTTTGGGACTAAACTCGCCCCTGCAGTTGCAGACAGTGTGGAATAAGGCTCACCCGACCAAACGACTTTCTTCCATTGCCCCAAAATCCCAGTTTTATGGCGTCAGCACCGTATTTTCTTGTTATGGTCATTTGCATCACTGATGAATGGTTTTGGAATTCTAGGTCTCCCTACTATCCCGTGCTGATGGAGTTCCCTTGGTGTTGCTTCAGAAGTGCCTTTTGCAGCTATCGTTCCCTTATTTTTCGTCACAATTTTCTTCAACGGCTGTCCTTCACGATCACTCAAGACACACTTTTGTCCGGTTTGTGGCTTGGCGTACGATGTTTTTCGCTTTCGCTGTATGCGGTGCAAATCTTTGACACGGTGCCTCTTGAAACAAACACTTCGGGCACCTTTAAGCACTCACCATGCGAGCACCAACAATTTGCCAACATTCAAAGTCGCTAATCTCCGATATAATGCGAGGACAGCTACACAGAACATTGTTCTCATCTACATCTACATCTGATCTACATCTGCATCTACATCCATACTCCGCAAGCCAGCTGACGGTGTGTGGCGGAGGGTACCTTGAGTACCTCTATCGGTTCTCCCTTCTATTCCAGTTTCGTACTGTTCGTGGAAAGAATGGTTGTCGGTATGCCTTTGTGTGGGCTCTAATCTCTCTGATTGTATCCTCATTGTCTCTTAGCGAGTTATACGTAGGAGGGAGCATTATACTGCTTGACTCCCCGGTGAAGGTATGTTCTCGAAACTTCAACAAAAGTCCATACCGAGCTACTGAGCGTCTCTCTTGCAGAGCCTTCCACTGGAGTTTATCTATCATCTCCGTAACGCTTTCGCGATTACTAAATGATCCTGTAACGAAGCGCGCTGCTCTCCGTCGGATCTTCTCTCTCTCTCTCTTCCAATCTATTTGTCAACCCTATCTGGTACGGATCCCAAAACGGTGAGCAGAATTCAAACAGTGGGGGAACAAGTGTACTGTAACCCATGTTTTCGGACTGCATTTCATTAGGATTCTTCCAATTAATATAAAAAAAAAAATGGCTCTGAGCACTATGGGACTTAACATCTGAGGTCATCAGTCCACTAGAAATTAGAACTACTTAAACGTAACTAACCTAAGGACACCACAAACATTCATGCCCGAGGCAGGACTCGAACGTGCGACCGTAGCGGTCGCGCGGTTGCAGACGAAAGCACCTAGAACCGCTCGGCCACCACGGCCGGCCCAGTTAATCTCAGTCTGGCATCCGCTTTACCGACAATTAATTTTATATGGTCATTCCATTTTAAATCACTCCTAATGCCTACTCACAGATAATTTAAGGAATTAACTGCTTCCAGTTGCTGACCTGCTATATTGTAGCTAAATGATAAAGGATCTTTCTTTCTGCGTATTCGCAGCACATTACACTTGTCTACAATGAGATTCAATTGCTATCCCTGCACCATGCGTCAATTCTTTGCAGATCCTCCTGCATTTCAGTACAGTTTTCCATTATTACAACCTCTCGATGTACTACAGCATCATCCGCAAAAAGCCTCAGTGAACTTCCGATGTTATCCACAAGGTCATTTATATATATTGCGAACAGCAACGGTCCTACGACACTCCCCTGCGGCACATCTGAAACCACTCTTACTTCGGAAGACTTCTCTCCATTGAGAATGACATGCTGCGTTCTGTTATCTAGGAACTCTTCAATCCAATCACACAATTGGTCTGAGAGTCCATATGCTCTTACTTTGTCCATTAAACGACTGTGGGGAACTGTATCGAACGCCTTGCGGAAGTCAAGAAACACGGCATCTACCTGGCAACGCGTGTGTATTGCCCTCTGAGTCTCGTGGACGAAATTCGTGCTGGGTTCCATACGATCGTCTTTTTCGAAACCCGTGCTGATTCCTACAGAGTAGATTTCTAGTCTCCAGAAAAGTCATTATACTCGAACATAATACGTGTTCCAAACTTCTACAACTGATCGACGTTAGATATATAGGTCTATAGTTCTGCACATCTGTTCGACGTCCCTTCTTGAAAACGGGGATGACCTGTGCCCTTTTCCAATCTTTTGGAACACTATGCTCTTCCAGAGACCTACGGCACACCGCTGCAATAAGGGGAGCAAGTTCCTCCGCGTACTCTGTGTAAAATGTAACTGGTATCCCATCAGGTCCAGCGGCCTATCCTCTTTTGAGCGATTTTAATTGTTTTTCTATCCCTCTGTCATCTATTTCAATATCTACCATTTTGTCATCTGTGCGACAATCTAGAGAAGGAATTACGAGTGCAGTCTTCCTCTGTGAAACAGCTTTGGAAAAAGACATTTAGTATTTCTGCCTTTAGTCTGTCCTCTGTTTCAGTACCATTTTGGTCACAGAGTGTCTGGACATTTTGTTTTGATCCACCTACCGATTTGACGTAAGATCAAAATTTCTTAGGATTTTCTGCCAAGTTAGTACATAGAGCTTTCCTTTCGAATTCGTTGAACTCCTCTCGCATAGCCCTCCCCACACTACATTTCGCTTCGCGTATTTTTTGTTTGTCTGCAAGGCTTTGGCTATGTTTATGTTTACTGTGAAGTTCCCTTTCCTTCCGTAGCAATTTTCTAAGTCGGTTGTTGTACCGCGGTGGCTCTTTTCCATCTCTTACTATCTTGCTTGGCACATACTCATCTAATGCATATTGTGCGATGGTCTTGAACGTTGTTCACTGATCCTCAACACTATCTGTATTTGAGATAAAACTTTTGTGTTGAGCCGTCAAGTACTCTGAAATCTGCAATTTGTCACTTTTTCTAAACGGAGAAATTTTCCTACCTTTTTTAATATTTATATTTAGGGCTGAAATCACCGATGCTGTGACAGCTCTATGTTCTGACCACTACCGACATATGCAACGCACTGAGGATGTTGTACAGGTGAGGCTTGTGGTAAAATACAGCAGCACTATCTTCTGGCTTAGCTAGCTTCTGCATCTAAGTTCATCCGTGAACTTCTCCACATTGTTGTGCAACCCCTGAATTAGTGAAATATTCTGCGAGCCAGGGTGTTTCCAAATCAGAGTGCAAAAATCTTACGGGACGTAGAGGATGCTCCACCGAACAATTTGTGGCAGGGAACCTTGGGTCGGAGAAGCCCGGTTAAGGAGATAATAGGAATAAAATCACATTACTGTGTACTTTTTTGTTGAAATTAATTACAGTTAACTGCAAATTCACAGAATGATAGTACCATTTGTACTGTATCTTAGAAAATGTGCTGAAACTGACGGCCATGAACCTCAATATAAGCATGACATCGGCGAACAAGATTCTGACGTACCGTGACAAATATCCCTGGTGTGTTCGAATCACATCACAGGCAGCTACAGTTCTGGCAGCTAATTCCATCTTCGTAATCACTGCGCTCTCTCATACACAAGTGAGTTTAGATATCCCCATAGGAAATAACCAAAGCCGGCCTCGGTGGTCTCGCGGTTCTAGGCGCGCAGTCCGGAACCGTGCGACTGCTACGGTCGCAGGTTCGAATCCTGCCTCGGGCATGGATGTGTGTGCTGTCCTTAGGTTAGTTAGGTTTAAGTAGTTCTAAGTTCTAGGGGACTGATGACCACAGCAGTTGAGTCCCATAGTGCTCAGAGCCATTTGAAATGTTTTGAAATAACCAAAGAGATTCAGATCAGGTGACTTCACAGGCCATGGAATAGGACTTTCCTTTCTAATACGGCGACCAAGAAATACTGTACGGATAGTGCTCCATCGTATTGTACTGTACGCCTCTGAGTAACATTGAGTAATGAATGGGTCTGTCGTTGATCCATAGCACGTTCTGTCATGCGACATTGTAAATATGATACAACACAACCACTTTATGGCAAGTAAAGTAAACAAAACCTGTATCGTGACTTCCGAGTAACTGGGGTCGTCCTTCTAGTTTCCTTGCAGGAAATAAATAATGCACATGTAAATAAACAGCACAGTACTCGTAAACTTGTGCATATGTTAGTTTTTCGAAGTTTTTGGTAAGTTGCTATGGGACCAAACTGCAGAGGTCATCCGTCCATAGGCTTACACACTACTTAATCTACGAGGGTCACTCCAAAAGAAATGCACACTATTTTTTTAAAATCCATCTTTTATTCTACATGTTTGAAAGTTTTACAGTGTCTAGATACATCCTTTAGGAACAATATTTTCATTTGTCCATATAATTTCCATCCCTCTCAACTGCCTTACGCCCTCTTGGAACCAGCTCCTGTATACCCGCACGGTAAAATTCTGGACTAACCTGTTGGAGCCACTGTTTGGCAGCGTGGACAAGGGAGTCATCATCTTCAAGCCTTGTCCCACGAAGAGAGTCTTTCAGCTTCCCAAAGAGATGATAGTCACATGGAGCCAGGTCAGGACTGTAAGGCGGGTGTTTCAGTGTTGTCCATCCGAGTTTTGTGATCGCTTCCACGGTTTTTTGACTGACATTGGCCGTGCACTGTCGTGCAACAGCAAGACTTCCTGCATTTTTGCCGATGTGGTGGAACACGACAGTCGAGCTTGAAGTTTCTTCGGAGTCGTCACATTTGAATCAGAATTTATGGTGGGTCCACTTGTCATGATGCCCACAAGCAAGAGTCCTTCAGAATCGAAAAAACACCGTAGCCATAACTTTTCCAGCAGAAGGTGTGGTTTTGAATTTTTTTTTTTTTATTGGGTGAATTTGCATGATACCACTCCATTCATTGCCTCTTCGTCTCTGGAGAAAAATGATGGAGCCAGGTTTCATCACCTGTCACAATTCTGCCAAGAAATTCATCTCCACCATACTCGTACTGTTCCAAAAGTTCGCTGCATACCGTTTTTCTTGCTTCTTTGTGAGCCACTGTCAACATCCTTGGAAGCCACCAGGCAAAAACCTTTTTTAACGCCAACACTTTCAGTATTCTGCAAACACTTCCTTCCCCTATCCCAACGTAGCGTGACAATTCGTTCACTGTGATGCGTCTGTCAGCAGTCAGCAATTCGTTAACTCTCTGCACATTGTCTGGAGTGTGTGCAGTACGAGGCCTGCCGCTACGAGGACAATCCTCAATACTGCCGCGCCCGCTTTCATCACGTAACCTGCTTGCCCACCGACTAACCGTACTGCGATCGACAGTAGCATCTCCATACACCTTTTTGAACCTCTTGTGGATGTTTCCCACTGTCTCGTTTTCACAGCACAGGAATTCTATGACAGCGCGTTCCTTCTGAGGAGCGTCAAGTGTAGCAGCCATCTTGAATACATGCTGTGACGGCGCCACTCACGGGAACAGGTCGAACTAAGTTTGAAAACAAGCGGGAAGGATGTATCTATACACTGTAAAACTTCACACACGCAGAATGAAATCTGTATTTTTACAAAAACAGTGTGCATTTCTTTTGGAGTGACCCTCGTAACTTAAGCTAACTTACTCAAAAGGCAACACATACACCCATGCCCGAGGGAGGACTCGAACCTCCGACGGGGAAGGCCGAGCGAACCGTGGCAAGGCGCCTAAGACAACGTGGCTACTCCGCGCGGCACATGTTAGTTGTAAATAAGCTGGAAAACAGTAATGATAGACAAAGCTGTAAACAAGTTTATTTCCATATCTCCTTAAGCTGGCTTTTCCGTTCCCAGCTTCTCTGCCTCTAATTCTTCATTGGAGCATTCTCTATGCCCTGCTACATTTTTGCACGCTCTTTCGGAAACACCGTGTAGGAATGCGTGGTGACTGCGGATAGGTGGCGGTCGATGGGAATATGGATCGGCAGCGAAACGTGCCGAGATAGTCCGCCCAGTTGCGATGACATTGTATTCCGGATTGCGCAGTGATAAACGCACCTGGCTAGTAAGCAGGCGATCCCGGGTTTGAATCGCAGTCCGACACAGATGCTCACTGGTCGTGGCTGATATCGCGTAATGTCCCGATACAGCTGACAGTAGCGATCTTCTCCCTTTCTTTTTCTTCTTCCCCCCTCCACCTTCAATTTGCACACTCTGTACAATCGTATCTCGATTTACAATTGACGATGTGGTACGAAGTCGAACGCCTTTCGGAAACCTGACAAGATAGAATATGAAGTTAAAATCTTCTGGGTTATTAGGCCGTTTCTTCTAAAATGATCGACGTTTCGACCCCTCGGCTGGGATCTTCTGGTGTCCACTTCTGCTAGAGCTGCGTGTTCTAGCAGTAGCGGACACCAGAAGATCCTGAGGAGGCGCAGTGGTTAGCGCACTGGACTCGCACTCGGGAGGACGATGCTCAATCCCGCATCCGGCCATCCTGATTCATGTTTTCCTTGATTTCCCTAAAATCGCTCCAGGCAGATGCTGGGATGGTTCCTCTGAAAGGGCACGGCTGATTTCCTTCCCTGAGCCCATGTGAGCGATGACCTCGCAGTTTGGTCTCTTCCCCCAAACAACCCAACCCAACTCAAGATCCTGAGGACGATCCCAGAAGAGGGGTCGAAACGTCGATCATTTTAGAAGAAAGATGACGGGGCGTAATAACCCAGAAGATTTTAACTACAGTGACAATGGCCACGAAAGTCTGCAGACTTACATGAGACAGAATATGCCCGTTCACCCGCATCTATGGGCTGCGAGATGTCATATACGGATAAAGCAAGGCGTGTTTCACCGTATGGACAACTGGAGAGGCTGCACAATTGCCACAGAAGCTCGGAGGAGCTAGGTTATTACAGAATGTACCGGAAATTATTGAAACAAAAACAAGAGGAGACGAATGAAAAATGTGTCAAAATTTGCCCCGTCGATTCGTTGCTCCCGTCTAGTGCGTGACCACCGGATACAGGCGCGGGGATGACCGCTAGGTACGGGCAGTACTACAGGCTGATGAGCCCCGGCTTTGATAAATACGGGCTAGCCCCCGGTGGCGTGTTCGTTACCCCGCGCGCAAAATTGTACTGCGGCACCGCGGACTGCCTGTCGTTAGGTGCGCGTAGCGGACCACCGACGTCGCCTGCTGATGGGTGTTTATGCAAAGTGGCCGCGGAATACAGGGTACAGCCGAGAACCCCGAATTTTGTGGGAGGCGCGCACGGTGCCGTAATGCCGGCTTCGGGAGCGACGGTGTCTCTGCGAGGGGCCTCCGGTCCGTCAGGCTGGAAGGCCGGAGCTGACCCGGGACCCAGAGGTCACTGCGTGCCTCTCAAAGGCTGGCCACGCCGACCTCGTTACCCGGGAATGCTGCCCGCCGCTCCGCGCACTTTCTCCTTACTGAGCTGATGTTGCCCGCAGTGCTACATCTGTATTGTCATTACACTACCGGCCATTAAAATTGCTACACCACGAAGATGACGTGCTACAGACGCGAAATGTAACCGACAGGAAGAAGATGCTGTAATATGCAAAGGATTAGCTTTTCAGAGCATTTACACAAGGTTGGCACCAGTGGCGACACCTACATGAGGAAAGTTTCCAACCGATTTCTCATACACAAACAGCAGTTGATTGGCGTTGCCTGGTGAAACATTGTGATGCCCCGTGTAAGAAGGAGAAATGCGTACCATCACGTTTCCGACTTTGATAAAGGTCGGATTGTAGCCTATCGCGATTGCGGTTTATCGTATCGTGACATTGCTGTTCGCGTTGGTCGAGATCAATTGACTGTTAGCAGAATATGGAATCTGTGGGTTCAGGAGAGAAATACGGAACGCCCTGCTGGATACCAACGGCCTCGTATCACTAGCAGGCATCTTATCCGCATGGCTGTAACGGATCGTGCAGCCACGTCTCGATCCTGAGTCAACAGATGGGGACGTATGCAAGACAACACCCATCTGCACGAACAGTTCGACGACGTTTGCAGCAGCACGGACTATCAGGTCGGAGACCGTGGCTGCGGTTACCTTTGACGCTGCAACACAGACAGGAGCGCCTGCGATGGTGTACTCAACGACGAACCTGGATGCACGAATGGCAAAACGTCATTTTTTTCGGATGTATGCAGGTTCTGTTTAGAGCATCATGATGGTCGCATCCGTGTTTGGCGACGTCGCGGTGAACGCACATTGGAAGCGTGTATTCGTCATCGCCATACTGGCGTATCACCCGGCGTGATGGTATGGGGCGTCATTGGTTACACGTCTCGGTCACCTCTTGTTCGAAATGGCTTGGTTCAAATGGCTCTGAGCACTATGGGACTCAACTGCTGAGGTCATTAGTCCCCTAGAACTTAGAACTAGTTAAACCTAACTAACCTAAGGACATCACAAACATCCATGCCCGAGGCAGGATTCGAACCTGCGACCGTAGCGGTCTTGCGGTTCCAGACTGCAGCGCCTTTAACCGCACGGCCACTTCGGCCGGCCACCTCTTGTTCGCATCGACGGCACTTTGAACAGTGGACGCTACATTTCAGATGTGTTACGACCCGTGGCTCCACCCTTCATCCGATCCCTGCGAAACCCTACATTGCAGCAGGATAATGCACGACCGCATGTTGCAAGTCCTGTACGGGCCTTTCTGGATACAGAAAATGTTGGCCTGCTGCCCTGGCCAGCACATTCTCCAGGCCTCTCATCAACTGATAACGTCTGGTCAATGGTGACCGAGCAACTGGCTCCTCACAATACGCCAGTCACTACTCTTGATGAACTGTGGTATCGCGTTGAAGCTGCATGGGCAACTGTACCTGTACACGCCATCCAAGCTGTGTTTGACTCAATGCCCAGGCGTATCAAGGCCGTTATTACAGCCAGAGGTGGTTCTTCTGGGTACTGATTTTTCAGGATCTATCCACCCAAATTGCGTTAAAATGTAATCACATGTCGGTTCTAGTATTTTTGTCCAATGAATACCCGTTGATCATCTGCATTTCTTCTTGGTGTAGCAATTTTTATGGCCAGTTGCGTACGTTTCCGAGTTCTGTACCCCACTCGGTAAAAACCGAACCCATACAGTCACATTTTAAACATGCGGTACGTAGGTACTAAGTCACCACCAAGTCTTGGTGGTGACTTAGTACCTATGTACCGCATGTCTAAATGCGGTACATAATGCCTGAAATGTGATATTCTCGGCACACACTTGACACTGTGGATCTCGGAATAATGAATTCGCTAAGGAATTCAGAAATGAAATATCCCATTCGTCTAGCTCCGACTAGCATTCCGCGTTCAGAGTCTGTTAATTCCAGTCGTAGAAGCATGATCACGTCACAAACGTTTTCACATGAACCATCCGATCAATTAACCAAAATGACAGTCACAATTGCATTATTTATTTTGCCGCCAACCGGTTTCAACCCGCGATGGGGTCTTCTTCAGGGCAATTTACACCATTTGTTCGCTCGCTGGTGTCGTCACCCTGCCTGTGCACGGTTGAATCATTAGAGTGCAAATGATACCTTGTGTACGTAATACGACCGCCCTCTGTGTATGTGCATATCGCTACCCGATGACTTTTGACAACTCAGCGTCTGGAGAGCGCAGGATAAAGAGGGCTTGCAGCGCCGGAAGTACATGCGGTAACGACCGCAGGCGACGAATGTTAACTCAATACTACCGAAACAGTCGACAATAGTAGCGACGGCAGATCTCACGACACGGGCACAGACATAGAATGAAGGCTACATGTAGAGTACTAACAAAGGCTCTCCTGGGCTCGTGACCATATCGATGGGACCCTAGACGACTGGAAACCCCTGGCTTGGTCAGATGAGTCCCATGTTTATTTGGCAATAACTGATAGTAAGGTTCTGGTTTGACGCAGACCTCACGAAGCCATGGACCCAAGTTCTCAATATAGCACCGTTGGCGCTGATGGTGGCTCCGTAATGGAATGGACTGGGTCCTGTCGTCCAACTGAACCGATCACTGACTGAAAATGATTATGGTTCGGCTACTTGGAGATAATTTGCAGTCATTCGTGGACTTCATGTTTCCAAACAACTATGGATTTTTTTCTGGGTAACAATGCGCCATCTACGAACGTACTGGACAATGCGAGCGAACGGTCTGGCCACCCACATCGCCCGAGATGAAGCTCACTGAACATTTATGGGACATAATCGAGAGGTCAGTTCGTGCACAAACGCCTGCACCGGCGACATTCTTCGGAGACGTGACACACGATACCTAGGCATCATCATTGATGAGAAGTGGAATTTCGGGAAACACATCGAAACCGTAACCCAGAAAGCCCTTCAAACACTGAACAATCTTATATCCATAGGACGTAAAGGATTTGATCTTCCACCTCACCTCATAAAACTCTACCATAATAGCATATTAACATCAATAGTGGGTTACGGCTCGGGAGTCTGGGCACACAGGCTCACGAGGGTTGTGCCCGCCATGACAGTGAGAAGGGTTCAAAGGAACATGATACTTAGATCGGTAGGGGCTTACAGAACATCACCAGGGGGAGCACTACTGGTCATAATGGGGCTCTGCCCCCTGGACATCAAAATCAGAGAGCAGGCTGCGTGGTTCTGGATTAAGAAGGGAAATGCAACAAAAATAGAGGAGATCTTAGGCACTGGGGCAAGGGAAAGGGTGGGATTCGGCAAAGGGGAGAACAGCTATGGCAAGAACTGTGGGACACGGATGAAACAGGGCGTAGGACATATGAACTGATTCCAAGCATTAGGGAACGACTAAAAATGAAATACTTTGAATCCACCAGAAGACTAATTCGTTTTCTCACTGGACATGGGCCTTACCCGACATACTTATGTCGGTTCGGGAAAAGGGCCACACCCGCGTGTGAATGTGGTGAACCGGAGGGCACTCCCGATCATGTGATTTACGAGTGCCCCCTCTTCAATGACGTTGCTTCCACACTACGTGACCAACTACCCCACCATGACACATACCACCTGATAAGACAACAAGACACCTTCCAAACATTAAATAAACTTGCTGACGAGGTATCACGAAAAGTGCTAAGAGAATACATGTGGGAACTAAACTGGTCGGCCGCGGTGGTCTAACGGTTCTAGGCGCTCAGTCCGGAGCCGCGCGACTGCTACGGTCGCAGGTTCGAATCCTGCCTCGGGCATGGATGTGTGTGATGTCCATAGGTTAGTTAGGTTTAAGTAGTTGTAAGTTCTAGGGGACTGATGACCTCAGAAGTTTAGTCCCATAGTGCTCAGAGCCATTTGAACCATTTTTGGAACTAAACTAAATAGCACAGATTACAATAAACACGCGCCCTACTCCCATACCGCCTGCGCGTGGATAGGCCGACCTTACAGTCTGGAATCCGCCACGTACGGGATTAGGGTGAGTGGGGAATAAAAACAACAAGGACTGGACAATGCACCGGAATTGACTTAGGTTAGAACTAGTTAGTAGAAATTAGATAGGAATCTATAATTAGGAACCTGCAGCTATTAACATCCTGGCCTGCCCAGTGTCAGGGGCACGCCCATCGGGATTAGCTCGATGGGCAAGGCAGTAAAGTAGGTTTATATATTTCTGACACATCTGTGACGCTGCAGGAAGTAGAAGTAGGGATAGTTAAAATCTTAGAAGTTAAAAAACTAATAAGTGTATATAGTTGCCCATTGTAATTAGAGTATAGCTGTAGCTCACGACCTAATATATTGTAATTACCTGCTTATTGTAACTAACATTTAGAAAGTAAGACCCACTAACCACATAAGGAAGTGGGTTATGATGTATAATGATTATTGATGGTAAATAAAGATTTTTTTTTAAATTACGGACGGCTGAGGCATGGCTGTAGCGTGGCTCAGTATTTCTGCACGAGAATTCCAGAGACTCTTTGAGTTCATGCCGCGTCGAGTTGCTTTACTCCAGCGTGTGCAAAAGAGATCCGACACAATACTTGGACGCATACCATGACTTTTGGCATCTCAGTGTATAATTAAACGTTGAACACCTTTTCGCAGACACAATTTTTTTTTCACACCACGTTCAGATTCAGAACATTTGTGCTGTTGCAGAGAAAGCGGGAACGACGGTTATATCTGCAGCTGCACGAGGTAACGGAATTTTTGCGACAGTCTCAATTACGAGATAGCTCTCTTCTTGAACTTCATCAGAGGACTTAAACTTCTTAGAAAACTAAGATCTGTGCAGATTCTTTCGTCTTAGAACTTTTTAAAAAGTCAAAACTATTTCTTTGAAAATGTTCTTGTTTTTTTGAAAAGTGGTGTAACAAATTTTTCGTTACCATGCTAGCATTGAAAAGTTTTTCTCCACATAACATACATAAAATACCCTCAGACTTCAAGAAGAATATAATAATTCCAATCCCAAAGAAAGTAGGTGTTGACAGATGTGAAAATTACCGAACTATCAGTTTAATAAGTCACAGCTGCAAAATACTAACGCGAGTTATTTACAGACGAATAGAAAAACTGGTAGAAGCCGACCTCGGGGAAGATCAGTTTGGATTCAGTAGAAATATTGGAACACGTGAGGCAATACTGATCTTAAGACTTATCTTAGAAGAAAAATTAAGGAAAGACAAACCTACGTTTCTAGCATTTGTAGACTTAGAGAAAGCTTTTGACAATGTTGACTGGAATACTCTCTTTCAAATTCTAAAGGTGGCAGGGGTAAAATACAGGGAGCGAAAGGCTATTTACAATTTGTACAGAAACCAAATGGCAGTTATAAGAGTCGAGGGGCATGAAAGGGAAGCAGTGGTTGGGAAGGGAGTGAGACAGGGTTGTAGCCTCTCCCCGATATTATTCGATCTGTATATTGAGCAAGCAGTAAAGGAAACAAAAGAAAAATTCGGAGTAGGTATTAAAATCCATGGAGAAGAAATAAAAACTTTTGAGGTTCGCCGATGACATTGTAATTCTGTCAGAAACAGCAAAGGACTTGGAAGAGCAGTTGAACGGAATGCACAGTGTCTTGAAAGGAGGATATAAGATGAACATCAACAAAAACAAAAGGAGGAAAATGGAATGTAGTCGAATTAAGTCGGGTGATGCTGAGGGAATTAGATTAGGAAATGAGACACTTAAAGTAGTAAAGGAGTTATGCTACTTGGGGAGCAAAGTAACTGATGATGGTCGAAGTAGAGAGGATATAAAATGTAGACTAGCAATGGCAAGGAAAGCGTTTCTGAAGAAGAGAAATTTGTAACATCGAATATAGATTTAAGTGTCAGGAAGTCGTTTCTGAAAGTATTTGTATGGAGTGCAGCCATGTATGGAAGTGAAACATGGACAATAAATAGTTTGGACAAGAAGAGAATAGAAGCTTTCGAAATGTGGTGCTACAGTAGAATGTTGAAGGTTAGGTGGGTAGATCATGTAACTAATGAGGAGGTATTGAATAGGATTGGGGAGAAGAGATGTTTGTGGCACAACTTGACTAGAAGAAGGGATCGATTGGTAGGACACGTCCTGAGGCATCAAGGGATCACCAATTTAGTACTGGAGGGCAGCGTGGAGGGTAAAAATCGTAGAGGGAGACCAAGAGATGAATACACTAAGCAGATTCAGAAGGATGTAGGTTGCAGTAGGTACTGGGAGATGAACGATCTTGCACAGGATAGATTAGCATGGACAGCTGCATCAAACCAGTCTCAGGACTGAAGACCACAACAACAAAAACAACAACAACAACAACATACACTTCATTGAAGCACATTCTTCATCTCCACACCACATGAACCCCATTTTTAAGTATTCCTCATCACAAAGCCCCACCTTTGTGTTCTCGCTACTGCATGAGGACACGGAACAGACGTTTGAGATGCACTATCTGATCATTGTATCTTCTGAAGTTTGAATGTTGCTTCACTATTGCTCTGCATCTGTAGTATCCTAAACTCCAAAAGTCTCTCTCTGACAATAAATGCAGTCCTTTCCGAGCACTTATGTATGTTGTATCACATAGTAAAGAAAAAAACAGACTGATAAAAGTGTACAATAACTAAGTATCACCGCTCGAAGAGCTTATAAATTTGTGGGCCGATAGAGAACGAGAATGTACAGCAGAGGAGAGACATCCAGTGTCATAATTGGAAGTTAAATGTAGAAAACAGTGGAATTCAACATACCGATCAGTCGTTTAATATGTGATGCAGGGTAAAACTTACCTAAGAGAAGGGTGTTTTATTTTATCACAAGTCTTTCATTTGTTTTACGTTCTGAATTTACTAGTCTCGTGACAGCCTCGAGCTATCACACCGCCTGGGGTGTCGCAACACCAAGTGTGGAACTGTGTGCTCCAAGGTGCTGTTCGAGCAGCCAAGAGCCGTTAACAGGGATAAAAAGAGTTTTTGAAGTAACGTGAATTGAACCATCAGATCCTTATGCAACAGACGATGAGGTTTTTGCCCTTTCGTTACTTACCGATCAACTAACAGGTAGCTTTAACTGGCGAATCCTTAGACTTACTGCTATATTTATTTCAGGTATTCACCCAATTTTTCCGCTTCCTCGCGAATGGAAACTCCAAAAGAATTGGCGATACAAAAATCGCAAATAAATACCTCTTTTTAACTCAAAAATTACTTAGAAAATAAGAAAAGTGAAAGAAACAGGAGCTGCACTTGCAGACGAGGCACCAGACAAAAATAATGGCTGTAGGAACAAACTGAAAGAGCAGGCTAACTAATCTCCTATGAGATAACCAAATTCACGACAAATATAAAGACAGGCCTCAAGACAATGAAAACTAAATATGGAAGAACTGATAGAACTAACAAGTTTGGAAATTGGAAATTTGTGGTAAGTTCCTACGGGACCAAACTGCTGAGTTCATCGGTCCCTAGGCTTACACACTACTTAACCTAACTTAACTAACTTACGTTAAGGACAACACACACACACACACACACACACACACACACACACACACACATACATCCCCGAGGGAGAACTCGAACCTCCGACGGGGGCATCCGCGCGAACCGTGGCAAGGCGCCTCAAACGACGCAGCAACCCCACGCGGCAACTAACAACTCCAGGACATTTCGCAGGAAGAAGCCATTACAACAAGAGATAGTGAGATGAAAACAGCTTATATCCTTATTAAGGATATATTTAATAATCAATATATAGCATGATAAAGTTTGGTATCACTTTAAAGTAATTAGCCCAGAAGCGCTTTATGAAGCAGAATGTTTAACTCTAAACCAAAGCAATGAATAGCAAAACACTAAAGGAAAAACGGATAACACATGGCGCAAAGAAACTGGAAGAGTAGACGAATCCCGAATCATTCCACGAGATATGTAGGAACGACTGCCACTCTGAAAGAAATTGCATAGCTCCAAGGGTGTCCAGGAAAAACTTAAGAAAAAGACTTGTTTCTCTTGAACAGAAGAAACAAGACAGAGATATTGAGAAATGACGAGAGTAATGTGCAAGAAAAGAATGTATAAACAGTGGAATGTTGTCCGTGGTGGTCGATAGATAATGGAAGACGAGGAAGAACGTATATTCTCATGCCATCGTATTCTGTGATAGTAGCGGGGCACCCAGCGTTGCCCAGGTATGTATTTATTCCAGTCTCATATTACTCCACACCCTCCCTCCTTTCTCCCTGTCTCTGTTCATCTCCTCTTCTCCCTATCTACCTATCTCCTCTACCCCCTCTCCGTGTCCATCTATTTCTCCTCCCTTTTGCTGTCCATGTCCTCCCTCCCTCCGTCCATCTCCTCCTTTTCCCTTTCTGTCCATTTTCCTCTCCCCCCTCTCTGTCCATCTCCTCCTCTTAGCTTTCTGCTAATTTTCTTCTCCCCCTCTCATTGTCCATCTCTGTCCATTTTTCTTTCCCCTTCTCTCTGTCCATCTCTTCCTCTTCCCTTTCTGTCCATTTCCCTCTCTCCATCTCCTTCTCTTCTCCTTCTGTTAATTTACTCCCCCCTCTCTCTGTCCATTTCCTCTTTCCCTTCTGTCCGTTTTCCTCAGCCCCTCTCTCTGCCCATCTCCTCCTTCCCTTTCTGTCCATTTTCTTCTCCCCCACTTTCTGTCCATCTCCTCCCCTGTCTGTCCATTTTCCTTTCCGCCTCTCTCTGTCCATCTCCTCCTCCCCCCTACCTGCTCCTTCTAATCCTTGTTTTGTTCCTCTCTATCTGTCCATCTCCTGCTACAACCTTTTCTCTCACATTATCACTCTAGCCGAGTAGGAAGTAACTGGCTGTTACCCCCATAACATTTCTTTCCAGATAGTAAGTGGTGCCTGTACAAGTTTGGCTGGAATCGATACAGACGTAACGCATAAGCATATTTTCATACATTACGGATATGTTACCGCTAGAGTCAGCAAAACTTTCTAGTTCATCTTTACAATCAGTTCAAACCGTTCACACAACGTTTCGACAGAAATCGTCTGTAGACACCCTGTAAGTTATATTGACAAAAAATGTAACACAGATTTTACAGCTTACCGAAAATTCTCTTCAATGTAAGCTTACAACCAAATTTGCAACTACACATTTATCAAGAAAACATAAATTCTGAAACAGACAGAATGGATATTACATGAAAACAAGTCTCTGAGGCCGGCCGAAGTGGCCGTGCGGTTAAAGGCGCTGCAGTCTGGAACCACAAGACCGCTACGGTCGCAGGTTCGAATCCTGCCTCGGGCATGGATGTTTGTGTTGTCCTTAGGTTAGTTAGGTTTAATTAGTTCTAAGTTCTAGGGGACTAATGACCTCAGCAGTTGAGTCCCATAGTGCTCAGAGCCATTTGAACCATTTGAGCCAAGTCTCTGAGCATAAACATCATAGAAATAGCAAAGTTAATTTCAAAACCCAACGAAGAGACGAAACTTAGAAATACTGCAATAGTGTTAAATTCCTAATCTGTAGCTACGTAATTACTCTGCTATTCACAATGAAGTGCTTGGCAGAGGGTTCAATAAACCACCTTCAAGCTGCCTCTCTACCGTTCCACTCTCTAACGGGAAAACGAGCACTTAAATTTTTCTGTGCGAGCCTGATTTATTTTATCGTGATGATCATTTCTCCCTATGTAGGTGGGTGCCAACAGAATGTTTTCGCAATCGGAGGAGAAAACTGGGGATTGAAATTTCATGAGATGATCCCATCGCAACGAAAACGCCTTTGCTTTAATGATTGCCACTCCAATACACGTATCATGTCTGTGACACTGTTTCCTTTACTTCGTAATAACACAAAACGAGCTGTCCTTCTTTCTACTTTTTCGATGTCATCCGTCAGTTCCACCTGATGCGGATCCCACACCGCACAGCAATACTCCAGAATAGGGCGGACAAGCGTGGTGTAAGCAGTCACTTTAGTAGACCTGTTGCACCTTCTAAGTGGTCTGCCAATGAATCGCAGCCTTTAGTTTGCTCTACCCGCAACATTATCTATGTGATCGTTCCAATTTTGGTTATTTGTAATTGCAATCTTTAGATATTTAGTAGAATTTTCAGCCTTCAGATTTGTGTGACTTACCGCGTAATCGAAATTTAGCGGATTTCTTTTAGTACTCATGTGAATAACTTCGCACTTTTCTTTATTCAGGGTCAATTGCTACTTTTCGCATGATAGAGGTATCTTATCTAAATAATTCTGGAAGTCGTATTGATCATTTGATGACTTTACAAGACGGTAAATGACAACATCATCTGCAAACGATCTAAGACGGCTACTCAGATTGTCTCCTATGTCGTTAATATAGATCAGGAACAATAGAGGGCCTAGAGCACTTCCTTGGGGAACGCCGGATATTACTTCTGTTTTACGGGATGACTTTCCGTCTATTACTACGAACTGTGACCTTTCTGACAGGAAATCTCGAATCCAGTCGCACTACTGAGGCGATACTCCGTAGGCACGCAGTTTGGTTAGAAGACGCTTGTGAGGATCGGTTTCGAAAGCCTTCCAGGAATCTAAAAATATGGAATCAATTTGACATCCCCTTTCGATAGCACTCATTACTTCATGAGTATAAAGAGCTGGTTGTGTTTCGCAAGAACGATATTTTCTGAATCCGTGCTGACTATATGTCGTTTTCTTCGAGGCACTTTATAATGTTTGAATACACTATATGTTCCAAAACCCTACAAACCTTTTGGAACTTGACGGCTGTTGCGTAATCACACAAAATTCCGAACTTTTTTCGTCAATTACTCGCAGATAAGGACACACTAAGGTCAACGGCTGCAGTGTGTGATATATGGGGTCTTAACCTACATCACCGTATAGATAGTTTCAGAAAGTCGATCGCACCGCTACGAACCACTCCTTCCCAGCGCTCACCCCTTTCACCGCAACCTCCGTTCGCGGCCCGCCAAGCTACAGTCGGCGTGCAGTAAACTCACCACCCACGGGAAAAAAAGGCTAACGGATCGTGCGAGCATTGAAGGCGGTGAAATGCAAGTGGAGACGAAAGAAGCGGAGGAAGTGTTGCCAGCTTTACAGTCTACAAATACCATGCCAAACAATCATTGTCAACAACTGGTATTTCACAAAAACAGCTCATTTAAAAACATATTTCGGAGAAAGGCTTGAAAGATCGACTCATAAAACCACGGTGATCGACCGGTCGATCGCGATCGACTGTTTGAGCATCGCTGATCCACAGAGCGTTTCCGTAAGACCGTGCAAAAATATAACAGGACATAGAGAATGTTCCACTGAACAATATGAGGTAGGGAACCTGGGATCGGAGAAGCCAGCTTAAGGAGATGTGAAAGTAAATTTGTCTGCCGCTTTGTCTAGCATTTTTGTTTTCCACCTTATTTACAGCTAACATGGATACAAGTTCACACGTACTGTGTTGTTTATTTATATGTATTTGTACATTCTTTATTTCCTGCAAGGGAACAGGGACGACGAATGGATTTCTAGGAAGTCATGATACCGGTTGTGTTTACTTTACTTGTCCATAAGGTGGCTCTGTTGTATCGTATTTACGTTATCCCAAGACAGACCGTGTTGTGAATCAACGACAGACCCATTCACTACTCAGTCCTGTTCAGAGACGCACAGTACAATACGATGGAGCGGTACCGGTACAGTTTCGCAGAACTCACTGACCACCTTATGTATGGGTAAGTACACTATGTGATCAAAAGTATCCGGACACCTCCAAAAACATACGTTCTTTATATTACGCGCATTGTGCTGTCACATACTGCCAGGTACTCCATATCAGCGACCTGAGTAGTTATTAGACATCGTGAGAGAGCAGAATAGGTCGCACCGGGGAACTCACGGACTTCGAACGTGGGCAGGTGATCGGGTGTCACTTGTGTCATACGTGAGTACGCGAGATTTCCATACTCTTAAACATCCCTAAGTCCACTGTTTCCGGTGTGATAGTGAAGTGGAAACGTGAAGGAATACGTACAGCACAAAAGCGTACAGGCCGATCTCGTCTGTCGACTGACAGAGACCGCCAACAGTTGAAGAGGGTCGTAATAATGTAATGGGCAGACATCTATCCAGACCACCACACAGGAATTGCAAACTGGATCAGGAGCCACTGCAAGTACTACGACAGCTAGGCCGGAGGTGAGAAAACTTGGATTTCATGGTCGAGCGGCTGCTCATAATCCACACATCACGCCAGTATATGCCAAACGACGCTGCGCTTGGTGTAAGGAGCGTGAACATTGGACGATTGAACAGTGGAAAAACGTTGTGTGGAGCGACGAATCACGGTACACAATACGGCGACCCGATGGCAGGGTGTGGGTATGGCGAATTCCCGGTAAACGTCATCTGACAGCATGTGTGGTAGCAATACTAACATTCAGAGACGGCGTTTTTCATGTTGGGGGCTTGCACTCCTTCTTGTTTTGCATGGCACTATCACATCGATGTTTTATGCATGTTCTTGCTTCCCACTTTCTATCTCTCTTTCTTTTGCTTTTGCCTTTTTCCCACAATGACGCAGAGTCGGCATGGTTAATCGGATTTGGAAAGGTTAATTTAAGGGGTGGCCGGATTCCCTTCCTGCCGCCACCCCTTACCCCCCCCCCCCCCCCCCCCCGAACTGTCTGCATCTAGTGTAATCCATGGAATGGTGCGAATGTGGTCTGTGAGCCGTGGAACTGAGGCGGGACGTGGGGACCAGCCCAGTATTCACCTAGTGGGATGTGGGAAACCGCCGAAAAACCATATCCAGGCTGGCCGGCACACCGGCCTCCATCGTTAAGCCGCCGGGCGGATTGGATCCGGGGTCAACGCGGCTACCCGAGTCCAGGAAGCAGCGCATTAGCGCTCTCGGCTAACCTGGCGGGTACGTTCTTGCTTCCCACTGTTGAAGAGCAATTCGGAGATGGCGATTGAATCTTTCAACACGATCGAGCAGCTGCTCATACTGCACGGCCTGTGGCGGAGTGGTTACACGACAATAACATCACGTTAATGGACTGGCCTGCACAGAGTCCTGACCTGAATCCTATAGAACACCTTTGGGATGGTTTGGAAGGCCGAGTTCGTGCCAGGCCTCACCGACCGACATCGATACCTTTCCTCAATACTGCACTCCGTGAAGAATGTGCTGCCATTGCCCAAGAAACCTTCCAGCATCTGACTGAACGTATGCCTGGGAGAGTGAAAACTGTCATCAAGGCTAAGGGTGGACGAACACCATATTGAATTCCAGCATTACCAATGGGGGGGGGGGGGGCGCCACGAATTTGTAAGTCACTTTCAGCCAGATGTCCGGAAACTTTTGATCACATGGCGTACGTTGAAACGTTCTCGTTTCTGAGAGGCTAAACAGAGAACGATTTCCTAACAGGCATCATCTGTGTCGACGTGTGTTTATTTCTCTCGATCGACGAATGGAAAGAAGAAACAAGGGACCAGGCAACACGATCACTCACACACCCGATTTTGAAGAGGAGGTGCTGGAATGCGGTGCAGCGGACTCCACTACAAGTACGTATTGGAGGCTGCACGTACTAGCGTGTAGCGAGTACTCCACGAACAAATTGCACCCGTATCTCCGACCACGAATGCCTTCAATCCTTGTGACTGACTTTGCGCCAAGGTTCGCACTGTGTCAGTGGTTGCAGCAAAAATAGACTGATCGACCAGATTTCCTCCAAATCGTGGTGTTTACTGACGAGGCCTCATTTGATCGTGATGATACCTCGACTAGCAGGAACAGCCATGAGTGGGATGAGGAAAATTCTCAGTGTGTAGTAGAGTCAAGTGCGTTTTGCTGTGAATGTCTGGACCGGCGTTGTAGGCGAGAACCCCATTGGGCCATATCTTCTACAAGGCCGTCTGAGCGGCCACCTGTACTTGATGAGCGTATGCCGGCCGCTGTGGCCGAGCGGTCCTAGGCACTTCAGTCTGGAACCGCGCTGCTGCTACGGTCGCAGGTTCGAATCCTGCGTCGAGCATGGATGTGTGCGCTGTCCTTAGGTTAGTAAGGTTTAAGTAGTTCTAAGTTTAGGGGACTGATGACCTCAGATGTTAAGTCCCACAATGTTTAGTGCCATTTGAACCATTTGAAGTGCGTACAGAGCTCTATGTGAACTGTTGGAGAATGTACCGTTGGTTGTCCGTGTGAGGATATGGACACAACATTACGGTGCACCGCCTCACTTCAATATGGATGTCAGCAATCATCTCAACGCTGTATATCCTGGTCGCCGGATTGGAAGGGGAGGTCCTATTCCATGACCTGTGAGGTCATCTGACCTGAATCCCCTTGATTATTTCCGTTTGGGATATGAAGGGCTTGGTTCAATAGTGTGGTACAAGTCCATCTTTGTTCATTTTGAGATACAGAGACCTAAAGTTAAATGAGCTCTGAAAAATCTGCAGTTGAGGTATCAGAAATATTCAAGCATATGGGTTCTTGCTAGAGATGAACCTTTCTTTTGTTTGTTTCGATGATTAATTTCAGAAGCTTTATAGACAGAAAAGTGGAGGTAATGGACTTGTACCACTATTGAAATAAGCCCTTCATATCTAAAGGCACCTGTGTGTCAGCCCCTAGTGTATACGGGGATGGAATTAGTTTCCAGAATTGTAGCTGCCTGTGAAGTGATTCGAAAAACACTAGGGATATTTGGCATAGTGCGTCAAATCTTGTTCGCCAATGTCATGCTTTCACTGAGTTTGGTGGCCGTCAGTTTCAAAAAATGGTTCCAATGCCTCTGAGGTCATCAGTCCCCTAGACTTAGAATTACTTAAACCTAAATAACCTAAGGACATCACACACATCCATGCCCGAGGCAGGATTCGAACCTGCGACCGTAGCAGCAGCGCGGTTCCGGACTGAAGCGCCTAGAACCGCTCGGCCACAGCGGCCGGCGCTGTCAGTTTCAGCTCACTTTGTAAGATACAATACAAATGTTCATTGTGTCAATGACGATATACAGTTAACTAGAACTACTGAATAAAATGTTCTCGGGCTTCCAACCGCGTCAATTGCTTAAAACTACACCAGCTTTTGGCCAAGCACTCCTTGGCCATAGTCAACTAGAACTAATGTAAATAGGAAAGTTTATTGAAAAACTAGAAACCCGCCTCGATTGCGAAAAAAAACACCTAGTGTTAAACTAGGTTTCGGCGTAGATAACTACACCTTCTTCAGAACAATAAAACCCACAAATGCCTAAGAAGACCTTTGTCAATGATTAAAAGAACACCATAACTATCACTATAGTGATAGTTATGGTCCTTTTTTCGCAATCGAGGCGGGTTTCTAGTTTTTTAATGTATTAACCAACGATTGCTGATGCGCTGCGATGTTGAAGGTTCTTAAATAGGAAAGTACACAGCAGTGTAATTTTATTCCTATTATCTCCTTAAGCTGGCTTCTCCGATCCCAGGATCCCTACCTCAGCTGTTCAGTGGAGCGTCCTCTATATGCTCTGTTGAATTTATGCACGCTCTTACAGAGGCTCCCTATATAACAAAAGTCACCAAGGAAGTTTTTCGGCAGATAATTTTGTACAGCAGCCTACAAGGTGACGTATCGTTTCATTTCTTCATCACCTCGTGAGGGTCAACGGCCTGTGGGCTACCCTCACAATGGAGTTGTCCAACTTGTGGTTTGGAAAGGGGTGGTACGGGGGTTTAAATTGATACTTTCCCTCCACGAGAGAGCTCAACAGCCGGGGTCATAAATACCGAAAACTGTACACAGAGTCGGCACGTCGCGACTCCGTGACAAATAAGAGCAGTTAATCACTGAGGTCACAACGTCCAGAGAGGTAGACGCCACAGGGACCGCTCCGTATCCTCTTACATATATATATATCCTCAGCGGTCCGCAACCTCAGGACAGCCGAAGAGTGTTTTTATTTTTTTATTTTCCTGCCCCGCCATTTACTCTACTCTCGAGAAGAGAGCGCTGTTTCTGGGTGGGTCCTCGGTGGCTGGAGTAACAGCAAGTGGTAGAGGGGTTGCCGCCCGGATTTTTGGGCTAAGGAGCCGACCGCTAACCCCCTGCCGGACAGGGAGGACGGGACGCGACAGAAAAACCGTGACGCGCGTGATTTACGCTCGCAGCGCCGCCACCGGCCGAAAACATCGTCTCGGGGGTTCCCCGCTCGCCGCACTCCGACACGTGTAGGGCCTACGGGCGAACCGCTCCGTCCGCGCTCCGCTGAGCCCGCATAGCCACTTCATCGCGGTCCGCGCCTCTTATTTTTCACTTTTTCATCCTCCTCCTCCTCCTCCTCTCCTTCCTCTACCTAACTCTCTCTCTCTCTCTCTTCCTTGTCTACCCTCTCCCCTCCGCCTTAGCCCCTCTCCCCGTCCCCCTTTTTCCCACCACCCCCCGCTCAGTCCTTAACTACCATTATTATTATTTTTGATTTATCGCCGGTAGCTTAATTTATTTCTCTTTAAGCTGCCAGGCCAACTCCTGTTTGTTGTAGTAGCGGCGGCGGCGGCGGCGTCGTCGTCGGCCGGCGTTTGCGCTGCGCTCTCTTCTTTTTGTTGCGTCCGTTTTGTCTTGCGTGCCGACGCGAGCGGCGAATATCTTATAGCCGCGAGAACCGGGCGTCCACCCACGAACTCTCTCACGCAAGTACAGGCGTGGATCCAAGGGCAGGAAATGAGGGGGGGGGGCAGAAGAGTGATGTGGTTCATTGAACACCGACCCCACAAAAAAAAAAAAAAAACAATACAGAGGGGTCGAAAAAATTTTTCCACTGTTTAAAAGTCCATAACTTGCAAACTAATTGATGCTGTTGTCTCATTTTTGGTGAAAGTGTAGCTTAAAGTCCAACTTAAAGATATCACTGTAGGTGTTCGAAATGGTCACCATTAACATCCACATACAAACGATGCCGCACGAACTACTGGCTGCAACGTGTTCAGTTGGATATTTGCACACGAATGTACGATAGATTCTCGAAGTTCATCCAATGTGCGTGGCTTCTGTCGATAAACGACGTCCTTTGGTGTTCCCCACAGATAAAAGTCCAGAGGAGTTAGGTCTGGGGAACGTGGTGGATACTCCACAGCACCTCTACGGCCTATCCATCTTCCTGGTAGATTTTCGTCGAGATACGCCCTAACACGATTTTGGTAATAGGCTGGGGCACCATCTTGTTGAAAGTAAACTATTCCGTCTTCTTAGAAGTCTCGGATGGCAGGTAAAATGGACCTTTGAAGTTTCTAAAGGTACACATCACCGCTAAGTGTGCCGTTGAAGAAGAATGGTCCAATCAAACCCCCGTAAGACAACCCACACCACGCATTTTCTCCTGGCAAATTCACGGCTTTGTCTACATCGACGTTCGGATTTTCGGCGGCCCAGTAGATGCAGTTGTGGCGATTTACTGTACCATTGAGTTTGAACTGTGCCTCATCAGACCACACAATCATCCCTGCAAACTCTTCATCGTTGCGCACCATGTTAGTAAACCACTCGCAGTACCCCAGTCTACGATCTGGGTAGTCCTCGTTCACTGCGTGTAGCAATCGTGGGATGTAGCACTTCCACTTTGCTGTCTTCAAAATTCGCCGAACACTTGAGCGGCTCACTCCAGATTCAAGGGCACACTGTCTCACAGACTGCTGTGGTGAGCGAGTGAGTGAATTGTAACACACGACGGGAGTTAGATGGACTTGCTACTGTTACAGGTCGTCCAGATCGTTGTTTGTGTACATGTTTAACACAGCACTCGGCTTCAAAATTGTCTCGAATGCGACGAATCGTTAAACGTGTCGGTGGCTCTGTTTGATACTCATTCCGCCATTGCCGTTGAACCTCATTAATGTTTTCGTACTTAAAATACCACTTCAAAACTGACTTCCTTTCATCGAATGCAAGCCTTGCGCCAGCCATGTTTACTCGAGTAACTAGGTGCAACTAAGAACAAAACACTGACCATCTGGCGACTGTCATCTGACAAAACAAAACAACGCAATACAACGCTTGTGTGGCGATTGTCGGAACTACAAACTTTTACACTACCAAAGATGAGACAACTCCGTCAGTTAGTCAGTCAGTAAGGGACTTTTGAACAGTGGAAACATTTTTTTGGATCCCTCTGTATTTGTAAAGGCTTTTCTATTTTTGTACATAGACGGGTGGCTATAATAACGGGACTGACGCTGTCGCAGAGTAAGTACGCATACGCCAAAGGTGAACCACCAATAGCTAAGAAGCGCGAAGCCTTCTCAGTGGAATGTGGCATTCCCAGTGACTGTAAGCAAATCAGCGTGGCCCTGGCTTTCGTCTGTGTAAGAGCTGTTATCCTGTTTTGCCGGAAAATTGGTAAGTGCTGTAACAGAGCAACAAATTGTCGTGAACTTCCACATGAAACTTTGAGAAACTGTTACTGAAACCTATTTCTTATTAAAAGAAGTGTATGGCAAAGTATGATTATCATCTACGCCAGTTGGCGAGTGCTTCGAGCATTTCCAAGATGGCCGAGGAGGCACTGAAGATGATGAAACGTCCCCTTTGAAAATTAAGAATGACTGTACTGGTAAGCTTCTACGTTATTTGATTTTCATCAGCTGAGCAAAACTCAACGTACTCAAACAGTTTTCTCTTTACTTATTCTGATCGTCGCTAAACTAGCACACAATATTTTTAGCGCAACGCAATCTAACTTTTAATAATCCCTACAAAAGAATGGCCCTGACGAACAATAACCTATACATTTCATGAATCACTTGCCTCACAAAAATCTTCGTTACCCGAACTACTGCAATTCAGCGAGCGTCAATACTGCCAGCTAAATCAATGATTCTAACTACTGAAGGCACTAACTACTGATAGGCATAGTTAGCAAATGAAAGATTTTGATAGAGAACAAACAATGTATTTACCTTAATAATGTTCAAAAGTCATCATATATATCAATTCATGACATCCATCTTTACAAATTTCCTTTTTCTGGCGGACACAAGTCCAGATAGTCCGCCCCAAACTCTGGTGGCATCTCTCTCCCCACATCCACCATTGCTGGCGGCTCACCTCCAACTGCACAACGCTACGGGTTGTTCGCATCCAGCTGCCCAACACTACAATAGAGAATATTTCAACAATGCCAGCCAGCCACAGGCTGCACACAGCACAGTCAGTGATTTTCATACAGAGCACTTTTACGTGGCGTTACCAACATAAAAACCTAAACAGCCTACTTACAATGACTCACGCGAGACACGCCCCACAGCACCAAAAACGTGTGAAAATATCGAGAAAGTAGGTAATCTGATTCGATATCACTGTCGGTTGAGTATTAGATCTATTGTTGAAACTGTAGGAACTGACGAAGAAGGCAAATTTTACACAACTAATTTGACTTGAGAAAAGATTGTGGGAAGCTGGTGCTGCAAATTCTCACTATCGAACAAAAAGACACTCCTGATAATATTACTATCGGCGCATAGACTAACAATGAAAATGATCCCAATTTGTTGGAAAGGTGACAAAATGTGACGAATCTTGGTTTTTACTTATGATCTAATAACTTATGATCTAGTAACTGAGGCCCAACTTTCCCGAGAGCGGAAAAAGCTCGCATGGGCAAATGAAGATTCAAAGCAATGATGCTTGTTTTTTTCGATATTCATGGATTTCTGTATCTTCGCTGGGTCCCTGAAGGTCAAAATACTAATCAACATTACTATCTGGAGTTTCTTGCTCATCTCGGTGAGAAAATAAGAAAGAAAGACCCGAATTGTGGAAGAACATGTCATCGGTTCTGCATCAAGACCTCTTACCGTATTGTCTGTTCCTTTACATCTACATATACACCTACATCTATACAGACACACCGGAACTAACCGAACGGCGCTTGGCGGAGTGTACCCCGTACCATACAACTCATTTCCTTTCCTGTTCCACTCCAAATAGAGCGAGGGAAAAACGACTGTCCATATACCTCCATATGAGCGCTGATTTCTCGTATGTTACCTTCGTGGTCCTTACGTCCTACGTGTGCTGAAGGTAGTAGACTGGTTCTGCAGTCAGTTTCAGTCGCCATTTCCCTAAATTTTTCCAATAGTGTTTCTCCAAAAGAACTTCGCCTTCCCTCCAGGGATTCCCATTTGAGTTCTTGAAGCATCTCCATAACCTCACGTGTTGCACGAACCTATAGGTAACATATCTAGCAGTCCGCCTCTGAATTGCTTGGACGTCTTCCTGGTACGGATCCCAAACACTCGAGAAATACTCAAAAATAGGTCGCACTAGGTTCCTATATGCGGTCTCCGTTACGGATGAACCACACTTTCCCAGAATTCTCCCGCTAAACCGCAGTCGACCATTCGCCTTCCCAATCATCCGCCTCGCAGACTAGTTCCATTTCATATCACTTTGCAACGTCAGGCCCAGATGTTTAAACGACTTTACTGTGTCAAGCTGGACAGTAGTAACGCCGTATCCAAACATTACAGTTTGTTATTCCTACTCATCCACATTAACTTACATTTTTCTACATTTAGATGTAGCTGCCTTTCATCACACCAACTAGAAATTTTATCTAAGTGGCCTTGTATCGTCATGCAGGCACTCAACTTCAACACCTTTCCGTACACCACACCATCATCAGCAAAAAAAATCGCTAACTGATGCCCACCCAGACCGCCAGATCATTTGTGTGTGTAAAGAATAATAGCGGTCCTATTACACGTCACTGGGCGAAACCCTTGTCTCCGATGAACACTCACCGTCGAGAACAACAGACTGGGTTCTATAATTTAAGAAGTCTTCGAGCTACTTACATGTCTGTGAATCTTTTACATATGCTTGTACCTTCTTTAACAGCTTGCAGTGAGGCACGATGTTAAACGCTTTCGTAAAACCTAGAAATATGAAATAAGCCAACTGCACTTCATCCAATGTTCGCAGTATATCATGTGAGAAATGGGAAAGCGAATTTCGCAAGAGTGGTGCTTTCTACAATCATGCTTATTCGTGGACATAACACCCTCGGTCTTGATTACAATCGAACTGAGAATGTGTTCAAGAATTCTGCAGCAAGCCGATATTAAAGATACTGGTCTGTAACTTTGCGGATACATTCTAGTACCTTTCTTCAACACTGGCACCTCCCGAATGCCGTGTATGTCCATCAGTTTCCGTTGTGTAATACACCCAAGAGCAGAAGAAACTGTTACACCTGCCTGATATCAAGTAGGGCACCTGCTAGCACGTAGAAGTGCCGCAACAGAACATGGCATGGACTCGAGTAATGTATGAAGTAGTGCTCGAGGGAACTGACACCAAGAATCCTGCAGGGCTGTTCATAAATCCTTAAGAGTACGAGGGGGTGGAGGAGATCTCTTCTGAAGAGCACGTTGCAAAGCATCCCAAATATGCTCAATATTGTTCATGTCTGGCGAGTTTGGTGGCCAGTGGAAGTGTTTAAACTCAGAAGAGCATTCCTGGAGCGTTCCTGGACCCACTCTGTAGCAATTCTGGACGTGTGGGGTGTCGCATTGTCCTGCTGGAATTTCCCAAGTCCGTCTGAACCCACAATGGTCACGAATGGATGTAGGTGACAAGACAGGATGCTTACGTATGCATCACCTGTCACAGTCGTATCTGGACGTGTCAGCAGCCCCATATCACTGCAAGTGCACACGCTCCACTCTATTATAGAACCTCCACCAGCGTGAACAGTCCCCTGCTGACATGCAGGCCCATAGATTCATGAGGTCGTCTCTATATACAACACGTCCATCTGCTCGCTAAAATTTCAAACAAGACAGTGTTTCTCGTCTATGTGAAGAATTTGCAGACATTTTTGCACCGGGCCTTGGTTGCGCTAAGAACTATACAGCACATTTGGAACTGAAAGTAAACGCGCAACCGAAATTTTTCAGAGCGCGCAATGTTCCCCACGCATTGCGTGATGAGGTCGCAAAAACATTACGCGATTTGGAATCATAAGGCGTAATTGAACGTGTGCAGGCTTCTCTCTGGGCATCACCCTTTGTAATTTTGCCAAAACCTTCCGGGAAAATTGAGACTTTGTGTGGACTTCAAGGCAACAGTGAATCCACAACTAGTGATTGCAACTTTTCCTTTACTCCGCCCGGAAGATCTTTTTGACAAACTGTGTCCGGGTAAATATTTTTCGAAGTTGGACCTAGCAGATGCGTACTTGCAAATACCGGTGGACGAAGACTCCCAGCGCGTTTTGCTGGTTAACACGCATTTTGGTTTGTATCGATTCAAACGACTGCCATTCGGGTGTGCATCCGCCCCTGCGTTGTTTCTGCAATATCTACAAACTGTTTGTGCGTCGGTCCCTACTGCAGCAAATTATCTGGACGATATTGTGATCTCCAGAAAGACGGAAGAAGAACATTTGGCCAATCTCAGAACATTATTTCAGGTCTTGCGACAAAATGGTCTTCGCTTGCGGAAGGACAAATGTGTGTTTTTTGCTCGTGACTTGCCCTACCTGGGACATGTAATCAATGCCCAAGGCATACATCCCAGTCCAGAGCACCTCCGTGCCATACAAGACTTGCCTTCGCCGCAGAATTTGAAGCAGCTACAGAGTGTGCTGGGAAAAATTTATCATTATCATCGCTATGTGCGCCATGCCTCTTCCATTTCAGCTCCGCTTCATCGCTTACACCGTAAGGGTGTCCCGTTCGTCTGGACGACGAAATGCGAACGCGCCTTTCACCAGTTGAAATCGGCGTTGCTTTCCAATACTTGCCTTACGCCATTCGATCCCCAGAAGCCGCTTGTGTTGATGGTGGATGCATCGGATTTCGGGATCGGTGCTGTGCTTGCGCACAAAGATGGATCGCACGATCGCCCTATTGCCCTTGCGTCCAAATTGCTCTCGTCTGCGCAAAGAATTTATTCACAGATCGAGAAAGAAGCATTGGCTCTCGTATTTGGTGTTACAAAGTTTCATGATTTCTTGTATGGTCGTCACTTTACCATCTTCACAGACCACAAACCTTTGACATCGCTTTTTCATCTGAACAAGGCTGTACCTCCACGTACAGCGCAGAAATTCATTCGCTGGTCTATTTTCCTCTCGCAGTACCGCTACGATATCTTGTATCGGTCCAGTGCTAAGCACGGAAACGCCGATGCGTTGTCTCGTTTGCCTGTTGCTGAGGATAGAGCATTCGATTCCTCCGAACTTGCTTGCATGTTCATTGATTCGGCAACCGATGACGTGGTCGAATCCTTTCTGATTGATTTTCGTCGTGTAGCTACAGCCACAGCTGCTGACCCTGTCCTTGGTACCGTTCTGCGTTTTGTTGGTACGCAATGGCCCTTGTCAAAGTCACGGATCGAGGATCCGTTGGTTCGCCGATTTTTTGCTCACAAGGAGAGACTTTTTGTTCGACGTGGTGTTTTGCTGTTGCGTTCTGATAATGATCAGTCCAGAGTCGTGGTGCCACGTTCGTTACAGTCCTCTGTTTTACGGCTTCTTCACCAAGGACATTGGGGTATAGTGCGAACGAAACAACTTGCTCGTCAGCACTGTACTTGGTTCGGAATCGATGCTGCGATTACGAATATGTGTTCTTCTTGCATGGCGTGTGCCGAACAACAATCCGCACCGCCGCGGAAAGTCTTTGCATGGCCGAACGCCACTTCCCCTTGGCAACGCTTGCACATCGATTTTGCTGGTCCCTTCTGGAATGCTCGATGGTTGGTTGTGGTAGATTCATTCAGTAATTTTCCATTTGTTGTCCGGATGTCTTCCACGACGTCATCTGCCACCATCCAACCGTTATCTGCTATCTTTTGCATTGAAGGTCTTCCACACACTATTGTTTCCGACAATGGCCCACAATTCATGTCCGCAGAATTTCAGTCATTCTGCAAGGCCAATGGTATTCAACAGCTGACGTCCGCGCCGTTTTCGCCTCAGTCAAACGGTGCCGCTGAACGATTGGTCAGGACTTTCAAGTCACAGATGTTGAAGTTAAAAAGAGTCGCATTCTCGGGAGGACGCGTTATTGCTCTTTTTGTCCTCGTGTCGCTCTCAGCCCCGAGATGGTCGCACGCCGGCTGAGTTGCTCCACGGTCGCCCTCATCGCACCTTGATGTCTTTGCTACATCCGCCGCATCAGGTTCCTGTGTAGCGGCAGACGCCTGCTTTTGCTCCAGGCGACGTTCTCTACTACCGCCACTATCGAGGTTCACGTCGTTGGCTCGAAGGGCGCATTCTTCGCTGCCTCGGCCGCGCTATGTATCCGGTTTTGGGGGCCTCTGGTGAGGTGCGCCGGCATCTCAACCAGCTGCGCCTCTGTCGTCGCACGGGATCTGCCGCTCGCCGTCTGCTTTCAGCGACGGTGCCGTCCGGTCAGCGCCCTGGGGACCCATCTACTGGCTCGCCTCAGTCCCAGGTGTTACCGACGCTGCCTTCCATTTTGCCCCATGGCGTCGCGCCGCCGCCGCCGGTCCTCCCGCCAGCGACGCCGGCAGTGGACGCGTCGCTGCAACCACCGGGCGCCTCCCTGGATCAAGCGCTGCCGATCGCTTCCCGTGACCGGATGTCCTCCGACATGGAACTCTTGCCCGCTCTGGACCATATGTCGTCTTCGCCCGTCGGGTGCCCCGGCCCGATGGAGGTCGACCCTTCGGCCCCTTCTGCCTCTCTACGGGCGCATACACCTCATGTTGGCGTGCACCCTGGAGCAGGTTTTCAGGCGTTTCCTAGCTCCCCGCGGTCCGAATGGCAGGGTGGGGATGGCACAGCCTCGCCTGTTGTTAGGCTGCCCACCTCGTCGCATACGTCAACATGGGGTCCTCCCCACGGCGGGCGGAAGCCTTATAACACAACCGTACGCCGATTTGCGGGGGAGGAATGTGGTGTCACCGCCAGACACCACACTTGCTAGGTGGTAGCCTTTAAATCGGCCGCGGTCCGTTAGCCACACGGCAGGTCTAGAGAGACTTCCTAGCACTCGCCCAGTTGTACAACCGATTTTGCTAGCGATGATCCACTGACAAAATACGCTCTCATTTGCCGAGACGATAGTGTAACATAGCCTTCAGCTACGTCATTTGCTACGACCTAGCAAGGCGCCATTATCAGTTACCATTGATATTGTGAATCATGTGCCGGCAAGACCGACGTTCTTCATTAACGGATTAAAGTTAAGTATTCCACCAGCTACGTCCGTTTTTCTAAATTCTAATTTCCTTGTCCTGTTCCAGACCTCACGCCAGCCTTCGTGAGCTAATACGCGTGCCTTTCGGCCTCTTCTAGTAACACGGTGTTGGCTCTCATGCCAACCAAAACACGACTTGAAGTGGAACAAAAATTAATACGTCAAAAATCCACCTCAGTTGGGAAATATTACTGCTCTTTAGCCACCGGCCGCGGTGGCCGTGCGGTTCTGGCGCTGCAGTCCGGAACCGCGGGACTGCTACGGTCGCAGGTTCGAATCCTGCCTCGGGCATGGGTGTGTGTGACGTCCTTAAGTTAGGTAGGTTTAAGTAGTTCTAAGTTGTAGGGGACTTACGACCTAAGATGTTGAGTCCCATAGTGCTCAGAGCCATTTGAACCTTTTTTGCTCTTTAGCCAGGTTTCAGCCAGAGTAATCTAGAATTCTTCAGAAGCATAAAATAAACTAATACATGCCACAATAAGGCACGGTCAAACATAAAAAGGTTAAGTACCGTGGTACCATGTCAAGCTACGTTACTTAGCTGAGGAACAGCCCCGGCCCCATTAATTAAAACTTCCGGGCTGAATTGCCGTGGTCCACATATAAAACTACTTCTCCTTCCTGAAGTTTCGTTGCCTACTGTGGGCAACATCTTCTGAGGTGAGTCGGCGACTGGCTGCTAGGCGCTGGTGGTCCCGCTTATATAGAGCGCTTAGAAGGCGCCACCACTCGTCACGTACTTTCGACTTTAAAACTATCTCTGGCTAGTGCCATCTCTCTCGATTACAGGTATTCGATTGTCACTTCGTTGGTACGAAGTGGAACGCCATATCTTGTCTAGTTTCAATCCTTCATCTTTTATGTTAAAATTATTTCCGTGCTTGTAGATCTCTATAGCTTCTCTATACATGCGAGTATAATAATGTATATAAAACCGTAAGTTTTAATTAACGAAGACGTCGGCCGTGAAAGCTTACATGTTATGATTAGTCCCGGCCCCACTTTGTGGAAAGCGGTCGGTTAGCCGCGGACGCTGCGTTGGACTACTAATGATGTGCGGTGTGTGCATCTGCAGTGATATGGGACCCCTGATACGTCTAGATACGACTCTGACAGGTGACACGTAAGTAAGCATACTGTCTGATCACCTGCATCCATTCATGTCCATTTTGCATTTCGACGGAGTAGGGCAATTCCAGCAGGACAATGCGACACCCCACACATCCAGAATTGCTGCAAAGTGGGTCCAGGAACACTCGTCTGAGTTTAAACACTTCCGCTGGCTATCAAACACCCCAGACATGAACATTATTGACCATATCTGGGATGCCTTGCAACGTGCTGTTCAGAAGAGATCTGCACCCCTTCGTACTCTTACGGATTTATGAACAGTCCTGTAGGATTCATGCTGTCAGTTTCCTCCAGTACTACTTCAGACATTAGTCCAGTCCATGCCACGATAGTGTTGCGGCACTTCTGCGTGCTCACGGGGGCCCTACACGACATTAGGCAGGTGTACCAGTCACTTTGGCCGTTCAGTGTAGTATCATCGGCTACTGAGAGACATATACCAAATAAATTAATGAAAGTTGGTACTGACCTCCCATACTGCATTGAACAGGTCAGAACACTGTTGCAAAAGCAACGGAGGAAGGGCACCAAATTTAAAAGAACGCTTGAACAGTCACCTGCTGACATAGAGGGTGCATGGATTCATGAGGTTGTCTCCATACCCGTACACGGCTATCCGCTCGATACAATTTGATACGAGACTCGTCCGACCAGGCAACACGTTTCCAGTCAGCTACAGTCCATTGTCGGTGTTGACGGGCCCAGGCAAAGCGTAAAGCTTTGCATCGCGCAGTCATCAAAGGTACACGAGTGGGCTTTTGGCTCCGAAAGCCCATATCGACGACGTTTCGTTGAATGGTTCGTACGCTGATAGTTGTTAATGGTCCAGCACTGAAATCTGCAGCAATTTGCGGAAGGGTTGCACTTCTGTCACGCTGAACGATTTCCAGTCGTCGTCGGTTCCGTCCTCGCAGGATCTTTTCCCGGCCCGCAGCGATGTCGGAGATTTGATTTTTTTAGCGCATTCCTGGTATTCACTGTACACTCGTGAAATGGTCGTGCGGGAAAAATCCCACTTTATCGCTGCGCCGACTACAATACCACGTTCAGACGCACTTAAATCTTGGTAACTTAACAAAAGCGCCAGACACATGTTGTTTTATATAGGCGTTAGCCACCGCAGCGCCATAGTCTGCCTGTTAACATATCTCTGTATTTGAATAACCATGTCTTTATCCCCCCCCCCCCCCCCCCATGAAAAATGGACCTTGCCGTTGGTGGGGAGGCTTGCGTGCCTCAGCGATACAGGTAGCCGTGCAATTGGTGCAACCACAACGGAGGGGTATCTGTTGAGAGGCCAGACAAACGTGTGGTTCCTGAAGAGGGACAGCAGCCTTTTCAGTAGTTGCAGGGGCAACAGTCAGGATGATTGACTAATCTGGCCTTGTAACACTAACCAAAACGGCCTTGCTGAGCTGGTACTGCGAACGGATGAAAGCAAGGGGAAACTACGTCGGTAATTTTTCCCGAGGGCATGCAGCTTTACTGTATGGTTAAATGATGATGGCGTCCTCTTGGGTAAAATTTTCCGGAGGTAAAATAACCCCCCATTCGGATCTCCGGGCGGGGACTACTCAAGAGGGCGTCATTATCAGGAAAAAGAAAACTAGCGTTCTAAGGATCGGAGCGTGGAATGTCAAATCCCTTAATCGGGCAGGTAGGTTAGAAAATTTAAAAAGGGAAATGGATAGGTTAAAGTTAGATATAGTGGGAATTAGTGAAGTTCGGTGGCAGGAGGAACGAAACTTCTGGTCAGGTGAATACAGGGTTATAAATACAAAATCAAATAGGGGTAATGCAAGAGCAGGTTTAATAATGAATAAAAAATAGGAGTGCGGGTAAGCTACTACAATCAGCATAGTGAACGTATTATAGTGGCCAAGATAGACACGAAGCCCATGCCTACTACAGTAGTACAAGTTTATATGCCAACTAGCTCTGCTGATGACGAAGAAATTGAAGAAATATATGATGAGATAAAAGAAATTATTCAGGTAGTGAAGGGAGACGAAAATTTAATAGTCATGGGTGACTGGAATTCGACAGTAAGAAAAGGGAGAGAAGGAAACATAGTGAGTTAATACGAATTGGAGCTAAGAAATGAAAGAGGAAGCCGTCTGGTAGAATTTTGCGCAGAGCATAACTTAATCATAGCTAACATTTGGTTCAAGAATCATAAAAGAAGGTTGTATACATGGAAGAATCCTGGAGATACTAAAAGGTATCAGATAGATTATATAATGGTAAGACAGAGATTTAGGAACTAGGTTTTAAATTGTAAGACATTTCCTGGGGCAGATGTGGATTCTGACCACAATCTATTGGTTATGAACTGTAGATTAAATCTGAAGAAACAGCAAAAGGGTGGGAATATGAGGAGATGGGACCTGGATAAACTGAGAGAACCAGAGGTTGTACAGAGTTACAGGGAGAGCATAAGGGAACAATTGATAGGTATGGGGGAAAGAAGTACAGTAGAAGAAGAATGGGTAGCGCTGAGGGATGAAGTAGTGAAGGTAGCAGAGGATCAAGTAGGTAAAAAGACGAGGGCTAGTAGAAATCCCCGGGTAACAGAAGAAATACTGAATTTACTTGATGAAAGGAAAAAATTTAAAAATGCAGTAAATGAAGGAGGCAAAAAGGAGTACAAACGTCTCAAAAATGAGATCGACAGGAAGTGCAAAATGACTAAGCAGGGATGGCTAGAGGACAAATGTAAGGATGTAGAGGCTTACCTCGCTAGGGGTAAGATAGATACTGCCAACAGGAAAATTAAAGGCACCTTTGGAGAAAAGAGAATCACTTGTATGAATATCAAGAGCTCAGATGGAAACCCCGTTCTAAGCAAAGAAGGGAACGCAGAAAGGTGGAAGGAGTATATGGAGGGTCTATACCAGGGCTATGCAATTGAGGACAATATTATGGGAATGGAAGAGGATGTAGATGAAGATGAAATGGGAGATACGATACTGCGTGAAGAGTTTGACAGATCACTGAAAGACCTGAGTCGAAACAAGGCATCGGGAGTAGGCAACACTCCATCAGAACTACTGATGGCCTTGGGAGAGCCAGTCCTGCCAAAACTCTACCATCTGGTGAGCAAGATGTTTGAGACAGGCGAAATACCCTCAGACTTCTAGGAGAATATAATAATTGAAATCCCAAAGAAAGCAGGTGCTGACAGATGTGAAAATTACCGAACAATCAGTTTAATAAGACACGGATGCAAAATACTAACGCGAATTTTTTGCAGACGAATGGAAAAACTGGTAGAAGCGGACCTCGGGGAAGATCAGTTTGGATTCCGTAGAAACATTGGAACACTTGACGCAATGCTGACCTTACGACTTATCTTAGAAGAAAGATTAAGGAAAGGCAAAACTACGTTTCTAGCATTTGTAGACTTAGAGAAAGCTTTTGACAATGTTGACTAGAATACTCTCTTTCAAATTCTAAAGGTGGCAGGAGTATAATACAGGAAACCAAGGGTATTTACAATTTCTACAGAAACCAGATGGCAATTACAAGAGTCGAGGGGCATGAAAGGGAAGCAGTAGTTGGGAAGGGAGTGAGACAAGGTTGTAGCCTCTCCCCGATGTTATTCAATCTGTATATTGCGCAAGTAATAAAGGAAACAAAAGAAAAATTCGGAGTAGGTATTAAAATCCATGGAGATGAAATAAAAACTTTGAGGTTCGCCGATGACATTGTAATTCTGTCAGAGACAGCAAAGGACTTGGAAGAGCAGTTGAACGGAATGGACAGTGTCTTGAAAGGAGGATATAAGATGAACATCAACAAAAGCAAAACGAGGATAATGGAATGTAGTCAAATTAAATCGGGTGATGCTGAGGGAATTAGATTAGGAAATGAGACACTTAAAGTAGTAAAGGAGTTTTGCTATTTGTGGAGGAAAGTAATTGATGATGGTGGAAGTAGAGAAGATATAAAATGTAGACTGGCAATGGCAAGGAAAGCGTTTCTGAAGAAGAGAAATTTGTTAACATCGAGTATATATTTAAGTGTCAGGAAGTCATTTCTAAAAGTATTTGTATGGAGCGTAGCCATGTATGGAAGTGATACATGGACAATAAATAATTTGGACAAGAAGAGAATAGAAGCTTTCGAAATGTGGTGCTACAGAAGAAGGCTGAAGATTAGATCGGTAGATCACATAATAAATGATGAAGTATTGTATAGAATTGGGGAGAAGATGAGTTTGTGGCAAAACTTGACAAAAAGAAGGGACCGGTTAGTAGGACATGTTCTGAGGCATCAAGGGATCACAAATTTAGCATTGGAGGGCAGCGTGGAGGGTAAAAATCGTAGAGGGAGTCCAAGAGATGAATAAGCAGATTCTGAAGGCTGTAGATTGTAGTAAGTACTGGGAGATGAAGAAGCTTGCACAGGATAGGGTAGCAGGGAGATCTGCATGAAACCCGTCTCAGGACTGAAGACCAAAAGAACAGCAACATGTCTTTACCAGTTTCTTTGGCATTTCAATGTAAATCTTTTAATTTCAAGCACATTTGGTCTACTCTTACATGTTTAAAATTAAATGAATGGAGACAACTTCTGCTGCCTCCAAGTAGCAATGCTTTCCTCTCCTGCATAGTTGACATCAGGCTTCGTTGGGCACCTGTGGCAACACATAATATGTTTAGCGATGACACGAAACCAGGCTATCGTTTTCAGAAACATCTACAGTTTTTAAGTCTACAAAGCACTTGCAATGCACTAGGGTATACGACTTCTGCACCACCGTTTTCAACGAAACTGATTGTATTGTATGTTAACTGGGGGCCTATAAACGACAGAGAGACTCCGTCCCAGCAACAGCCGCAGTGGTCTACAGCCCCACGACGACTACCGCAGTCCACTTCACCCCTCTTTCAGGGTTATTGTGCGGTTCGGCTCCCGGTGGACGCCCCCCCTCCCCCCTCCCCGCACCCCAGGGAACGTCTGACACCAGACGAGTGTAACCCCTATGTTTGCGTGGGTGTTAGAGTTATGGTGGTGTACGGCTACGTGGAGAACTTGTTTGCGCAGCAATCGCCGACATAGTGTAGCTGAGGCGGAATATGGGGAACCAGCCCGCATTCGCCAAGGCAGATGGAAAACCGCCTAAAAACCGTCGACAGACTGGCCGGCTCAGCGGACCTCGACCCAAGTCCGCCTGGCAGATTCGTATCGGGGACCAGGCGTTCCTTCTCACTCCCGAGGCTCGTGCGTTAGACTGGACTGCTATCCGGGCGTGCAACGAAACTGATACTTAATAACTGGACACTGTGTAATATGGAAATTTAAAATGTGTAAACGCTACCTTTAATAAAAAAAAACTGTGGTTTGATGAAAATTCAAGTACGCTCCGAAAGGCGACTTTACCAACGTTTCCCTACGTTACATTCCGTTCAGTACATTCACGAGTAGACCCCAGCCGTTCCGAGCGCCGGCTGCCTGCGGCGATCGCGGCACAAAACGAGCACGGGGAATTTTTATCGGAAGCCTCGGACTGTAAATAATGCCGTACGGAACGCAACAGGCGAGCGCCGGACATGTTTTATGCCTCGCGTGCCGCTGTTTGGCCGAGTGTGTAGGGCCGGCGCTGAGAAATAGACGTCTTAATCCCGGCGTCCGCTTCGTTAGCGGCGGCCGGCGGCCATCTTGATAAACAGCGCGCGCCGCGAGCTTTGATTAAAAGTAATGCGGCCGCGCAGGTCTACAAGCCGAGCCGGGGCGCTGCCTCGCCCTGCGCGGGAGTGGGCGTCAGTGTTGTGAGTAATACTCGGCGTACGTCTGTGCGTGTGGCGGGGAGTGAGATATCCAAAACTCCTCCCACCGCCCTCTCCACGAGACCGCTTAGCCGCGATCTGGCACGACGCTAGTATGAGTTATGGCTACTAGCGGCGGACAAGGTACTGTGCTCCACCGACGGAGAGCTCTGCATGCATATGTGTGTGTGTGTGTGTGTGTGTGTGTGTGTGTGTGTGTGTGTGTGTGTATGCGAGGGGTAGGGGTCGAGGGACATTCTCAGCACTGTACCTGGCCTCATGTGACATGACGTCAGTCACATTCTCAGCACTGTAACCTCTGTACCAGGCCTCATTTTTTTATATGACATGACGTCAGTCAGGGCAAGGCAGTGACCAAATTGTACCACTCGGTTGGATCGAATCGGTGCGCTAAACTGGCCAGCTAAGGAAGGAAATACAAAAAATGTTCAGGGAAATACAGTAAACTAACGCCTGTAAATATGGGCAATATACACTACTGGCCATTAAAATTGCTACACCAAGAGGAAATGCAGATGATCAACTGGTATTCATTAGACAAATATATTATACTAGAACTGACATGTCATTACATTTTCACGCAATTTAGGTGCGTAAATACTGAGAAATCGGTCCCCTGAACAACCACCTCTGGCCGTAATAACGGCCTTGATACGCCTGGGCATTGAGTCAAACAGAGCTTTGATGGCGTGTACAGGTACAGCTGCCCATGCTACTCTACCCTGTGCAAGCTTCTTCATCTCCCAGTACCTACTGCAACCTACATCCTTCTGAATCTGTTTAGTGTATTCATCTCTTGGTCTCCCTCTACGATTTTTACCCTCCAAGCTGCCCTCCAATACTAAATTGGCGATTCCCTGATGCCTAAGAACATGTCCTACCAACCGATCCCTTATTCTATTCAAGTTGTGCCACAAATTTCTCCCCAATCCTATTCAATACCTCCTCATTAGTTATATGATCTACCCATCTAATCTTCAGCATTCTTCTGTAGCACCACATTTCGAAAACTTCTATTCTCTTCTTGTCCAAACTAGTTATCGTCCATGTTTCACTTCCATACATGGCTACACTCCATACAAATACTTTCAGAAACGACTTCCTGACACTTAAATCTATACTCGATGTTAACAAATTTCTCTTCTTCAGAAACGCTTCCCTTACCATTGCCAGTCTACATTTGATATCCTCTCTACTTCGACCATCATCAGTTATTTTGCTCCCCAAATAGCAAAACTTGTTTACTACTTTAAGTGTCTCATTTCCTAATCTAATGCCCCCAGCATCACCCGACTTAATTCGACTACATTCCATTATCCTCGTTTTGCCTTTGTTGATGTTCATCTTACACCCTCCTTTCAAGATACTGTCTATTCCGTTCAACCGCTCCTCCAAGTCCTTTGCTGTCTCTGACAGAATTACAATGTCATCGGCGAATCTCAAAGGTTTTATTTCTTCTCAATGGATTTTAATACGTACTCCGAATTTTTCTTTTGTTTCCTTCACTGCTTGCTCAATATACAGATTGAATAACATAGGGGAGAGGCTACAACCCTGTCTCACTCCCTTCCCAACCACTGCTTCCCTTTCATGCCCCTCGACTCTTGTAACTGCCATCTGGTTTCTGTACAAATTGTAAATAGCCTTTCGCTCCCTGTATTTTACCCCTGCCACCTTCAGAATTTGAATGAGTCCAGTTTTGACATTAACAAAGCCGAAATCACTTCGTTCGCACCTATTATAAAAAAATACGTGCAATCATATCAGAGGCAAACTTAACGATTCTCACACATTGCGGAAATAATTTTCTAAAGAGTTTACAATTTTTCTTAACAAATGAATTCCTACTAGTTTCCGTCACTATATTAATTTGCCTGCATATGTGCTTGAGAGGGTTGGGTGGAGGTGGAGGTGGGGTTCGAGGGACATTCTCAGCTCTGTAACCACATCGGGCAAAGTATTAATCACCCAAACTAGTCGCTTTGGAAGCCATGGAAATGGTACCAGACCTCATAGGACATGACGTCTGTCAGAGCAAGGCAGTGACCCATTTGTACCAGGCAGTTGGCCAGTTTAGCGCACCGATTCGATCCAACAAAGGAAGGAAATACAGAAATGTTCAGGGAAATACAGTAAACTAATGCCTGCAAAGGTGGGTAATATACGAGGGGGAGCTGGAAGATAAGTTTCCCCTGTCGACTGTGGTCAGAGTAATGTGTTGTAGGAACAAAAAGGGAATGAGACATTGAAGATCAGATATATCTTTATTTTTATACATAATTTCGAAGGATATTGAGACATTTTTCATAGTGTATATATGGTTCTCGGGCGAGACGTCGGATGTATAGTGAAAACTCCACAATATTTCATCAGCGCAACTAGTCGACATCTTAACGCATGCCCACTTCCTGCCTAAGACTGGCATAAATAGGGGGCTCCAGTCATGCCTTGGCAGTGTGTTCGTGGCACCTGAAGATGTCGGGCAGTTGCGCTGATGAAATATTGTGGAGTTTTCACTATGACATCCGACGTCTCGCCCGAGAACCATATACAACATGTCCGTCGGGAAAGCCTAAAGCAACACATCTTTCATACCGGTCTATAAGCTTCAAAAAGCGCCCCAGGAAAAAAGAAGGGCGTTGCATACTGAAGAAGCGTTGAACGGCTTGTTTGACGTCAGCATTTCTGCCGATGCGCCTTCCGCCGAGCGGGAAACAGATGGAAGTCGCTTGGTGCGAGATCCGGAATGTAAGGCGGATGGTGCAGGCGCTACCAACCAAGAGTTGTAGTATGGTTTTCTGTTGCCGTCGCCGTGTGTGGTCTCGCGTTGTCATCCAACAGCAGAACGCCAGATCTGAGAAGGCCAGGCCGCTTTTTCCGAATCACCCCTTTCAATTTCGTCAGAGTGGCACAGTGCCGTGCAGCATTGATGGTTGCATCCTCCAGAAAGTCCCGCATCAATACTCCTTTGGCGTCCCAGAAAACGGTGAGTAGCACTTTACCTGCAGACGTAGTGCTTTTGAACTGCTTTCGGACAGCTGATGACGCCTTCGATTAGGGCGTGTAATGGTGGACCCACGTTTCATCCCCCGTCACAATCCGAAATCATTGCCATATTCTTGGTAAAGCACGAGCTGTTCCAAGCTGAAAGCAATGCGTTGTTCCATGCGTGTCGGGGTCAACAGGCGGGGCACCCATCGTGCTGACACCTTCCTGTTTCGAAGAATGTCGTGGGTGATCTTGTGTGCTCGCTCATGTCCGATTCGAAGTTCCGCCGCTACTCAATCGATAGTGATACGCCGGTTCGCTTCAATCATTCATCCACCATCCTGACATTTTCATCTGTAGTGGCCATGCGCGTCGGTCCAGGTCTCGGAGTGTCCTGCACTTGCTGACGTTCGTCACTGAACTGTCGGCACCATCTCCGCACCATTTGCCTCGACATCACACCTGTCCCATACACCTCAACAACACTGTTATGAATTTCTTTGCCTGATACTCCACGTTCCCATCCATAGCGGGTAACAGCTCTCACTTTCGCCTGTGATCACGACTCCAAAACGCACCTTCTCTCCATAACTCTGGGAAAAGACTGAGCGGCTGGCCTCCGCTTGAAACACGTATGTAACGTAGCAGCGATGGTGAGGCATGGTAAAATCTTTGACCAGAGAGCCTTTTATCGTGGTTAGTCTGCGCTTGACCGCGCGAGAGTTGCGAGCAGCTCTCTGTCGGTAGTAGCAGCCCAGTGCAGTTGTGTGTGAGGAGTCGGCGGGCGTCGACATGGCATTGTCAAGATTCAGGACGAGGTACATTATTTTTTAAACAAGGTAATCAATCAGCAATGCTCTTAGCTAATAATGTAAATTAATTGTAACTAATTTGTGCAATAATCGCCCCAATAATAATTTTGATTTCAAAGCAATTTTTTATAAAAAAAAACATTTAATTGAACCAACGATTTCCTTCCATTTCCCTTAAAGAAAAGTTTCAGTTAAATCTAAAAAAAAAAAAAAAAATATTTGCAATGCATTTCCTCCAAGCCGTGGCCAACAATTCGAGCAGAAATTTGACATGCAGTTATACTGAGGTAAGAAATTAATTATGATTTTTTGCACAGGGCCAAAGACCGATATTTCGGTTTAATTGAATTTTCATTGTCACTGAAGTTTCATTAGCACTGAATTATTTTTTATTATATTTTTTGTGGAAGCTTACACCAGAGTCAGATTGCGATTCTCATTTTTATTGTCATTAAATTTAATTGCTAGGGAGGTTACGTTTGGCTCCCATCTCTATTAAATATTGTCTTTTTAAAAGTTCTCCGGAGAGGTTACACTTTTTTTTAAAAAAAAAAAAAAAACTCGTCCTGAATCTTGACCAGAATGCCATGTCGACGCCCGCCGACTCCTCACACACAACTGCACTGAGCTACTGCTACCGACAAAGAGCTGCTCGCAACTCTCGCGCGGTCAAGCGCAGACTAACCACGATAAAAGGCTCTCTGGTCAAAGATTTTATCATGCCTCACCATCGCTGCTACGTTACATACGTGTTTCACGCTTTGAGCAGGCACTGCGACAGCGCCAGCTGCCTGATCGCGGTCGACCTCTGCTCGATGGTGTAGCGGTGTCCTGCACGTGCGCGTTCACCTGCCGTGTCGTCTTTCGCCCATATTACACAACTCTGCCCACAGTCGACAGGGGAAACTTATTTTCCAACTCCCCCTCGTGCAATATGTACAGCAGTCAAGAGAAGATAATTACAAAGGAAGACCAAGACATTCGGGAGGACGACGGCTCAAACCCGCATCCGGACATCGTGATTTAGGCTTTCCGTTAATTTTCCTAAATCGCTTCAGCCAAATTACGGGATGGTTCCTTTGAATAGGCACAGCTGACTTCCTTCCCCAGACCTTCCCTAATCCGACGGCACCGATGACCTCGCTGTTTCGTGCCCTCCCCCAATGTCGAGCAACCAAGAACCAAGTGCTCGGATTAAAAAGCATGTAAAACAGCGTAATTTCCCCCCTCCTTTCTTCTTGCATCTATTGTCTACATTAAACAATGCCAAGTCCAAGTAATTAAGAACCAAAGTTGTTTATGAACGTTTGAGAGGAGCGAACATTACAATAAACTTTCAAGTTTACTCAGCTTGTGATGTTGAGATTGCTCCAGTTCTTCTTGTCTAGGGGTCTGACTCTTGAAGTAGAAAATCTACCATCAGATCCTTACCGTTGGTTTGAACTAAATAAATTGGAAGATCGTTGTTGCAGAATTCTTTTACGTACGTATATTTTCCACTGCTTTTCTCACTCTTTAGTATACCATACGGTATTTTAATTTTTCACATTAACAAAACCGAGGTAGCTTCATACATATTGTAAGCTCCCCACTATATTTTTCTGTATGAAATTTTGCCCAACTCTACCTCCCACTCTAAGTCTACGTATTACCAAAATTATTTACACAGAAACTGCTATACAACTTAAACTCATTTGCTAACCTTCGACTAAGCTGAACCTAATTTCAAATCAGCTGTAACTGGTCTGGATACAACTTGCCTTTATATTAAATGCGCAACTGAAGTGAAATAATTAACTGACCCTAATCAAAATTTCCACGTACCTCACGTCTTGATAATATTTTTGCAGCTCTCTCGAAACCACAACAGCAAAAAGCAAACAGGCAGCGCCTAAGCTGCATGTTTGTTTTTAAATAAAATTTCCAAACAATATTCAAACTTTTGCATACCATAAGGTGCTATTTGGTAATAAACATTATTTAAACAGTGGGATGGGGAGAGTAATTATTCGTATAAAATGATAAGACAACGATTTTAGAATGAGGTATGTATTCAAAAAGGCAGAGTAAAAGTTCACGTGATGTTCACACGTAATACTGGTCTGAACAGTACTATGCTTGACAAAGTGAACAAGGGTTGGGAATGGGTAAAATGTGAACACAAAATTTCTATAAAACCAAACAGCTGAATCTGTTGACATGTTAATGCGTGACTCAGGGAAGTGGAGTGGTCTTTCTCTCAGCTGTGAGCAAGTTAAATAGCTGACGATAATCATTCCGACAAACTGGATGCGGAGTGCTGCAGTCTTACCTCAAACTACTTCTCTCCAGAAATAATAGCATTGTTTAAAATTCATGTTCTTTTCGTCTTCCAATACATACATCATATTCATCCTAGCTGTCCTTCCATTTAACAGATACAATCACAAGTAAACACAGGACTACTGAATACGTTCACCACCTACCACACTATCAGAGACTTTAGAAAGCAAAGACTATGCCACAGCAAGACCAAAGACTGTTTAACAGTAACATTACTTGTTCTCTCTCTCTCTCTGACGTGAAATCAAAATGGCATGTCCATCTTACAATATGGTCATCACTAGGAATGATTTGCAAGGTTGTAACCCTGCCCTGCTAAAGTAGAACATATTCACTAAACATATCCCCCTGGCGTTCCTACCTGTCTGTCACGTGCAGTGAGCGGGAATACCTTCCCCCAAGTAATCGGCAGTCAGTTATCACAATCTCGTGAACTACTGAAGGCCACATCTCAATCAGGGTGTCTCTAATGAGCCAGCACATCAACCCACAGGGGAATCCCCTGTCTGGTGACTCATCAGGGACCAGTTCTGAGCGGGATTCAACGCCCCATAGCCAGCGGCGAGTGCTGGAACAGAGCACAAGAACTTGTAGTTGATTTGGTACAGCTCTCAACGCTATTTCACCTTGGACAAGTCTGTTCTTCTCTGCCTAACTACAGGAGCCTACATCCATTGGAAGCCCCTTACTACAGTCGAGCGTCGGCATCCCTCTACAGTTTACACAATCCCCTTCCCCGTACCACATACACATCCCTCCATTATAATTTCTTGATACCTCTCGATGTGTCCTACCAACCACTGCCTTCTTTTATTCAAATTGTGCGACAAAGGCCTCTGTCCTACTCGATCCAGTATCTCTTCGTTGTTTATTCTATGTATCCACTTAATCTTTAGAATTATTCTGTAGCGTCACATTGCAAAAGTTTCTTTCCTTGATTTTACTGCTTATCATTCCAGTTTCGTCAGTACAAGTGAGCACTCCAGGGGAAACACCTTCAGACAGGACTTCGTAACATTTCAATTTTGTTAACATTTGTGAAATATCCCTTCTGCACATGGAGTAACATACACACATTAAATATTGAACTACACAGTACTGATGTTCCACAATAATATTTATTTTATAGATCGTTGTAAACTGGCTGGCAGCTTTCTAAGCCATCCTCAGTCTTATTATCTATGTCTGAGGGCGTTCTATAAAACCGAAAGGCAGTTTACAATGACATATAAAGTAAATATTATTGTGGAACGTCAATACTCTTTAATTCAGTTTGACACTTAAATTTGTATTGATCTTAAAATATTTCCCTTTCACAATCTTTAACATAGCTGTTAGCTATGGGTACGTTTCCGGTTAATGAAGTTCACAGCCATTCAGTTGCCAGTTTTTATTTACACTTGGCCCTGGGTTGGATACCGCTAAGGTGTCCTTCAGAAGAGAAAGGAGTTACCTAAAACATTCTATTTATTTATCAACTACAAGTGATATCTTACTCTCAATTGTGAATGTGAAGTTATTAGAACTCTTAAAATGTAAAATGAATCTTAGAGTTTTAAAGGATTTTAATTATACTGTCTGTATGTGGCTTGTGTGCTTCAGGTCATGATGGATATTACGTGTTTTGTGTAATGTGATCCAAGTAAGTAATAGTTTCCATTTAGGAGTCATAATCACTTTATATTCAGAATTGAGTCTAAAATGTTACTTGTGTTTATGAAATAAAATGTTGTTCTTCTGAAGACAATACCGTTATAGGTACGAAACGCGGATCAAATCTAAAAGTAAATGCAAATTGTGTACAGGCTGCTCGTGTACTTCATTTATTGGAAATATTTCTCTTTTTCAGAAACCTTTCCTTACGATTCCGCATTTTATATCCTGTCTTCTTAAGCAGTCGTCAGTAAGTTTGCTACCCGAACAGGAAAATTCATCTACTACGTCTAGTGTTTCATTTCCTAGTCTATTTCCGTCAGCATTGCCTGATTTCATCCAACTAAATTCCATCACTCTTGTTTCATTTTCGTTTATATTCATTTTCTGTCCTGTTTTCAAGGCACTACCTACTCAAAATATCTTTCAAGAACTTTGTCATTTCTGCCAGATTTACAATATCTTCAACAAATCTCGAAGTTTTTCTCCATGAACTTTAATTCCTCTTTCAAATTTCTCCTTTGATTCTTTTACTGACTGCACAATGTGCAGATTGAGTAACATTGGATACATGTTGAAAAGCTGTCTTTCTTCCTTCTCAACTACTGCTTCCCTTTCCATGATATTCAACTCTTATAAATGCATCCTTGCTTCTGGACCAGTTGTGGATCACTTCAGCTTGCTGTATTTTATCTGTGTTACCTTCAGAATTTCAGAGAGTGTATTTCACTAAACATTATCAAAAATTTTCTCTAATTTACAGATACTATGAACGCGGGCTTTCTTTAATTTGTCTCTTAATATCAGTCGTTAGTATTGCCACATGTCTTCCTACATCTTTCTGGAGCTCAAACTGATCGTCGCCCGGTCTGCTTCTGCCTATCGTTCCATTCTTCTGTAGAAGATTCTTGTAACTATTTTGCAACCGTCCCCTTATAATGATTTTAATTGTTTTGTTTTACTATTGACTGGCTTTTGACCGGCTGTAGGTCCGCCTTTGGATCGCGGATGGAACTAGCAATATAAGGTTTTAAAGTTAGTGGTGAACACCTGGGGCACATTAGGTTCAAAAAAATGGTTCAAATGGTTCTGAGCACTATGGGACTCAACTGCTGAGGTCATTAGTCCCCTAGAACTTAGAACTAGTTAAACCTAACTAACCTAAGGACATCACAAACATCCATGCCCGAGGCAGGATTCGAACCTGCGACCGTAGCGGTCTTGCGGTTCCAGACTGCAGCGCCTTTAACCGCACGACCACTTCGGCCGGCGGGGCACATTAGGTCTGCTAAATATTTTTCAGAACTTATATTAAATGGGAAGCACGGATTGAGGAGAGCTGTAGTGAAGGCGCCTAGAAGATTTAGATATTATTTTTTTATTTTATTATTATTTTTCAAGGATTCTGTGAAAGTGTGGTACATGTGAACAGTATATGAAAGAAAAGCGCTAGTCTTTCGAGTGGTTGCAGCTATGACGTAAGCGTGAGAGTTGAAATGGTTCAAATGGCTCTAAGCACGATGGGACTTAACATCTGAGGTCATCAGTCCCCTAGAACTTACAACTACTTAAACCTAACTAACCTAAGGACATCACATACAGCCATGCCCGAGGCAGGATTCGAACCTGCGACCGTAGCAGCAGCGCGGTTCCGGATTGAAGCGCCTAGAACCGCCCGGCCACAGCGGCCGGCCGCGTGAGAGTAAACGTCGATTGAATTCAAAGAAATCAGTCTCTGAAAGCACCATTGTCTTTAAAGAACTCGGAAGTGAGGTGTGAGATGAAACACTGCGGCCTGCTGTTACAGTAACCCGTGATGACTCGGTGTTGTGTGATGTCCTTAGGTTAGTTAGATTTAAGTAGTTCTAAGTTCTAGGGGACTGATGACCTCAGAAGTTAAGTCCCATAGTGCTCAGAGCCAGCCAGTTACAGTAACCGATCAGGAATGAGCGCGTCACGTGTTTCGCTGAGACCCCGACAGTTTAAAGACGACGAAGTGAGTTCGCTCAGTAACCATTGTTGTTTATGCCACAGTAATATGGATACAAGTTAATTATTACATAATAAAATAAAATGGGTTCATCAAGCCAGTGCATGAAAGACACTGATTTTTTGCAAGATAATGACCAGCAAAGGTAAATTGCAATGAGTAAATTGAAACTTCCTGGCAGATTAAAACTGTGTACCCGACCGAGACTCGAACTCGGGACCTTTGCCTTTCGCGGGCAAGTGCTCTACCATCTGAGCTACCGAAGCACGACTCACGCCCGGTCCTCACAGCTTCACTTCTGCCAGTATCTCGTCTCCTACCTTCCATACCTTTCATTCTGGAATGAGTACATTGTTATTCATTCATACCACAATAATACGGACAAAAGTTAATAACTGCACCACAAAGTAAAGCAGCTGAAGCTGTGGAGCGCATGAAATAAACGTAAGGCACACCAGTGAACAAAATTATAGTCTAATCTTTAGGGGGTCAATACAACTACGCTGGGCGTCAAAGGTGAAAACTGTAAAAAAAAGAAATCATAATCAGTGGTGTGAAATACGCTGTTTTTGAATATGATGAAAGTATATTCCGATCGAATAAAGCTCACAAAAGGAAATGTTGCTCCAAAAATTCTTTGAAGCATAGCGTATACTCAAAAACAAAATAGGATCAGGATTTTGTCTATTTTTAGCAACTGTAGTCGTCTTACAATAAACAACCAGTTGCTTATAAGAGATTTAATCTCTTGTCCGGTTTCGGGCACCTGGGCATCTAGCACCCTTCTTCAGAAGGTCGCCGGCTGGTGTGGCCGAGCGGTTCTAGGCGCTACAGTCTGGAACCACGCGACCGCTACGGTCGCACGTTCGAATCCTACCTCAGGCATGGATGAATGTGATGTCCTTAGGTTAGTTAGGTTTAAGTAAGTCTAAGTTCTAGGGGACTGATGACGTTAGAAGTTAAGTCCCATAGTGCTCAGAGCCATTTTTCAGAAGGTCCCGTCACATGTTCCAGTCCCATGATGCGCTTCGCACGTTGTTTTCGTTGACAGGTTCCCTACAAGCAAGCGTTCAAGTGTTGAGCGGTACAAAGTGAGTTCTAGTCTGTCTGTCTTGCGGTTCCGGTCGGCACGTTTCGAAGTGCAGAGGCCTGAGTATGGTTCAATAATGTATTATGTAGAGATGAACTCGTTCTCTGTTATTCATTCTCGGATGTCATCCTATACGTGATTTGCCGAGGTTCTAATTTGAATTGCGCAGCTCGGTGTATTATTGTTTACAGCATTTTCATACCCATAACGCCCGCCCCCTGTAGCTGAGTAGTCAGCGTGACAGAATGTCCATCCTAAGGGCCCGGGTTCGATTCCCGGCTGGTTCGGAGATTTTCTCCGCTCAGGGACTGGGTGTTGTGTTGTCCTAATCATCATCATTTCATCCCCATCGACGCGCAAGTCGCCGAAGTGGCGTCAAATCGAAAGACTTGCACCCGGCGAACGGTCTACCCGACGGGAGGCCCTCGTCACACGACAATATTATTATACCCATAACACGTGCTTATCCATAAAAAAACGATACTTTCGTTGCTTGGTGAAATTTAGTTTCGAAGCATGGTACAGAATAGGGTTTTCATTAATCCCTCCGAATACTAGATCTGTTGAATTCCTCACACCCTCGTTTAGTAAAATGTATTCAGCACTTTCTAATGCGTATGAATTTCCCGTTGTTGACAAATATCATTTGTCGTTACTTGCTGCACCATTTCAAGCATGGACTTCTGTGTGCGTCACTGTGACTATTTTCACACTTTGGTTGGTTGACGGGAACAAACGGCAACGCAACCGCTCCCGTGGGATTAGGGAAGGATGGGGAAGGACGTCTCTGTGCCCTTTCAAAGAATCCATCATAGCATTTGCCTGAAGCGATTTAGGGAAATCACGGAAAACTTAATACACGATGGTGGGACGCGGGTTGTCTCTGTTTACCGGTTCTAGTATCTTACGATATAGTATGCACTTTGCAGTCGGCATCGAGCTATCACTCGTAATGTTACAGGTTCTCATCCTTCAGTGGAGATACCAATCTTGCTGAGTTAGTTTGGCAGCTCATACGCAGTGGAAGTATCTCAGCCCTTGTAGCTACAAACAGGCCGGCCCTTATCGAATGGATCAGTATAAGAACGGGGAGTACTGATTATGATGTCATTGTGTCATCTGTGCATACGAAAGATTGTAAATCAGTCAACAAGGCTAGGAGAGTGTTTCTGCAAGAAAGAGCAGAGAAGTAGTTGTTGGCATCTCACTTAGGCAGTGAACTAATATTACTTAGTTCCAGTAAGATGGACGTAGAGGAGTTGTGGGCAAATTTAAAAAGATCGAAAATCGTGGCCTGTAGAGTTATGTGCATAGTAAGTGAATTAATGGCTTAACAACGAAATTCGTAAAATGCTGAGGAAGTGGAGGCTATTGCGCTCTCGATTCAAAAGAAAACAAGCAAATGACGACAACTTAAGGTTAGCAGAGATGCATGCTTTTGTGAAAAGATTTATGCCCAAAACATACAATTACTGCCACCGTCTACCTTAACGAAAGATCTAGTATAGAGATAGATATTCAGCGACCGCAGGCCCTGCAGACCACTCGCTGCTTCCACAAACTGCCTCCATTCCTTCCTGTTCTGTGCCCGGTTCCTCCAGGTGTCTTCAATTCCCAGTGCTGCCAGGTCCTTCGCCAGGTCGTCCATCCAGCGCTGTCTTGGTCGTCCAATGGGGCGTTTGGTGTTTGGTTTCCCCGCTAGTGCCATCTTCGCCTGTCTTCCATCTGGCATACGGGCTACATGGCCCACCTTTTGTATTCTTTTGCTCTTTATCTTCTGTAGGATAGTTGGTTGTCGCATCAGAAGGTAGATTTCTCATTTTTCACCTTCCTCCATTCTCCGTTATCTAAAACTGGTCCCCATATCTTCCTCGTTACCCTTCTCTCAAATATTAATAGTTTTTCCCTTTCTCGCTTAGTCATGCTCCATGTTTATGAACCGTACATTACTGCTGGGCATATCACTGTGTTGTAGCTTTTCATCTTAGTGTTCGCTGAGATCGATTTAGAGCCGAGCGTCTCTCTGAGGGTATGCATGCATTTCATTCCCGCTGCTATTCTTTCCTTGATGTCCATTTTTATGTTGTTGTCCGTAGTAAACCAAGATCCCAAGTATTTGAACTGGTCTACTCTCTTGAACCTCCTGCCATCTATCTCAAGAAATTCTACCTGCTCTTGTCTTCTTCCTAATTGAACTCTGTTTTGTCTCGATTCACTTTGAGCCCTACTTTCTGTGCATTATTGTAAATTTTCCGATACATTTCTTTCAACTCGTGCTTTTATTCACATAATAGTACTATGTCATCTGCATATGCGAGACAATTGAAGGTACCTTTGTAGTGGGACGCGAAATTGAAGCGTCACCCATCCACTAGTGTCAGCCCAGTTTCCAGGTGAATATAAGTTTAATTTAGTGTTTTGTTTATGTATTTTGTAATATTTGTAATGTTCGTGAATTATCTAATGTTTTGTATTTATTTTTTACGTTTCATGTACGGAGAGGGCGGCACAACGAACGGAGACAGCATCTTCACTGCCGGGGCCAGAGAGAAAATTGCTGGCCGCTATACGACGCGGGTCGACAGCCAGAGAGCAACAGAAGATTCTGAAACCGAGTTGTCGCGTCGTGCTCCTAAAAACTGAAAAAATAAGAATTTGCAATGTTTCTACAACAATGACGTCATAGAAAGTTTAATCACGTTGTAAATGTTCAGTCCTATCTTGTCAAGGCTCAGGTTCACGTCTATATGTAGGAAGATAATAAACTAGTGGATGCTACTAAAGTTTAAATACGTGTTCCGAGAATTTATTTATGAAGAATTATATTAAGGAAGAAGGATTACTGATTTATTTGACAAGATTATTAATTTTGACAACGTTCATCGCGAGTTTGAGTCTTAAAAGTTTATTCAATGTGGTTTTAATATTTATTAAAGCAGATAACGTGCATTAATATAATGTCTGAGAAGAAACAAACGACATCTAAATTGAAAAAAAGTTTGCGCAAACCAATTGGACTGAGTGACGTAATTCTGCGCATACGACTCAAATGATGATGTTTTAATTTCAGTTTCGTTCAAGAACCATTGAGAGACAATTTAAAAAGAATTTAAATAATTTTGAAGTGTGTTGTAACTGACGTAGGTGACGAAGTCTGCACATGGTCATATGTCAAAAGAAAATCATTTATACAAAACTTACGTCGTTACACTACACCGTCCATCTCTACTCCAGCCCACTCGTGTTGCCTACATTCTTTTATTACTTTTTCTAAGACATTGAGCAGAACACATGAGAGACCATCCCCATATCAGAGGCCTGTCTCAATCTCGATTGTTTCTGATGTGGCTCCTCGGAAACGTACTGCTGCCTTTGACCCTTCCATACAAGGTTGCACCATTCTCACTAGCTTCTCAGGGATTCTGAAGTCCCGCATTACATTGTATAGGCTATGCCTGCGGATGCTGTCATATGCACGTTGAAAATCGATATCTTTATCATATTCCCAATGTTTTTCAAACAATTGACTTAGTGTGAAAAAGTGGTCTATTGTCGATCGGTTTGGTCGAACAGATTGGAACTCCTGTATGTTGTTTTCTATGAATGGTTGCAATTTTCTGAGGATAATAATGGACAGCACCTTATACGTTACATTCAACAAGCTGATTCCTCTGTAGTTACCGCATTCCATTTTGCTTCCCTTCTTGTATATTGGGCATATTATAGCCAATTTCCATTCTTATGGCAGTGTCTCCTTCTCCCATATCAACTGGATCAGTTTGCATATCTCTAAGTGTAAGCTCTCACCTCCCTCCTTGATTAATTCGGATGTTATTCCGTCCTCCCCTGGGGCTTTGTTGTTTCTGAGTCCTTTGATTGCGATTTTCACGTCTTCTTCACTAACTTCTCTTTCTTCTTCATCTTTCCTTTGCTCTGTATTGTTTGCAGGTAATATCCCATTTTGGTCTGGGCGATTCAACAGTTCTGAGAAATTTTCTTTCCATCTTTCTACAATTCTTTCCTTGTCATTTATCAAGTTGCCGTCCTTATCTCTAATGAAAAAAAAATTGGGCCCTAATATCCACGTTTCCGATTTTATAATGTATTGGAAGAATTGCCTTGAGTTCTTGTTTTGCCTCTCTGTCTCAACTTGGTCTTAGTAAAGTGGTTAGATGTATTCTCTTCTCTGCTCTTAGGATTCGTTTTCTCTCCCTTCTGATGTTGATAAAATGTTCGCTTTTCTGCTCATTCTCCCTGTCAGCTAGCCACTTCTCTCTCATCTCCCTTCTCTTTTCTGTAGCCTTCTGGCATGTCTCGTTGAACCATTTCCTCTTCTCCATTACCTTCTGTAAGTAGGCTGTTTATGTTTTCTTATTGGCAACGCTACGTAGCGCTCTGTAGGATAATCACTTCTGTGCTGTGTGCAGTCTGTGGCTAGTTTGCATTGTTATCTGCCATTGTAGTGTTGGGCAGCTGGATGTTAAAAGCGCGTAGCGTTGCGCAGTTGGAGGTGAGCCGCCAGCAGTGGTGGATGTGGGGAGAGAGATGGCAGAGTTTTGAAATTTGTAACACTGGATGCCATGAACTGCTATATACATTATGACTTTTGAACACTATTGAGGTAAATACATTGTTTGTTCTCTATCAAAATCTTTCATTTGCTAACTATGCCTGTTACTAGTTAATGCCTTCGGTAGTTTGAATCGTTTATTTAGCTGGCAGTAGTGGCGGTCGCTGTATTGCTGTAGCTTGAGTAACGAAGATTTTTGTGAGGTAAGTGATTTGTGAATGGTATAGGTTAATGTTAATCGGGGCTATTCTTTTGTAGGGATTTTTGAAAGTCAGATTGCGTTGCGCTAAAAATATTGTGTGTCAGTTTAAGGACAGCTATGCATAATTGTTCTAAGGGGACGTTTCACTTCTTTCTTCCCAACATATCCTCCGCTACACTTAGTACCTTGGACTTTATTTCTTTCCACCTTTCCATTACGTTCTCTCTTGGTTCTAGGGTCTCAAGGACCTCAAAACGGTTTTTGATTTCTATAGGATATTGTTTTCTAATGGCACTTTCTCATAGTTTCTCAACATTCAAAGCAGGTTCTAGTGTCCCCTTCATCTTATGCATGTAGGTGAACATGAGTTTAAACCTGCACACAATGGGCAAGTGGTCTGACCCACAGTCGGCTCCTCTACACGAAGATAGCAAAATGAAAGCCGGAGTTTTAAATTTCGCATTCAAGAAATCGTTCACCCAGGAGAATCGTACAACCACACCGTCGTTTAACCAAAGTACAGACTTCCGTATGGACGACATAGTAATAAGCATCCCTGGTGTAGAGCAGCAACTGAAAAACTTGAGAAAAAATATGTCACCAGGTCCGGATGGAATGCCAGTTCGGTTTTACTATACATATATATATATATATATGAAGGCAGTAACTGTTCTCGAAAGAATAGATTACTGTTGTTGACCGTGCAGCTTTTTCCCTGGAAAAGGCTACCCAGCCATTGACCTTCGTCTGTGCGAATGCGCACAGATTGCCCAAACTCTTACGGGAATCTCCAAAGCGTGCGCGAGTAATGAGTGAATGGGCGAATGTCTATAAGGTACATTACATTTGTAGAATTGTGGACAGTTGGGAATGTGAGTCTCACGGGAGGCGTGCAAGGGATAAGTCTCTGCAGTCGCGCTTTTCATCTGTGTCCTCGGTGGCTCAGATGGATGGAGCGTCTGCCATGTAAGCAGGAGATCCCGGGTTCGAGTCCCGGTCGGGGCACACATTTTCAGCTGTCCACATCGAGGTATATCAACAACACCTGTCGGCAGCTGAGGGTTTCAGTTAGTCATCATTTATTCCAGGGAAAAAGCTGCACGGTCAGCAACAGTAATCTGTTCTTTCGAGAACAGTTACTGTCTTCATATATATATATAAATATTCTTGAGACCGAGAAGCTTATGTCCACGATTCAGCACAGTTTTATAAAGCATCGTTCGTGTGAAACTCAGCTTTCCCTATTCTGATATGATATCATGCGAACTATGGAGGAAGGATAACAGGCAGATACCATATTTATAGATTTCCGGAAAACATTTGACATGGTGCCCCATTGCAGGCTGTTAACGAGGGTACTAGCATATGGAACTAGTTCACAAATATGTGAGTAGCTAGGAGACTTCTCCTCGACGAAGAGTTTTCATCAGTGACAACGCTATCGTCTGGAGTGCCCCAGGGAAGTGTGATGGGACCACTGTTATTTTCTACGAACATAAATGATTTGGCGGAGTTTGTGCGCAGCAATCTGTGGTTATTTGCTGATGATGGTGTGATGAACGGGAAGGTGTGAAAATTGAATATGGGAGGATAAAAGATCGATAAAATTTCTAGCTGGTATGATGAATGACAGCTAGCTCTAAATGTAGAAAAATGTAACTTAATCCGAATGAAGTAGATACCTTAGGGGTTGCGAAGCAACTCAAATCGCTTGAAATGGGCAAGTCTTCAGGGCCAGATTGTATACCGATTAGGTTTCTTTCAGATTACGCTGATGCAATAGCTCCCTACTTAGCAATCATATACAACCGCTCGCTCACCGATAGATCTGTACCTACAGACTGGAAAATTGCGCAGGTCGCACCAATGTTTAAGAAGGATAGTAGGAGTAATCCATCGAACTAAAGACCTATATCACTGACGTCGGTTTGCAGTAGGGTTTTGGAGCATATACTGCATTCAAACATTATGAATCACCTCGAAGGGAACGATCTATTGATACGTATTCAGGATGGTTTCAGAAAACATCGTTCTTGTGCAACGCAGCTAGCTCTTTATTCGCACGAAGTAATGGCCGCTATCGACAGGAGATCTCAAGTTGGTTCCGTATTTCTAGATTTCCGGAAAGCTTTTGACACCGTTCCTCACAAGCGACTTCTAATCAAGCTGCGGGCCTATGGGGTATCGTCTCAGTTGTGCAACTGGATTCGTGATTTCCTGTCAGGGAGGTCGCAGTTCGTAGTAATAGACAGCAAATCATCGAGTAAATCTGAAGTGATATCAGGTGTTCCCTAGGGAAGCGTCCTGGGACCTCTGCTGTTCCATCTATATAAATGAGCTGGGTGACAATCTGAGCAGTTCTCTTAGGTTGTTCGCAGATGATGCTGTAATTTACCGTCTAGTAAGGTCATCCGAAGACCAGTATCAGTTGCAAAGAGATTTAGAAAAGATTGCTGTATGGTGTGGCAGGTGGCAGTTGACGCTAAATAACGATAAGTGTGAGGTGATCCACATGAGTTCCAAAAGAAATCCGTTAGTATTCGATTACTCGATAAATAGTACAATTCTCAAGGCTGTCAATTCAACTAAGTACCTGGGTGTTAAAATTACGAACAACTTCAGTTGGAAAGACCACATAGATAATATTGTGGGGAAGGCGAGCCAAAGGTGGCGTTTCACTGGCAGGACACTTAGAAGATGCAACAAGTCCACTAAAGAGACAGCTTACACTACACTCGTTCGTCCTCTGTTAGAATATTGCTGCGCGGTGTGGGATCCTTACCAGGTGGGATTGACGGAGGACATCGAAAGGGTGCAAAAAAGGGCAGCTCGTTTTGTATTATCACGTAATAGGGGAGAGAGTGTGGCAGATATGATACGCGAATTGGGATAGAAGTCATTACAGCAAAGACGTTTTTCGTCGCGGCGAGATCTATTTACGAAATTTCAGTCACCAACTTTCTCTTCCGAATGCGAAAATATTTTGTTGAGCCCAACCTACATTGGTAGGAATGATCATCAAAATAAAATAAGATAAATCAGAGCTCGAACAGAAAGGTTTAGATGTTCGTTTTTCCCGCGCGCTGTTCGGGAGTGGAATGGCAGGGAGATAGTATGATTGTGGTTCGATGAACCCTCTGCCAAGCACTTAAATGTGAATTGCAGAGTAATCATGTAGATGTAGGTGTAGATGAACAGGAAAAACGAACCCGTAATGTTAGAATACAGAGTTAGTAAGTGTCCTGCTTGAGACAGTCACATTGCTTAAGTATCTGGGCGTAACGGTGCAAAGCGATATGAGACGGAAGGAGCGTGGTAGGTTGTGGTAGGGAAAGCGAATGGTCGACTTCCGTTTATTAGGAGAAGTTCTGGAAAGTGTGATTAGTCTGTAAAGGACATCGCATATAAGGAGCTAGGGTGACCTATTCTTAAGCACTGCTCGAGTGCTTTGGATCCTTATTAGGTGGAATTGAAGGAAGTCACTGAACCAATTCAGAGGCCGGCTGCTAGGTTTTATTACCGATATGTTCGAAGAGCACTCAAGTATTACGGAGACGCTTCGGGAATTCAAATGGGAATCGCTGGAGCAAAAGTGACATTCTTTGCGACGAGCACTATTGACGAAATTTAGAGGACAGCCATTTGCGGCTGACTGCAGAACGACTGCACGCCACCAAAGTACATTTCGCGTAAGAACCACGAAGACAAGATCTGAGAGATCACGCTTCTTATCGTGCTCTTGTTGCGTGTGGTACAGGTAAGGAAATGTCTAGTAGTGGTACAGGATACCCTCCGCCACGCACCGTACAGTGGTTTGCTGATAAAGTTTGTAGATGTAAAAGTTTTAATCTGCCAGTAAGTTTCCTATCAGCGCACACTCCGCTGCAGAGTGAAAATCTCATTCTGGAAATATCCCCCAGGCTGTGGCTAAGCCATGTCTCCGCAATATCCTTCCTTTCAGGAGTGCTAGTTCTGCAAGGTTCACAGGAGAGCTTCTGTAAAGTTTGGAAGGTAGGAGACGAGGTACTGGCAGAAGGTGTGAGGACGGGGCGTGAGTCGTGCTTGGGTAGCTCAGTCGGTAGAGCACTTGCCCGCGAAAGGCAAAGGTCCCGAGTTCGAGTCTCGGTCCGGCACACAGTTTTTATCTGCCAGTAAGTTTCATATCAGCGCACACTCCGCTGCAGAGTGAAAATCTCATTTTGTAGATGTAGTTCTAAAAGTGGATGAAGACGTTCCTCTAAAGAACATTTCAGTGGTGACAAACAGAATATCGACGATCATTTATTACAACATTTACGGATGAGCTTGCCTCGAGAGAGCATACAATGACTTCATGACGCCCTTCCCCAACGAATCAATGCATGCATCCGAAGCATAGGGGACGCAACGTCACAGTCTTAAGTGGTCTGACACTGCCAGCTTTGTAAATTGGACTCTATTTTGTAATCACTACAGGTAACGTCACATTCCGTCGCAACTCGTGCAGTTTCATTGAGTTTGCGCCTCTACTTCTGGGTGCCTCACTGTTTTCGCCAGGCAGATTAGTGAGACACTGGGATTACGACGCTGCAGATGAGTAATGTGGAAACCTTGCAAAGTAGTAACTGGCGTAATACTTTTTCTGGCGTCTGCTGCGGGATCACAATGCGACGTAATATAAGGCTTGAAATGACACAGTTTCAGAGACTTTTACTGGGGTCATACACATATGATTTTATGTATATAGTGTAAGTAGGCTGTTTAGGCTTTTATGTTGGTAATGTCATCTAGCGCTCTGTATGAAAATCACTGGCTGTGCTGTGTGCAGTCTGTGGCTGGTTGGCATTGTTGGACTATTCGCCATTGTAGTGTTGGGCAGTTGGATGTGAACAGCGCGTAGCGTTGCGCAGTTGGAGGTGAGCCGCCAGCAGTGGTGGATGTGGGGAGTGAGATGGCGGAGGTGTGAGAGCGGATGATCTGGACGTGTGTCCATCAGAGACAGTACATTTGTAAGACTGGATATCATGAACTGATATTTATACAATATGACTTTTGAACACTATTAAGGTAAATGCATTGTTTGTTCTCTATCAAAATCTTCCACTTGCTGACTATGCCTATCAGTAGTTAGTGCCTTCCGTAGTTTGAATCTTTCATTTAGCTGGCAGTAGTGGCGCTCGCTGTATTGCAGTGGTTCGAGTAACGAAGATTTTTGTGAGGTAAGTGATTCATGAAACGTATAGGTCATTGTTAGTCAGGGCCATTCATTTGTAGGTATTATTGAAAGTCAGATTGCGTTGCGCTAAAAATATTCTGTGTCAGTTTAGTGATGATCAGAATAAGTAAAGAGAAAACTATTTGAGTACGTTCAGTTCTGCTCAGTTTGAAAATCAAATAACGTAAGAGGTTTATCAGCACAGTCATTCATAAATTTTTCTAAGGAGACGTTTCAATAGGATGAAGAGGCTGCTAAAATTTCCACCAAGGCCAGGAATCGAACCCAGGTTTCCTGCTTACTAGGCAGGTGCAATAGCCACTGTAGTCCGTGAGACGAGTGATTGGTAGTGACAGTTCCGGCGGGCAGACGGCGCTGTTGCCGAACGTGGCTCACAGCACGCGGCGCCCTGTCTGCTACACGCATTCTCTAGCAGTAGAAATAAAAGCGAGACAAAATACAAGTCGTATTGGTACGCGTGAATTTATTTAAAGTTGATGCTGGAAATATATTAACTCGAAAACTGATAAGAGCTATTTAGTACAAGTATCTAAGATGCTGAAACATAATAAAGTTATTTGTTGAACTTCACAACTGAAATGAAAACTATTTTCGCAAGATGTTGAACATTAGCAGTTTTGGTTTCCATTGTTAAGTATTAGCATTATTAATTTGTTCTACTACAAGCTACAGAATAATTGGTCAGTGTATTAAGAGTTATAATCTGAAGAAAGTATTCACAATATGATGATCTGGTTGTAGATCGATAGGAAACTCCCTCCTTACAGTCCTGAATACGTTGTAGTTACTGTAATGGAAAAAACCACTCACATCACTGTCAGAATCTGATTTGACAATGTCTTCCTCAGCACTACTCGAACTATCACTGCTCTCTCCCAGATGTATAATTAAATTTTCGATGCATTCTTCCACAACCCCTTCGGTTTTGGCCGCCTCTCTGATGGCACTTGCAGTGCTGTTTACAATTTTAGCCCACGTCTCGCTTGTCACTTTATTGATAGCTGCTGGAAGGAGAGTTTCCACTTCAGAGATCGTAAATTTTTTATTGTTTGCAGCAATGTAATTTTTTATCCGCGCCCACACTCCTTCAATTGCATTGAAGTGACAGTGGTATGGAGGAAGCCGAACGATTTCATGCCCGTGCCTTTTAGCAATCTCGTCAATTACATATGTTGGAAATTGGGGTTTCTTTTATGCCACAATTTCGAGCAGTTTCGCCTTCCTTAAATCTTTTCTGAAATCTACTTTTCACCGTTTCAACCACTGAATGATATCGTCTTTTTTTGTTGCCAAGGTTGGTGCCTTATCGTGAACAACGGAATGATAAGGCGCATTGTCCATAACAATCACTGATGGACTTGTCAGATTCGTCATAAGCGATGTCTCGAACCATTCTTGAAATACTACGCTGTTCATTTCTTCATGGTAATCTCCCGTCTTTTTTGACCGAGACATTTTGAAGCAGTTTGGCACAAAACCTTTCGATTTTCCTGCATGTAAGACAATAATACGCCCTCTTTTGCCAACAGGAACTGCCATTGTCCCCTCGGGCGTTCCATCATTCCAGCCTCTACGTAATAAATGGCTGGCATTCACCCAAGTTTCATCTAACCACACTATACTTTCGAATTCCACACCCATGATCCTGCGCAGAAATTTGCACCGTCATGCAACTACATCTGTCCTTTACATTAATATTTTGCGTCCGTTAAACAGTGAATAGCTGAAGCCTATGTCTTTCAACACTGTACGCAATGAAAATTTGCTCCCTTTAAAAAGATCGTCTTTCTGAAGCGACACCAGTAATTTAGATAGAGTGGGATGTACCCTTCTCTTATAATACGAGCACGAAGAGTCTCTACATTTGGTACCGGGGTTGCGCAGACAAGAGCTTTCAAATGCCCCCATAAATGAAAGTCAAGAGGGTTGAGGCCAGGAGAGCGTGGAGGCCATGGAATTGGTCGGCCTCTATCAATCCATCGGTCACCGAATCTGTTGTTGAGAAGCGTACGAACACTTGGACTGAAATGTGCAGGAGCTCCATCGTGCATGAACCAAATGTTATGTCGTACTTGTAAAGGCGCATGTTCTAGCAGCACAGGTAGAGTATCCCGTATGAAATCATGATAACGTGCTCCATTGAGCGTAGGTGGAAGAACATACTGACGAAACTAAAATGAGCTCTAACATGGAAATTAAGCGTTTCCGGACAAATGTCCACACAACACCTTTTCTTTATTTTGTGTGTGAGGAATGTTTCCTGAAAGTTTGGCCGTACCTTTTTGTAACACCCTGTATATTCATAAAATCATATTTGTATGCATTAGTAACTAAATCACCTGCCTAATAAGCAGCAGTCACGGGTTCGATTCCCCGTCTTGGTACAAATTTTCACTCGTCTTTTCAGTCTACATACATAGTATAAGGCTCAGTAACTGGACAGGACAATGCGATGTAGCAGGTCTACAGATCGGTGATTCATGCCCTCCAAACGCTATTGTTTGCAGAACGGTGCTACTTTTGTGTATGCCGGTGGAGAGAGCGGGGTTTTGAAAATCAGCTCGGGCGAGAGCTTTCAGTATAGACGGAGGGTCAAAAATTTTCGGCGCCTGTGGCCGGTTACTGATGCGCGACAGAGCAGTGACACGCCCCTGGGTGAGCATGCGTGAGCGCGTGCGTCAGTGTGCGGTGCGTGTGCGTCAGCCCCAGATTTACTGCCGAGCGCGCGACGGCGTCATACACAACTATCACATTCCCCTAATTTGACACCCGCCGTCGATACGACGTGAGGGGTCCAGGGCAGCGCGCGTATGGCGAAGGGCGGGAATACGTGGGCTTACAGAGAACTGTGGACTGCGTACTGTTGTTATATCCAGCCTCTGTCCGTAAATGGACAGTCGATATACAGGGTGGCGCACGGGAACGGGAAATTTTGAAGATTACAGTTGGCAGCACTGTAGCGCCGGCAGATGTTCGAAACTTTGCACAATCGATGTGAACGCATTGCCATTCAGTAATCATGGAGAATTGTACTGGTGCAGAACGTGCAGTAGCTGTGAGAGCGTTTTACAAAAATTGCGGTAGTGCGACTGCCGCGCAGAGAACATTTCGACAGCATTACCAGCTTGGACGTCATGGAAGTGTCCCATCTGCGCATGCGATTACGACGTGGGTGCGTAATTTTGAAGAAACAGGATCTGCCTTGAAAAAGAAACCTCCAGGTGGCATTCCAACGGTACGTACCCCAGAGAACATAGCAGCTGCTAGAGCTGCAATCGAGAGAAGTCCTCGCCTCTACGTTCGACAGCATGCATCTTCGCCAGGAATTAAGCGACGAAGCTTACAAAGAATACTGCACGAATTAGACTTCCATCCCGACAAGTTGCAGATTGTGCAACACTTACATGAACGAGACCCAGCGTCACGTATGGAGTTTAGTAACCAGATATTGGCTAAAATCTACGAGGACGCGAATTTCCTTGGTAACTTATGGAAATCAGACGAAGCCCATTTCCACCTGAACGGATTCGTGAACAAACAGAATTTTCGTTATTGGGCCCAGGAATATCCTTGGGAGTTTCTCCAGCGACCACTACATAGCGCCAAAGTCACAATATGGTGTGCTGTATCACGTCACGGTGTTATCGGCCCTTATTTTTTTGAACGTGAGGATGGTAGTGCAGTGACAGTAACACCCGCTCGATATGTTGAAATGTTTCAAACATTATTTACACCGAGACTGTACGAGCTTTACGTCGAAAACATGTGGTTTCAGCAGGACGGAGCCACGTCACACACTGCTCGACAATCGATGGCAGCAGTTCGTCAATTGTTTGGAAGACGCATTATTTCACGTAACGGTGACATTGCATGGCCTGCGGGATCCCCTGATCTTAGTGTGTGCGACTTCTTCCTGTGGAGATATCTTAAAGGCAAGGTGTATCGTACACGTCCCGCAACAATCCATGAACTGAAGGAGAACATTGAAAACGAAATCACTGCCATTCCCCAAGATTTGCTACACCGCGCTTTCCAGAGTTTTCGTAACAGGCTGTTAGAGTGTGAACGCCGAATGGGAGCACATCTTTCCGATGTCATCTTTAAAAAGTAAAGAGACACTTTTGGACATTTTGATTGTAGAGACATACTGAATAATGGCATACTGAATACATTCACTTTCGTTAATAAATTACTAGTTTTATGAATTTATTCATGGAGATGACGTTATTTCGAAATTTCCCGTTTCCCTGCGCCACCCTGTATAAATATACAAGGTGATTGGCTGCCCCTATTAATGTCTTTTTACCCAGCCCGCAATTTTATATCAGGGCTTCAAAAACCACGAGTGAGGTTATCACATTCTCTCGCTCGCTACTGGCAGACTATTAGTCCCACCGAAAAAAATGGACACGGTTTTCGAGTTATTCAAGAAAAACGTACAAACGTGACCTTCAAACTCACCTCCACCTCGCCGGCCGGAGTGGTCGAGCGGTTCTAGGCGCTACAGTCCGGAACCACGCGACCGCTGCGGTCGCAGGTTCGAATCCTGCCTCGAGCATGGATGAATGTGATGTCCTTAGGTTAGATAGCTTTAAATAGTTCTAAGTTCTAGGGGACTGATGACCTCACAAGTTAAGTCCCGTAGTGTTCAGAGCCATTTTCACCTCCACCTCCACAGTCGTCCGTCACCACTCAGAATTCCTAGTACGTTGTTCGTAGCAATCCCTTCTACGACTCTACAAAAATTTCCGAATATGGGTACTGTTCCTGATATTCGACGTTTTTCTGGCCTCTGATCAAAAATGGTTCAAATGGCTCCGAGCACTGTGAGACTTAACTTCTCAGCTCATCAGTCCCCTAGAACTTAGAACTAATTAAACCTAACTAACCTAAGGACATCACACTCATCCATGCCCGAGGCAGGATTCGAACCTGCGACCGTAGCGGTCGCGCAGTTCCAGACTGTAGCGCCTAGAACCACTCGGCCACACCGGCCGGCTGGGCCACTGTTGATTGGACTGTTATACGACCAGCATAGTCGGCTATTTCGTTAACATTATCAGTTTAAACGTACCCGCGAGGGTAATGCAAGAAAAACGATCTCTGTAAACGTACGCTAAAACTAATTAACATGACAATTCGATCCATACTCAATCTTTACAAGCGCAGTAATTTAGTTGTCAGTAGGCCTGGCAAAACAACGATGTAACTGTTTATTTTGTGCTGTTAAAATTCTCAGAACTACTACGTTAAATTTAAGCAAACGTCAGTTTTACAATTTTTAAGTTCTCGACTATTCGGTGGCGTAATAAAGCCAGACAGTGAAGATCAGAAAGCTGTCGAATGTGTGCAACAATTTGTGCAGTCGAAAATTTTTTGGACGACGGAAGGGGGGGGGGGGGGTGGTGCCACGAACAACACATACTGGTGAGGCTCAGTGTGGGCGTGCGGGTGCGTTTGAAGAACACTTTTATATGTTTTTGTTGAATAACTTGAAAACAACGGCCTTTGGTAAAAATGTATCCCTGTACAAGATCTATATATATTAGATTTCCTACAAAAAGGTCGTGTTCATTTTTTTCTGTAGGACTAATAGCTTGGGTGTATCGAGCGATAGACTATGAAAATCTGGCGTGTGGTTTTTGAAGGTCAGATACAGAATTGCGGGTTGCATGAAACGACATTTGTACGGGTAGCTTCATCACCATGTGCATTTATATATGCGCTGTCTAGTTAATTTCAGACTCTACTTCTAAGTAAATTATTTTGCTTTTTTCTGCGTTACAGTAGGAACTCTTTAAACTATATGTGTGGTCTTGCTTCAAGTCTGTTTATTTACTTCATTTTTACTGCTGATGCTTTGCGACACTCAAAGTTAAATAGGCTATACAGTATACAGAAGTCCCCTACTACTTGAGGGAAAACTTAGATAGCGGATGATACTGAAATCTCTGCCTTCGTTGATTTCGTTAAGATGCCGTGGCGCCGTTCTTTATTTTACGTCAGTACACACTGAAATGATTATTAACGCTCTTGGGCGATAAACTGTCGTATTTTAACAGAAATTTATTACGTAGTTAATTCATCATTGTAAATTATTTGACACTTCATACCATCCATTCAGGCTAGTTCAAATGGTTCCAATGGCTCTGAGCACTATGGGACTTAACTTCTGAGGTCATCAGTACCCTAGAACTTAGAACTACGTAAACCTAACTAACCTAAGGACACCACTCACATCCATGCCCGAGGCAGGATTCGAGCCTGCGGCCGTAGCGGTCGCTCGGTTCCAGATTGTAGCGCCTAGAACCGCACGGCCACTGCGGCCGGCAGTGTTATTGAGAGATCGACTCCATATAGAGGGATGATGCCTCTTTCGTAAGGCTGCTGCGGCTCTCTTCCTTCTCAAACCTTGCCGTGGTGTGATCGTGCGTCTTAATTTTGATATGGGTCTGTCGGTTTGATTTTGTTGCTGAACGGTTTGTTGACCGGCCTGGAAGCCAAACATCAACACTTTTATTTTAAAGGCTGTATCTAAGGCAATGATTCAAAAAATTCGTAGAAATTTCTTCGTATATTCGTATTTTCCTTGTTCACTGTGTTATTACAGGTGGTCTATTCTGGGGTTGAAATGGAACAATGTGGTACACCGAAATTCCTAAAAATTACACTCGACAGACCTGTTACATACAAGAGGCATTGCATGAACTAAAGAAAACTAAACGAAACTCCGCCCGAACAGCCCTTGGAAGGCCCAACGGTACCGACCGGCCGCCGTGTCATCCTCAGCCCACAGGCGTCACTGGATGCGGACATGGAGGGGCATGTGGTCAGCACATCGCTCTCCCGGGCGTATGTCAGTTTACGAGATCGGCACCGCTACTTCTCAATCAAGTAGCTCCCCGGTTTGCCTCACAAGGGCTGAGTGCACCCCTCTTGCCAACAGCGCTCGGGAGACCGGATGGTCACCCATCCAAGTACTATCCCAGCTCAACAGCGCTTCACTTCGGTGATCTAACGGGAACCGGTGTTACCGCTGCCGCAAAGCTGTTGGCACCATTGCATGAACGCCGAGTTTGAAAGTTTCCACCAGTTACAATCTCCTTAGAAACTGGCTGCTTCGCAGTGGGTAGTCAGGCCGAAACAGTCCCAGTTTCCGAAGAGGCGCTGTATTATTCCTCTGCAGAATTGGTGTAACTAAGGTCACGACAAACATGCGGATGCAGCCCTCAGCAACACAGCCAGACTAATAACAGGCTGTTAAATATCTACTCCAACCTTGTAGATCTACCACCTTTCACGAATAGCTCCACTTTATGTTGGAAGAGAAATAACTGCGAAAAGGGAAAGGCAGAATAAGGAGCAGGACGTAGGTCGTCCGTTACAATAACATGAAATGCACGTGCAACGACTGAAGTCCCGCAACAACTTTTTCAGAACATCAGACAAATCGTGATCATTATTTAGCATACATTTGTGGAATGTAATCCATAGGTACGCTATTCGGGTTGCAAGCTCCCACTGTCTGGCTGTCTGCGTGCTGCCCTTCATGCACAAGCTTTAAAATGCACGGAACAGCCATAAAATGAAAAAGAAGATTCGAGTTTCAAAAAACGTCAGAAATTTTGTAATTTCGTTAGTTGTACTTGACCAGTTCGTACTGCTTTTTGTTATTGTGTTGGAACAGAGGTGTGAAACGTATCTGTACACTGGCTGCCATACTGGAAATAGAGAGATAAACTGTCTTCTGTTTAGCGTCGTCCTAGATAAGAACATAGAAGAACGAGAGAAAGACAAGGAAAGTGGGTTTTGGAAACCGACCCTACTGGACTTTTCGAAATCAACTTCTGCAGACCATACCTCCCGTTTGCGAACGACCTGGCGATACTTACAGAGGACGAAGAAACTTCTGTCAAACAGCTCCAAATCCTTAAACAATATGCAGATAAAGTAGGGTTGGAAATCGTATTCGAGAAAACTGAATTCTTGTGTTCAAAGACAGAAATCGCGACCCCGAAAACAAAACACGGTAAGTACTACAGGATCTTTAGATATTTCGGAGACTCATCGATCTGCCAGGCCTTCAAAAAAATATCATAGCAAAATCGCCTCCGAAAAGTCAGAAAAAAAGCACTCCGTCTTCAGGCCCGCCGGCCCCGGTGGCCGTGCGGTTCTAGGCGCTCCAGTCCGGAGCCGCGCTGCTGCTACGGTCGCAGGTTCGAATCCTGCCTCGGGCATGGGTGTGTGTGGTGTCCTTAGGTTAGTTAGGTTTAAGTAGTTCTAAGTTCTAGGGGACTGATGACCACAGCAGTTGAGTCCCATAGTGCTCAGAGCCATTTGAACCATTTTTTTCTTCAGGCCCAAGTGGCCTATCGGGAACATCCGACCGCCGTGTCATCCTCAGCTGAGGACGCGGTTAGGAGGGGCGTATGCACAGCACACCGCTCTCTCGGTCGTTACGATGGGTTTCTTTGACCGGAGCCGCTGCTATTCGGGCGAGTAGCTCCTCAATTGGCATTACGAGGCTGACTGCACCCCGAAAAATGGCAACAGCGCATGGCGGCCCGGACGGTAACCCATCCAAGTGCCGGCCACGCCCGACAGGCTTAACTTCGGTGATCTGACGGGAACCGATGTATCCACTGCGCCAAGGCCGTTGCCAAAGAGACAGAAAAGGGATAGCCCAAAACCTTAACATCAAAAGAATCCACCTCAAGGTGGATAAAAATTCGGAACTACAAGACAGTTTTAAGGCAACGGCCTTGCCACAGTTGATACACCAGTTGCCGTGAGATCACCGAAGTTAAGCGCTGTAGGGCGTGATCGGCACTTGGATGGGTGACCATCCAGGCCGCTATGCGCTGTTGTCATTTCTCGGGGTGCTCTCAGCCTCTTGATGCCAATTGAGGAGCTACTCGACCGAATAGTAGCGGCTTCGGTCAAGAATACCATCATAACGACCGGGAGAGCGGTGTGCTGACCCCACGCCGCTCCTATCCCCATCCTCGACTGAGGATGAGACGGCGGTCGGATGGTCCCTGTAGGCCACTCGTGGCCTGAAGACGGAGTGCTTTAAGACAGTTATAAAACCAACAGGCGTTTACGCTAGCGAAACACTGACAATTAACAAGAAATACGAACTTTAATAAAAAGAAGGAGAGAGAAAGATCATTAGGAAAGTTTTAAGAGCAAGATATACGCAAGACGGTTACAGGCCACTATCAATCAAAACAACAGGATAGCTTTCAAATGTTGAAACTGATATTAAGAAAAACCGAATGAAATTCTTTGGTCTTCTCAACAGTCTACCAAGAGAGCGATTGACAAGAAGGATAGTGGACTATGTAATATCACTTAAGAACTCGCTTATTCGAGACACGCTGCCATGGGATGGTAAGTCCGCAACTGTTCAGTACTAAGGAAATTGTCCGTCTGAGTTGCACTGGGCCGGCCGGTGTGGCCCAGCGGTTCCAGGCACTTCAGTCCGGAACCTCGCGACCGCTACGGTCGCAGGTTCGAATTCTGCCTCGGGCATGGATGTGTCTGATGTCCTTAGTTAGGTTTGAGTAGTTATAAGTTGTAGGGAACTGATGACCTCGGAAGTTAAGTCCCATAGGGCTCAGAGGCATTTGAACCATTTTTACAGTTGCGCTGATATAAAATTTAGCCATAGTTTTTACCTGTTTCGGGCTGGCACGCCCATTTTCAAACAACACACCTCGGTTTTAACCGTAATTGTTCATACAATATGGTGCCAAAACCCACAGCGAAGCAATACAGTGGGCCACAAGTACCCTCACGGACCTTAGACTATACGCCCGTTTCTACTGAGTTCCATTGTGTGAAATCATACAATTTTCTCAGCTCTTAAGAACTCAACGGCTTGTCTGAACGAAATTCTAAAGGATGTCAAAAACGCAAAAATTATCCCAGCCGACATTTTAGGAAGAGACGTCTTCAGACAGGAAGCAAACAAACGGGAAGTTACATCAGAGCAACCAAAACCAAAGTAGTACAGATCAAAGTTTTTCGGAAGAACGTAAACAGTCTTTCTCAGGAAGTACGAAAGCCTACTGCGACGACAAAGGTTCATTGAGCTATTTGCTTGAATTCTTCCATTTATTGGGAGACTCTGCTAATCGTATTAATAATAATAATAATAACAATAATAATAATACTGATTTCTGAGAATTAACTTTTGGTACCCCTTATGTAATGGTGGTTTTGTCACGATGTATGTTTACTACTACATTGGCCCTTATGTGTTTTTGCCTGGCTCAAAAATTTTGTTTTTCCTGTGAATGTGTATTAACAGGATCGTGTACCAGTGTTCGTAATTCTTTCTTGACAAGAGCCATTATTGTCAATTTTAAAGTTCTGACACGTATACCGTTTGTGGGCTTCACTACTATAGTAATGTAATTTTTTATATTTTGGCTGTATATGCCACTGGGCGTAAGTTTCTCAGCGTAAGCGCCACCTGGCTTTTTTGATGTATAACTACATTATTTGTACCAATGCTCCCATACTGTTATAACGGGAGTGTTAATTTCCTTCCTTTTTTATTGTTGCTCGTCCGAAGGACGTTATTAATAGTGATAATTTACACGTTGCCTTTGTACGCCAATTGGCACATGTTTACCGACACGAGCGCCACCTGTCCTGTTTTCAGAGTAACTACGCTCGCCGATTACACTCAGTTGGCTGTGAGCTCTGCAGGATTCATTGGCTATTTTATATTTACGTGACAAACCTTTATTCTAGGGCTATATTTTATTTTTGACACATGGATCTATGCCGACAATTGTAAAAACGGCGACGGTACATTAGTCTTTACTAATGTAAAATTGTAAGTACCAGTCGTCGTTATCATACTTCTGTAATGCGAGAGTTCTCTAATTTGTCTTAAAATTTACTCTTGGCTTGTAAGTTTCATACTTTTCTAATGTAAGCTATGATGTTCATTGCCCTTAGGTTACCTTCTGAAGAAGACATTTATATTTGTCGCAACCTAGGTAAAGATATTCAACTGGTCGGCTGTTTATAATTTTATTATTATTATTACTGAATCACACTTGTACGTGGCACAATAAAAAGTACCCTCTGCCACGCTCTTGACAGTGGTTCGTACAGATGTAGACGTAGATACACTGTTACGCTCCGGCGGTGCTGGAGCACACAGTGGGTGTGGTGCCTGATGAATAAATTACGGCGTGGGAGACCAGAGGGAAGGAACTGTCTGGGAGAAGTCCGTAGCTGTGTGTGTGTGTGTGTGTGTGTGTGTGTGTGTGTGTGTGTGACCTGCCAACAACACGCGCTGATACCGCAGTGAGTGAGCGGCCGTGCTTATCGTAATGTCCGCGTTAATACCGCGTTTCATTACACGCAAGATGGGGGCCATTTGTACAGGAGAGCGCACCCGGGGCAGAACACGCCAGGCGATGTCAAGATCATCTGGCCGCCAGATGGCTTCCGAAGCTCCCAGGTGCATTCCGACATCGATGGCTGACCTACTCTTTACACTTTTACGGTTTGTGCAATATCTGTCCAGGTCTCAGGTACATCAACTTCGATCTGAAATCGGCTGTCCTCTGGCTCCTGGATCGCTTGAAACAGCACAGTGTACGCTGGTGAACCAAGTCGTTATGACCACCCACACTCATGCTCATAAATTAAGGATAATGCTGATACGTGGTGAAACAACGCTATGGTGGGCGGTTTGCGGGTTTAAATCACCTCGGGGTATTACCATGCGGTGCATTTGACCTGCGGTCCTCGCACGGTGGCCCTGGCAGCTGTTCACATACGCAGAGGTGTGTTGTTGCATGTCAGAGTATGGTGCAGCGAGTAAGTGTGCAGACGTTTTCAGAAGTGCTAATGGTGATTGTGTGTTGAAAATGTCTCAGAGAACACATATTGATGACGTTATGAGGGGTAGAATACTAGGGCGACTGGAGACTGGTGAAACACAACAGGTCGTAGCACGGGCCCTCCGTGGGATCTCAAGATTATGGCAACGATTCCAGCAGACAGGAAACGTGTCCAGGTCCTACAGTACGGGACGTCCACAGTGTGCAACACCACAAGAAGCCCGATATCTCACTATCAATGCCCGCAGACGGCCACGGAGTACTGCAGGTAGCCTTGCTGGGAACCTTACTGCAGCCACTGGAACACTTGTCTCCAGACACACAGTCTACAAACGAGTGAACAGACATGGTTTATCCGCCCGGAGACCTGCAAGGTGCATTCCACTGACCCCTCGTCACAGGAGAGCCCGTAAAGCCTGGTGTCCAGAACACAGTACGTGGTCATTGGAACAGTGGTCCCAGGTTATGTTCACGGACGAGTCCAGGTATATAGTCTGAACAGTGATTCTCGCCGGGTTTTGATCTGGCGTGAACCAGCAACCAGATACCAACCTCTTAACGTCCTAGAAAGGGACCTGTATGGAGGTCGTGGTTTGATGGTGTGGGGTTGGGTTATGATTGGCACACGTACACCTCTGCATGTCTTTGACAGAGGAACTGTAACAGGTCAGGTGTATCGGGACGTCATTTTGAACCTGTATGTCCGCCTTTTCAGGGGTGCAGTGGGTCCCACCTTCCTCCTGATGGATGATAACACACGGCCCCACTGAGCTGCCATCGTAGAGGAGAACCTTGAAACAGAAGATATCAGGCCTGCCTGTTCTCCAGACCTCCCCATCGACCATCGATCGACATATCGCTGCACGTCTTCAAACCCCTACGACACTCAGGAGCTCCGATAGGCACTGGTGGAAGAATGGGAGGCTATACCCCAGCAGCTGCTCGGTCACCTGATCCAGAGTATGCCAACCTGTTGTGCGGCCTGTGTACGTGTGCATTGTGATCATATCCCACATTGATGTCGGGGTACATGCGCAGGAAGCAGTGGCGTTTTATAGCACATGTGTTTCTGGATGGTTTCTCAACTTATCACCAATACCGTGGACTTACAGATCTGTGTCGTATGTGTTCCCTATGTGCCTATGCAGCTTTGTGTAGTGCCACGTTGTGTGGCACCACATTCTGCAATTATCCTTAATTTATGAGCATGCGTGTACTTAACAGCATGTTGGTCCACTGTTGGAAGGGAAATCAACAGCGATTCCGCTTGCCATGGGTTCGACAAGTACTTGATAGGTGTCCAGAGGTTTGTGGCAGCAGATACCTACGCACAGATCACACACTTCCCGCGACTGACTGACGGTTGATTTGTGGGCGTGGAGTTATCGCCCGATAGCGTCCCAGTTGGGTTTCGTCGGATTCAGATAAGTCGAATTTGATGGCTAAGACATCAACGAGAGTTCACTATCGTGCTCCTCAAACCGTTGCAGCATGATACTGGCCTTGTGACAGCGACAGTTATCCTGCTGGAAGATGTCATAACTGTTGACGAAGACATCAAGCACGAGGGGTCACATGTGTTCCCTAGTGACGTTCACGAAGTCAACAGCTGTCACGGTGCCTTCGCTTACTACTCCCGTAACATAGTGCTGCACCCATTGGCCTGCGTAGTGGCGCGCTGCCTGTTTCAAGCACCCGTTCGCCTGGATGCCGACGTGTCTGGACACGACCAACGACCTAGTTTGATAACGAACGGGATTCGTCCGACCAGGCTACACGATTCCATTGATCCACGGTCCAATCTCGATGATCCAGTGCCCACTGAGAACATGTAGGGGTCCTCTGCTGCAGGATAGCATGTTGAACACTGTATGTTGAACAGTGTGCTCCAAAACACTTGCTCCTGTGCCAGCTCTGTACTCTGTGGTCAGATATGCCACAGATCGCCGTCTATCCAGCTTTAGAGCGCGGGCAAACCTCTGATACCTATGTTCTGTGGTGGTGTATGGACGCCCAACTTCTTGTCGCCTAGTTGTGGTTTCAGCATTCTTTAACCATTCTCCATGGAAGCTCACGATGGTAACAAGTCAACAGTCAACCAGCTTCGCTGTTTCCGAGATGCTCGCTCCCTGATACTGGGTCACAACCATCTGGCTTTCGTCAAAGTCGCTTCAATCGGCGAAATTCCACCATTTATGGTCGCTAGAATGATTTCCCTTACCGTGTTATGTGCCCTCAGCACCACCAGGCATCATACAACCTTGCAGTGGACAGTGGTCATAACGTTTTGGCTCATCAGTGTAGCTGTGCCTTATTTGCCGAGGCTACGTTCTTTGTAACCCGCGAGGCAGTCGATGGGCTGTGTACCAACCCATCCTCTGCTGTGCAAGTGTAGTGTGAATTTCTGGTCCTCCAAAATTCGGTCAGTCCCTACTGATCCTAGAACACCACGCCCTACACTTGGTATTTCAGATTCACTTAGCCTTTCGCACACGAGTCCTCTATCAACTTTTAAAAAATGGACTTAACATCTGAGGTCATCAGTCCCCTAGAACTTAGAACTACCTAAACCCAACTAACCTAAGGATATCACACAATCCATGCGCGAGACAGGATTCGAACCTGCAGCTGTAGCGGTCGTGCGGTTCCAGACTGAAGTGCCTAGAACCGCTCGGCCACAACGGCCTGCCTCAACTTTTAAGATACCACATCCTTCCCTACCATTACGTCCGGTGGTGAGCGTATCGGGGTGCAATGCGGAAGTTCCGAATTCGATTCCCAGTCTTGACAGGGATTTTTTTTTCCTGGTGCGAGGACTAGTACCAAATGCACACAGCCTCGTGAGCCCTATCGAGCAGCTATCTGATTGAGAACCAGTGGCTCCAGATCACGAAAACTGCTAAGGATGGGAAGTGTGGTGTGCTGACTCCACGCCCATCCATACCGTTTCCCATGTCGCCATTGACAGAAGATTACACAGCGGTGGGTCGGTCCCTATTGGACAATCAGAGGCAGAACGAGCTTTACTTTGTTTTCTGTTGTCTTCCATACTCAACACCCGCGAATATCATACAGTACCAGCAAACTCGACGCTGATCACTCTATGGTTTCCTCTATTGCTCTTCTATCCCACCATTCCATTACAATCCCTCACCACTAACTTACATACTCTCCTCATTCTCTCCAACAGAATTTAGATCACTTCGCCATACCTGGATATAGCGAAGTGATTCAAATTTCGTTGGAGGGAAAGTGGAGAGTGAAGTCTGCCCTGATACATACCTGTCCTACCAAGTATAGCAGAACTTGGCCCTCATCGCCTTGTCAGAGCTCTCGCCCTCACAACTCCCTCAACTCACATTCTAACGCTTTGTTAGCAACTTCTGCCCTCAACACCCTCCAAAATCCATCAACCAAACATCCGACCTCATCGCCCTCCAAAATCCCTCAACCAAACATCCACCCACATAAAACACAAACTACACCCGACCCAAAAACCTATCAATTCCATCATACCCTTATCACTGGTTGTCTACATAAACTAAACACTTCTTTCTTCTCTGTCTAAATATTTTAAGCAATCAACAAATAGACCTTTTATCTTTCAAACAACGCAATTTTCCCTGTAATTTATTTTGTATAAAAACCTCATTTAAAAAAATCATTATGTTTAAATAAACTTTTAAATCCGTTTGGCAGAATTTTACTTGCTAACGGCCCTGTCCCCCCCGCCCCCCCCCCCTCCTCCACCCTAGGCTGCCTGTGTGGGACGACAGGTATGAAAGAACAATAGCGAGGTTTTATTTCCAGTGAGTGTGCATTTTCAAGTAGACGATGAGTCGTTGCAATGTAGCATTGATAGAATTTATGGGAGTTGCGATACGTTAAATGGCAACGGCCTTGCCGCAGTGGATACACCGGATCCCGTCAGATCACCGAAGTTAAGCGCTGTCGGGCGTGGTCGGCACTTGGTTGCCATTTTTCGGGGTGCACTCAGCCTCGTGATGCCAATTGAGGAGCTACTCGACCGAATAGTAGCGGCTTCGGTCAAGAATACCATCATAACGACCGGGAGAGCGGTATGCAGACCCCACGCCCCTCCTATCCGCATCCTCCTCTGATGATGACAGGACGGTCGGATGGTCCCGGTAGGTCACTCGTGGCCTGAAGACGGAGTGAGTGCGAAACGTGAAATACAAAGGAATATGAAAGGTGAGATTAATGTAGAGAATTAGCGAAAGTATGGGAAATGTGCATGCAAATACATCTGATTCTCCTACTACCTTGGTAGTATAGTTAACGAGCTCATTTACAAGAACGGAGTGACGCAGAGGAAATTTTGTATGCAGCGACCTCGGATAATATCGGTAATCATCCTATAGTTTCCTCTCTTGCTCTTGTACCTGACCATCATTCTTCCCCAACTCTCCACATTCTCTTCAACGAAATTTGAGTTACTTCGCCATACTTGGGTACGGCGCACCTGGGAATTTTTTTTTTTTTCTGTTCTGCCCAGGTTATGTTCTGTATGGTCCTATTTTCGTTAATAAGCGCTAATGTGGTACTGAGTGAAATACTTTTCGGAACTAGGGAACCTACCTGACTACCTTGACCCGTTTATGCGCAATGGGATGTGGTACGTAGTCGATTCTTCCAGCAGCAGTGATTAGCCAGTGGCTCGGACGGACGGACGGAGATAAAACCCCCGCGAGCAGAGGCACAAGTTTTCCTCCTAATTATGCCGGTTGGAGGCCTCGCGGATAACGCGCCGTGACGGCGGCTGCGTCCTAATTGAGTTGGCGCAGATTGGCCGCATCTGCTGGAGCCGACCGCCGCCGCAGCCCGCTCGCTCACTCACTGACTGTCTGCCCCTCTGGGCCCCCAATACCCACTCCGTCTTTTTCCTTATCCTGCTCTTGTGCTGCACTGCGAAGGTACTCGGCTACATTCGTGGTCCTGTGCGTAGTTTGCCAGAGAGGAGAAAATTAAGGATGTCACATGTGGTTAGCTTCGCACAAGCTACCGATAAATGTACTAGGTGTAAAAAAAAAAAAAAAAAAAAAAAAAAAAAAAAAAAAAAAAAAAAAAAAAATGGCCGTAGGAGCAACCGAATCGGTGAGGTATTGAAAGACGTCTGCGTAAGCCGTCTTTCGTTACCTAATAATTGAAATTAATCAGTATTATACACTCATGCTCATAAATTAAGGATAATGCTGATACATAGTGAAACAACGCTATGGTGGGCGGTTTGCGGGTTTAAATCACCTCGGGGTATTACCATGCGGTGCATTTGACGTACGGTCGTCGCACGGTGGCCTTGGCAGCAGTCCACATACGCAGAGGTGTGTTGGTGCATGTCAGAGTATGGTGCAGCGAGTAAGTGTGCAGACGTTCTCAGACGTGCTAATGGTGACTGTGTTTTGAAAAAGGCTCAAAGAACACATTTTGATGACGTTATGAGGGGTAGAATACTAGGGCGACTGGAGGCTGGTCAAACACAGCAGGTCGTAGCACGGGCCCTCCGTGTGCCACAAAGTGTGATCTCGAGAGTATGGCAACGATTTCAGCAGATAGGAAACGTGTCCAGGCGCTACAGTACGGGACGTCCACAGTGTACAACACCACAAGAAGTCCGATATCTTACCATTAGTGCCCGCAGACGGCCACGGAGTACTGCAGGTAGCCATGCTCGGTACCTTACCCCAGCCACTGGAATAGTTTTCTACAGACGACTGAACAGACATGGTTTATTCGCCGGGAGACCTGCAAGGTGCATTCCACTGACCCCTGGTCACAGGAGAGGCCGTAAAGCCTGGTGTCAAAAACACAGTACATAGTCACTGGAACAGTGGTCCCAGGTTATGTTCACAGACGAGGTCAGGTATAGTCTGAAAGAAGCTTCTCGCCGGGTTTGCATCTGGCGTGAATCAGGAACCAGATACCAACCCCTGAATGTCCTAGAAAGGGACCTGTATGGAGGTCGTGGTCTGATAGTGTGGGGTGGGATTATGATTGGTGAACGTACATCCCTGCATGTCTTTGACAGAGGAACTGCAACAGGTCAGGTGTATCGGGATGTTATTTTGTGTCAGTATGTCAGCCTTTTCAAGGCTGTAGTAGGCCTCACCTTCCTCCTGATGGATTGGATGATAATGCACGGCCCCACCGAGCTGCCATAGTAGAGGAGTACCTCGAAACAGGAGATATCAGGCGAATGGAGTGGCCTGCCTGTTCTCCAGACCTAAACCCCATCGAGCACATCTGGGATGCTGTCGGTTGACATATAGCTGCACGTCTTCATACTCGTAGGACACTTCAGGAGCTCCGACAGGTACTGGTGCAAGAATGGGAGACTATACCCCAGCAGCTGCTCGAACACTTGATCCAGAGTATGCCAACCCGTTGTGCGGCCTGTGTACGTGTGCATGGTGATCATATCCCATATTGATGTTGAGGTACATGCGCAGAAAACAGTGGCGTTTTGTAGCACATGTGTTTCGGGACGGTTTTCTCATCGCCAATACCGTGGCCTTACAAATGTGTCGTGTGTATTCCCTATGCGCCTATGCTATTAGCGCCAGTTTTGTGTAGTGCCACGTTGTGTGGCACCACATTCTGCAGTTATTCTTGATTTATGAGCATGAGTATACATTGCTTGGCAGTTGATGAGGAACTGAGACATTGCTGGACACGAATAATCTCGTACAATAATGGTTGACATTAAACACAGTACATACGTAACAGAGGTGATATGGTATATTGATAAGAGAAAATGGTACAGATTTCACCACCTGGGAAAGCAGGATAAGAGACATATGTAACTATCATGTTTGTCACGGGTCAGACTCCAAATATAGAGATCGATATCAGACCCTCACTAAGGTATGCTCTTGTTGAGCAATAAAGCTCGTATTGCACCTATTATGCTGGCTACCCAGGTCCTTATTACCACACTCCTCTCTCAAGGCGGTTTTCACTTGTTGCTCAGTTCAAGGAGGCGGTGTTCGTTGAGAAAGACTTCTGCCAAGAGATTCCCAGGCATGCGCTATAGGGTTTAGGTCCAGGGAGTATGCAGGCCATTCTATACATTCAATATCTTCACTTTCGAGTCAGTTCAACATCTCAACGGTCGTATGGGGAGAGGGGGCCTTGTCGTCCATAAACATGAATTCAGGACCTACCATACCCTTCAACAGATGGACATCACCCGAATAATATCCCAGCAGTGCTGTAACGGTACCTCGCAGGAGGCCGCTGTGGCTGAGCGGTTCTAGGCGCTTCACTCCGGAACCACGCTGCTGCTTTGGTCGTAGGTTCGAATCCTGCCTCAGGCATGGATGTGTGTGATGTTCTTAGGTTAGTTAGGTTTGAGTAGTTCTAAGGGACTGATGACCTCAATTTTAAATCCCATAGCGCTTGGAGCCATTTGAACCATTTTGATACCTTGTACTATGTTATGCAGCGGCGTTCGACCATTGAGCATAATGCCTATCCACACAAAACGCCTATGCCATAGCACCGACGTTCATGAACATACTGTGGTGCGTAACGTGCTCCTCTCTCGCTCCACGCAAACGGCTGGCCAGAATCACTTGCGACAGTGAAGCTGGATTCATCGGTGAAGCTGTATTCGTCGGTGAACATTACATTCCAAATGTTGCTGACCTCAACAACATGCTCCCTATGCCAACGAACTCCTTCTCGCCGGTGGCGTAGTTTAAGTGGGATGCAGTTACACTACTGGCCATTAAAATTGCTACACCAAGCAGAAATGCAAATGATAAACGGGTATTCATTGGACAATACATTATACTAGAACTGACATGTGATTACATTTTCACGCAATTCGGGTGCATAGATCCTGAGAAATCAGTACCCAGAACAACCACCTCTGGCCGTAATAACGGTAGGGTTTCGCAGGGATCGAATGGAGGGTAGAGCCACGGGTCGTAACACATCTGAAATGTAACGTCCACTGTTCAAAGTGCGGTCAATGCGAACAAGAGGTGACCGAGACGTGTAACCAATGGCACCCCATACCATCACACCGGGTGATACGCCAGTATGGCGATGACGAAAACACGCTTCCAATGTGCGTTCACCGCGATGTCGCCAAACACGGATGCGACCATCGTGATGCTGTAAACAGAACCTGGATTCATCCGAAAAGAAATGACGTTTTGCCATCCGTGGACCCAGGTTCGTCTTTGAGTACACCATCGCAGGCGCACCTCTCTGTGATGTAGCGTCAAGGGTAACCGCATTCACGGTCTCCAAGCTGATATTCCATGCTGCTGCCAACGTCTTCGAACTGTTCGTGCAGATGGTTGTTGTCTTGCAAACGTCCCCATCTGTTGACTCAGGGATCGAGACGTGGCTGCACGGTCCGTTACAGCCATGCGGATAAGATGCCTGTCATCTCGACTGCTAGTGATACGAAGCCGTTGGGATCCAGCACGGCGTTCCGTATTACCCTCCTGAACCCACCGATTCCATATTCTGCTAACAGGCATTGGATCTCGACCAACGCGAGCAGCAGTGTCGGGATGCGATAAATCGCAATCGCGATAGGCTACAGTCCGACCTTTATCAAAGTCGGGAACGTGATCGTATACATTTCTCCTGCTTACACGAGGCGTCACAACAACGTTTCACCAGGCAACGCCGGTCAACTGCTGTTTGTGTATGAGAAATCGGTTGGAAACTTTCCTCATGTCAGCACGTTGTAGGTGTCGTCATCGGTGCGAACCTTGTGTGAATGCTCTGAAAAGCTAATCATTTTCATACCATTGCATCTTCTTCCTGTCGGTTAAATTTCGCGCCTGTAGCACGTCATCTTCGTGGTGCAGCAATTTTAATGGCCAGTTGTGTATTTTTAAATTAATGGGATTCTATGTTTTTTATTTCTTTCTTTTTCAAAACACTAAGCCACTTGGTCCTGAATTTCTTTTCTGTCTACGTGCTACTATTCAAGCAACATTATTCCAAAAGGGACTTTTTTTTATGAACTTGATTTTTGAGACTTTGGGGTTTGGGGTACTAATTTTATATTCTTTATTTTTCGTCCAAAGGAAGCCGCGTTACATCTCTCACCGCACATCGCTGATCTCGGAGTGACGTGAGGTCGCGGAAAACAATAGAGAAACGGACTGGACAGCTTCGGCCTGCGGTCACCTGCTGTAGTCCAGTTTCCAGCAGAGGTGCGGCTACCGAGACACGGCAGCACTGCAGTCCAGCCCGTCGCGCTTCCATTAGGACCACGGCAACCTCCTCCCCTTCTGTGGCTCATCTGAAATTCTAACAGCGACCCCACGCCCGGGAGCGCCAAGTTGTTGCGACGCGACGCCGATGCTGTGGCTAAGGGACCCACCCCATACTCTCTGGCCGTGGCGCGATGTCAAACTTGGTCGTCAGCACCCGCTTCCCTCTACACCGACCACCCACTCCTCCACCCGCCCCCCCCCCCCCCCCCCCCAATCTTTGTCACCCTATGTCTGCCACTCACCATGCATTCCGGAAAGTACCACTCTACTGCAACCTGCAAAATCAAATATATTCCCTTTGTAATTACGTAAAAATAGCCGTTTTTTGCTGCGATATGTTTTGTTTGTTCCAGACACTTTTCCCTTTTACTTTAAGGCATCTTCAGGTGTTTCCGTATTGTTCGTACCGATCCACCAGGCCTCCTCGAACACCCGACATGATGGAGTTTAGTTTTGGTCTGCGATATTAGTAGATTATAAAACAGTTGACGTCTTGCTTTTTTTCATATAAACAAGACAGTTCTTACGGTCATTAACTGGCTTCTGTGACTCTCCTTTTCTGGTCACATGCTGGAGGTCTCACTGTAACTTCGTTTATGAAAAATTGGCACAGTTTTATGTTACTAACGTTTTTCTTCACAATGTTCATGTTGTTCGTGCTAATTGATTTGTATCGCAATCACAAGCCAACCTCCATAGAAGAAGACACAAAATAATTATAATCAACAATAACCTAAAATTACAACATAAATAAAAAACGATAACAGAAAAGATAACCCTGTTGAATACTGAAATACACATAACAAGTAACTCACTTTTTACGTTAGTAGACAAAATAATAAAGTAACACATCAGAATGGTTCAAATGGCTCTGAGCACTATGGGACCTAACTGCTGAGGTCATCAGTCCCCTAGAACTTAGAACTACTTAAACCTAGCTAACCTAAGGACATCACACACATCCATGCACGAGGCAGGATTCGAACCTGCGACCGTAGCAGCAGCACGGTCCCAGACTGTAGCGCCTAGAACCGCTCGGTCACTCCGGCCGGCAGTAACACTTCAACAGAGCCTTATTGTCATAATAACACCAAACCACCTGAACACCATATACTCGTATTTCAATCACTGTTTCGCAGATATTACATTCATATTCTGCTCTCTACAACTCGCCCTGGATTAACAACCGACACACCCACTACACCCATCCACAAAAGGAATCACACGTACACACTCTCTTTTGCACACACACACACACACACACACACACACACACACACACACACACACACACACACACACAGATAGATAGAAAAGGAACAGAAATAAACAGACTTTAGTTTTCAGCATATACTTCGTTATGTTGCGTGGCAAAATGCAAGTGAACAATCCAAACATGAAGACACATGAAGTGAACACACAGCAGTTACGCGTTAAATAAAAATTTTCGGTAAAATATCTACAACTAGTGACGGAAGAAAGTAGTGTTCCATACGAGTAGGAATTATCGCAAAGAACATGAAAATTGTGAAGAAAAAAGTTTATATCACAAAAACTTGCTTATGTTTCACAACCGAAGTTATGGTGCGTCCTCCAGTATGTGACCAGGTGAGAGGAAACGCAAACGCCAGCCAAAAACTCAAATAAGTGTAAGTAATTACTTGTTTATGCACAAAAAAACAAGACTTGAACCGTTTCATAATCTGTAACTGTCGTACAAAAAACAAAATTGTACCATTCCAGATTCCACTGAAGGTGCTTTAAAGTAAAAAGCGGCAGTCGTCAGGAGCACACAAAATACAATGCAGGGAATACGGAGTTTTTATTTAGAAAATATTTCTGTCTTTGCTGCGGGTGGTGGCCACGCCAGCAAAAAGCTGCTGCAAAATCAGATTCTGAAGCACATCAAAAGGCCTGTGGTGGTTTCAGTCTACAAAAACTAGTCCAATGCGAGTAGGACTCAACTCACGCTTTGAGGATTCCGTATAAACTTAATTATGTAGACAGACAGTCCATCCATTGCAGAAACTGAGAATTACAATGATTTTTACCTCTTGTTGACACTGATACTCGCTAGTTACCGACGCCAGGGATGCCAAGACTTTCGAGAACGTTTCAGTCTCAAGTTTGAAATCTATTAAACGACAAAATATTTTTTTTACTATGCTATGATTACTAATTAAGAATTTTATGACCCTCTTTTATTTTAGTGTACTGCGAAACCTTAATCCATGCCAAATTTCATTATTGAACATCAATAGTGAGTTTTCAAGTTTCAAAATACGTGTCGCAAACGCCAATATCTCTTAGTTAAATTGACTTAGAAGCTTCTATTTATTACACCGCCAAGGGACTATAGACCTTAGTATGTCACATAACTTTCAGTTAGACGCGTCCATCAGTTTCCGTTGTGTTATACACTGAAGAGCCAAAGAAAGTGGTACGCCTGCCTAATACCATGTAGAACCCCCGCGAGCTTACTATGTACCTAAATGTTTAGTTTGACGTTGATACATCAGAATATATTATGATGTGAAGATGGTAGTAGAAGAAACCGGTCATAGCGAAATTTGAAATTTTATTTGATCAAGAGGGACCTGTAAAATAAAGTGCCTTACGAACTTGACTGTGTTAATTCGTAATGTCGTAAAATGGTTCTATAACTAACCGATCATGCCTGATTTTGAGTTCAAAGTTTAACTTAAACTACTGATTTATGTAATAGCAGTCATTGAACCAAATTGTGTTTGCCTTGATGATCCATATGCATCTGGGTAATATAATGTTTGACATACACTGATAAGCGAAAACATTATGAGCACGTACTTCTATTACCGAATCAACCTCCCTCAGTGCCACCAGGCGACGTACAACCGCGCAGTGGCCAATTGTCATAGTGTTCGGATCATCATGTGAGGCCTTATGGTAATTGTAGTTGTATTGTCTGACAGAGTGTAATTGAACAGGGTTATGCGCCCCCTTATCTACAGCTGAACTTCTTGTGTATTGAATATATTGTATTGTGCAGTTTTCTTTGTCTCTCTGTTTTTATTTACACTGAGTGTAAAAGTGTGAATTTATTCGTTGATTTTAATATTTATATTTGTCACCGCTTTTATTCGTTGGGGTTTGCTCAGTAAACATACGCTTCAATTATTTGCTACTGACCCTCCTATTTGGATTTTATTTTGGAAGCATTATCTCGCCGATGACATTGTAATTCTGTCAGAGACAGCAAAGGACTTGGAAGAGCAGTTGCATGGAATGGACAGTGTCTTGAAAGGAGGATATAAGATGAACATCAACAAAAGCAAAACTAGGATAATGGAATGTAGTCGAATTAAGTCAGGTGATGCTTAGGGAATTAGATTAGGAAATGGGACACTTAAAGTAGTAAAGGAGTTTTGCTATTTGGGGAGCAAAATAACTGATGATGGTCGAAGTACAGAGGATATAAAATGGAGACTGGCAATGGCAAGGAAAGCGTTTCTGAAGAAGAGAAATTTGTTAACATCGAGTATTGATTTAAGTGTCAGGAAGTCGTTTCTGAAAGTATTTGCGTGGAGTGTAGCCATGTATGGAAGTGAAACTTGGACGATAAATAGTTTGGACAAGAAGAGAATAGAAGCTTTCGAAATGTGGTGCTACAGAAGAATGCTGAAGATTATATGGGTAGATGACGTAACAAATGAGGAGGTATTGAATAGAATTCGGGAGAAGGGAAATTTGTGGCACAACTTGACTAGAAGCAGGGATCGGTTTGTAGGACATGTCCTGAGGCATCAAGAGATCAGCAATTTAGTATTGGAGGGCAGCGTGGAGGGTAAAAATCGTAGAGGGAGACCAAGAGATGAATACACTAAGCAGATTTAGAAGGATGTAGGCTGCAGTAGGTACTGGGAGATGAAAAACCTTGCACAGGATAGAGTAGCATGGAGAGCTGCATCAAACCAGTCTCAGGACTGAAGACCACAACACATCTTGTTAATATTTGTTTCCATTTTGGCTATCCAGGTGACTGATTTAGAATTAAAGCCACTTTAGTGAGGTTTTAGTAAACTGATATTTAATGTGAAGATGGGATCTGTTCTTTCGGACATGTCCGACAGAACAGATGCCATCTACATATCGTTTAAGGCTACCTGGCTGAGGACCTCCTTCAGTGCGGATGCACTCGATTTGCCTGAACTCTTACGGGACTCGGTGGATTGTCTGCCGCGAGTAATGGGTATAATGGCAGGGGCACTACGAATGTAGTGTGTGGACTATAAGGTGAGAACGTGGGTCTCACTGAGCGTGCCGGCGATAAATCCCTGCAGTCGCGCTATCCTCTGTGCCCTCGGTGGGTCAGATGGATAGAGCGTCTGCCATGTAAGCAGCAGCTCCCGGGTTCGAGTCCCGGTCGGGGCACACATTTTCAACTGTCCCCGTTGATGTATCTCAACACCCGTCAGCAGCTCGTGGTATTGATTTAATTGTAATTTGATTTTTCATGTGGCTGTGAAATCAAACTTTGAAAGCACATGCCTACTCACAGCTCATCCGAGCTCTATCAGTAATCGCAAGTGAGCCTCATTAAATTGTTTTTCTTAGGTTTGGAGTCTGATTGTTGCGAACGGGATTTTATATGTCGTTAACAGGTCGTTTCGGGCGTTTGCAGGCCACTCATTATGGAGCGTCAGTTAGGCAGAAATGAACACTTTCGACACATTATACTCTTCGAGTCTAACAGGGGAGCGTACCGTACACTACATGCAGACAAGCTCCACACCCCCCCCCCCCCCCTCACAGTAAGATGATCTATGGGTGACCTCCCACTACTGCATAACGATCCTGATTGTTCCAGGAATGCAGCGGCTGCAGCAAACTTGGACACATCGCCTGCCACGGTAATGATGCATGATACCCATACTAACAAACCTAACCTTGCATGAACTGTCGCAGCTAGTAAGCCACTACTGCTCTTACTACCCATCCCACTGTCGCAGAGGTTTTTTCCCACGGCACGAGCCTTGGAATTTTTACCCTCTGGTCTTCAAATTGCTACCCTCATTCGCGTTTCGTCCACTATCTACCACCTGATGGACCGTGTTAATGCGTAGTCTTACCCAGACGCACGGATAACATCACAGCCCAGCATCCTGTGATCCACCTACTACAGTAGATAAGTAACATGTTGACGGAGGTGACAGTAGAACTTCTGGTTTGGTCACCACGTTGGTGCGGGCGTGGAGGGGCCCCATCTCTGTTTTAACGGGGGATCTAGTGCTGCAGAAGCCACGAGAAAATTTTTTTTGGCGTTTACGGTAGGGAAACGTTTGCTGACAAGACGGCACGGAAATGGCTTCCTCGTTTTCGAGAAGGACAATTGGAGTTGGACCACGTTCTTGAAGACCTCCTCTTCTGACGAAAACAGTCTAAACCAGTTGGTTTATTTTAATCTTCACAGAACAACGTGGCAATTGGCAGTCGGGGTGCGATCACACAACCATTGTGCACCATTTGTTTTTGTTCGGTAAGGTGCAAAAATTTAGTTTAACATGTGTTCCGTTTTCAGTAGCAACAGCGACTCGTCTTAGCCATTCAATATACGCAGCAGCTTTTACTGTTCCGTTTCTTGTCGGTAATTCGTAGTGAAGTACACCACTTTGCTTTCACCAGATGTACAACACGATTTTTTGAGGGCGTGCGCCTTCTTCCTTCGCACTGCGTTTTTCGACGGACTGAGGTATTCTTTCCTCTTGTTTATGTTCACATACAGGGAACCTTTCTCGTTACCCTTCACAATGCTTACAAGAAATGACTTGTGGCCACGACGGGCCAGATGTTAATGGGGCAACAAACACGAAAATATCGTTGAAACTTCCTGGCAGATTAAAACTGTGTGCCGCACCGAGACTCGAACACGAGACCTTTGCCTTCGCGAGCAAGTGCTCTACCAACTGATCTACCCAAGCACGACTCACGCCCCGTCCTCACAGCTTTAATTCCGCCAGTACCTCGTCTCCTACCTGGTAGAGCACTTGCCCGCGAAAGGCAAAGGTCCCGAGTTCGAGCCTCGGTCCAACAAACGGTTTTAATCTGCCAAGAAGTTTCATATCAGCGCACACTCCGCTGCAGAGTGAAAATATCATTCTACGACATATCGTTGTTCTCCGATTTTTGTTGGTGTCGGATAGACTGACGGACAGACGAACAGTGAAGTGATGCTATAACGGTTCCCTTTCTGCCGACTGAGAAACGAAACCTTTAGAAAGGATAAAGTATTGGGACATAAAATTTGGGGTCATAGTCTGATATGAACTCGAAAGGGAAAAGTACTGGCAGGCTTTGAGCTGCCACCTCCCGCAGCCACTAATGACACGTAAGTTGTCTAGCCGTGATATGGTGTATTTCTACTTGTGGCTCAGTCCAAAATAGCGACAGTACTCATTCTCCCCACCCCTCATGTACCCGTTCCTCGGAAAAAGGGATCTTAATGGACGGACAGAGAGAGAGAGAGAAAGAGAGAGAGAGAGAGAGAGACGGACAACAAAGTGATAGTATAAGGGTCTGTTTTTAACGTTTGAGTTATGGAACCCTAAAAAAGGATAATGTTTGGGGGATTCAAATTGGTGTCATGGTCTCTTATGAACTCACTGGTGGACCTCTTAAGTTGAAACTTCCGGGCTGAGAGGCCTTGGTCGATGTATAAAATTTCCACCTGACGTTTCGTCTCCATCTGCGGGAGAAATCTTCTGAGGTCGTCCGGCTACTGCCACCGAAGCTCCGAGTACTCTGGCATTTATAGAGAGCATGGAAGGCACCACGATTCGTCATGTGCTGCTGACGGTATGCCTATCATTGGAAGGCGTCATCATTCTCGATTAAGAGTAATCTGTTGTCATTCTGCTGGCGCAACGTCGACATCCATATTTTGTCCAACTTTAAAACTTCCTCTTTTCTATTAAAACTGTTATGGTGTTTGTGAATCTCTATTGCTTCCCTATACATGCCCGCATGATAACGGGACGTTCGTGCTAGAACGCTTGTCTCATTAAATTTAATTTCGTGGTTCCCATCTCTAAAAACACGCTCAACTACGGCCGATTTTTCGATGTCTCCTAAGCGACAATTTCTTTCATCGACAAACTGCCTATTGGCTTCTGTCCCGGATTCTTCGGCCGACGTTCATCTAATGATTTTTCTGGCGTTTCGCCAACACGAGTGGCTGGCATTGTCAAAGCTTCACTCTCCATTGCCGGTGGTGAACTGGCACCGGCAATGGTGGGTGAAGCTTTGACAATGCTAGCCACTCGTGCTGGCGAAACGTCAGAAAAATCATTAGATGAACGACCGCCGAAGAACCCGAGACAGAAGCCAATAGGCAGTTTGTCAACAAGTGGCCACGAAAGCCTCAACAATTTTGAATTTCTTTTATGTTCGGCCACGCGGGTGTTTACACTTCTTTTCGTTGTTCCAATATATACTTGTCCACAACTGCATGGAATTTTGTATACGCAAGTGTTGCTAGGGAATGTCGGGCGCCTTTTGCAGTTCTTGCCTCTCAGCCCGGAAGTTTCAACTGAAGACAACGCCGGCCGTGAAAGCCTACATTGTATGATCACTGGTGGAAGTAAACAGTAGTGGCTGGCTTTCAGCTGTTCCTGGAGTTTAACGTATATCGCAGAAACTGATGACACGGACGTTGTCTAGCTCCGGCACGGTGCATTTCTATGTCTGTTTCAGTCCAACACAGACGACCACCCCTTCTCCCCACCCCTCCCCCCTTCGTAGCCTCACCCCTCCCCTCCTCCTCCCTGCCACCTCGACTCTAGCCCCGTGTTAGTAGCTCTGCCGGATTTCAATGGATTTACATAGTAATCATATCGGACGCGGCAAGGACTCGCTTTTGAATTCCCCTATCTTATTAGAGAGCTGACAACCCCCTCGGGGACGGCGGTAGGTTTCGGGTGCGCAGCCAGGGAAGGGGAGGGGGTGAAGCACGACGGAGCCGGGGTTGTGGCGCGATGCGGGGGTGGCCAGAGCTCGCATACTAATCTGGGCCGCTCCGGGATTAGCAGGGATTACCACCCCGGCAACAACTGGCCCCGGAAACTCAACCCCCTGTCGCACCTCCGCCTGACCCTCGCAACTGCTCTCCCGCGTTGTAAATTGAAACGGAAACAGCGGAGGACGGAGTGTCTTAAACCTGCGGCAGGAGTCGTTAACGAGACGAAGTCTGGTGCAGTTGTGTGAGAGCTCCGTGTGTCCGCAGAGCGGCTATAAACGCAGCGTGTGCTAATCACAGCCCGCGTGCGAGAGCAGACGGCGCAGCACTCTAATACAGTAGAGAGACTCGCAGCTGTTACGTACAAGAGAATATATACACTGAATCACCAAAGAAAGTGGTATAGGCATGCGTATTCAAATACAGAGACATGTAAACAAGCAGAATATGGCGCTGCGGCCTGCAACGCCTATACAAAAAGGTACGGCCAAACTTTCAGGAAACATTCCTCACACAAAAAGAAAGAAAACATGTTATGTGGACATGTGTCCGGAAACGCTTACTTTCCATGTTAGAGCTCATTTTATTACTTCTCTTCAAATCACATTAATCATGGAATGGAAACACACAGCAACAGAACGTACCAGCGTGACTTCACTTTGTTACAGGAAATGTTCAAAATGTTCTCCGTTAGCTAGGATACATGCATCCACCCTCCGTCGCATGGAATCCCTGATGCGCTGATGCAACCCTGGAGAATGGCGTGTTGTATCACAGCCGTCGACAATGTGAGCACGAAGAGTCTCTACATTTGGTACCGGGGTTGCGTAGACAAGAGCTTTCAAATGCCCCCATAAATGAAAGTCAAGAGGGTTGAGGTCAGGAGAGCGTGGAGGCCATGGAATTGGTCCGCCTCTACCAATACATCGGTCACCGAATCTGTTGTTGAAAAGCGCACGAACACTTCCGACTGAAATGTGCAGGAGCTCCATCGTGCATGAACCACATGTTGTGTCGTACTTGTAAAGGCACATGTTCTAGCAGCACAGGTAGAGTATCCTGTATGAAATCATGATAACGTGCTCCAATGAGCGTAGGTGGAAGAACATGGGGCCCAATCAAGACATCACGAACAATGGCTGCCCAAACGTTCACAGAAAATCTGTGTTGATGACGTGATTGCACAATTGCGTGCGGATTCTCGTCAGCCCACACATGTTGATTGTGAAAATTTACAATTTGATCACGTTGGAACGAAGCCTCATCCGTAAAGAGAACATTTGAACTGAAATGAGGATTGACACATTTTTGGACGAACCATTCGCAGAGGTGTACCCGTGGTGGCCAATCAGCTGCTGATAGTGCCTGCACACGCTGTACATGGTACGGAAACAACTGGTTCTCCCGTAGCACTCTCCATACAGTGACGTGGTCAACGTTACCTTGTACAGCAGGAACGTCTCTGACGCAGACATTAGGGTTATCGTCAACTGCACGAAGAATTGCCTCGTCCATTGCAGGTGTCCTTGTCGTTCTAGGTCTTCCCCACTCGCGAGTCATAGGTTGGAATGTTCCGTGCTCCCTAAGACGCCGATCAATCGCTTCGAACGTCTTCCTGTCAGGACACCTTCGTTCTGGAAATCTGTCTCGATACAAACGTACCGCGCCACGGTTATTGCCCCGTGCTAATCCATACATCAAATGGGCATCTGCCAACTGCGCATTTGTAAACATTGCACTGACTGCAAAACCACGTTCGCGATGAACACTAACCTGTTAATGCTACGTACTGATGTGCTTGATGCTAGGACTGTAGAGCAGTGGGTCGCATGTCAACACAAGCACCGAAGTCAACATTACCTTCCTTCAATTGGGCCAACTGGCGGTGAATCGAGAAAGTATAGTACATACTGACGAAACTAAAATGAGCTCTAACATGGAAGTTAAGGATTTCCGGACACATGTCCACATAACATCTATTCTTTATTTGAGTGTCTGAGGAATGTTTCCTGAAAGTTTGGCCGTACCTTTTTGTAACACCCTGTATAAGACAACAAGTGTCTGGCGCAGTTGTTAGATCGGTAACTGCGGCTACAATGGCAGGTTATCAAGATTTAAGTGAGTTTGAACGTGGCGTTATAGTTGGAGCACGAGCGATGCGACACAGGGCCGTACACGAACTGAGCAGCATAGACGGGGTCCAGATTAGGCCTCACTAATCCCCGCACACGAACTGAGCAACTTTCCTTTCAGGTAGAAGAGCGCAGACCTGGGGTTTACCACCTAAAATATGCGACCGGCAGCGCCTCCCTAGACCGAGTACGCTTGTTTCTGCTACTTTGTTCGTGCCTGCCCGTGGAGAACACGTAGTGGCAAGTATCAGAATGAAGTTTTGTTAAGCGCGTGGGAGAGTTATACTGAATATGGAGGACATTGTAAAGACAATGTTTAGTGAAAGGGGTCAGATATTCCTTGTTTACAAAAATTTCACCTTTAGACTCTACAGGGAGATGAAATCGACTGGCATACAGGGCTGGAGATGCTCTAAAAATAACTGCAAAATGTTTCAAATGGCTCTGAGCACTATGCGACTTAACTTCTGAGGTCATCAGCCGCCTAGAACTTAGAACTACTTAAACCTAACTAACCTAAGGACATCACGCACATCCATGCCCAAGGCAGGATTCGAACCTGCGACCGTAGCGGTCGCTCGGCTCCAGACTGCAGCGCCTAGAACCGCACGGCCATTCCGGCAGGCAAAAACTGCAATTCAAGGATTTTTACATTAGGGAATGATCATGTTTTGTTGAGGTGCGACGGATATCGTAGTCATCATCCATATTTAGTGCAAGACTTAGGAAGAAAATCAGTGTCGAATTCAATAAAACCGAAAGCTACATGTGATATTGACGAGCGACCGGCAAAACGCAATAAGGAGGTGGAGCAGCAGAGCCATTTGGACAACATCTTGACTCATCGAGATGTAACATACATAAGAAACAATATTGTCAGTACAAGGCTTAAGTGCCATCCGAAATTGCCAAAGTGAACAGAGGAGGTACACTTGGCGGTCAATTCTATTAACACGAAGACAATAAAAGATGAGGAATTTGTATTGAAAAATGATCCTGACTCAAGTTTGACAGTTTTTTCAACGGAGTCAAGTCTTCGTTATTTGTGTGAGAAGGACATAGTTCTGATGGATGGCACTTTTGATTTGAAATTTTTGTAAACAAGGAATATCTGACGCCTTTCACTAACGTTTCAGGGGTACAGCTGTGGAATGTATATTCCACTGATTTTCTGTCTTTTGAAAGATAAAAAGACGGCAGCTTACGTCAGTGCTCTGGATTGTGTTAAACAGGAATGTTTAAACAAAGGAATGAGCTTCGAACTAAAAATTTTCGTGGCTGATTTTGAGCCAGCAATCCACGGATCTGTTAATTCAGTCTTTCCCGAGAGTGAAATAGTTGGCTGCCGATTTCATCTGTCCCAAGCTTGGTAAGTTTTCTTTCTTTATTCCATCCTTTATCTTATACTAACACAGTATACTTTCGCTTGGGACTCTATGCAGTGTTGACTGTTTTTCTTCCTGAAAAGACCACAGATTCTTTTCAGGCGCTAATGTCTACACATAGTTGTCTACAGTGTGTTATCGAATGATTATTTAAGGCTATTTACGAAATCGCAGAAAACCGGATGATTGAGTTTATTTCTCTGTTAACACCACCGAATTGTAGTAACAAATCTGAAAAACGCGCCCATTCATCTTATTAAAAATACTGTATAATATTTGGTTTACAATCGACTTTAGTTACATGACACTAATAAAAGCCATTAGTTCTGTATCTGTTTTGAAATACGTACTGATTGCCTGCGCCAGTAATACACTGATTAGAAAATATTACGAGGAGTTTGTTAGTATTTATGGATCGCATTAAGTACCTAACTTTCATCAGTATTCAAATGAATACCGTCTAGTGATAAATTGTAACAGCCTGTATTTTCCATAAAACTTCTTTGCTCACGAAATTATATAAATGAGAAAAAGTTGCATACTGGAACAGGCATTCATTGGTGCTAATTACAAGCGATCCAGTTGTTCGAATTTTTTTCCCTCAGTTGTATTGAAAATTGTAGGTATTGAAATTTTTTTCTTCTTTTTTAACAGGTGGCGTATAATTCAGACACTTGGCACAGTTTACAAGGATAAAGAGTGTGAAAAAGGGAAATGGCTTCACTATTGCACCTCTTAACGTACGTAAAACAAGAAGACGTAGGAAATGCGTTTTGTGATCTTTTGAGTATCACGCCAGAAGATTCATTACTGACGCAGTTCTCCGACTATGTATTGGAAAATTATATTGACGAGGAAAATGCATCCTCCTCGCCTTCTATTTGGGCAGACGAATCCTCTGCACTTTGGAGAACGCCGGCCGGAGTGGACGAGCGATTCTAGGCGCTACAATCTTGAATCGCGCGACCGCTACGGTCACAGGTTCGAATCCTGCCTCGGACATGGATGTGTGGGATATCCTTAGGTTAGTTAGGTTTAAGTAGTTCTAAGTTCTAGGGCACTGATGACCACAGATGTTAAGTCCCATAGTGCTCAGAGCCATTTGAACCAACTTTGGAGAACGACGAACGCATGCGAGTTTTCATTCTCGTAATTCACTTTTTGAATCAACTCATCCTAACATTTATAATTTTGTGAGTACTTTGAGAAGAGTGCAGACAGACACATTCGATTGAATAGTGTTGGCTGCAGTTTCTTACCAAAATCGGCCAAGAGAACCAGAGAGAGAGTGAGACAAATACTCATCGATAGAAAAATTGTGGTTGAGAAACGGTGAAATTTACTGTTTGCACTTTTTAAAGTGCGTTTCCTACAAAATTTAATCTTTTTTCCATAAGTTCAATAAATTCCCTGAATAAAAGTATTTTCGAAGGAACCTGCAGGTGCGCAGTTGAAAGTTTTTCAGTTCGTGTGTTGCTCAGTTCATGCATTGGCGGTCAAATGGTTCAAATGGCTCTGAGCACTATGGGACTCAACTGCTGAGGTCATTAGTCCCCTAGAACTTAGAACTAGTTAAACCTAACTAACCTAAGGACATCACAAACATCCATGCCCGAGGCAGGATTCGAACCTGCGACCGTAGCGGTCTTGCGGTACCAGACTGCAGCGCCCTTAACCGCACGGCCACTACGGCCGGCATTGGCGGTCAGGACCGTTTGGGGCGAGCTGCTCAGTTCGAGTGTTGAGCAGATAAAAGTTGCTCAGTTTGTGTGAGCCGGGACGCAGCATCTCCTAGGTAGTGTTGAAGTGGGGATTTTCCGATACGGTCATTTCACGAGTGTAACGTGAATATCAGGAAACAGGTGAAACATCAAATATCAGGCATCGCTGCGGCCGAAGGAAAAGATCCTGCAAGAACGGGATCAACGACGACCGAAGAGAATGGTTCAGCGCAACAGAAATGCCCCCTTCCGCAAACTGCTCCCGATTTCAGTGCTGGGCCATCAACAAGTGTCAGCGTCCGAACCATTCAACGAACCATCATCGACCTGGGCTTCCGGAGCACGAAGGGCAACTCGTATACCCTTGATGACTGCACGACACATAGCTTTACGCCTCGACTGGGCCCGTCGACACCGACATTGGACTGTTGACGACTGGAAACATGTTGCCTGGTCGAACGAGTCTCGTTTCAAATTCTATCGAGCGGACGGACGTGTATCGGTATGGAGACAGCCTCATAAATCCACGGATCTAGCATGTCAGCAGGGGATTGTTGAAGCTGGTGGAGGCTCTATAGTGGAGTGGGGCGTGTGCAGTTGGAGTGATATGGGACCCCTGATACGTCTAGATACGAGTCTTAGAGGCGACACGTACGTATTAGGCAGGTGTACCCGTTTCTTTGGCTCTTCAGTGAATATAGGATTGCCTGGTTTTTGTTTGTGCGAAAGAACACATACCATGCATTGATATACGAGAAGCGACAATAAAATAATGAGACTGATGTGAAAAAAAAGTTGCTTACTGCTTTAGTCAAGTTTAGTGTTGTCTCCTTCTAAGTAGTTCCCCTCTGATTGCACACACTTTTTCAGCGCTTCTGCCATTTATGGTAAGATTTCTGAACTCATATTCTATAATATCCTCCAAGACGCTCCTCACAGCTTTTTGGACATCTTGTGTTTTTTTGAAAATTGTGTCCCTTGGCCGCCGTTTTGACTCTTGGAAATAGAAGAAAGTCGCATGGAGCGGTATCTGGTGAGTAAGGTGGCTGTGATAGTACTGAAATTTGTTTTGAGGTTCAAAATTTCTGTACTGACAGAGCAGTATGGGATGGCCCATTATCGTGATGCAGAATCCAACTATCAGCAATGTTGACACGGACACGAAGAACACTTTTACGAAGTCTTTCTAAAATTTCTTTGTAGTAATATTGGTTAACTGTTTGTCCAGGAGGCACCCACTCTTTATGAACATGTGAGCTTTCTTTGGTCTGCGTGATACATTTGAGCACCATTGCGAACTTTGGCGTTTTGTCTCTGGATCGTACTAAAAAAAAAAACTTTCATCAACAGTGATAACACTGCTCAACAGTTCTGGATTGATTTCCGTTTGCTCTAACAGTTCGGCTGCCACATTTTTCCGTGATTCTGGCTGTTGTGGTGTGAGATTTTTGGGGAAAATTTTTGCACAAATCTTTCTCATACCAAGATCTTCAGTTATTATTAGATGAACTGTTTCTCGACTGATGTTCAGTTCTTCTGCAATCATTTTCACAGGTAATCTTCGACCAGATCATATGAGTTCACGCACCCTGGCCAAGTTGACATCCGTCCGTGAGGTTGGTGGTCGTCCACTGCGGTCTTCATCTTCAACATTCGTTCTGCCTTCACCAAACATTTTATGACAACGAAAAACTTGAGCTTTTGACATAAACTCCTCTCCAAAAGCTTTCTGAAGCTTACCGTAGGTTGTCGTCGCGTTTTCATTCAATTTAACGCGAAAAGAAATGGCATACCGTTGCGCAATATTATGCAGTTCAATTTCCGTGACGAGAGACACAAACACGTCTCAATTTATTAAAGCACAGCTCACGACTGAAGAGTTGCATCGATGTGCCGCTTGGACTAGAAGCCTGCAGGGTTGTCACATCTTGCAAAGAAAATCAGTCTCATTACTTCATTGTCGCATTGTCTGATATTCCTACTGGGCAGTTGATCCACTTTCTTCAGTACAGACGTACAAATATGTCCGATCTCAAGTTGGAATCGCGAAGTATCGAACAGTAAAACTGTCAGGGACTGGGGATAGGTGACGCTCGGTGGGGGTGTGGATGGGCCGTGAGGCGTGCAAAGGTAGTCCTAGCAGTTGCGGTAACACTGTGTCCTGGATGGCGCAGTGGTTACCGCACCTACCTGGTAGGCAGGGCATCCCGGTATCGAATCTCGGTCCGGTACCCATTTTCGCTCGTCGCCACTGATTCCACGTAATGTACCGCTGCGTCTGACGGCAGTGACCCCCTTCAAAATACATATAAAAAATATATTCCATTTAATGGCAAGGGATGTCTCGAAAAACCTCAAAGCGTGGTAAAGTGCACTATCTCCACTTGTTATGAAACTGCTCCTATCAGGAATACTGCTTCCCATGTTAATCTGAATGCCTGTCGGTTCATAAGATACTACGACCACCAGGTTTGATGGCTTGAAACAATACCCTTTCATGCATGTCCAAAGGAACTTTGCATTGTACTCAGAATAAGACAGGCACTGCAATGTGGTTTTATCTGTCGATACCGGGCAAGTGAATTTTAATTACAATGTCTGACCTGTACGGGAATAGACGTAATGGATGTACGACTACATGTCGTAGACGCATGGAAGTTTGGGTCTGGCCGTTGAGTCGCGCACGGGTAGCCAAATGGTAAGGCGACCGGTCGCGATAAGCGAGAAATCCGGGTTCGAGTCCCGGTCCGGCACAGATTTTCATTGTGGTTATTCCATTACATAGCTCATCGTTGTCATTATTCGCAATTGTGAAGTCATTTCGTATATTTCACGTAATTAAAAAGTCTTCGTACATCCATAGTTGAAAAGGAGGACAGTGGGACGTCAGCTGGTATTTATATTAAAAATGAAGAAATTCCTCCAGCTGTATTTAGGGTGCCGATTTTATTTTGGCAACTAGTTTCAACGTTGTAACAGTGTCATCTTCAGGCCCATACACTTGTTGACGTCAACTGCGTGCGGCTGATACTAGAAGTCAGTGGTGAGATACGGACGTGCTCCGTGTGGAAGGTGGTTAGTAACTAGTGTGGAAGGTGGTTAGTAACTAGTATTAGTGTGGAAGGTGGTTAGTAACTAGTTACTAATCACCTTCCACACCGAGCACGTCCGTATCTCACCACTGACTTGTAGTATCAGTTGACGTCAACAAATGTACGGGCCTGAAGATGACGCTGAAACAACGTTGAAACTAGTTGCCAAAATAAAATCGACACCTTAAATACAGCTGGAGGAATTTCTTCATTTTCAGTATAATTAGAAAGTGGTTTAATATAAACCATACCAATACAAAACTGAAACCATTACCGTCACAACAGATCTCATGTATCTACTCTCAATCCGTGTATGTGAATTACACCTTACAGATGTAGTTCATGCAGTGCAAATGTGTTTGCACTCTGTACTGTACAACAGCTAATAAACACGTAACATGCTGTTGCATACTCTATGTCGACAGATTCTAGATGTACCCTTGTCCGGTTTTAAGCTACGCTACAGATCACTTTATTTGTGAAAATACATTGTACAATCTCCAACAAATTTAACATATTCACAAGTACCTTTACCTTTAATCCAAATAAATACAGTTTCATTAACAGATATCTTACGTCTATTACGTGTATACAAGGAGAAAGGTGAGGGTGACATATATGATGATTTGCCAAAGCCTTTATTTGCATTTTCAATAACATGATATGTGCGGTAGGCCATAATGTCTCTGTCAACGAAACTTTCCAATCCTGATACATGACAGCTAGTGTGACTGGAAAATAGCTAAGATTCCATCACTGTCTCGAGACAGACTACCATGAAGTTCTACCGCAACAATAACTTATCTCTCCAGATGGAAATTTCATTTAAAAATAATGAGGAAGTACCATCACTTCTGAAAATTTATTTTCTCTCTCTCTGCTTTACACATAATGAAACCCAATATAATTCGATTGTTAATTGTTGGCAACCAGTGCTGTACAATCACAATAAAGGCATCAGATGTTCAATTGACTCTTTTATTAGAACATGTTACGCGTTTCGGGATTACACCCATCTCCAGACATCCCAAACTTCAACTCCTTCCTAACCAACCAGGCATACATCCTTGAAAACTGAAAGCAAGTGTCGAATAACATATGACTGAGACACAAGCCGGCTTGAAGCAGAGTTCGATACGAAGTTCTTAAGTTACAACACATGAGGATTTGATAAAGATCAGAGTAGTGGTAAATAGCTTTTTAAGAACCCCAGAAGGGCCAGTCAAATTAAAACCGAACCCTCACCACAATGGGAGTGTGGAGTGGTTCCATTTAAAAGTAATCACCACACGCGCTAAGACGTTCATTCCACTGCGAGACGAGACGATCGGTTCCCGCTTCCTAGAACGTGAACGGCCGCTGATGGATCCATAACCCCACTCACCCTTGCACTTCCTCGTCCACGCATGACTTTCTTCAGGTCGTCAAGGATGTAAAAATCGCATGTGATAGATGCAGGCTGTACGTACGATGTTGCAGTGTTTCCCAACCAAATCGCTGAAGCGTAGCCTTCGTCCGATTGGCAATGAGGGGGGCAGGCGTTATCGTGTTATTGGATGATTCTAAGACAGCGTCACTGGACGTTTTAACTTTAATGGCCCGGAAAGTTCCACAGGACTGTAAGAAGGCCCAGGTCATAGCAAACTATAAAAAGGTGGAGAAAATCGGATGCACATAATTACCGGCCAATTTCACTGAGATGGATTTGTTGTATAATCATGGAACATATTTTGTGTTCAGACATAAAGACCTTTCTAGAGTCTGAGAAGCTCTTCTGCAGAAACCAGCACGGTTTTAGGAAACAGCGGTCATGCGAGACACAGCTGGCCCTCTTTGTGCGTGATATACAACAGGCTCTAGATACCGGCTCCCAGGTTCGAATTGTGGCCTGCGCCACAAACCGCTTGGTGGCTAGCGGAGTGTATATGTAGATGTAGATAGTTTCTGTAAATTGTCTTCATAACGCTGCGAATTTATTATGGTTCCACGCTCGAGGAACTCGACGAGCAGAGGGGCCCTGTAATAGAAGAAGAAAATCATCATGACCTTACTGGAACCTATGTGAACAGATTTGGAGGTCTTTGACGGAGGAGATGTGGGATATTTCAGCTGTTGGCTTTGTCGTTTGCCCTCGGGCTGCTGGAATGCTTTAGGATGGAATCCTTTCGATGTACAGTCTTAGACATAAAAACTGGCCGCCGGCCGGCCGCCTCAGAGACTAAGTCCGAGTCGTTCACTTAAGGTGGCCAATAAAACCGACCGCCCCTGACAACTCTAAGTCCGGCCATCTGCACAATCTGGCAACACCGTAAGATGCGGAAGTGTTAGGAGGAAGTGTTGTCTACTTCCGATGTGTGCTCGCACTGTGTGAGCCCGTGGTCTAGCGGTAATAGTCGCGCAGTCTGAACTGATAGTCGCCTGTTCGCGTCCACCTATATGTATTTTTTTTTTTTACTACATTTCGGCCTTCGTATAAAGTTATGAGTCTGATTGAACATCGAAGATAATTCGCTTGACATTCTACCCACCAGCAATAACAAGTGTTCCAGAAACAATTCCGCAGGACAGCTCGTGGCTGCGTCGCGATCATAACAGCTTACGCTCGAGTGTTTCCTCGCGCTGCAGCGGCTACCGGCCACCGGCCAGACGCCACCCGTCTCCTGAAATCCGGCGCCGCCCATGTGAACGCGGCGCGACGCTGTCAGTATATGTTTTAACTGTCATTTTCGAATTTGAAGTTCTAGTTATCATCTTGCAGTTAAGCATTGTATTTTGCATACTTGAAAATCATGAACTACGGTTAAGCATTGTAAAATTGAGTCGCAAGTGGAAGAAGGTGTAACATCTGCAACACAACGTTTACTTTTGTTATAACAGAGGGGTGAATGCAGAGGAGGCAACTAGAAAGATTTGAACTGTGTGTGGAGCGAGTGCGTTTGGGAAAAATACGCCAGAAAAAGATATCCTTGTTTCAACAAAGATCGTTCTGGTATGAATGATTTTCCACATTAAGGAAGTCTCGACTACTGATTCATGTGATAGATAACCATTTCACCATCATGCGACATTTGAAATCAACAGGCAAAGTTCAGAAGTCTGGCGTAGGAGTACTGCCTGCTCTAATTCGAAACAACAAAAATCATGGAGTGACTATTATTGAAAGTCATCAGGTCGCTCATTGAGCATTCGTTTGCAGTACTGTTGTTGGTGACGTGTTATGATGCCTTTATCGTTAACTTCCTAAGAAGAAATGAAAGGCTGAGCCCCACCAAAAGACGTAAACTCGAGCAAAGAGTAGTGTGAACATAATATTTTACATCTGATAGCTCCAAAAGTGTGTTTTGGGCTACGAATTCTGCCCCACGGGGTGTGTGCAACACAGCTGGAATTTGTTGCCAACAACTAAGACACCTTTTGGTGGCAGTGTAAGGAAATCGAGCAACAAAACTACATCACCTGTGCTACTGCATGATGACGCACTCTGTTGATTTGAGAAACAAAACTGTCCAGGAGATTGATAGTAAAGTCGTCTCTCAGGCATTTGTATTGATAGGGAAGTCCTCTCTCAAGCACCTGTCCCTCTCGTCGTATATTCGTAAAAATTTACCTTTCCCGCTCTCGATCGATCAACCGTAAAGGCAATTCATTTCTAGACGAAAATACTCTTAAAACTACACTGGTTTAATGACATCGTTAGAAGTAGTGGGTTTCTACGGGCGTAGAATTTGTAAACAACATTAGCATTGTCAGATTGTTTTAGATATCGTGAAAGAAAATTGTGCTCCTGATTAATTTCTCTTTGGCGGTTACTGTTGCCTTTAGTAAACTAATGGAAAATGCAATTAAAATATTCACTGTACTAATACAAATTAAATTCAGCTTACTACAGTAACAACACGACGACAGTCTATCTTAATAAAACATTAAGTGTCTATAAGACGATTGATCCTATTCTAACGCGAATTAGTAGGATATTACCGACTTTTGACATCGAAAAGATCTGTATTTACTTCATTTCGTGTATCATTCGCAAGTACTATGAAAATGTGTCACTTCATAGATAAAATTATGTATTCACAACAACAAAAAATATGTAGGTAGAAAACAAAAGTGGCATTATGAATTTGGCAGTACCGTAAGGTTTTCGTTCTGACACTAACAAGGGGAGGCCGCCAATTGCGAAATGCAGATTCGATTCATACTGCGCATAATAAAAGCTCATGGCCATAGTGCGCTATGATTCGCCGAACACCGCATGCCGATACGTGCAATCGCCCCCGGAATAATGGGGGTGTTACGTCTTACGCGACTCACCCTGTATTACTATGCGTCTTAATATGGTCGTGTTTATTTTGATTTTTGTATTCCTACTAACATTCCTGGAACTTAATACAGTCTGCAAGGCCAAATAGCAACAATTTCCACTCGTTAACCTTTCTTGAATTTCTACTGCCTCTTTATCGTCCTCCGTTATTACAGAACCTAAATATTTAAATGTTTTTACTCTTTCGTATTCCTTCCCATTCTTTGCCGATTAAGTATTGTTCCTCCTGGGTTTATTGGCATTTGCCGCATCACCTTTTCGAAGCCATCTGAAAATGGGCATGGTGGCCCGAAACCGATTATGGCACTAAAATAAAACATTCAAAAAATTTTTGTGGCAGGTTGCGTCATCCACCAACCAGAAAAAAAGCAGTTAAGGCAACCGATGTAGGGAAGCTGAGCGTTCGGGTTCGAGTCCCGGTCTGGGACAAATTCTCGCCTTTGCATTGCCGCAATGTCCCATATGGCGGGTAGTCATTATTTCCTTTCTATCTCTTTCCCATCCCGCTTCCTTTCCATCCCTCTAACGCGAATAATTCATGTATATTGCCAGTGTTTCATCGCGAGTGCTGTCTGTTCTTTGGGGTATGTACGACAGAACGTATACCACTCATAGTATAAAGAAAACAGTCTTAATGGCATTTTATATTTATTTAGCGCCGAACGGTTTCAGCCCATCGTAGGGACCATCTTCAGGGCGAACATATGGTCGACTGCTGGTGGCGTCACGCCTACCAAGGTGTGGCAGTCTCCTGTCACAGCTTGGTAGACGTGACGCCACCAGCAGTCAACCATATCTTCGTCCTGAAGATGGCCCCTACGATGGGCTGAAACCGGTCGGCACTAAGTAAATACAAAACGTTGAAAGTTCTCTGTTGGATTCAAAAAAATGGTTCAAATGGCTCTGAGCACTATGGAACTTAACTTCTGAGGTCATCAGTCCCCTAGAACTTAGAACTACTTAAACCTAACTAACCTAAGGACATCACACACATCCATGCCCGAGGCAGGATTCGAACCTGCGACCGCAACGGTCGCGCGGTTCCAGACTGTAGCGCCTAGAACCGCTCGGCCACCCCGGCCGGCTCTCTGTTGGATTCCTTTCATGTTAATTTCTGAAATCTGTTGTCATTTACGGCATAAATTCCTCTTCTAAATTTACTGTGGTGTTTCTGACTATCTGGGAGGAGACTGAGCAGTGAAACGTGTTACTTTTACACATAAACAAGAACGATCTGTCACACTACTACACTTTAAAACACAGTTTATATGTAATTCATGTCATACAGTCTCATACGGAACCTACATCCGCTTTCTTTTATATACTGTATATGATAAGATACTGTCATCTCCCTTCCCTTCTGTGTGAGAGGATGAAAGAGCAAATGTATTTCTAGTTGCATGCTGGATGGTAGCAGACAAGCTTGTCTGCTAGAGAACAGTAGGACCAACGTCGGAACAGGTTGCTACGCTTTCTATAAGCAAAGAGGTTTCTATCCTTAGTATGGCCCTGTCCGTCCCTTGTCATGTTGGTATAGGAAGCTGCCTCTCTGGTCACTTCCGTTTTGTATACGGAAGCACCCTTGGTAGGAGCCCAGGTCAGTCTGTCCGCGGCGAGCGTCTGAAGTGGTGAGATCTCCGGCTAAGCGCGTGTCTGGTAAGTCCGTAGGACAATGGATTTCTTAAGATCAGCCTAACTGAAAAATTAATCACCTTTATTTCAGGTTTAGCTCTAAAATATCTAATGTTATCGTAAATTGCAACGCAGTGCAATTCGAGTGTGAAGTTCAGAATATATTCCGGTAGTTGCTTTGTCACTACTTTGTGAGTAAAGTGGAACCACGTGTTGATCAGTAACTCTAACTAAGATCATCAATCTTAAATGCGAATGTGGGTGAGATTATAACGTCTCGTCTTGGCAATATTTTTCAATATAGAAACTTTTCCTTATGTTCAACCCACGTGGGGTGTACTCTGTGAGACCAGTACCACGTGCTTATACAATTGTTTGACCCATCAGGTTAGTAGTAACACGATAGTAACCAGTTCGAGGTTTTTCTTTTGTAAATTGCTTTTCGATCTAATTTATGTTAATTATCAAAATTATTGTGGAGTTACACTCTTTGTGTAAACCAAGTTGACCACGTGAAGCATGTGGTGTAATCATCAAAGTAGCCCTCAGCTATTCTTTTCGGGAAGATTTCACAGAGAGTTAGTATGAATTTAGTATACCAGTGTGTGGTAATTACATGACGGACAGGATTGTGCTACGAACGTAACTTCTTTGGGTGAAAATTGAATCTGTTGGTTGTGGTTAATTTCCTCTTGCATATGTTTCAACGTTATTTTATGAATGCAGTGTTGTATGCAGTCTCCCAATCTTGGCTCCATATTTGATGTGTGACGTAAGATTACAATCTCACATTTTCACAATCCTAAATAAGGCACCAGTTTAGTTACGAATCAAGTTTAATATGCTGAAATTTCAATGATCAATGTTAAAATAAATTTCCAAATATAAACTGATTTATTTCTTTTTATTTAAATTCTCTTTTATATATATATATATATATATATATATATATATCACCGGTTGTCGTATGACGAGTAGAAGATTATAGTTAATGTTAGTCTGGTTGGGAATTTGGTAAGCTAGACTGGATACCTGGTGAAACAGTTGCGCAGTAATGCAAGGTTAACTTCCCGAGACAGCTCACAGCTTTTAACCCGCACCGCTTTCATAGCAAATTAAACCAACAACGTTACAACGTGATGAAGACTGTTTTCTTAATACTAAGTCAATTTATATTAATCGCTGTTAATCCGTAACCATGTTGTCGAAACATATGCCACTCATACTTATAACTAGGAATACAAACGTCTCAAAAATGAGATCGTCAGGAAATGCAAAATGCCTAAGCAGGAATGGCTAGAGGACAAATGTGAGGATGTAGAGGCATACATCACTAGGGGTAAGATAGATACTGCCTACACGAAAATTAAAGGGACCTTTGGAGAAAAGAGAACCACTTGCATGAATATCAAGAGCTGAGAAGGAAACCCAGTTCTAAGCAAAGAAGGGAAAGCGGAAAGGTGGAAGCAGTATATAGAGGGTCTATACAATGGCGATGTCCTTGAGGACAATATTATGGAAATGGAAGAGGATGTAGATGAAGATGAAATGGGAGATATGATACTGCGTGAAGAGTTTAACAGAGCACTGAAAGACCTAAGTCGAAACAAGGCCCCAGGAGTAGACAATATTCCATTAGAACTACTGACAGCCTTGGGAGAGCCAGTCCTGACGAAACTCTACCATCTGGTGAGCAAGATGTATGAGAAGGCGAAACACCCTCAGACTTCAAGAAGAATATAATAATTCCAATCCCAAAGAAAGCCAGTGTTGACAGATGTGAAAATTACCGAACAATCAGTTTGATAGTTCACGGCTGCAAATTACTGACGCGAATTCTTTCCAGACGAATGGAAAAACTGATAGAAGCCGACCTCGGGGAAGATCAGTTTGGATTCCGTAGAAATGTTGGAACACGTGAGGCAATACTGACCCTATGACGTCTTAGAAGAAAGATTAAAGAAAGGCAAACCTACGTTTCTAGCATTTCTAGACTTAGAGAAAGCTTTTGACATATTCTGAAGGTGGCAGGGGTCAAATGCATGGAGCAAAAGGCTATTTACAATTTGTACAGAAACCAGAAGGCAGTTATAAGAGTCAAGGGGCATGAAAGGGAAGCAGTGGTTGGGAAGGGACTGAGACAGGGTTGTAGCCTCTCCCCGATGTTATTAAATCCGTATATTGAGCAAGCAGTACAGGAAACAAAAGAAAAATTCGGAGTAGGTATTCAAACCCAGGGAGAAGAAATGAAAACTTTGAGGTTCGCTGATGACATTGTAATTCTGTCAGAGACACCAAAAGACTTGGAACAGCAGTTGAACGCAGTGGACTGTATCTTGCAAGGAGGATATAAGATGAACATCAACAAAAGCAAAACGAGGATAATGGAATGTAGTCGAATTAAGTCGGGTGATGCTGCGGGAATTAGATTTGGAAATGAGACGCTTAAAGTAGTAAATGAGTTTCGCTATTTGGGGAGCAAAATAACTGATGATGGTCGAAGTAGAGAGGATATTAAAATGTAGACTGGCAATGGCAACGAAAGTGTTTCTGAAGAAGAGAAATTTGTTAACACCGAGTATAGATTTAAGTGTCAGGAAGTCGTTTCTGCAAGTATTTGTATGGAGTATAGCCATGTATGGAAGTGAAACGTGGACAATAAATAGTTTAGACAAAAAGAGAATAGAAGCTTTCGAAATGTGGTGCTACAGAAGGATACTGACGATTAGATGGGTAGATCACGTAACTAATGACGAGGTATTGAATAGGATTGGGGAGAAGAGGAGTTTGTGGCAGAACTTGACTAGAAGAAGGGGTGGGTTGGTAGGACATATTCTGAGGCATCAAGGGATCACCAATTTAGTATTGGAGGGCAGCGTGGAGGGTAAAAATCGTAGAGGGAGACCAAGAGATGAATATACTATACAGATTCAGAAGGATGTAAGCTGCAGTAGGTACTGGGAGATGAAGAAGCTTGCACAGGATAGAGTAGCACGGAGAGCTGCAACAAACCAGTCTCAGGACTGAAGACCACAACAACAACAACAACATAGTTTCTGTAAAATACATCGTGATGTATGAGGTTGAGCGAAAATTATGCCCTATGTAAGATTAATCAGTACAAAAGTTCCAATGAAAGGGTCATACGCGTAACTGTGCTGCAACTAATGGTTCACGTGATATCGTGGAGGCAAAATCGGCTCCGGTTTCTAATTTGACTAAGGCTACTCTTCCTTACCCAAAAAAGTTATGAAATAATGTAGCCTGCTGCACTGGAGGAGTGTGAATGTCCCTCGGCAGCTGCCCGGGCCGGCACAAGCCGAGCGCTCAATCACACCAAGCGGCAGCAGGTAGTAGCCGAACAGGGAGTGTGGCGGTCCCTAAGCATCCCGGATTTCTCACAAGTGTCGCCACATTCCAGTTTGTCACAAGTGTCGCTTCTCACAAATGTCTACAACTCGGCAGAACATATACCACTCATACCTGTGGCTACACGTGTCACCACCAAGAGTTAAAGCAATGGAGGCGTAGATAACTGCTTGGTACTACTGTGCTCCGAAGTGACTTGGGTTTTAAGGAGATGACATATATATCTTCCGGTGGGCTTGTTGTAGGAGACCTGTAGTTTTGAAAAATAAAATAATAAAAATAAAAAAGTATGAGGGTAGTGTAATGGTCAAAACGTGCATAGAGCGTGGAGGGGAATCAGACTGGGTCGTGTTCCATCTTATTTAATCGCTTCCAAGAATCAAAGTCTCGCCGGCGTGACACTTTATGATGGACGCCGCCGAGATAGCGAGAATTGCTCTCCGTCCGCCACGTTTCCGTGAAATCCGGACACCCTGGCTACGCCGTAGGAAATCACAGAAGGGGGGTGCGGGGTGGATGTCCGGCCGGAATATTTTGGGCGCGAGGCGAGGCGTGCGGGCGTTACGGGCGCAGCTCGCAGCTTCCCAGAACGGCCAGATAGGGATCTGGCGCTGGCCTCACACAATGGGCGGTGGACGGGACGGGACCTGCGCTTGTCAGTCCGTCTCCCCCCGCCCCCGCCATGGCCGGCATTGTTCTGGAGTGCGTGAGCCGGCAGCCGCTGATAACGCGGGCAGACGCCATCCGTCACGGCGCGACGCACGTCAGGGGGTGCAGTGGAGGTGCGTAGCGGCGTCTGCAGCGAGCGATGGTCGCTGCTTCGCCGACCCACAACTCCCCACTCTCACTCTTAGGGCGGGTGCCATACATTAAAAAAAGTCACTAAGCTGTCCGGGCGTTTTCTTTTAATAAACCACAACACACACACATATTCACTGATACAGTTATTTAAAGGGGGTGAGCATAAGGCCTCTCCCTGATTATGATATTTTATTTCCGAGGAACTACACTCCTGGAAATGGAAAAAAGAACACATTGACACCGGTGTGTCAGACCCACCATACTTGCTCCGGACACTGCGAGAGGGCTGTACAAGCAATGATCACACGCACGGCACAGCGGACACACCAGGAACCGCGGTGTTGGCCGTCGAATGGCGCTAGCTGTGCAGCATTTGTGCACCGCCGCCGTCAGTGTCAGCCAGTTTGCCGTGGCACACGGAGCTCCATCGCAGTCTTTAACACTGGTAGCATGCCGCGACAGCGTGGACGTGAACCGTATGTGCAGTTGACGGACTTTGAGCGAGGGCGTATAGTGGGCATGCGGGAGGCCGGGTGGACGTACCGCCGAATTGCTCAACACGTGGGGCGTGAGGTCTCCACAGTACATCGATGTTGTCGCCAGTGGTCAGCGGAAGGTGCACGTGCCCGTCGACCTGGGACCGGACCGCAGCGACGCACGGATGCACGCCAAGACCGTAGGATCCTACGCAGTGCCGTAGGGGACCGCACCGCCACTTCCCAGCAAATTAGGGACACTGTTGCTCCTGGGGTATCGGCGAGGACCATTCGCAACCGTCTCCATGAAGCTGGGCTTCGGTCCCGCACACCGTTAGGCCGTCTTCCGCTCACGCCCCAACATCGTGCAGCCCGCCTCCAGTGGTGTCGCGACAGGCGTGAATGGAGGGACGAATGGAGACGTGTCGTCTTCAGCGATGAGAGTCGCTTCTGCCTTGGTGCCAATGATGGTCGTATGCGTGTTTGGCGCCGTGCAGGTGAGCGCCACAATCAGGACTGCATACGACCGAGGCACACAGGGCCAACACCCGGCATCATGGTGTGGGGAGCGATCTCCTACACTGGCCGTACACCACTGGTGATCGTCGAGGGGACACTGAATAGTGCACGGTACATCCAAACCGTCATCGAACCCATCGTTCTACCATTCCTAGACCGGCAAGGGAACTTGCTGTTCCAACAGGACAATGCACGTCCGCATGTATCCCGTGCCACCCAACGTGCTCTAGAAGGTGTAAGTCAACTACCCTGGCCAGCAAGATCTCCGGATCTGTCCCCCATTGAGCATGTTTGGGACTGGATGAAGCGTCGTCTCACGCGGTCTGCACGTCCAGCACGAACGCTGGTCCAACTGAGGCGCCAGGTGGAAATGGCATGGCAATCCGTTCCACGGGACTACATCCAGCATCTCTACGATCGTCTCCATGAGAGAATAGCAGCCTGCATTGCTGCGAAAGGTGGATATACACTGTACTAGTGCCGACATTGTGCATGCTCTGTTGCCTGTATCTATGTGCCTGTGGTTCTGTCAGTGTGATCATGTGATGTATCTGACCCCAGGAATGTGTCAATAAAGTTTCCCCTTCCTGGGACAATGAATTCACGGTGTTCTTATTTCAATTTCCAGGAGTGTATATATAAAGAGCCTTAGAAACTGGTACACCTGCTTTTTTTTTTATAGCGCCCCTCCGCGAGTACGCCGAAGTGCCGCAACACGACGTGGCATGGACTCGACTATGTCTGAAGTAGTGCTGGAGAGAATTGACGCCATGAATTCGGCAGGGCTGTCCATAAATCCGTCAGAGGGCGCGGAGACCTCTTCTAAACAGCACATTCCAAGGAATCCCAGATATGTCCAATAATGTTCATGATTGTTGTGTTTGGTGGCCAGCGGAACTTTATAAACTCAGAAGACGTTTCCCGGAGCCACGCTGTAGCAATTCTGAACGTGTGGAGTGTCACATTGTCCTGCTGGAATTGACCAGGTTCGCACAATGGACACGAGCGGACGCAGTTGATCAGCCAGGAAGGTTACGTACGTGCCACCTGTCAGGGTCGTATCTAGACGTATCAGGAGTCCCATATCACTCCAACTGCACACGCCTCACACCGTTACCAGCTTGAACAGTCCCCTGCTGACATGCAGGGTCTTTGGATTCATGACGCTGTCTTCATACCCGTACACGACCATCAGCTCGATTCAATTTCAAACGAGACTCGTCCGACCAGGCAAGATGTTTCCAGTCATCAAAAGTCCAATGTCGTCATTGACGGATCCAGGCCCGGCGTAAGGCTTTGTGTCCTGCAGTCATCAAAGGTACATGTGTCGACCTTCGGCTCTGAAAGCCTATATCGGCGATATTTCGTTGAATGGCTTGCACGCTGACACTTGTTGATGGCCTAGCACTGAAATCTGCAGGAATTTTCGGAAGGGTTGCACTTCCATCACTTTCTTCAGTCGATGTCAGTCGCGTTTTGCAGGATGTTTTCCGGCCGCAGTGATGTCGGAGATTCGATGTTTTACCGGATTCCTAATATTCACGATATATTCATGAAATTGTGAAAATCCCCACTTCATCGCTACCTCGGAGATGCTGTGTCCCATCGCTCGTGCGTCGACTGCAACACCATGTTAAAACTCACTTAAATCCTGATAACGTGCCATTCTAGTAGCAGTAACCGATCAAACAACTGCACCAGACACTTGTTTTCTTATATAGGTGTTGCCGACTGCAGCGCCGTATTCTGCCTGTTTACATATCTCTGTATTTGAATACGGATGCCTATACCAATTGCTTTGGCGCTTCAGTGTATAATGTATACAGGCAGACTGAGGCTAGGAATGAAAATTGGTGCAGAGGTCGGGATTTGAATCTACTCAGCTGTCATATGCGATAATCGGTACGCCACCTTGACACAGTGGCTTTGCACAACTGTACAGTCTACCCTAGCACGAGACCTCAACTCGACTCTCAATCTTGGTACAAATTTTAATTCGCTTCTTCAGTCTGCGTTATAGATGTTTGAGGGTTGGGGTGTTTGGGGAAGGAGACCAGACAGCGAGGTCATCGGTCTCATCGGATTAGATAAAGACGGGGAAGGAAGTCGGCCGTGCCCTTTCAAAGGAACCATCCCGGCATTTCAGTGGATCGATTTAAGGAAACCAAGGAAAACCTAAATCACGATTCCCGGACGCGGGGTTGAACCGTCGTCCTACCGAATGCGAATCCAATGTCTAACCACTGCGCCACCTCGCCCGGTATAGATGTTTGAGTCGTGATGTTGCAAATTGTTGCTAAATTATAAATCTTTTTATTGTTACTCTTCCATATGTCTATGCTGTTTATTGCAAATGGTAGCTTATGTCAATGAAATTTTTATGAATATAAACAGAATTTCAAAAAGAAGGAAAAGATTTCAATCATTTATATTTTACAAATTACAACAAGTAGCACCATCCAACGTTCCTGGACAGACAACAGTTTAAAATTTGAACTTGTATAAACAAAGTTTATGGACGTCTATTGTTCATGGAGAAAACTGTGACAGTACTATCTAGACATGCTTCAAAACTGGTTATTTCCTCAAATGGTTCAAATGGCTCTGAGCACTATGGGGCTTAGCACCTGATGTCATCAGTCCCCTAGACTTAGACCTAACCAAACCCAACTAACCTAAGGACATCACACACATCCATGCCAGAGGCAGGATTAGAACCTGCGACCGTACCAGGCGCCCGGGTGCGGACTGAAGCGCCTAGAAGTGCTTGGCCACAGCGGCCGGCGGTTATTTCCTCATCTTGAAGATCATTCAAATGATTTCATCTCCATGCAAGATGGTGCCCCGTCTCATTTCTCTAAACATGTCGGACGTTACCTGAGTGACAACATTCGAGGACGTCGGAATGGACGAGGAGTAGCGAAAGATGAACTTCATCGCCGGTAGCCTCCCAGGTCCCCAGACCTCACACTTCGTGATTTTTGTCTGTGGGGATACGTCAAAGACCGCATTTGTAACCCCTCATATGCCTGACACTCTTGAAAGTCTGCAACGTCGCTCTGTTATAGTTCTGAATTCCAACAGCTGCTTCGTGTGTGGCAGGTAATGAGCCGCTGTTTTGATACGCGTCATATAACGCATGGTGCTCACACTGAATGCATAAAAGTTTGAACTTTTCTCTTTCCAGGAACGTTTGAATCGTGTATCTGTCTTCTGTGGTTTGGAAGCAATAAATACTTGAAATCTGGTCCTTTTTTTTTGAATAGCCCTGTACTTGTACTTGCGCTCTAGACAGAATCTGGTTTCTTTTCTACCTCTTTTACAAGTACTGTAACTTAGAACGACCGTTGTCACAATAACGTCTTTTGTATCCCGCCTGGGTGGCGGCGCGTGGGCCTGCTACTGAAAACTGGAAGGTTGGCCGAGTGAAGGAATCGAGTAGGAGCAGGTGAGGTAAGATTCTCGGTACTGCTTTTTACGTGGAAGTACATTTAATTATTAGTCAATTACACTGAAGAGCCCGTAGGTGCGACTGGATAGGCTTCAACGTTAATAGCCTTTAGCAGTAGGACAAACTATCATTGAAGCAACGAAGTCAGTAATGGCCCCCTATGAAGTTAAAACAATGTTGCTGGGTCGTCTCCTCGGAATCGGCTGAATCCGGAGAGACGCTCGTAGAGCTGCATAGCGCCGGTTAGAGGGCGATGTCGTCGGTGTCTCGTAGTGCCAACTTATGAACTTGCGCCTACGCGGTGGCATCGTTGTTATCGATACCACAGAGTCTGTGTAGGACAGGGCTTAACAACTGGCCGGTTTTGAGCGCGAGTACTCGCGTCTGCTCACGCACGTGCTCGCGAGCAGGTGCAAGGTCGCGGAGTAGGGAGGGAGGGGAGGAAGGGGAAATGCGCGCGCACGTTTGAATGTGATCTCGCGTTCTTAGCAGATTTAACTAGCCATCTGAATGCTTTGAACACTTTACTACAAGGTAAAGATCTGCTACTTACTCATTTCATAGATCGAATACGAGCTTTTAACATGAAATTGACACTTTGGGTGAGTCAGCTGGAAACAGGAAACATAGCTCATTTTCCTAAATTATCATCCATGCAAGATGTTCACAAAGACTGTGAACGTTATTCACATAGTTTAGCTGATCAGCGCTTTCAAGATCTGACAGCACTAGACAGTGATTTTGATCTGTTCTCTCTATATTCAGCGAATATTTAAGAGATTCGTCCTGAGATGCAGCAATAAATTATTGACCTGCAGTGTGACAGAGAATACAGAGACAAATTTCAGAACAAGAAAAACATTTTGGAATTCTACAGACACTTCCCTCAGTATAGATTTCCTCGTTTGCACAAACTGGCGGCTACAGTAATATCAATGTTCGGTTCCACGTATGTTTGTGAACAACTGTTCTCTGCAATGAAATGTAGCAAGACGCGCCTGAGAAACGCATTGTCTGACCGAAATTTAAACTGCACGCTGCGCCTAAAATGCACAAGAACAATTACTCCGAACATAGACGCAATTGTAAAGGGCAAAAAGTACAAGATAACCGAGGATCCCACACTTCAGTGACACATTTTATTGTGTAACAGTTCACAAGTTAATGCGAATGTAGAGGCATACACTGAGCTAATAAAATTATGTGGCATGTGTACATTCTACTTTATTTGTTTCATTTGTCGCAGTAATAATTCGTGAGTGATATCCCTGCAGGTGGCCGCGGATTTACATTGACTGGCGGCAGCTGTTGTGTGCCCCACGTGACTCTCTGGTCCGGTAGTGGGGGTAGCGTGCTCGCGCTGCTCCGTGCTCGCGCCTTCCTGCTCACAGCTTGCTCCGCGAGCACGTATGTTGTGAAGCCCTGGTGTAGGAGAAAGTGTGAAACCCTTTGTGGTTTCATGAGACATCTACATCTTCGTCAACACTCCTCAAGCCATCTGACGCTGCGTGGGGCAGGGTACCTGCTGACTGTTCCCCCTTTCCCTGTCCCACTCGCGAATGGCGGGTGGTAGGAATGAATGTCGGGGTGAGCTGCTGTATTGGCCAAAATTTCCCGACTCCTCACAGGTAGCGCAGTCTCGAAATTTCAGTAGTAAGCCTCTCCCTGATGCACAGACACTGCCTCTCTTGTACCGTCTGCCATTGGAATTTGTTGAGCATCTCTGTCGAGCTCCCGCGTTGGTTAACCGATCCCGTCAAAAAACACACTGCTCTCCGTTGGATCTTCTCTATCTCTTCTATCCCTCTCACCTGGTAAGGGTCCCAGATTGATGAACAGTACTCAAAAATCGACCGAACAAGTGCTTCATAAGCCACTTCCTTCGTAGATGAGTTACATTTCCCTTAAAGGGCCAGCACACACACGACCGACGGATCCAGCGCTTGGGAAACTGTATGAAGTTGGTCGCTCTCCACGACACACCCCATACATGAGCAATTTCCTAAGCATTTTCAATCACTAATATGACTGCTACTTTGTCGAGAAATTCTGCTACGGAAAATGAACTACTGCGTTTACATACAGTTGCAGTTGATTGCCGTGTCCCAACGAATAGTTGGAAGACATAAATTTAAAATAAGCAATAATTATAATTAATTAAACTTGTTTTGAAACTCTGTTCTTGGGAAGTTCATAATGGTTCAAATGGTTGTAAGCACTATGGGACTTAACATCTGTGGTCATCAGTCCCCTGGAACTTAGAACTACTTGAACCTAACTAACCTAAGGACATCACACACATCCATGCGACCGTAGTGGTGACGCGGTTCCAGACTGTAGCGCCTAGAACCGCACGGCCACGCCGGCCGGCCTCTTGGGAAGTGTAAGTTACTTTACGGACTACATTTTACATATCAGTGACTTAAAATGGATCGTGTACATCTTTCAATTGTACCAATAGAATTTATTTTAGGTTTGTTATTCCTCAATACGTCTTTTATTCTTTAGTTTTGTAGTTTAACTGCAAGTATTTACACATTTTACTGGATGCGTCTATAGAGATATTGTCAATAACAACATTACTCCAGAATGAAATTTTCACTCTGCAGCGGAGTGCCGGACCGAGACTCGAACTAGGGTCCTTTGCCTTTCGCGAACAAGTGCTCTACCAACTGAGTTGGAGTCTCGGTCCGGCACACAGTTTTAATCCGCCAGTAAGTTTCATAACAGAATTACTGATTACCGTCATTGTTGTATACTGTGTGAAGGAGCATTAGATTACATGAAATAACAAGGAACTTGAGTATACTTGCATAACAGATTTGCCCTGAACATTTAAATTAAACTGTTCTCTTAACATTAGAATATGTACGTATGTCATTGTGTTCAGAAGTTATGAACTTCAATAATTCATATAATTATTTCATAAGTAAATTAGACCCTAAGACGGAGCCCTTCGTATCGGGACAATTACTCTGAACTTCCTATCAGTTTTACTTCTGCGGCACGAGCTTGAAAATATTAAGGGCGTAGGACGTCAAACGGGCCGACTTCTGAGCAGGAGAGGCACAACAGGACATTTTAATTTCCACTGTATATACCTTTACAAATAAATTCATAGAACTTTGTCAGCATGACCGGGAAAGATTCAGGATTCACACTCATAGCAGTGGAAGTTCAAAAACATTACAAAATGGAATTTTTTTTATATGTGAAATTTCATGATTTTTTTACTTACTATTGGCTGCATTTGTCACTATAGGTGCGCTTTTCTTCATAAGTATTAGAGATTCTTCGATGAATTTTGCGCAACATACAAACCATACTTACAGGTTATTTATTTTATGAAAAAATGAATGAGCTTGTACATTTAAAACATCATGTTTAGAAAAAACTCAAATTTCATAGTTAATTATCTCAATTTTTATCACAGTTTTTAATAGATTTGGAAAATTCTAAACTTACATACACCTGTAAGTATGGTTTGTATGCTGTGCAAAATTCATCGAATAATCTTTGTTACTTAGGAAGAAAAGTGTACCTACGGCAACAAATGCAGCCAATAGTAAGTGACAAAGTCATGAAACTTCATATGCAAAAAAAAAAAAAAAAAAAAAAAAAAAAAAAAAAAAAAAAAAAAAAATTGTTACGGTTTTTGAACTCCCACTGCTATGAATGTGAATCCTGAATCCTTTCTGGTCATGCTGACAAAGTTATATGAATTTATTTCTAAAGGCATATACATTGGAAATTAAAATTGCGCTGCCTCTCCAGCTCCAAGTTGGCCCGTTTAACGTCCTACCCTCCCCCCCCCCCCCCCCCCCCCCTTCCCCGTGTTAATCATATGAAAGTCGGAGGGAGTATTTTGTATTTCTTAATATAAATGGCAATTCCGGCTTCCACTTCGCCTCCCAGAGTAGTTCGCGGTTCCTGGATGACTATAAATTCTAACGCAAAATTCTTAGGGACATGGGCAAAGCGAAACGAAACAAAACTACACAAACACGCTTGATAAAATCTGAGAAGCGAGTCGCAGCCACACGGCCAACAGAGTGAGGTAGCGCAGTGGTTAGCACACTGGACTCGCATTCGAGAGGACGACGGTTCAAACTCGCGTCGAGCCATCCTGATGTAGGTTTTCCGTGATCTCCCTTAATCGCTTCAAGCAAATGCCGGGATGTTTCGTTTGAAAGGGCACAGCCGACTTCTTTGCCCATCCTTCCCTAATCCTGTGGGAGCGACGACCTCACTGTTTGGTCCCCTCCCCCAGATCAACCAACCAACCACACTGCCACACACCGCTGCTAACCAGCCAGGCAGATAAACTGCGTCCACAAATCACATGCGATCTGTCAGACTACCTGGTGTTTCCATCCAACCAGCGATCAGCGACCGATCGCTGCGATTTGCCTGCAAGTCCGATCTAAGAAGCCATCGGTCGCTCATGCGATGGATCACTACAATTGGTCGCTCGTGTGTGGGGCCCTTAAGGTACGTCCTGTAAATCTCGTACGAACGTGTCTGTATTCAAAAGGCAATGCCCTGACTGACTGACTGAATTCCTTACTCATCATCGTCCAGCCCAAACCGCTGAGGACAGAAACTTAAAATTTGGAGAAGGTGTGGATCTTATACCGTAAGCGAAGTTTATGAAAACTGATATTTCACTTTTCGGTAAGATTTAGAGAAATATTTGTTATTGCATGGAAGTTGCTATCGAAATACCTGAACATGAACGGAAATGGCATGATTAACAAAAATTTTTGAGTCCAGCTACCAGAATCGGTTTTTGGTCAGAAGTACGTTCGGAAAAGGCCGTGCTTATATGGCGTTAAATAGCGTGAAAAGCTTAGAAGGCGTTGCAATTTGTGAAAAAGAACAGTACTCGATTAAATAAAAACAAAAAATATGTCTGAAGGCCAAACAGTCTATGCGAGTGAAGGAGCGGGGGCTGAACTAGTCTAAAAAATAGATTTAATTGGTAACGTCGTATATAAATTGAAGGGGAATCACTGCTAGCTGCTGTAACGGTATAAAAAGCGGAATCAACGGGTCGAGCGAAAATATGTACCCGACCGGGATTCGAACCTAGAATCTCCTGGTTATTAGGCGGGTGTGGTACCCACTGCACCACCCAGGATAGATCGAGTGCCTAGTATCCGCAGTCAACTACACTCCTGTTCGCTACTCAGAGATTCCCACAGGAGGAAGGCCGGTATTTGCGCAACCGCACTGAAGAAGATGAACCTATTGCCTAGATACGCCTATCGAGTACATGAATGCGTGGTGTCTTAAGTACATGTCCGAGAGAACAAACACCACGGATTCATGTACACTACTGGCCATTAAAATTGCTACACCAAGAACAAACGCAGATGATAAACGGGTATTCATTGGGCAAATATATTATACTAGAACTGACATGTGATTACATTTTCACGCAATTTGGGTGCTTAGATCCTGAGAAATCGGTACTCAGAACAACCACCTCTGGCCGTAATAACGGCCTTGATACGCCTATGCATTGAGTCAAACAGAGCTTGGATGGCTTGTACAGGTACAGCTGCCGATGCAGCTTCAACACGATACCACAGCTCATTAAGAGTAGTGACTAGCGTATTGTGACGAACCAGTTGCTCGGCCACCATTGACCGTTTTCAATTGGCGAGAGATTTGGAGAATATGCTGGCCAGGGCAGCAGCCGAACATTTTCTGTATCCAGAAAGGCCCGTACAGGACTTTTAACATGCGGTCGTCCATTGTCCTGCTGAAATGTCGGGCATCGCAGGGATCGAATGAAGGGTACAGCCACGGGTCGTAACACATCTGAAATGTAACGTCCACTGTTCAGAGTGCCGTCAATGCGAACAAGAGGTGACCGAGACGTGTAACCAATGGTACCCCATACCATCACGCCTGGTGATACGCCAGTATGCCGATGACGAATACACGTTTCCAATGTGCGTTCACCGCGATGTCGCCAAACACGGATGCGACCATCGTGATGCTGTAAACCTGGATTCATCCGAAAAAAATGTTTTGCCATTCGTGCACCCAGGGTCGTCGTTGAGTACACCATCGCGGACGCTCCTGTCTCTGATGCAGCGTCAAGTGTAACCGCAGCCGTGGTCTCCGAGCTGATAGTGCATGCTGCTGCAACCGTGGTCGAACTGTTCGTGCAGATGGTTGTTGTCTTGCCAACGTCCCCATCTGTTGACTCAGGGATCGAGACGTGGCTGCACGATCCGTTACAGCGATGCGGATAAGATGCCTGTCATCTCGACTGCTAGTGATACGATTCCGTTGGGATCCAGCACGGCGTTCCGTATTACCCTCCTGAACCGACCGATTCCATATTTTGCTAACAGTCATTGTATCTCGACCAACGCGTGCTGCAATGTCGCGATACGATAAATCGTAATCACGATGGGCTACAATCCGACCTGTATCAAAGTCGGAAACGTGATGGTACGCATTTCTCCTCCTTACACGAGGCATCACAACAACGTTTCACCAGGCAAAGCCGGTCAACCGCAGTTTGTGTATGAGAAATCGGTTAGAAACTTAGCTCATGTCAGCACGTTGTAGGTGTCGCCACCGGCGCCAACCTTGTGTGAATGCTCTGAAAAGCTAATAATTTGATTATCACAGCATCTTCTTGCTGTCGGTTGAATTTCGCGTCTGTAGCAGGTCAACTTCGTGGTGTAGCAATATTAATGACCAGTAGTGTAGTTAATTCGTAAGAGCTGCAATGTTTGTCGGAGACACACAGAAGTGTGCGATGCCGGCCCGAAGCCCAGACGGGGCCCGTTGCACCCCCTGACGGACCACGGCAGTAGCCATCCATCAGGGGTCTGCCTGGGAGGCTCCACGTCCAGCCTATCGCTGCTGCCCCTATCGTCGGACAGCGCCGTCCAGGCGGCGGGTCCTCTGAATCCCCCGGCACGTCTCCAGGAGAGGCACGTGACGTCCGATGAGTGATGAGCTGCCGGCGCCGTCTTATCTCGACGGCGACACCGTCCGGTACCGCTCTGGGGAGCTGGCCGCTACCCGCACGACGGGATCGGGTTTGTACCACCCAGTAAAAGACAAATCACAACTGAATCGATAAAATCAGAAACCTCTCATGTCCACATTTCCTGCAAAATGAAATGTTGGCGGATTACGAGGTGTGGCTAGAAAAAAACCGGACTAGTACTGGTGAAACAATAAAACGAGTGCAATAAGGCTGAAAGTCGCGTAGCCTGTCACGTGACTCTCGCTCCGCCTACTGCTCGAGTTTCATCTGCCTCCTGCACTCAGTCTGCCCGTGGCGTCTGTTTTAAGTAGTTGACGTTTTGTCTGTGCGTCGGAAAATGTTGAGTGTACGGAAAGAACAGCGTGTTAACATCAAATTTTGTTTCAAACTAGGAAAATCTGCAAGTGAAACGTTTCTAATGTTACAACAAGTGTACGGCGATGATTGTTTATCGCGAACACAAGTGTTTGAGTGGTTTAAACGATTTAAAGATGGCCGCGAAGACACCAGTGATGACACTCGCACTGGCAGACCATTGTCAGCAAAAACTGATGCAAACATTGAAAAAATCGGTAAACTTGTTCGACAAGATCGCCGTTTAACAATCAGAGCAGTGTCTGAGTTAACAGGAGTTGACAAGGAAAGTGTTAGGCAGATTCTTCATGAAAGTTTCAACATGAACAAAGTGTGTTCAAAAATGGTTCCAAAGTGTCTCACAATTGAACAGAAGGAACGCCGAAGAATGATTTGTTCTGACATCCTGGAAAACATTGAAAGTGATCCCACCTTCTTACAAAATGTTATTACTTGCGATGAATCGTGGTTTTTTACTTACGATCCCAAAACTAATCGCCAATCGATGCATTGGAAAACTCCTGGTCCTCCACGACAAAAAAAAAAAAGCACGAATGTCAAAATCGAAATTCAAGGCAATGATGATTGTTTTTTTGACATCAAAGGGATTGTGCACATTGATTGGGTACCAGAGGGACAAACAGTGAATCAGCATTACTACATTAGCGTCCTATCTACCCTACGTGAGCGAGTACGGAGAAAACGGAACGATTTGTGGAGAAAAAAGTCATGGATCCTTCACCAAGACAATGCCCCAGCTCACAGTGCGTTGTCAGTGAAGACGTTTTTGGCAAAACACAACATTCCCATCTTAGATCATCCACCCTACTCACCTGATTTGGCCCCCTGTGACTTTTTTCTTTTCCCTAAAGTCAAGTCAGCTTCGAAAGGAACTAGATTTGAGACTGTTGAAGCAGTAAAAGAAAAACCGACGGAAGTAATGTATGGACTTACCGAAAATGATCTGCAGCATTGCTATGAACAGTGGAAAATTCGTATGGAGCGGTGTAGAGACCGGGGAGGAGAGTACATTGAAGGAGATAACATGAAATTGTAAATAATTGTAAATAAATGTTTTTTCCAGGATCAGTCCGGTTTTTTTCTAGCCGCACCTCGTATGTATCTTTGAAAGGCAACGGCCTTGCCGCAGTGGATACACCGGTTCCCGTGACATCAACGAAATTAAGCGCTGTCGGGCGTCGTTGGCACTTGGATGGGTGACCATCCAGGCCACCATGCGCTGTTGCCATTTTTCGGGGTGCACTCAGCTTCGTGATGCCGATTGAGGAGCTACTCGACCGAATAGTAGCGGCATCGGTCAAGAAAACCATCATAACGACCGGGAGAGCGGTGTGCTAACCCCATGCCCCTCCTATCCGCATCCTCCACTGAGGATGACACGGCGGTCGGATGGTCCCGGTAGGCCACTCGTGGCCTGAAGACGGAGTGTGTATCTTTGAAGGCAGCGACATCCACTGTGATAGAAATACCTCAGGTATACATCATAGTTTTCATGTTACGACATAGTCATCATCATCATCTTGGACAGTTTCCAGGCACTGGCTGTGTCTGTCGGGAACACAAACCTCTCCATCGTGTTCTGTCTTTCCACCATTCCCCCTCTTCCACCTTCGTCCAGTTCTCTCCTCTTCTCGTCACACATTCCTTCACTCCCTTCACCCATCTATCTCTTGGTCTTCCTCTGGGCCTCTTCCCCTCCAGTTGCAGATCAAACATCCTCTTTGGAATTCTTCCCTCATCCATTCTCTTTATGTGTCCATACCACTGCAGTCTTGATTTTTCTATCCTGTCCTGTACTGGTTCCTCCTCTAGTCTTTCCCTCACATACACATTTCGCAATCTGTCTCGTCTTGTTACACTCAACCTGCTCCTCTGGAACTTCATTTCGCTAGCCTGTATTCTACTTTTGTCGCTTTTGTGCATTACCCATGTCTCACTTCCGTATGCCAATATGGGGACAAAGTAGGTTCGGTATATAATTCCCTTTGATTTCTGTGGCACCTCCTTGCTCCAAATAAGCCCCCTAATGCATTTGTAAAACTGCCCTGCTTTTCTGCACCTTTCATTAATTTCCATTGCGTTTCCCCCCTTACTTTCAATCATGCTTCCCAGATACTTGAAGTTCCCTACCACTTGTAGTTTTTCCCCTCCACAAGTTATATCCACATTTGGCCTATTCTTCTTCCTTGTTGTGACAATTATTTCACTTTTCTTTGCAGAGAAATGCATTCCATATTGTGCTGCCGTTGCCTCCCATACATCTAACTGCTCTTGCATCTCCTTCTCGCAATTTCCCCATAACATCAGGTCATCGGCAAAAAGCGCTGCTTTCATTTTATGATCTCCAATTGCATCTGATACTTGCCGTAGGATTTCATCCATAACAATAATAAACAATAAAGGCGAAAGTGCACTTCCCTGTCGCAGCCCATTTTCCAGCTTGAACCATGCAGTACGTTCCCTCCCCACTTTCACACAACTCTCACTTCCCTCATACATTTTTCTGACTTTTTGTGTTATCTCTTCATCTATCCCTTTTGCGTTCAGCACATCCCAGAGCTTGTCCCTACAGATACTGTCATACGCCTTCTCAATATCTAAAAAGGCCATGATTAAGTCCTTCCCGTACTCATAGTGCCTTTCCTGCAGTTGCCTTACCGCAAATATGAGGTCCGTTGTTGATCTTCCCGGTCTGAAACCATACTGCTCCTCTTGCAGTCTACTTTCAATACTGCTTCTTATTCTCTTCTCCAGGATCTTTTCATAGATTTTTCCACAGTGGCATAGCAGGGTGATTCCTCTGTAGTTCTCACATCTCCTTTTATCCCCTTTCTTGAAGATCGGGACTATAATTCCTTTCTTCCAATCCTCAGGAATTCTGTTCTCCTTCCACACCACCCTCAGCACTCTGACATAGTAAATTTTACTATTTTGTTGAGAAACACCTCATGTCCAATGGGGCGTTTCCACACTTAATGAATGGAAATATTGTTCTTTTCCGTAGCACTTTACTTTGTTTTCTAAGCTCGTTGAACCTGACTGCTAAATACGAAGGCTGGAACTTATACAGTGGCAACTGTTTATTCACAACCGACACAAAAGAGTTACATGTTTGCACCTGTTACTGTCCTTCAAAGTAGTCATCAGCGTTGTGTAGAACCCGTTGCCAGCGATGTGGGTGCGTAATGTGCCGTTAGCAGAGCCTGTTCTGTTGATGGTGCGAATGGAGCGGTCTAAAGTTATGGTGATTCTCGTGTACGACTGTTCAAAAATGGCTCTGAGCACTATGGGACTCAACATCTGAGGTCATCAGTCCCCCAGAACTTAGAACTACTTAAACCTAACTAACCTAAGGGCATCACAAACATCCATGCCCCAGGCAGGATTCGAACCTGAAACCGTAGCGGTCGCGCCGTTCCAGACTGTAGCGCCTAGAACCGCTCTCCCACCCAGGCCGGCTGTACGACTGTGATGGTCTTAACCTAACGCATTACGCTCCTCCATGGCAGACGGTCAATGCACAGTAATACTGTTCGTTTTTGGGGCATCACCTACGACCAGCTTTGCGAAAGAAGCGGCGATACTTTCTCCGCAACCCACCCATCATTTTGCACGACAATGTGCAGGCTCATACAGCGCAAGCTGTGGCTGCTCTGTTCGGTCGATGGGACTGGAAAGTACTGTACCATCCAGCATACTCCCCGGACTTAAGTCGTAGTGACTTTGATTTTATTCCGAAGATGAAGGAACCACTTCGTGGCATTCGCTTCAGAACTGTTCCAGGCAGTAGACTGCTCCATTCGCACCATCAACAGAACAGGCTCTTCTAACGGTATACTACGCCTTCCACATCGCTGGCAACGGGCTCTACACAACGCTGGTGACTACTTTGAAGGACAGTAACAGGTGCTGACATGTAACTCTTTTGTGTCGGTTGCGAATAAACAGTTGCCACTATTTAAGTTCCAACAGTCGATTGCCAATAATATATACACAGAGGAGCCAAAGAAACTCGTACACCTACCTAACATCATGTAGAGCCATTGCGGGCATGCAGAAGTGCCGCAACACGACGTGGCAAGGAATCGACTTAAGACTGAAGTACTGCTGGAGGGAAGTCCCTCCATGAATTCAGCAGGGTTGTCCATAAATCCGTAAGAGATCGAGGGGATGGAGATCTCTTCCGAGCAGCACATTGCAAGGCATCCCTGATATGCTCAATAATGTTCATGTTTGGAGAGTTTGGTGGCCAGCAAAAGTGTTTAAACTGAGAAGAGTGTTCCTGGAGCCTCTCTGTAGCAATTCTGGACGTGTCCTGCTGCTATTGCCCAAGTCCGTCGGAATGTACAATGGACATGAATGGATGCTTTAGTACGTGTCACCTGTCAGAGTCGTATCTAGGCGTATCAGGGGTCCCATATCACTCCAACTGCACACGACACACACCATTACAGAGCCTCCACCAATTTGACCACTCCCCTGCTGACATGCAGGGTCTCTGGATTCGTGAGGTTATCTCCACAACCGTACACGTCCAACCGCTCGATGCAATTTTAAACGAGACTCGTACGACTAGGTAACACATTTGTTGCCATCAACAGTTCAATGTGGGTGTTGACGTGCCCAGGCGAGGCGTAAAGCTTTGTGTCGTACAGTCATCAGGGGTACTCCGAAGGCCCGTATCAACGATAATTCGTAGAACGGTTCACACGCTGACACTTGTTGGTATACAGCATTAAAATCTGCAGCAGTTTGGGGAAGGATTGCATTTCTGTCGCGTTGACAATTCTCTTCAGTCGTCGTTGCTCCCGTTCTTGCAGGATATTTTTCTGGCCGCAGCGATGTCGGTGATTTGATGTTTTACCCGATTCCTGATATTCACAGCACACTCGTGAATTGGTCGTACAGGAAAATTCCCAATTCATCGCTTCCTCGGAGATGCTGTGTCCCATCCCCCGTGCACAGACTGTAACACCACGTTCAAACTAAAATCTTGATAACCTGCTATTGTAGCTGCAGTAACCGATCTGACAACTGCGCCAGACACTTGTTGTCTTACACAGGCGTTACCGACAGCAGTGCCGTATTCTGCCTGTTTACATATCTCTGTATTTGAACACGTATGCCTGTAACAGTTTCTTTAGCGCTTCAGTGTATTTCCAGCTTCGCAATAACTCAGCTGTGTGCGCACTATTACTTTCATAGCAGATGGGGCGAGCCCCATGTCGCTTGCCGCGGAAAGATTTGCTTCGAGAAAACTTCGATAATGGCCGCATTGCTTCTATGCAGTTTCTTTTTTTGTGGCTTTCCAGATCCCCAGCCTAAATATATTTGACTTTTGGTTGTAGGTGTATGAGAAAGCTTATGTCGATCAGGGATGGGTCTGAACTCTTCCTGAACTGAAGGATGGCATACGACGATACATCGCTCTGATAACACCGGATGTGATACCAACAACTGTCGATCATGCCATGTTACAGATGAAGAATATTGCTGCGTCGGGGACCATATTCAACACATGCTGTATCTTGTGACCGTATCCTAACAAATGTGCCAGAATCACAGTTACCGTGTGTTGAACGGCACCTCCGATTTTTCTTGTCCCACACTTCATTGTGACTGCTAACAGCGCCCCATTTTCACCTAGTGGCAGAAAATGAATTTTTTCTTTTTTTTGTGTGAGTGCACCGATTCATTAACATTACCTACGACATTTCAACATCTGGCGATGCCGCACTACAGGACTTGGAACACCGCCAGTGTCGTTATAGCCACCTGGTACATTTAGATTACAACTATTAAAGAGTCTATGATGATTTTATACGGTTTTGAATTTCACTACGTTATCAGTAACAATCGACTTCCGAAATTGGTTGGTGTCTTACACAGTGTTACTTGATATCCTGGAACCAGGTAATTTTCAACCAGCGTGAGTAGATAAAGAGGGTCATAGATGAAGCAGCGGAAGAAACAATTGTAGAATATGAGAAGATGATGGAATCAGTTTGGTGGGATGCAGACATACACTCCTGGAAATTGAAATAAGAACACCGTGAATTCATTGTCCCAGGAAGGGGAAACTTTATTGACACATTCCTGGGGTCAGATACACCACATGATCACACCGACAGAACCACAGGCACATAGACACAGGCAACAGAGCATGCACAATGTCGGCACTAGTACAGTGTATATCCACCTTTCGCAGCAATGCAGGCTGCTATTCCCCCATGGAGACGATCGTAGAGATGCTGGATGTAGTCCTGTGGAACGGCTTGCCATGCCATTTCCACCTGGCGCCTCAGTTGGACCATCGTTCGTGCTGGACGTGCAGACCGCGTGAGACGACGCTTCATCCAGTCCCAAACATGCTCAATGGGGGACAGATCCGGAGATCTTGCTGGCCAGGGTAGTTGACTTACACCTTCTAGAGCACGTTGGGTGGCACGGGATACATGCGGACGTGCATTGTCCTGTTGGAACAGCAAGTTCCCTTGCCGGTCTAGGAATGGTAGAACGATGGGTTCGATGACGGTTTGGATGTACCGTGCACTATTCAGTGTCCCCTCGACGATCACCAGTGGTGTACGGCCAGTGTAGGAGATCGCTCCCCACACCATGATGCCGGGTGTTGGCCCTGTGTGCCTCTGTCGTATGCAGTCCTGATTGTGACGCTCACCTGCACGGCGCCAAACACGCATACGACCATCATTGGCACCAAGGCAGAAGCGACTCTCATCGCTGAAGACGACACGTCTCCATTCGTCCCTCCATTCACGCCTGTCGCGACACCACTGGAGGCGGGCTGCACGATGTTGGGGCGTGAGCGGAAGACGGCCTAACGGTGTGCGGGACCGTAGCCCAGCTTCATGGAGACGGTTGCGAATGGTCCTCGCCGATACCCCAGGAGCAACAGTGTCCCTAATTTGCTGGGAAGTGGCGGTGTGGTCCCCTACGGCACTGCGTAGGATCCTACGGTCTTGGCGTGCATCCGTGCGTCGCTGCGGTCCGGTCCCAGGTCGACGGGCCCGTGCACCTTCCGCCGACCACTGGCGACAACATCGATGTACTGTGGAGACCTCACGCCCCACGTGTTGAGCAATTCGGCGGTACGTCCACCCGGCCTCCCGCATGCCCACTATACGCCCTCGCTCAGAGTCCGTCAACTGCACATACGGTTCACGTCCACGCTGTCGCGGCATGCTACCAGTGTTAAAGACTGCGATGGAGCTCCGTATGCCACGGCAAACTGGCTGACACTGACGGCGGCGGTGCACAAATGCTGCGCAGCTAGTGCCATTCGACGGCCAACACCACGGTTCCTGGTGTGTCCGCTGTGCCGTGCGTGTGATCATTGCTTGTACAGCCCTCTCGCAGTGTCCGGAGCAAGTATGGTGGGTCTGACACACCGGTGTCAATGTGTTCTTTTTTCCATTTCCAGGAGTGTAGCAGAAATGATTAGAAGGACAGAAGAAGCTTACTTGACTTTCCTGAATGCAAATGATAGTAAAAACAGAGGTAGATATAAAATAGTAAATAGAGAAGTGAAAGGAGAAGTGTCAAAAAGGAAATAAAATTCGTGGGAAGGAAGATGTAAATATGTAAAGTTCTGAGGCAAGGAGAACAATCAAGTCAATGCGAGTGTCAGCTAATGACAAGCTATATCATCGTAATATTAGCCATGGTCAATGGATAACGTGTTTTAAGGTTTTACTACCAGAAAATCGATCTGAATTTTAACGCAGTTGTGAGGCAAGGGTGCAACAGGAGGAGTTAATGCGTTTAGATATAAATGTTCTTCAACAGGCCGTGAGGAACTGGAAGGCGAAGAAGGCAGCAGGACATGGATCCTGGTGAAGTTTGGTCCACCGAAATTGTGGGATATGCTAAGGAAACTGTTTGAAAAAGTGTTACATGGAGAAGATATTCCGCTGGAATAGAAAACATGTTACATAAGACCAGAGCATGAGGAAGGGTTATGTAATGATCCAAATAATTATAAACCATTGGCAGTGATCCCTTTCGTTGGACGACTGTTCTCGAAGATACTGACAGATTTGGTAAAGAAAGAAACAACTGACAAGTCGCCAGAAGAGCAAGCAGAATTCCGAACAGGATGATCGGTAATGGAGAACATCTCGACAATGAAACTAATATATGAAAAACGCACAAAGGTTGGACTGGAGGCGCCTGTTGCATTGACTAACCTAGAGAAAACGTATGATAATCTATGTTCCAAAGAACAGTGGGAAAATTTGAAACCGAAAGAATTAGGTCGAAGAATGTTAAAGGCTGTTATGAAATTATATAAAAACAACACATCGATAGTAAGGATCTGCAACAGTTTGACAGAAGAATTTCAGGTGAATAAGGGTTTGCGGCAAGGATGTGGACTGTGTAGCATTACTTGTCTTCAACTGTAGCTATCAATACCAATATTATTTTTCGGATTTTGTACAGGTCACTATTATCTCAGTTTTTCTGAAAACTTTCATATACTTTTATACACAGTATGTTATATTTCAAGCTACAGTTTATGAAAATGAGTTACTTTATAAAATATTTCAGTCTCGATGTTATACTCGATAAATACTAGTTCAGAATGAACAGTTAAAATTATTTTTATTAGAACAAATTTAAATTACGAATAACTGGCACACTTAAAATTTCTACTATTAATTACGCAGTACCGTTCAGGTTACTATGTTTATTTCTGGATTCATTTATGAAATAATAATCGAAAGCAATAATGTAACAGAAGCTATTAGAAACACATTTGTTAAGAAAAATTGTAAACTCTTTGGTATATGATTATTTCCGCAGAGTGTGGGAGTCGTAAGCACGCCTCTGATGTGACAGGACGTATAGTTGTATTTTTGTGGGAATGATGTAATTTCGGCTTTGTTAACGTGAAAAGTCAAAAAACTGTAAGATATACTAAAATGTGACAAAATATATTTACGTGAAAACAAAAATTCTGCAGCAACACTCTTCAAATTTATTGAGTTCAATTCAACCGTGTGGACCTAAAATGGGAGAATTTCAGCTTCAAGAGTCAGATACCCCTAGACAAGAAGAACTGGAGGCAACTGAACATGACAAGCTAAGTAACCTAGAAAATTTTTCATAAAAGACTTTGCTTATTATGGACAATAGCCGCAAGCAGGAATGAGGGGGTAGATTACAACTGTCACCGACCCTGTCTCAGCTGTATCTAGGAGCAACCCTGCAGAGTTGGCACAGAAAATGCCAAAATATGGGAGTCACAGAAGAGGGCAGCAAGAAATTTAGCCCGTATTTTGCAGATGACAACATCGTACTAGCAGAAGATGAGGATGATCTGAGCCACATGATAAGAAATCTGGCGGTTGGAACGGAAAAAGTACATAATTTATAGATCGTAATTTTTATATATGTAATCACAAACCTGGAAAGCTGCACTGCAATTATTAACTCAGTTTTCCACCTTTGTAATTACATTTGCAATTGACGACTCAGTGCGTCGAAACTAGTAATGTAACTTGTTGGTTGTGAGGTCCAGCAGTTATGCAAAATACCGTTTTTTCTCAGTAACCAAATATGTTTCGGCATCACTGTGCCATCATCAGTGGGTTTTCGTTTTTAATTATATATAAAAACGAAAATCCACCGATGATGGCACAGTGGTGCAGAAATATGTTTGGTTACTGAAAAAAACGGTATTTTGCATAACTGGCGGACCTCACATCCAACAATTTTAACTGCAAACACGGCCAACACAAGGAGATGCAAATAAAAATGATGAACAGTAATGCAACCTTTTAAAAATTTTATTGCTTTAGTGACTGCGCTTTAACGACCGTTTGTGGCGTCCAATACACATTTTAAATTTCATTTAGTCGCACTCCTTCATGTACGTAGCAAAAGCCTAGGATGTTAAAAAAAATGCTTGCCACTGAGATGGAGGCTCAAGTTGTACTAGGATGGATAGGATAAGAAATGATGTACTCTGAAAAAAAAAAATTAAAATGGACAGGGATGTCTGTGATGACATCCAACAAAAACAGCTGCTGTTGTTTATGTCAATAGGACGAATGAAGACACCATAACACATAGGATAGGATAGTGGATAGCATACGCGGGGAAGAAAAGGGGTCGCCCACAACGCAGCTGGCATAATGACATTGAGGAGGCAACGGAAGGAAGCAAGCGATATGAACGCTGAGGGAAGGCAAGGCAGAAGAGGATGACGACTGGTCGCGGGGGCGCAGCCCGAATCCTCCCACGGTCAGAAAAATGGTGCCGAATCATCCCAAGTCCTGAAGGGTCTGAAAAACGATGGGATCGAATCCTCCCGTTTGAAGCAGGTAGCTGTTCTAAACGTTTGAATACTACAAGCAGACAAAGGAAAGCATATGAAGTTACAGTAGAAGAAACAAAAAATTTTCGCGTGTATTGTATGTTTAAAAGTTTTATCTTTTATCTTGTTTAGATATTTGTTTTTGGAAACTGTAATCATGTATAGCCTTGATTTCTTTATAGATGCAGAGTTATAACAGTTTTAACAAAACTTCTGCACGTCCATCGCGCTAGACCACCTTTCAGCACTCCGTCTTCAGGCCACGAATGGCCAACCGGGACCATCCGACCGCCGTGTCATCCTCAGTGGAGGATGCGGTTAGGAGGGACATGGGGTCAGCACACCGCTCTCCCGGTCGTAAGATGGTATTCTTGACCGAAGCCGCTACTATTCGGTCCAGTAGCTCCTGAATTGGCATCACGAGGCTGAGTGCACCCCGAAAAATGGCAACAGCGCATGGCGACCCGGATGGTCACTCATCCAAGTGCCGACCACGCCCGACAGCGCTTAACATCGGTGATCTCACGGGAACCGGTGTATCCACTGCGGCAAGGCCGTTGCCTAGATCACCTTTCAGCAGTTTTTGAAAACCGAAGGTGTTACCTTTCAAAAACCAGCAATTTCCTTCCCTTCCCTTCCTACTTACTGAAACTGTAAGTTCGTCTGAGGACACGTTCACTCTACAACGAACTACCGCGAACTGCGAAGTGGACACAGGCAGCTGTGGTCATTAGCGCACACAACGCTCTGTCACACTGCGTCAGTTTGGGAGGATTCGGTCTTGTTACCTGCTTACCTATCAGGTTCCGGGAGGATTTGGGGCTGCGCCCGGATGCGGAGAAGCGGCCCCAGCCACAGATAATCCACAAGAAGAAGAAGACGACGTGTGTAGACACCTCACGTTAAGACCTTGATGTGGTACACACGGTTTGATTGGAGTCTCCGATAAACTCAGAGAACGATCTCGCACCTACGTCCCGGCGACGGGATTACGTGAGAGGATTGTAAAAGACGCCAGCTCGCCCTTTCCCATCCTTGGCGAGCTTCTGCCTCCTGGCCCCACAAGGTCCCAGCTTCGTGTTTATGGCACCAGAGATGCGACTTCCCACGCCAAACAAGCAACTCCGTGTCTGGCGGGTGTAGCTGGCGGTAATTGTCTGCGGAACAAGACTAATGTGGAATCACCCAGCCGCTGCTCATTGTGAGCTTCCGAGTAGCAGTTCGTCCCTTCTGCGGGTACTGCTGCACGTACTGTCCTGTTCTTATTTGATTTCTAAAATTAACTGCGCCCAGCACCAACATTCAAAAGAAAAAAACATGTGCAGAAAATATGGACGAGTTGAATGTACACAGATTTCAAGAAAAGATATATAATAGTAAGGATGGCAGGCATATTTGTGGTTCACCAGTTTAGTAAGTCAGTGGAAACCCGATTCCAACTAATATTTCCTTAAAGCATTGAGCTCCCATTTATAAAAGAGCTTCAAAAATCTGATTACTTTAAGAATGAATTAGTACGCTTAATATGATGAATTGTACCAGTCTGTAATCCTTAACGCTACTGTATACTTTCGTTATCATTTTCTTATAACTGATTGTATCATATATACATAACATGTATTCGAAATTGCGAATTTTGACAACCATCAGCTGTAGAATGGAATGAGGGTTATTCAAATTTGTGCCGGGCCGGGATACGAACCCGGATTTCCCGCTTATCGCCTGCGATCGCCTTACCATATTTTTTTACAAAGTCATTAAACTAAGAAATTTATTTTCATCTATTTCAAGCACAACATTTCAGCTTTTCTTTTTTATGACAATTACTTTTAAAAACAGAGAACATTTGGCTAAACCGGCCGCTGTGTGCGAGCGGTTCTAGGCGCTTCAGTCCGGAACCGTCCTGCTGCTACGGTCGCAGATTCGAATCCTGCCTGTGTCATAGATGTGTGTGATGTCCTTAGGTTAAATAGGTTTAAGTAGTTCTAAGTCTAGGGGACTGATGACCTCAGATGTTAAGTCCCATAGTGCTTTGAACCATTTGGCTATCCGTGCACGACTCATGCCTCGAGTGAAACTATGTCGTCAACCATGCGTCTGCAACCTGTACTAGTACATACGGTATGTATAGTCCTGTACAGTTGAGATATTTTTCTTGAAAGTCGCTTGCTCAGCGTCAGAACAAAACAGACACTGCAATACCGTCTTTATTGGTAAGGCGACTGCTGGTGATGACTAGCAAATCCGGGTTCAATTGCCCGTCCGCCACAAATTGTCGTTGTCATTGCATTCCACAGCTCATGGTTATCTATATTCGCAGTTGCTAATACGTTTAATGTATTTGATAACGGCTGTAATAGCCGCAGTGCCTGTTCCTTTGAACATGCATGCACGTCCAAAGGAACTTTGCATCGTAATTCAGAATAACACTGACAGTGCAATATCGGATTGTATCGGAGGTTTCTGTGAGATGGATGAAAGCCGCGCGTGTGATCTGCTTTCGTTCGTAACCATCTTCTGTATGTGGCGTGTGGTTAAAAATCTGATCACAGCATGACTTGGCAACACGAAAAACCGTTTGTTCTGTGATAATGGCCCGACCTGCATAGATGGAAATCCGGCTGAGGACCATTCTCTCTAATAGTATATGGAGTTGAAAAAGAAAGGTAGACGGACCTTCTGCTTTTGATTTCTTCGCAGGCTTTAGAAATGCAATAAGCGTTGCTTCCCCCGTGGAGATTGGGTGTCGCACGTGGTATCGGGGACTGGCACACTAGCTTAGAGTGTTCGGATCATAGGTCGAGCTGTCCTCTGAAATAAAAATACTTAAAAAAAAGCTCAGTGAAGTATGCAAGGATGAACCTGAAGGGAAGTCATGCCACGTCCACCCAGACGAAATGTCGAGGACTACGACGGAAAAATGGTAACAAAAAAAAATGGCGGCTGGGTCATTGAGTAGTAATCAAATATGTCATGGGTCCTGGGTTCAAACCTCACCAATGCGTAATATTTTTATACAGGGTGTAAATTTTAAGTTGACAAGCCAGAATAACCTGAAAAATAAGCTTCACACGAAAAAAAATGTGTAGAATCCATAGCTGATTATTTTCGAGCGGGACATCTGCTGGAGCTAAAATTAGCCCGCCACCCCCTGGGGGTGGGGCGGGAGGCAGCTTTAAAATTTCAGATGGGAACCCACATTTTTTATTGCAGACTCAGATTCTACGTAAAATACTGCGTACATTTTGTTTTGAACGTTTGTTTTGATTCTTGGTAGTTGGCGCTGTAATTGAAGAAAATCCATGTTCTCATTTTTGCATGGAAAATGGTTACGGGTAAATAAAAAGTACTTATTTACTTTGTAAGTTTTGATTCACTAAAAATAAAACTTTCCCTATCTCCCCGTAGGATAGGGTTTGAGAGAGAGGAATTAGAGTTTGGCAAATGTTGACCCAAATATTGATTTTTTTCCGCAGATTCGGATAAGTTTCGTTTGTTTCGTGATCATCAGGCCACATAACTTAATTATCAAACAAATCATCTGACTAGCTAATTAACTAACCAAACATCCTACTTATTAACGAGTGATCTCATTAACTGACAGAGTAAACAAAGTAAATGACTAACCTACTCGCTAACCAAAAATGAAGCAAGGGCTGGATAAGAGCATCGATTATCGATCAGGGCTGAGTGGGATATCGAGTATCGTACATAATTCTAAAAATGTAAACGACGTAACAGCCGCGATATTCCGAAATGAAATAAAGGTGTGAACAACGCGATTTAAGTCAATAAATTTATGAATGTCGTTTTCTACATTTTTCCACCCGAAACTAAACGTCTCAAATCAAGCAAGCACCACAGTTGTGAGACTTCTCGACAAACAAGAGTGATTACTCCGAATCTAATAAAAAATTAGGTTCGTGAATCAGTCTTTTAGTTAATGAGTTCACTCGTTAGTAAGTAGGATGATTGGTTAGTTAGCTAGTGAGAAGATTTGTTTGATAATTAAAAATTATGTGGCCTCATGATCATGAAACAAACAAAACTTATCCGAATCTGCAGAAAAAAATTAATATTTGGGTCAACATTTGCAAAACTCTAAATCCTCTTTCTCAAACCCCAACCTATGGGGAGAGAGGGAGAGTTTTATTTTTAGTGAATCAAAATTTACGACGTAAATAAGTATTTTTTATTTATCCGTAACCATTTTCCACGCAAGAATGAGAATATGGATTTTCTTGAATTACAGCGCCAACTACCAAGAATCAAAGCAAATGTTTAACACAGATGTACGTAGTTTTTTATGTAGAATCTGATTCTGCAATAAAATATTTGGGTTCCCATTTGAAATTTTAAAGTTGCCTCCCGCCCCACCCCCAGGGGGCTTGGGTGTCGGGCTAATTTTAGCACCAGCAGATGTCCCTCTCGAAAATAATCAACTTTGAATTTTACAAGTTTTTTCGTGTGAAGCTTATTTTTCCAGTTGTTCTGGTTTGTCAACTTAAAATTTCCAATGTGTATAAAAAAAAGACGCACTTGGGGATGGAATGTAGTGTTGCAATAACCTTGACCAGTGAATGCGCAGAGTTCAAAGATTTGAAGGTCAGTGCGCCCAGGCAACATTACACCTCCGCACACTAACACCTCGAACACCAGAACGATCATGTTCCACAATGCTGAACCTAAAGTCATATAGCGAGCGGCGGGAACGCACAATGCAGCCAGGATCAGAGTCTCAATTTTTGTAATGTGCTGGGTATCATCATGAATAGCGGTGGCTTCGTTGTGATTATTCTTTTTGAATAAAGGCGTCATTTCTGTTGATCTCTTTTCGTGTTTCTTTCCGCTGTCTCGTTTACTCTGCTGTTCCTTGTATGTATAGTCCTCCCTCGAGCTATGCTACCTGGCAGTGACACAGCATACGAAAGCTGCTTTCGTCCTTCCGTTTTACTAGCCAATGTATTTGTAGTTATAAACGACAAGTCCAAAAGTTAAGATATAGTAAAGTCTAATTAGTCCACAATACGAGTAAATCGAAGAAACATGAAAGTAATGAGATGTAGCAGGAATGAGAACAGCGAGAAACTTAATATCAGGATTGGGGATCACGAAGTACACAAAGTTAATGAATTCTGTCCACTACCTTAGCCGCAAAATAACACTCAATGGACGGGGCAAGGAGGACCTAAAAAGCACGATTGCTCTGGGGAAAAAGTTATTCCTGGCCAAAACAAGTCTACTACGAGGGTAAGTCAATTATTATCCGCAATTTACTTGTATTTTTGTTTATTTTGGTAGTACTGTCTTTTTACGTTGATGACGCATGCTTTGTTTTTTTGTAGTTATATCTTTGCAATTTTCAAGCTGCTAGGTTTATTTGGTTAACGCTGCCGCACTGTTAGTCATGGCTGCTCCGCTGTCTATTTGCGCCAAAAAAGTGGTCGGAAGGCGAATCAGGGACCGAAATTCAGCGAAGACTTTCGGTACTGTATGGGAACAGTGTTTTCCCACAACGGAGTGTCTAAGAATGGATTGAAAAATTACGAAATGGTCGCACAAGTGTTGCGCACGATGAAGGAGTCGGACGACTGTTTACCGCCACAAATGAAGAAACCATTGAGCGTTCACGTGAAATGATTCTCTTAGACAGACGATTAACTACTGACGAAGTCGCACATCGTCAGCAAATTAGTCACGGTTCTACCTACTAAATCATCCACAACAGACTTCGGTTTCATAAAGTTCGTGCAAGATGGGTCCCAAAGCAACTTGCACAGTTGCATAAACAAACGCGCTTGGACATCTGCAAAAAACATTTGGGTCGCTGTGGTAACGAATGGGACAACTACTTAGACTGGTGACGATACGTGGATCTATCATTACGAGCCGGAGAGTAAACGGCAGAGTATGGAATGGAAACATCCAAATTCGCTGTGCAAGAAAAAGTTCTAGACCCGACCGTCGGCAGGAAAACTGATGCTTACGGTTTTTTGGACGCATAAGGTCCAGTACTGGAACATTATGGGGAAAGGGGCACAACAGCAAACAGTCTATGATACAGTGAGATGCTTACCGCCAGGCTAAAGCCTGCAATTCGGAGCAAACGCCGAGGATTGCTGTCGAAAGGTGTGTTGTTGCACGACAATGCCCGTCCTCATACCGCTGCCCACACTGCTGAAACGATCCAGAAACTCAAATTTGAAGCACTGGATCATCCGCCCCTTGCCTCTTCTGATTATCACTTATTTGGACCAGTCAAACAGGCATTAAGGGGCCATCGATTTGTCTCGGACGATGCAGTGAAAAAGCGGTGCATTCCTGGCTCGCAGCTCAACCGAAGACATCAGGATGCTTGCAGAACGATGGACCAAGTGCATTGAAACGCAAGGATACTACGTTGAAAAATGATGTTGTCCTAAGTTTTCTATTTGATTACAATACAATTTTATAACTACTTTGCGGATAATAATTGACTTAATCTCTTAGTATGGAGCATACACCTTCGTTTGCGGAAGTAATTTCTGAGAATGTAAGTTTGGTTCAAAACGCCTCTGAGCACTATGGGACTTATCTGAGGTCATTAGTCCCCTAGAACTTAGAACTACTTAAACCTAACTAACCTAAGGACATCACACACATCCATGCCCGAGGCAGGATTCGAACCGGCGACCGTAGCGGTCGAGCAGTTCCAGACTGTAGCGCCTAGAACCGCTCGGCCACCCCGGCCGGCATGTACGTTTGGAGCAGAGCACTGCATGTTTGTGTAACATGGTCTGTGGGAAAACCGCACCAGAAGTGAGTCGAAGCATTTGAGATGTGGTGCTACAGGAAAATGTAGAAAAACAGGTCGACTGATAAGATAATGAATGAGGAGATTCTCTACAGAATCGGCGAAGAAACGAATATACGGAAAACATTGACAAGAAGAAGGGACAGGATGATAGGACACTTTTTAAGACGTCAGGGAATAACTTGCTTGCAAGTGGAGGAGGCTGTAGAGAGTAAAAACTGAGGGGGGAAAAATGTTCAAATGTGTGTGAATCCGAAGGGACAAAACTGCTGTGATCATAGGTCCCTAGACTTACACACTAAGAACAACACACACACCCATGCCCGAGGCAGGAGTCGATACTCCGGGGGGAAGGGGCCGCGAAATCCGTGACATGGCGCCTGAAACCGCACGGCCACTCCGCGCAGCAACTGAAATGGTGGAGGTGGGAGTGGGAGGGTAGGGGGTGGGAAGGCAGACATTGGAATATGCAGGAATTGATTTAAGACGTAGGTTGCAAGTGCTACTTTGGGATGAAGAGGTTGACACTGGAGAGGAACTCGTGGTGGACCGCATCAAATCAGTCAAAGACTGAGAGTCGTGCATGGGTAGCTCAGATGGTAGAGCACTTGCCCGCGAAAGGCAAATGTCCCGAGTTCGAGTTCCGGTCCGGCACACAGCTGTAATCTGCCATGAAGTTTTACATCAGAGCACACTCCACTGCAGAATGAAAATCTCATTCTGGCAGTCTAAGACTGGTAACTCCGAAAAACAGAAAGAAAGATCTTAGCAATTTTTGCATTTTAAGAACACAGTTACTCGTCATAGCTAGTATCCATTCCATGGTTGGTTAACGAAATATTTTTATTTGTTCAGTACACGGGTCGTCTAATCCCGCAACTTTGCACTGAGGTGACAAAAGTCAATGGATACCTCTTAATATCGTGTCGGACCTCCTTTTGTCCGGGGCAGTGCTGCTTCTCGACGTGGCATGAACAAGTCGTTGGAAGTCCCCTGCAGAGATATCGAGCCATACTGCCTCTACAGTGGTCCATAACTGCCAAAGTGTTGACGGTGCACTGTTCCATGCACGAACTGATCTCTCGATTACGTCCCATAAATGTTCACCGGTATTCACGTCAGGCGATCTGGGTGGCCAAATCATTCGTTTTAATTGTGCAGAATGTTGCTCAAACCAGTCGCGAACAATTGTAGCGCCCGTGACTTGGCGCATTGTCATCCACAAAAATTCCATCGTTTTTTTTTTTTTTGGAGCATGAAGTCCATGAATGGCTGTAAAAGGTCTCCAAGCCAATGATCGATTCAGTCGGACCAGAGGAACCAGTCCATTCCATGTAAACACACTCCACACCATTATGGAGCTACTACTAACTTGCACAGTTTTGGTCGAATGTAACATCAGTAAATTGGTCCAAATTATTTATTCATTCGCTCAGTGACCATACTGGCGCCGAAAACAAAATTGTTCAAATAGCTCTGAGCACTATGGAACTTAATATCTGAGGTCATGAGTTCCGTAGCACTTAGAACTACTTAAACCTAACTGACCTAAGGACATCACACACATGCATGCCCGAGGCAGGATTCGAACCTGCGACCGTAGCTGTCGCGTGATTCCAGACTGAAGCGCGTAGAACCGCTCGGTCGCAACGGCCGGCGGCGCCGAAAAGGAAGACGACAGAGAGAAGGCCGAAATACTGAATTAGTTCTTACAAGATTGTTTCACCGTGGAAGATCGCCAAACGACCCTCTTTCAGCTGTCGTGGGAACGTCAGAATGGCAGATATGGGGATAACCGATCGCGGAACAGAAAAACAATTACAATAGCTTAGTACTGGAAAGGGATCAGGGCCACATGAGATACCTGCCCTTCTAGAAGTAATTTATCGAATATAGCTCTATCAGCGAAGGGTACCTAGCGACTGGAAGAAAGCGCAGGTCACTCCCGTGGCAGGGCCTAGGACAGATGCACACAATTGTCATCCACAAAAATGCCATCGTTTTTTTGGAGCATGAAGTCCAACGGCTTCAAGTGGTCACCAAGTCAACGATCGATTCAGTCGGACCAGAGAACCCAGTCCCTTCCATGTAAACACAGCCCACAGCATTATGGAGCTACCACCAGCTTGCACAATGCCTAGTTGACAACTTGGGTCCATGGCTTCGTGAGGTCTGTACTACTCTCAAACCCCCTCACCAGGTAAAACCGGGACTCGTCTGACCAGGCCACGGTTTTCCGGGTGTCTAGGGTCCAACCGATACGGTCGCTAGCCCAGGAGAGCCGCTGTTAGAAAAAGCACTCGCGTTCGTTGCCAACAGACGTGGCCCATTAACGCCTAATTTCGCCGCAGTGTCCTAACGGATATGTTCATCGTTAAGTCCCACATGGTTTTCTGGGGTTATTTCACGTAGTGTTGCTTGTCTCTTAGTACCGACAACTCTACAAATCGCCGCTGCTCTCGGTCGTTAAGTGAAGGCCGTGGGCCACTGTGTTTTCCGTGGTGAGGGGTAATATCTGTTGACACTGTGGTTCTCAAAATATTGAATTCCCTAACGATTTTCGGAATAGGATATTCCATGCGCCTGGCTCCAACTGCAGTTCACTCTGTTAATTCGCATAATCTACATCTACATGATTACTGTGCAATTCACATTTAAGTGCTAGGCAGAGGGTTCATCGAACCACAATCATACTATCTCTCTACCATTCCACTCCCGAACAGCGCACGGGAAAAACGAACACCTAAACCTTTCTGTTCGAGCTCCGATTTCTCTTATTTTATTTTGATGATCATTCCTACCTATGTAGGTTGGGCTCGGAAGAGAAAGTTGGTGACCGAAATTTCGTAAATAGATCTCGCCGCGGCGAAAAACGTCTTTGCTTTAATGGCTTCCATCCGAACTTGAAAACGTGCTGCCCTTCTTTGCACCCTTTTGATGTCCTCCGTCAATCCCACCTGGCAAGGATCCCACACCGCGCAGCAATATTCTAACAGAGAACGAACGAGTGTAGTGTAAGCTGTCTCTTTTGTGGACTTGTTGCATCTTCTAAGTGTCCCGCCAATGATACGCAACCTTTGGCTCGCGTTCCCCACAATATTATCTATGTGGTCTTTCCAACTGAAGTTGTTCGTAATTTTAACACCCGCGTACTTAGTTGAATTGACAGCCTTGAGAATTGTACTATTTATCGAGAAATCGAATTCCAACGGATTTCTTTTGGAACTCATGTGGATCACCTCACACTTTTCGTTATTTAGCGGTAACTGCCACTTGCCACACCATACACCAATCTTTTCTAAATCGCTTTGCAACTGATACTGGTCTTCGGATGACCTTACTAGACGGTAAATTAGAGCATCATCTGCGAACAACCTCAGAGAACTGCTCAGATTCTCACCTAGGTCATTTATATAGATCAGGAACAGCAGAGGTCCCAGGACGCTTCCCTGGGGAACACCTGATATCACTTCAGTTTTACTCGATGATTTGCCGTCTATTACTACGAACTGCGACCTTCCTGACAGGAAATCACGAATCCAGTCGCAGAACTGAGACGATACCCCATAGGCCCGCAGCTTGATTAGAAGTCGGTCGTGAGGAACGGTGTCAAAAGCCTTCCGGAAATCTAGAAATACGGAATCAACTTGAGATCCCCTGTCGATAGCGGCCATTACTTCGTGCGAATAAAAAGCTAGCTGCGTTGCACAAGAACGATGTTTTCTGAAACCATGCTGATTACGTATCAATAGATCGTTCCCTTCGAGGTGATTGATAATGTTTGAATACAATATATGCTCCAAAACCCTACTGCAAACCGACGTCAATGATATAGGTCTGCAGTTCGATGGATTACTCCTACTACCCTTCGTAAGCACTGGTGCGACCTGCGCAATTTGCCGATCTGTAGGTACAGATCTATCGGTGAGCCAGCGGTTGTATATGATTGCTAAGTAGGGAGCTATTGTATCAGCGTAATCTGAAAGGAACCTAATCGGTATACAATCTGGACCTGAAGACTTCCCCGTATCAAGCGATTTGAGTTGCTTCGCAACCCCTAAGGTATCTACTTCTAAGAAACTCATGCTAGCAGCTGTTCGTGTTTCAAATTTTGCAATATTCCATTCGTCTTGCCTGGTGAAGGAATTTCGGAAAACTACGTTCAACAACTCCGCTTTAGCGGCACAGTCGTCGGTAACAGTACCATCGGCACTGCGCAGCGAAGGTATTGACTGCGTCTTGCCGATTGTGTACTTTACATACGACCAGCATTTCTTCGGATTTTCTACCAAATTTCGAGACAATGTTTCGTTGTGGAACCTATTAAAGGCATCTCGCATTGAAGTCCGTGCCAAATTTCGCGCGTCTGTAAATTTTAGCTGATCTTCGGGATTTCGCGTTCTTCTGAACTTCGCATGCTTTTTCCGTTGCCTCTGCAACAGCGTTCGGACCTGTTTTGTGTACCATGGGGGATCAGTTCCATCTCTTACCAATTTATGAGGTATGAATCTCTCAATTGCTGTTGCTACTGTATCTTTGAATATGAGCCACATCTCGTCTACATTTGCATAGTCAGTTCGGATGGAGATTGTCTCTTAGGAAGGCTTCTAGTGACACTTCGTCCGGTTTTTTAAATAAAATTATTTTGCGTTTGTTTCTGGTGGATTTGGAAGAAACGGTATTGAGCCTAGATACAACGACCTTGTATCAGTCGTGATGCTCTCTGTCAGCTCTGGATTGTTTGTGGCTAAGAGGTGGAGTGTGTTTTCGCAACCATTTACAATTCTCTACCGTAATCACGAATTGAACATTTCTCATGAATCACTTGAGTACAAATGACAGCTCCGCCAATTCACTGCCCTTGTGCACGTGATACTATCGCCATCTACGTATTTTCATGTCGCTGTCCTACGGCTTTTGTTACCTCGGTGTATTGCGTGTTCAGCATGGTCCAGGCCCTCCATTGTAACTATTCATTAAAGTGGGGGGCTGTCACGAGGTGTGAGCGAGAAGACTCTGGACGAGCAGCGATGACGGTGACGTCGCGACCGTCCGGAACACGCAGAGGAATCTCAGGCGCCTAGGGTCCAGAGCGGACGCGACGGCCAACAGCATCCCAAGGGCGCGGGTCACGTGACAAATGGGTGCCGCCATTGGCCGGCGCAATCAGAGGCGGACATCTCAGCAAAGGGCTGAAGGGCGTCGGTAGGGAGCTGAAGGGGGGGGGGGGAGGGAAGTCGCTGGGCTTGATTGGCAGCTACAGCGGCCGCCTGGGCGAGCGTCAAAGGCGCGCGCATTTGTCATTGCCGGGGTCGACATGGCGCCGAGATAATTGAAAAACCCACTGTGTTGGCTGCAGGGTGGTGTCAGAGGGGGGAGGGGGCGCAGGGGGGTCGCCGAGATTCCTCGCCGGCTCCCGAGTGTCCCCAGCCACAGCTGCGACAGCCGGTCCAGGTCAGAAAGTCGTGGGGCTCCACAGTCTGATGAATAATGGACGAGGCGTCCCGTACATGCCGACCTCGTGTGCTCTTCTGCTGCCGAGGAACTGAGCAGCAGTCAGCGCATTACGCCATTAAATACCTACCAGGCAACATTAATAGTGACCTCAGACTTGTTTGCAGATTATGCAGTTACTTATAAACTAATCGGGTATGTGATTAGATTCACGACGCCCTTCTACATTTATACTCCTCAAGCCACCCAACGGTGTGTGCCGGAGGGCACTTTACGTGCCACCGTCATTACCTCCCTTTCCTCTTCCAGTCGCGTATGGAAAGCCTCCGTGTGCGCTAGAATCTCTCTAATTTCACATTCGTGATCTCCTCGGGAGGTATAAGTACGGGGAAGCAATATATTCGATACCTCATACAGAAACGCACCCTCTCGAAACCTGGACAGGAAGCTACACCGCGATGCAGAGCGCCTCTCTTGCAGAGTCTGCCACTTCAGTCTGCTAAACATCTCTGTAACGCTGTCACGGTTACCAAATAACCCTGAGACGAAACGCACCGCTCTTCTTTGGATCTTCTCTATCTCCTCTGTCGACCCGACCTGGTACGGATCCCACACTGATGAGCAATACTCAAGTATAGGTCGAACTACTGTTTTGTAAGCCACCTCCTTTGTTGACGGACTACATTTTCTAAGGACCCTCCCAATGAATCTCAACCTGACACCCACCTTACCAACAATTGATTTTATATGATCATTCCACTTCAAATCGTTCCGTACACATACTCCCAGATATTTTACAGAAGTAACTGCTACCAGTGTTTGTTCCGCTATCATATAATCATAAAATGAAGGAGCCTTCTTTCTATGTATTTGCAATACACTACATTTGTCTATGTTAAGGGTCAGTTGCCACTCCCTGCACCAAGTGCCTATCCGCTGCAGATCTTCCTGCATTTCGCTGCAATTTTCTAATGCTGCAACTTCTCTGTATACTACAGCATCATCCGCGAAAGGCCACATGGAATTTCCGACACTAGCTACTAGGTCATTTTTATATATATATATATATATATATATATATATATATATAGTGAAAAGCAATGATCTACTTGGGAGCCTGTATCTAATATTTTCTGGGTCTGATGAACAAATAAAGCGAGTAGAGGCTGAGCTTATTGAACCAGTTAACTTGGGAGAAGGTATCAGGGATCATAAGGCTGTGATAGCATTTATGACAACGTGTCTGACAAAGAATGTTAAGAAAGGTAGGACGATATTTTAGCTTAGCAAAAGTGACAGGATACAAATTTCAGAGTATCTGAGCAGTCAGCCTCGGTGGCGACGACGAAGATGTGGAAAACAAATGGAAAAAATTCTAAGGAATCGTGCAATATGCCCTACACCAATATGTTCCGAGTAAGATCTTAGGGGATGGGAAAGACCCAGCGTTGTACAACAGCCGTGTTAGAAAACTGCTACGTAAACAAAGAGAACTTCACCTCAGATTCAAGAGAAGAAAAACCCTAGCTGACTAAGAAAAGCTGAACGAAGAGAAAATGAGCGTAAGGAGAGCAATGAGAGAAGCGTTCAATGGCTTTGAAAGTAAAACTTTGTGAGCCGATCTGAGTAAAAACCCTAAGAGGGTTTGGTCGCATTTAAAATCGGTAAGTGGGTCCAAATCATCTACTCATTCACTCCGTGACCATACTGGCGCCGAAGAGGAAGATGACACAGAGAAGGCGGAAATACTGAATTCGTTCTTCCAAGACTGTTCCACCGCGAAGATCGCAACACAGTCCCTCCTTACTGTTGTCGTAGGAACGCCAGAATGGCAGATATGGAGATAACCGATCGCGGAACAGAAAAATAATTACAATCACATAGTAGTGGAAAGGGATCAGGACCAGATGACATACCTGCCCTTCTAAAAGTAATTTATCGAATATCGCTCTATCAACGAAGGGTACCTAGCGACTGGAAGAAGGAACAAGTCACTCCCGTTTTTAAGAAGGGCCTAGGACAGATGCACACAATTATAGACCTATATCGTTGACGCTAATGAACTGTAGATTTATGGATTCTATGCTGAATAATTATGGCGTTCATCGAGAAGGAAAATCAACATGGATACAGCAAACAGATATCCCGCGAAACTCAGCTCGCTCTGCTCCTCCGTGACATCCACACTGCCGTACACAATGGCTCTCAGGTTGATGCCGTGTTCCTTGACTTCAATCTCACAACGTCCGACACTGCCGTCTACTGAAAAAAAATACGAGCTTGACAAGTTTCGGAGCAGCCTCCGGAGCAGATTTGCAACTTCCTTGTAGACATAAGACGTCTCTCTTAACGTAAGAAAATCAACAGATATAAAGGTAATTTCCGGTGTACGAAGGAGTGTGATAGGACCGTTACTATTTGCCATACATACAAATGATCTAGTAGGAAGTATCGGATGCTTTCTAAGGCGGTTCGCAGATGATCGGTTGCTTATAACAAAGTAGCAACGCCAGAATTTAGTAGCGAGTAACCTCGAAGAATACGATTTATTGACACATCGACAGCACGGTTTCAGAAAATACCGTTCTTGTGAAACACAACTATCTCTTTATCCTCATGAAGTAATAAGTACTATCGACAGGGGATGTCAAATTGCTTCCAAATTTTTAGATTTCCAGAAGGCTTTCGACACCGTTCCTCACAAGCGTCTTCTAACCAAACTGCGTGCTTACGGAGTATCGCGTCAGTTGTGCGACTGGATTCGTGATTTCCTGTCAGAAAGGTCACAGTTCGTACTAATAGACGGAAAGTTATTGAGTAAAACAGAAGTAATGTCCGGCGTCCCCAGGGAAGTGTTATAGGCCCTCTATTGTTCCAGATCTATATTAACGACATAGGAGACAATCTGAGTAGCCGTCTTACATTGTTTGCAGATGATGCTGTCATTTGCCATCTTGTAATGTCATCAGATGATCAAAACGACTTGCAAAATGATTTAGATAAGATATCTGTATGGTGCGAACAGTGTCAATTGACCCTGAATAAGGAAAAGTTTGATGTTATTCACACGAGTCCTAAAAGAAACCAGCTAAATTTCGATTACGCTATAACCCACACAAATCTGATGGCTGTAAATTCAACTAAATACTTCGGGATTACAATTACAAATAACCTATATTGGAACGATCACATAGATAATATTGTCAATAGAGCAAACCAAAGACTGCGACTCATTGGCAGAACACTTAGAAGGTGCCACAGGTCTACTAAAGAGACTGCTTACACCACGCTTGTCCGCCTTATTCTGGAGTATTGCTGTGCGGTGTGGGATCCGCGTCAGGTGGGACTGACGGATGACATCGAAAAAGTACAAAGAAGGGCGGCTCGTTTTGTATTATCGCGAAATAGGGGACATAGTGTCACAGACATGATACGTGAATTGTAGTGGCAATCATTAAAACAAAGGCGTTTTTCGTTGCGACGGGATCTTCTCATGAAATTTCAATCACCAGTTTTCTCCTCCGATTGCGAAAACATTCTGTTGGCAGTGTCAACATAGGGAGAAATGATCATCACAATAAAATAAAGAAAATCAGGGCTCGCACATAAAAATTTAAGTGCTCGTTTTTCCCCCGCGCCGTTCGAGAGTGGAACGGTAGAGAGAGAGCTTGAAGGTGGTTCATTGAACCCTCTGCCAGGCACTTTATTGTAAATAGCAGAGTAATCACGTACATGTAGATTTGCAGATTGACCTCCAGGGAAATGATGAATAGTGCAGGGTCTGGTAGGTGACACTGAACGTAAATAAATGTAACACATTGCGCATACATGGGAAAAGTAATCCACTACTGTATAGCTACACTGTTGATGAGAAACCACAAGAAACAGTATCTGCTGTAAAATATCTAGGAGTAACTATTCGGAGCTGAGAGAGACTTAACCTGTGACCAGTTCATAATTTTGCAGTGAACTACAATTACAATTTTATGTCAGCCAGGAAAATGTTTGAAAAGTAATACTGAACCTATGACCAATTTATGATTGTAGAGTGAATATTAATAGTAATGTTATAAAGACCACTCAGTTTGACTAAGCCCTGAAGATAGTACTGTGTATCGTTATCTGTCATATTTATGCAAGTAGTTTGTTCTGCTCTAGCTGTCAACTCCAAACTTAGCGTTAACATATGCAGATGTCAGAGTTCATTGCACTCGCGTGTGGCAAAATATAGGTTGTGTTTGTCCGTTAAAGTTACTCATAACTACTTTCTTAAATAAAGATGTTAATCATTCTCATGCCTAATTAGGCTGGCAACTGTTTTTTTTTTATTCTTTGAACAGTGTGGATAAGTAAATTATTGTTTGTTACTGTTTGAATATTTACGTAATTCTGACTTTCACTTCCGATTAGCGAAGTCCGTTAGGTACAACACGGTCAACATAACAAAATTCCTCTCAGAGGGTAACACTGCTCTGTTGCGTTATACCATAATTGCTTTAACAAGATAGTTTTAATTTACAACCTGTCTCGAAGTTTAAGGTTGTGGTATAGCAGTAGCGGACGGGAGTGTTATAGGTTCAATGCTAGGAGACTGCGGCGAAGTGCTGCAAGGCTGTTAGAGGGTCGAAAATTGGTATACACTCTAACATTTGGCGATGGTCATAAACAAACGTAATATATTGCACACAAACAGGAGAAGAGATCGATCTCACTGTCTGCGATAATTTGCTGATAACCGTTCGACGTGCCTACCCTGGAACTATGACATAAAACTCGCTGTAGGGAAAGCTAATGCCAGGCTACAATTTTAGCCTCATACCACTGCCTCTAGTGCGACGGAAGATGTTACCTGATATTGTAAACTTTTCCTACGATCCTGCCCCTTTCTATAATTACACATATTTCTTCCACTGCGAATATCTCCTCATTTCCCATCAAACCAGTCCACTTAATTTACTGCATCTTCCTGTAACACATATCAAACACTGCAGTTCTCTTCCTTTTCCGGTTTATCCGAAGTTGGTGATCCACTTCCATATAATACTGTGCTCCACAGACATACATTCGCAGAAATTTTTGTCTCAAATTTGACGCCAGTCGACTTCTTCTGCTGCAGGATGGTTTCTTTGCCAGTGTTAGCATGCTTTTATGTCCTCCTTCCTTCGTTCGTCATACATTCCTTATATTAATTAACTACATAATTTTCGATTTTGATGCTAATTTTATAGCGAGTCTTCCCTTTGCTCCTCTTCGATATTTCTTTGATTTACTCTCGTTTCATATTCTGCACTCATTAAACTGCTGATTTCTTTCATCAGATCATTTAACTTTTATTCACATTTATTTTTAATCCTATTGTTTCTGTATTCCTATTTATCACTTTGGCCGGCCGCCGTGGCCGAGCGGTTTTAGTCGCTTCAGTCTGGAGCCGCGCGACCGCTACGGTCGCAGGTTCCAATCTTGCCTCGGGCATGGCTGTGTGTGATGTCCTTACCTTAGTTAGGTTTAAGTAGTTCTAAGTCTAGGGTTCAAAAATGGTTCAAATGGCTCTGAGCACTATGCGACTTAACTGCTGAGGTCATCAGTCCCCTAGAACTTAGAACTACTTAAACCTAAGGACATCATACACATCCATGCCCAAGGCAGGATTCGAACCTGCAACCGCAGCGCCTAGAACCGCTCGGCCAATCTGGCCGGCTAAGTCTAGGAGACTGATGGCTTCAGATGTTAAGTCCCGCCGTGCTTAGAGCCATTTGAACTACTTTTCATCACCTTGGGCTGATTTCATCTATACGGGGTGCTCAGAAGCAGACTCAAAAGCTTGTAAGAATGTTGAGGGGTAGGTTATGCTGAGAGGTAATTATTAAGAAAAAAAAATCGACGCTGTGAACATTTTTACAATTTAGTTAACATTGAAGTTAGTCATTCAGTTCGTTCCATGTGCAAATGTCTCAAATGTGTTGTTGCCAAACGTGTTCTGGGTTCGGTTAGCTGAAACCGAACAAAAAAAAGAAAATATGAGAATCAGCACAACCTATTCTGTAACAAACTTACAAGCTGAATCTTTCTGGCAGATTATAACTGTGTGGCGGACAGAGACTCAAACTCGCAGGCCTTTGCCTTTCGCGGGGAAGTGATCTACCATCCGAGCACTTGCCCTCGAAAGGCAAATGTACCGAGTTCGAGTCTCGGTCCGGCACACAGTTTTAATCTGCCAGGAAGTTTCATTTCAGCGCACACTCCGCTGCAGAGTGAAAATCTCATTCTGGAAACATCCCCCAACCTGTGGCTAAGTCATGTCTCCGCAATATCCTTTCTTTCAGGAGTGCTAGTTTTGCAAGGTTCGCAGGAGTGTTTCTGTGAAGTTCTGAAGGTAGGAGGCGAGGTACTGGCAGATGTAAAGGTGTGAGGACGGGTCGTGAGTCGTGCTTGGGTAGCTCAGATGGTAGAGCACTTGCACGCGAAAGGCAAAGGTCCCGAGTTCGAGTCTCGGTCCAGCACACAGTTTTAATCTGTTCACTCCGCTGCAGAGTGAAAATCTCATTCTGGAGATTACAAACTGTTCAGATTGGTTCTCTCCATCCTGTATCTACGACAGATAACGTAGGTAGGAGAGGGCTACTTTGTACAGCTCGTTATGTTAGCAGTGTGTTCACCGGTTTTGCATAATCTCCGTGTTACAGAACTGTTACTATACAACGATCGTACTGCATTAATGAGATGTATTGGGACGCCTCGTCTAGTTAAAATATCCCTCAGCAGATGCAACTTCTTCCGTTTCATAGTTATCGTTTTTCCAGCAACCTAAACGATAAGTAATACAATATGACCCCTGAAGATGAAGCCGGTGTTCGAAACCAGTTTGGAAAATTAAATTGTCAAGCTTAGGGACAGGTCCATTAGTGCGTCGCCTAATGTACAGACAGTAAAATAGTCCTACCTAGCTATTACGGGTAAAATAACGCAGTCCATTTTGTTTCACATTTATTTCAAACGTGGTCGAGTTAAACGATAGGCACGTTTAAGAAGCAATTGTAATTTTATGTTGGGGTATTTTTAATCTTGTAATTTTGGATGTAATCGAGAGCGAACTGTGAAACTGTGTCACGCCTCGTTGGAGACGCGGAGTGTATAATCTTTCTGGCGTCTGTGATCAAGTTGCCAGCACTTGGAAACACGCTAACTGTAACTGTTTGGAATGTTTATAGCTAAGGAGTCATTATACACCCGCCGAGAAGCAAAGAGCAGAGCAGAATGCAACGGTCTAATCTGAATTTGATGTCAGAATTTAGCTTCGCGTCGGCGCCGGAGCTATTAACGACGTAGCACTTATGTAGATGGACTCTCTCCGTGGACGAGGTCGCTCCTGCGGCCACAGGAGGTCATCCGCGACTTGGAAGAATCTTGGCGCCGGAAGAATATTTCATCATGGTAATGTGGGTAGTAAAAACTGAAGGGGTGGAGTACATTTATTCAGCACCAGAGTGTGCACCTCGTCCTGGGCGCGCAAACTGCGATACGGGGGACGTACGAAAATATGGAAACACTAAAACGTAAGACATTATCATGACTATTGCGGGGCAGGAAAGCCATTTGGATTCAAAACAGCTTCCAGTCATCTCTGAATGGATAAGTACAGGTTCGGTATGGTTTTCAAGGGAACCTTATACCATTATCAAAGAAAAATAATATGTTCAGGAAATGATGATAGAGGTGGAGAGCGATCAAGCACCCTTCTCTGCAAAGTCGACCACAATACCTCAAAAATACTGAGATGTAGTGAACGTGATGGACAAGGAAGATGTGACTATTCATTCTCGCGGTCACAGAAACAGCGTAGGACGGTGCGAGCTGTTTGAACAGGGCTGTTGCAGTCTTGAAACTCATCATCATCATCATCATCATCATCATCATCATTGGTGAACAAACATTGTACAGTAGGATAAAACTGATCAGCCAAAACTGCCACATAATACTTGGCAGTAATGAGACCAACTTTCTAGTATCCTCGTCAGAGAAGGCAGCCGCCTGTGCTCTCCGCCAATTCTCAACGCTAATCTGCAGTTCCTCGTCTGCGCCAAAATGTTGTCTTCATAGGCAGCAGTTCATGTGACCAGAGATGAACAGCAGAGGGAGCCAAGTCCAGGTTGTATGGTAGGTCATCAAAAATTCCCGTCGAAAACACCGGAGGAGCATCTTCACCGCACGTGCAGTGTATTGCTTAGGTAATGAAAGAGGAACTGTATGACACGTTATGTACGATTTTCAGTGCCTGTGTTATTCTGATGATGATACACTCCTTTCACTCTTGGGACTATGCTGGTGGTGTAATAGTCCCCTCAACAGAGACCGAAAAAGGTCGAAAGTCGGTAATAGTTCATGTAGTCGGAAATTCTGTTTCAGTGGCAGAAGGGAGTGAGACAACAAAGATACTGGATACTTTGAGTGTGAGAGATGGGATGCGTTTGAAGGTCACATTTGCACATTTTTCTTGAGTAAATTGAAAACTACGGGCTCTGAGAAAATCGTATCCTAGTACAAAATTTAAGTACATTTAATTTCTTACGATGGGGTCCTGTTGTGTAGGACTTAAGAGTTTTTCACGTAGCAAGCGAAAGAATGTGAATATCTCGCGTGAGGATTTTGAAGGCCACGTATAACATTCCGTGTTGCGTAAAACGACATCAGTAGGGACGGTAGAATCGCCCTGGATAAGAACATATCGCACATTAAAACATCAAAGAGAGGAAGCTTATGAATCACGTACAAGGTGACAGTGATTGAACTATATGAAATAAAATCGTCGTAAGGTCTGAATGGTTTGCGTTAGGACGTTCAAACTGCACGGTTGGCCGCGGGACATAATGGGACTTAGTGTGGGAATGCGCGTGGTTTGGTTTCGCCACGAATCCCACTTTCACTTGGTTGGGTTCGTCCAGTAAGCAAAATTAGCACATTCGCGGGAGTGAGCATCAGCATTTCGCAATCGAGAAGCCTCTCCATCCTCAACGGGTGACTGTGTGGCGTGCAGTGTCCAGTCACGGAATAATCGTTGCGATATTACTTTATGGCACTGTGACTGCCGAACGGTACGTGAAGGTTTTGGAAGATGATCTTATTCCTATTATCCAAAGTGGTCGAGGTAGAGAGGATACAAAATGTACACTGGCAATGGCTAGGAAAGCACTTCTGAAGAAGAGAAATTTGTTAACTTCATGTGTAGATTTAAGTATAAGGAAGTCATTTCTGAAAGTATTTGTATGGAGTGTAGCCATGTATGGAAGTGAAACGTGGACGATAAATAGTTTCGACAAGAAGATAATAGAAGCTTTCGAAATGTGGTGCTGCAAAAGAATGCTGAAGATTAGATGGGTAGATCATATAACTAATGTGGAGGTATTGTTTAGAATTCGAGAGAAGAGAAATTGGTGCCGCAACTTGATCGCTTGGTAGGACATATTCTGAGGCATCAAGGGATCACCAATTTAGTATTGGAGGGCAGCGTGGAGGGTAAAAATCGTAGAGGGAGACCAAGAGATGAATACACTAAACAGATTGAGAAGGATGTAGGTTGCAGTAGGTACTGGGAGATGAAGAAGCTTGCACAGGATAGAGTAGTATGGAGAGCATCAAACCGGTCTCTCGGCTGAAGACCACAACAACAACATCGAAAGTCACCCCGATTTCGACAAGATGTGGTTCATGGAAGGCTGAGCTCGACCTCATCGGAGCAGGAGAGTGTTTGATGTCCTGGAAGAGCAGTTCGCAGTCTGGCTCTGGGGTAGCCGGAGGCCGCTGGAATGGGCCTCGAATAGCCGCCATGTTGTCCGTATCTGAACACATGCGACTTCTTTTTGTGGGGTTGTATTATAGGCAAGATGTACAGCAATAACCCCAAAACTATTGCCGAGCTGCAAAAAGCCGTTCAGGAGGTCATCGACAGCATCGTTGTTCTGACACTACAGCGGGTCATGCAGAATTTCGCTATTCGTCTGCGTCACATCATCGCCAATGATGGCAGCTATATCGAGCATGTCATACCGTGAATCCGAATTCTGTAGTGCCGTTTACGTGTTGAATGAAGCGTGCGCGTACCGTAGTTTGTAACAAATTTACATTTTTCTTTCATGTAGTTCAATAATTGTCACCCTTTACATGCGTCCAGAGACATGATTCACTGTCTCACTGACGTGAGATAAAGCAACGCCCAACACCTATGTGTGGATGTGGCGACCATTTCTATCACTAGACGGCGAAAACAGTGTGCGGTTTACGGTCTCACTTGCACGTTGCCTTTTTAATGGCAACAAAAGACAACAAAAACCTGATTTTCTATAGAGGTTACTTTAAAAGATTCATTCGTTTTCAAAGCTCTGTATTTTCCTAAGCATTATACACTCCTGGAAATTGAAATAAGAACACCGTGAATTCATTGTCCCAGGAAGGGGAAACTTTATTGACACATTCCTGGGGTCAGATACATCACATGATCACACTGACAGAACCACAGGCACATAGACGCAGGCAACAGAGCATGCACAATGTCGGCACTAGTACAGTGTATATCCACCTTTCGCAGCAATGCAGGCTGCTATTCTCCCATGGAGACGATCGTAGAGATGCTGGATGTAGTCCTGTGGAACGGCTTGCCATGCCATTTCCACCTGGCGCCTCAGTTGGACCAGCGTTCGTGCTGGACGTGCAGACCGCGTGAGACGACGCTTCATCCAGTCCCAAACATGCTCAATGGGGGACAGATCCGGAGATCTTGCTGGCCAGGGTAGTTGACTTACACCTTCTAGAGCACGTTGGGTGGCACGGGATACATGCGGACGTGCATTGTCCTGTTGGAACAGCAAGTTCCCTTGCCGGTCTAGGAATGGTAGAACGATGGGTTCGATGACGGTTTGGATGTACCGTGCACTATTCAGTGTCCCCTCGACGATCACCAGTGGTGTACGGCCAGTGTAGGACATCGCTCCCCACACCATGATGCCGGGTGTTGGCCCTGTGTGCCTCGGTCGTATGCAGTCCTGATTGTGGCGCTCACCTGCACGGCGCCAAACACGCATACGACCATCATTGGCACCAAGGCAGAAGCGACTCTCATCGCTGAAGACGACACGTCTCCATTCGTCCCTCCATTCACGCCTGTCGCGACACCACTGGAGGCGGGCTGCACGATGTTGTGGCGTGAGCGGAAGATGGCCTAACGGTGTGCGGGACCGTAGCCCAGCTTCATGGAGACGGTTGCGAATGGTCCTCGCCGATACCCCAGGAGCAACAGTGTCCCTAATTTGCTGGGAAGTGGCGGTGCGGTCCCCTACGGCACTGCGTAGGATCCTACGGTCTTGGCGTGCATCCGTGCGTCACTGCGGTCCGGTCCCAGGTCGACGGGCACGTGCACCTTCTGCCGACCACTGGCGACAACATCGATGTACTGTGGAGACCTCACGCCCCACGTGTTGAGCAATTCGGCGGTACGTCCACCCGGCCTCCCGCATGCCCACTATACGCCCTCGCTCAAAGTCCGTCAACTGCACATACGGTTCACGTCCACGCTGTCGCGGCATGCTACCAGTGTTAAAGACTGCGATGGAGCTCCGTATGCCACGGAAAACTGGCTGACACTGACGGCGGCAGTGCACAAATGCTGCGCAGCTAGCGCCATTCGACGGCCAACACCACTGTTCCTGGTGTGTCCGCTGTGCCGTGCGTGTGATCATTGCTTGAACAGCCCTTTCGCAGTGTCCAGATCAAGTATGGTGGGTCTGACACACCGGTGTCAATGTGTTCTTTTTTCCATTTCCAGGAGTGTATGTAGAAACGTGATTAAGGCATGAACAGAAGCGTAAACTCACCAAGTCTGCGTTTTGCACCTTACAGCTGCTCTGTCAATATCCCTCTAATCAAACGACATACGTCTAAACGGTAAACAAGTTCGTTCCGTACCTTATGTAGCAATATGCTGCCAATGGTCATAACAGCTACAGTAATGCGTCCTCTGAGCTGTTCCAATGTTCTTGGCAGTGAGGGCACGTAACCACGGCCCTTGGTGTGTCCCCAAAGGAGAGAGTTACACGACGTTACGCCAACGATATTGGGGGGTACAAGGGAAGAGAGCCACATCATCTTCACCTCCACGCCCAATCTAGCGAAGCGGAAGTTTGTCCTTTAGGTAGCTGCGAACATCGAGGCTCCAGTGAGGGGTGCCCGTCTTGTTGCAAGACGAAATTCTCGGAATCAGCACTCGACTATGGAGACAACCACGTCCGCAACATATGAAGGTAAGTGGTATCGGTTACAGTCTTGGCAAAGAAGAAAAATGTCCCAAACAGCTCCGTCTCTGACACTCGGCAGAAAACATTGTCTTCGGCAAATCTCGTTCATGCGCCAAAGCTCAATGAGGATTTTCAGTCCCCCACATTCTCACATTGTGGTGATTAATCTTTCAAAATACATGAAAGATTGCTTCGTCGATGAATGTTTGCTTGGAGGCAGGTAATTATTGGCCGAATTTAATAATAATAATAATGAAATAATAAGCAACAAGTTGCCTAAAAGAAATTTAATTTCTTTACCGGATTCGGGCACTTAGTGCCGTTCTTCACATGGTTATGCCTACTGCATTATTTGTGAGTGTCAGTAATAAAGTGCATGCAGCACAATGACTTGGTCCTAGAACATATACGCTTGTGCAAGAAATAATAAAATACTGTGTGCATTCAATATTGTATTACTCATTACTCCTGCGTATATGTTTTAGGGCCATGGAATTTCGCTGTAGGCACTTTATTATTGACACTCGCAAACAACCCGATAAGCGTGACCTTCTGAAGAAGAACACTTTGTACCCGAAACCGATAGAGAAATTTCTTTTATGCAGTTGGTTGGTTATTATCTCATTATATATTATTACAGTTGGTGAAGATGGATAAAATACTATACCGAATTAAAAAATTTAAAATGCAGCCACAGTACTCATTAAGAGGTACATTCTTACGTTAAGGATTAAACACTCTAAGTGTTAAAGTAAAAAATGGGCAGAAAGTTGCCCAAAGTTTACTCATCTACAGTCCGAGAATGATTTAACTTAACAACTTCCTGGTAACTTTGCACACAATTCCAACCCTTTCCGAATTTTTTTTTTTTTTACAGATTCTCTCACAAATCAATGAAAGCAAAGCAGTCTATCGCTTAACAGCTTATTTGCTATTCATGCAGTAAAACTTCATTACATTTATCACTGTAGTGACTTCTCATTCTATTGGCTACCCATTTTGCAGACACTGCTCACACATACCGCTGAATGCACCTGCAAAATTACACAACTGTAGGTCACATAGCTCAGAAGATATGACGGCATAAGCACTAATTAGGATGAAAGACTAAATAATTTTCTTAAAATGGAGTTCCATTCTTTAGACTTTTGAGTATCAGATGTGGCAATTACTGGTATCACCATCTATGAAGATCTGTGGACTCAAACAAGGGGCACTGGGGCACTTACAGATCTTGTTAGATACTAAGACAAATGAATATCTTCAACATTTCGAGGGCCTGTCAGCAACTGTATAAATATTAATTTTAATAATGAACAGCCTCAGTTGCACCGTCTACCTAGAAATTTACCTAGGTTTCAGTCGGCATAACCCGACCTTCTTCAGAATAACAGTATCTATCGATGACCACTATGGACAAACTGTTATTCTGAAGAAGGTCGGGTTATTCCGACTGAAACCTAGGTAAATTTGTAAGTAAACGGTGCAACTGAGGCTGTTCATTATTAAAATTTAAATTAATAAGACAAATGACACCTACTGAATGTAGTAGCAGATAAGATATTCAGCAGAGAATGTGGAAAACAGTTAGGAAATAAAGGCATGTTTAGAGAAAACGCAGTTCTATGAGACGGTGCTGAAGCGAATACTGTGAATGCAATGTATAGCACTGAGGTTTCACTTGCGACACCGTTAACTTTAAAACAGAGGTTCGCTGTATAGCTGCACCGCATGGCAATGAGAGACAGGATACTGGTGTTTAGCAAGCATGACAAACTCCAGTTTGCTATGGGGGTTCCACTAGTAGTATAGACCAGTCAATGAACTACATCGTGCCCACTTCCATTTACCATGACGCCTTGTGATATTGTGTAAACTAGTATTTTGTTGATCAGGCAACGGAGTGGAAGTGTGCAGATGTTAGAGATAAGAAACGAAGCGAGTACGTGTCCATTGTTGAGGGTTGCCCTAAGTAGGAATCAAGGGGCCGCTGTTAGGTCACTGCTGCACTGGTTTCCTTCCTTTCCAGTGTAGCCCCACAAGTACCACGAGTTTGATAATGGAGGCGCTGCAGTCACTTTCTATCCTCTGATTCGTTCCCTATTACTACAGTGTGCAGGAGCGCAAAGCAGTTCACTAGAGCTGAGTGCACTATCTTCCAGTGTAGCACTGATAGTGTGAAGGAGATTGACTCTCGATATCAGATGAACTCTAACGAATCCGTGTTTCGTGAGACTGGGGAGTGATGCATTGTATATAATTGTAAATTTGCTTCATAAGAGGAAGAGCGATGTGTGGAAAAAGGTCACACATCAGACGGGGGAACAACAGTGTTCACGCAATACAAATAAATAATATGTTCATGTCTCAAAATTTTTATACGGTTATATACATGTAAATACAAATACATACGTACACATGTACTATTATTATTCTCGGTTATTCTCCTTTAGGAGAGCATGTGAACTTACGCCAATCACCGCTGACAATAGCGGCGTTGAGCGCCCATAAGCTCCTTTTTAAGGCAGTTACATTTTCATTCCGTTTTATTTTTCTTGTTTCCTTTTCTTCCCAAAACCTCTTCGTAAATTCACTATATTTTTTCTTCCTGTTATCTGTCCATTTCTTCTCTGTTGTTCCTTTCATTGAGGCCTGTTTAAGTTTCTTGCTATTTATTTTACTTCTGAATTGTTTCCTGTCCTCAGTTTCTTCTTTTTTTGTAATTTTCTGTGGTTCCAAGTCTTGTCGTGTTTCTTTTATCCAACTAATCTCTAACTTGAATGCATTAACGAAGTTAAAAATTTTCTTACTGAGCCTCTCTTTGTTAGTCCATAAAACTGTAGGCCTCTTTTCCTAAATTTATCTGTTACGTTTTGCGTGTGTCCCCTGAGCCCCTTTAAAGACCGTTTGACCCAAGTTACAGCTCTATGAACAGCGCCATAGATGTTTCTAAAAATTAATTTATGTCATCCTAATTCTTTGATGACTGCTGCATTCAAGGCTTTTCGTAAAGCGGCCGTCCTGTAGCGTCGCAGTTTTCCATTTGAGATAGAGTTATTTTTGTTTTGTTTTAGTCCATGTCAGTTTGTACACTTTTCGTAGTCTGAATATTGTTTGTGCATTGGAGATTGTATTCAGTCCTCTGGGTTGAATGATTTCTCCTAAGTACTTTAAGAGGGTCACCTGAGAGGTTTTTTCCATACCGTGTTTTCGATAGGAGCTTTCAGTTTGATTTAGTGTCCATATATTTTTGTACGAATATGGGAGTTCTGTGTTTTACAAACCTCCCCCCCCCCCTCCACACCCACCCACACAAGGAACAGAAGAAAGAATACAAGCTGGGAGAACTTTCAATATAAAAAAAAACTACAAAAAAATGGCAGGAATTTTTGAGACTACAGAAGAGTTCATCCAGGGCAATACGAAGAGAAAATCGTAGATATGGTATAAGCCGGCTTAAAGAAGTTGAACGAGAATTTATCAAGAAAAACACCAGAAACTTTTACAGAATTTTCAAAGAAAACCTCACAGGGTATCAACCATTTAAACTGTACTTTCGCAGGACTAATGGATAACTGAAAACCAACCCTAAAAATAAATGTCAAATTTTAGCTAAATATTTTCACTCACTTCTCAACTGCGAACCTCCGACAGAACAAATAGATTTCGAAGAACCCACATCCAATACCGATTAAAATAAACCGTCACTTAAAGAGGTAAAGGAAAAAATCAATTCTTTGAAGAACAGCAAGTCTCCAGGGGAAGACGAAATCATAGCAGAAGTATGGAAATTAAATGACAATAATCTCACACAAGCAACCCACAGAATTATATCAAACATTTTGGAAACTGAACAAATACCTGCTGAAAGAGACTGTGCATTAATTCACCCTCTCCACAAAAAAGGTGCAAAAACCGATCAAAATAATTACAGAGGAATTTCACTGCTCCCCGTAATATACGAAATTCTTTCATAGGCCATGTTTAACAGACTAGAAGAACAAGCGGACCAGTTAATAGGGAAGTATCAGGCAGGGTTTCGCAAAGGTCGATCTTGCATCGAACAGACATGGAACTTAAAAACAATTTTGCAAATGAGAAGATGTAAAAATACTGTGGTACCTTTTGTCGATTCTAAACTGGCTTACGATTCAGTGGATAGTCAAACATTATTCCAAGCTTTAGAGGAGTTAAGGATTGACAGGAAAACAAGGTCAGTTATTCAACAGGCATTAACAGATATAACCTCCAAAGTTAAATTCATGGGAGAAACATCAGAAACATTTCATATTCATACTGGTGTTTGCGAAGGAGATGGAATGTCACCCTTCTATTTAACATGGTTCTGGAAAAAATTGTAATGACATGGGACAAGGAAATAAAAGGAATTCAGCTTGGGATTAAAAAAGAGCAAAGAATCGGGGTGAAGTGTCTGGTTTTAGCGGATGGTCTTGCGATTCTAACGAACAATAGAGAGGAAGCCAAACTTGCATTGGAAAAACTACACGAAAGCTCACAGAAAACTGGGCTACAAATCTGCTACGAGAAAACACAGTATATGGAAAACAAACCTGTAGATAATCTCCCCATTACTACTCAGTACGGGAAAATGGCACAAGTTGCCCACTTCAGATATCTGGGAGAGAGAATCGCACCGTCAGGACTGAACTCAATAGCCAATAAAGAGATAATCTCCAGATTACAAAAAGTATATAAGCTTATTTGGAATCACTATAATAAGAAATCTATTTCTGTCAATGCGAAACTAAGGCATCACAACACAGTATTCCTACCAGAAGCACTTTATGCTGCAGAAACTACAGTGATTCATGGTCATACGAATATGAGAGGGACTGAAAAGCAGGAAAGAAAAATTCTGAGGAAAATATATGGACCAGTGTTTTGGGAAGGAATTTGGATGAAGAGGCCAACTAGAGAGATTTAAAAGGACCTAGAAACAATAACAGACACATTTAGAAAGAATTCCAACGTAGCGTCCGCGGTTAACCGACCGCTTTCCACGAAGTGGGGCCGGGGCTGTTCCTGAGCAGAGTAACGTAGCTTGACAAGGTACCTCGGTACTTTAGCATTTTATATTTGACCGTGCCTTATTCTGTCATGTATTAGTTTATTTTATTGTTCTGAAGAAGGCTAGATTACTCTAGCTGAAGCCTGGGTAAGGACCAGCAACATTTTGCAACTGAGGCGGATTTTTGACATATTAATTTATCACAGTTGCTGACAGGGCTGCAAGATGTTGAAAATTCTTAGAAAGAGAAGGATGAAATTTTATGGAAATATCAGCAGGATGAATAAAACCAGGCTCACAAGGCAAATCTTTGAGATAGTAAACAAGAGCAAAAACAAGACAGACGATCACTGAAATAAAAAAGACATTAAAGAATTGGGAATCACACAAGACAACAGACACAATAGAGAACAGTTTGGAAACATTCTAAAGAGACACACACTCAAACAAGAACACACGGAGAACAGAAAGGGAAAAATATATTCAAATTTCGTGGCCCTGTCAGCAACTGAGTAAATATTAATTTTAATTTTAATAATTGACAGCCTCAGTTGCGCCGTTTACCTAGAATTCAGTCGGGATAACCCAAGCTTCTTCAGAATAACAGTAACTACCGTTTGTCCATAGTGGACATCGTCAAGCTAAAACTGCAAATCCATAAATTCTCGTCAGACTATAAAACGTAACTGGAAACTTATCTGGAACTGTCTCGGCCCCACTTCGCGACCGCGATGCGGCAGCCACGAGTGCTGTACTGGAACTCGAGAAGGTTGGGTTATCCAGACTGAAGCCTAGGTAAATTCTAGGTAAACGGTGCAACTGAGGCTGTCAATCATTAAAATTAGAACGGGAAAAAGATGGTCGGAAGAACGCAAGAGAGAACAAAGTAAAGCTAAGAACAGAATTTTGAAGAACGAAGAAATAAGAAGAAATCATGACTACTCAAGTTTAATCGCTCTCTTAAAAGGGAATAATGGAAAAAAATTATATATAGGAGAGCCCTAAGAGCCATCAGGCTCATTTTGTCTAGTGTTTCCGCAGGTATTTATAATCTCATTTTTGCAATGTATTAGTTGGAGTCATCCCAAATACCGTTTATCACGTCTTACATGCCACGCCCAATGTCGATGGAAAACATCAGATCGTTTTCTATTAAAAACAAGATGGTTTTTAAAATGGAATTTTACAGGTGCGCCCATCAGGGCGCTCAGAAAAGCCTAGTGCGGTACTAGTTTTATCGAGCTATGTTAACAGAGACAGTAAAATACGAAGAATAACCAGTACTGCAGCAGCGACTGAACAGCGCTGCTTGTTTGCTGGCAGCAGTCAGCGCAGCTCAGCGAGGTACCGTGACTGCTGGAGTACTGTAAGTCTTCGAGTTCTGATATCCCTGTTAAAGCGTATCAATGAACCGAAAATCGCATTAGCGTAACTTGGGACAGCTCTATAGAATGGACACCTAAAATTCCTATTTAAAAACCATTTTATTTGCAACGGAAACAAGCCGATGCTTACCACCGAGGCTGGGTGTCGCATATGAGACGTGATGTGCAGTGTTTGTTTTGGTTGACTCTAGCTATATACTGCAAAACCGAAATTGTAAGTATTTACCGAAACACCACACAAAATCCGTCTGACCACTTTTAGGAGAGATATAAACATGTATATAGATCAATAAAATTCTGCTGGGTTTGAGGCCGCATTGTCATTTGTAAAATTCCGACGTTTCGGCGACTGTTGCAAGGCGCCTTCCTCAGGATGTATTGTTAGCTGTTAGCGATACACCCTGAGGACGGTGCCTTCACCGAAACGTCGGAATTTTACAGATGGCAATGCGGCCTCAAACCCAGAAGAATTTTATTGACTGTGACAACGGCCGCGAAAGTCTACGTTTACGTGTACATAGATAATTACCCCCCCCCCCAAACACACACACACATATATAAATATAATACATTCTTGTTTACTCGTCAAGTTCCGTAGGGCCATTTTGAGGAGCAAATCTCCAAGGCCATGGCACATGTCAGGCAGGACATGAAATTACAATTTAACAGATAAAAACAAATGTTTATGAACCCGAAAAAAATCCGTAAGTTTAAGTAAACGCAATCAAGAATACAACAAGAATCGGCTTAATTTTTTCAAGAAACTCCTCTACACAACAGAAGGAGTGACCCATGAGGAAACTCATCAGTTTTTAATTTGAATGCGCGTGGATTACTGCTAAGATTTTCGAATTCGAGCGGTAGCTTATCGAAAATGGATGCAGCAGTATACTGCACACCTTTCTGCACAAGAGTTAAGGAAGTCCGATCCAAATGCAGGTTTGATTTCTACCGGGTATTAACTGAGTTAAAGCTGCTTATTCTTGGGAATAAGCTAATATTGTTAACAATAAATGACAGTAAGGAATATGTATATATTGAGAGGCCAGTCTCAAAAATACCCAGACTCGTGAACAGGAGTCGACAACCGCCCGTTTCTGAGCCAAAAATATCCTTTTAGAATGGGAACAGTTACCCCAAAATATAATACCATACGACATAAGCGAATGAAAATAAGGAAAAATGGCTCTGAGCACTATGGGACTCAACTGCTGAGGTCATTAGTCCCAAAATAAGGAAAGTAGACTAACTTTCGTGTCGAACGATCACTCACTTCAGATACCGTTCGAGTAGTAAAAATGGCAGCATTAAGTCTTTGAACAAGATCCTGAGCGTGGGATTTCCGCGACAGTTTATTGTCTATCTGAACACCTAGAAATCTGAACTGTTCAGTTTCACTAATCATATACCTATTCTGTGAAATTAACGCACAGAAAACTCTACAAAACACAGCGAGCGAACGTTTTCAAAAGTGTATAAAATCGTTATTTCGCCACAAACAGCACGAAACAACGCTGAAAACTGTTAAATTTAACAACTGTACAACAGAGCACAAATAACTTTGTCAGTACTTAGCTTTATAACCGCTACAGCTACAACTGCACGCCGCGAAAGGTAAACACACAACTGAGGCGAGAGGCTTGGACGAAGGACGTAAGCACACTCACGAATAACATACCACTCGAATCAATAACACAGGAAGAAAGACTGAGGTTAATAAATATCCACCAATAAGCTACTTTTACAGCAAATATTAACACAAATAATTTTGAAATATGTAACGGAAGACTAAAACTTTAAATATTGACGAGCAATTTCAACAGCAACCCAGCACACTGACGTCACACCCATATATATATATATATATATATATATATATATATATATATACAGGGTGACAACTGCCACTGGTTAGAACGACGTCAAATTGCAACGGAATATTATTGGAGAAGGGGAAAACGTACGGCAGAAGAAAAAGAAATAGTTACAAAATGTAGCAATAGATGGTGCTGTGAGCATCATAATTTAATATTGGTCGTCTACAAATCGCAAATGAATCATACAACAATGCCTAAGTTGTGCGTTTGACGTTAACCAAACTGTACTACTCGGTGTGCATGGGTGTACAGGTGTGATACTCTTAGTTACATAAGCCCATCAACCATGACAAGGTCATATCACATCGGGTGGGAAAAATCGGGTTTTAATTGTCCTGAGGCCAAAAACTGCATAAAAAGCATCACTCACATCGGTTTTTAATTGTCCTGAGGCCTAAAACCGCAATAAAAGCATCAATCAAAATCATATCGGATTATTAATTTCCGTGTGACTGGAGCAAAACATGTTCAATATGCTGTCCACCTTTTCTGCAACAAGTTGAAATCGAGAAACAGCATGTTCTACAACTGGGGTCACGTTCAGAATGTGTTGCGCAAAGCGTGCCTTCAATGTAGCTAAGTTTGCAACCGGAACACTGAACACAACATCTTCCATATAGCCCCACAGACATAAGTCACACGATCAAAATCAGGTGTTCGGGATGGCCAGGTTCAAATGGCTCTGAGCACGATGGGACCTGACATCTGAGGTCATCAGTCCCCTAGAACTTAGAGCTACTTAAACCTAACTAACCTAAGGACATCACACACAGCCATGCCCGAGGCAGGATTCGAACCTGCGACCGTAACAGCAGCGCGGTTGTGGACTGAAGTGCCTAGAACCGCTCGGCCACAACGGCCGGCGGCGGATGGCCAGGCTGTAGGGGGAAAGAAAAAAAATGAATGAGCCGAGAGGCCCCCATTCGGGGAAGTTCGGCCGCCAACTGCAAGTCTTATTTCATTCGACGCCACATTGGACGACTTGAGTGCCGGTGATGAGGATGAAATTATGATCAGAACAACACAACACCCAGTCCCCAAGCGGAGAAAATCTCCAACACCGCCGGGAATCGAACCCGGCTCCGCTTGCATGGGAGGCGAGCACGTTACCGCCGAGCTAAGCAGGCGGACAGGCTGCAGGGAAATGACGGCTGGTAACTCTGGCATATCCGAAATGGCGCCTCAGCAGCTGCTTAACTGGATTTGCAACCTGCAGAGGTGCGCCTTGTTGCATGAAAGTGATCCCATCCACACATCCACGCTGTTGGAGAGCTGGAATGACGTGGTTGCGCAAAAGACACTCATAGCGCTTACCAGTGACGGTACAAGTAAAAAGGACCGCAAGCACCTGTCTGTCCTAAAAAATATGGCCCTATGATAAATGATGCCGTAAACCCACACCACACAGAGGCCTTTTCACGGTGAAGTGGTACTTGTTGACCTGCGTGCGGATTTTCCGTTGCCCATATTTGACAATTCTGTGTATTGCCATATCCTGTCAGATGGAAGTGGGCTTCGCCTACCCACAAAATCTTCCACGGCCAATCATTGTCCACTTCCATGCGAGCAGGAAATTCTAAAGCACAGGTCTCTCTTGCTGGCAGGTCAACAAGAAGCAGCTCTTGGACATGGGTAATTTTAAATGGATAGCAAAGAAGAATGCTTCGTTGGATTTTACTCACCCTGCTCACGGGTATGTCCAGGGTTCGGGCAATTCTCCGCATTATTGCGGCCACTGCTTCTATTGACGGCGAATCAATACGTTTGCTCCCTCTACCAGGTTGCACACGAAAAGAACCCGTCTTTTCGAATTTCCGAATCTTTTTCTCCAGACCCAATGCAGTCATCGGACCAACGCCTTTTTTCAAACCCTTCAGTGTCCGGAACGTGTGCACTGTCATCATTCTTGCAAGTCTTCTGGTCCAGACTGTATACCAATTAGGTTCCTTTCGGCGTATACTGACGCATTAGCTCCATACTTAACAATCGTATACAACCGTTCGCTCGACGAAAGTTTCGAACCCAAAGCCTGGAAAGTTGCACAGTTCACACCAATATTCAAGAAATGTAGTAGGAGTAATCCACTAAATTACAGGCCCATATCGTTAACGTCGACCTGCAGCAGGATTTTAGAGCGTATATTGTGTTCGAACACTATGAATTACCTCGAAGAAAACTGTCTATTGACACACAGTCAACATGGGTTAAGAAAACATTGTTCCTGTGAAACACAACTAGCTCTTTATTCACATGAAGTGTTAAGTGCTATTGACAAGGGATTTCAGATCGATTTCGTATTTTTGGATTTCCGAAAGGCTTTTGACACTGTACCACACAAGCGGCTCGTAGTTAAATGGCGTGCTTACGGAATATCGTCTCAGTTATGTGACTGGATTTGCGATTTCCTATCAGAGAGGTCACAGTTCGTAGTAAGTGACGGAAAGTCATCGAGTAAAACAGAAGTGATTTCAGGGGTTCCCGAAGGTAGTGTTATAGGCCCTTTGCTGTTCCTTATCTATATAAACGATATGGGAGACAATCTGAGCAGCCGTCTTGGGTTGTTTTCAGATGACGCTGTCGTTTCTCCACTAATAAAGTCATCGGAAGACCAAAACGAACTGCAAAACGATTGAGAAAAGATATCTGAATGGTGCGAAAAGTGGTAGTTGACCCTAAATAACGAAAAGTTTGCAGTCATCCACATGAGTACTAAAAGGAGCTCGTTAAACTTCGGTTACACGATAAATCAGTCTAATCTAAAAGCCGCAAATTCAACTAAATACCTAGGTATTACAATTACGAACAACTTAAATTGGAAGTAACACGTAGAAAATGTTGTGGGGAAGGCTAACCAAAGGCTGCGTTTTATTGGCAGGACACTTACAAAATGTAACAGACCTACTAAGGAGACTGCCTACACTACGCTTGTCCGTCCTCTTTTAGAATACTGCTGAGCACTGTGAGATCCTTACCAGGTAGGACTGGCGGAGTACGTCGAAAAAGTTCAAAGAAAGGCAGCACGTTTTGTATTATCGCGAAATATGAGAGTTTCACAGAAATGATACGGGATTTGGGCGAGAAATCATTAAAAGAAAGGCGTTTTTCGTTGCGACGGAATCTTCTCACGAAATTCCAATCACCAATTTTCTCCTCCGAATGCGAAAATATTTTGTTGACACCGACCTACATAGGGCGAAACGATCACCACGACAAAATAAGGAAAATCAGAGTTCGTACGGAAAGATATATTTGTTAATTTTTTCCGCGCGCTATACGAGATTGGAATAACAGAATTGTGAAGGTGGTTCGATGAACCCTCTGCCGGGCACATAAATATGAATTGCAGAGTTTCCATATAGATTTAGATGTAGATGTAATACAGCTTAACAAACAGAGCGCGATACTGTATTGAGAGAGTCATGGCAAACGTCATAGACGCGAAAGGAAAAAGAGTTGTCTAACCGGCGTGTTTACACCAACTTCAATGGGTCGTGCGCATGACAGGTGATTTCATTTACGTATTCTGACACACACAGCGCCATCTATTGATGAATTTCTACACAATTTTTTCTTCTGCCATACATTTTCTCCCTTGTCCGATAATATTCCGTTGCAACTTGACGTCATTCTGAGCAGTGGGGTTATTTCTACATCGTTTTAAAAGTTTAACTATAATTATAATCACCCTATATATACTACTGGCCATTACACCAAGAAGAAATGCAGATGATAAACGGGTATTCATTGGACAAATATATTGTACTAGAACTGACATGTGATTACATTTTCACGAATTTTGGGTGCATAGATCCTGAGAAATCAGTACCCAGAACAACCACCTCTGGCCGTAATAACGGCCTTGATACGCCTGGGCATTGAGTCAAACAGAGCTTGGATGGTGTGTAGAGGTACAGCTGCCCACGCAGCTTCAACACGATACCACAGTTAATCAAGAGTAGTGAGTGTCGTATTGTGACGAGTCAGTTGCTCGGCCACCATTGACCAGATGTTTTCAATTGGTGAGAGATCTGGAGAATGTATTGGCTAGGGCAGCAGTCGAATAATTTCTGTATCCAGAAAGGCCCGTACAGGACCTGCAACATGCGGTCGTGCATTATCCTGCTGAAATGTAGGGTTTCGCAGGGATCGAATAAAGGGTAGGGCCACGGGTCGTAACACATCTGAACTGCAACGTCCACTGTTCAAAGTGCCGTCAATGCGAACAAGAGGTGCCCGTGATGTGTAACCATGGCACACCATTCCATCACGCCGGGTGATAGGCCAGTATGGCGATGACGAATACGCGCTTCCGATGTGTTCACCGCGATGTCGCCAAACACGGATACGACCATCATGATGCTGTAAACAGAACCTGGATTCATCCGAAAAAATGACGTTTTGGCATTCGTGCACTCAGGTTCGTCGTTGAGTACACCATCGCAGGCGCTCCTGTCTGTGATGCAGCGTCAAGGGTAGCCGCAGCCATAGTCTCCGAGCTGATAGTGCATGCTGCTGCAAACGTCATCGAACTGTTCGTGCAGATGGTTGTTGTCTTGCAAACGTCTCCATCTGTTGACTCATGGACCGAGACGTGGAAGCATGATCCGTTACAGCCATGCGGATAAGATGTCTGTCATCTCGACTGCTAGTGATACGAGGCATGACAACAACGTTTCACCAGGCAACGCCGGTCAAGTGCTGTTTTTGTGTGAGAAATCGGTTGGAAACTTTCCTCATGTCAGCACGTTGTAGGTGTCGCTACCGGCGCCAACCTTGTGTGAATGCCCTGAAAAGCTAATTATTTGTATATCAGTGGCACGTCATCTTCGTGGTGTAACAATTTTAATGGCCAGTAGTATATATATATATATATATATATATATATATATATATATATATATATATATATATATGTGTGTGTGTGTGTATGTGTGTATGTTTTTGTGAATCCAAATAAAGGGTTCCAATACTTATTGAGGATGTGGTATGAAACAAGGGAAGAAAAAAGTTCCCATCGTCATTGGTCGTATTTTCGCAGTTACGGTCTGCAACCACTACTGCACTACTGTCACTGATCAACATGTGTCTGCCCTACTCTTGACGACATGTGCTTGGTGTGACTGCCATCTACTGCGATGCAGCCTCCCACGCTACATCTCATGGGATCGCAAGTACTTTGGTAGTTGGCGCATTGCGTCGCAGTCACTGAAGACGTTAGGGGAGCAGATTAGTGTTTAACGTCCGTCGTCAACGATGTCATTAGAGACGGAGCACAAGTTCGGAATAAGAAAGGAGGTTCAAGGAAATTGGCTGTGCCATTTCAAAAGAAACCATCCCGCTATTTAACTTATACGATTTAGGGAAATCACGGAATACCTACATCAGGATGTTCGGACGTATGTTTGAAACGTCGTCCTCCCGAAAGCGAGTCCAGTGTGCTAACCACCGCGCTACCTCGCTCGATACGGAAGACGTGTTCTCTGTGTGGTGTCACCGCCAGACACCACACTTGCTGGGTGGTAGCTTTTAAATCGGCCGCGGTCCGGTAGCATACGTCGGACCCGCGTGTCGCCACTGTCAGTGATTGCAGACCGAGCGCCGCCACACGGCAGGTCTAGAGACACTTCCTAGCACTCGCCCCAGTTGTACAGCCGAACTTGCTAGGAAAGGTTCACTGACCAATACGCTCTCATTTGCCGAGACGATAGTTAGCATTGCCTTCAGCTACGTCATTTGCTACGACCTAGCAAGGCGCCATTATCAATATAAATATAACTTGTGATGCCTGTACCGTCAGACCGATGTACACCACTTCTGGATTAAAGTATTACAGCAACTGCGTCCGTTTTTCTAAGTTCTCATTTCCTTGTAATGTTCCAGACCTCACGCCAATTTCCGTGAGCTTAAAAGCGTGCATGTCGGCCTCCTCTAGCAACACGGTGTTGGCTCTTCTGCCAACACTACACTCTGCGTCCATCCGTTTACCTGAAAAAGCAGAAGACCATATCTGGCATCTTCTTTGTTGAAATGAGAGCTGTACGTCCCGTGACGGACACACAAACAAATCGCAGTAATATACTGCAGTGTCGGAACAAACAGTGTGCGATATGGGACGCCAAATGAAGACAACATACCTCACAAATACACTGTGTACTGTTGTACGCTGTGGAATACTGAATGTGTTCTTGTCCTGCGTGCGTGATTATTACCAATGCAAGTACCTCGTGCTGCATAAACGTCTAGTGCGTACGATGTTCCCTCATACCTCTCTCGTGCTAAAGTGCTCCGTTTGTAAGATGTGTTCCTTATACACATACAGGACATAACTTAGAAAATATGAGGTATACGATCAATGTTTACAGGAACTTTTTGCTTCCCTTCATGCATACTGTATTCTCTGCAAATCCTGATACACTTTACCGGAAATCTTATATATACAGTGTGTAAATTTAAAGTTGACGAACCAGAATGACTGCCGGCCGGGGTGGCCGAGCGGTTCTAGGCGGTACAGTCTGGAACCGCGCGACCGCTACGGTCGCAGGTTCGAATCCTGCCTCGGGCATGGATGTGTGTGATGTCATTAGGTTAGTTAGGTTTAAGTAGTTCCAAGTTCTAGGGGACTGATGACCTCAGCTGTTAAGTCCCACAGTGCTCAGAGCCATTTGAACCAACCAGAATAACTCGAAAAATTACAGTCTGGCATTTCCGAAATGGCGCTTCAGCAGCTGCTTAACTGGATTTGCAACGTGCAGAGGTGCACCTTCTTGTATGAAAGTGACCCCATCCACACATCCACGCTGTTGGAGAGCTGGAATGACGTGGTTGCGCAAAAGACACTCATAGCGCTTACCAGTGACGGTACAAGTAAAAAGAAGCGGAAGCACCTGTCTGTTCTAAAAAATATGGCCCTATGGTAAATGATGCCGTAAACCCACACCACACAGAGGCCTTTTCACGGTGAAGTGGTACTTGTTGACCTGCGTGCGGATTTTCCGTTGCCCATATTCGACAATTCTGTGTATTGACATATCCTGTCAGATGGAAGTGGATTTCGTCTGTCCACAAAATCTTCCACGGCCAATCATTGTCCACTTCCATGCAAGCAAGAAATTCTAAAGCAAAGGCCTCCCTTGCTGGCAGTTCAACAAGAAGCAGCTCGTGGACATGGATAATTTTAAAAGGATAGCAAAGAAGAATGTTTCGTTGGATTTTACTTACCGTGCTCACAGGTATGTCCAGGGTTCGGGCAATTCTCCGCGCACTACGCGTTTGCACACCACCGCTCGTCTCCTTCTGCATTGCTGTGGCCACTGCTTCCACTGACGTTGAATCAGCTCGTTTCCTCCCTCTACAAGGTTGCACACGAAAAGAACCCGTCTTTTCGAATTTCCGAATCTTTTCTCCAGACCCAATGCAGTCATCGGACCAAAGCCTTTTTTCAAAGCCTTCAGTGTCCGGAACTTCTGCAGAGCTACGTGTGCACTGTCATCATTCTTGCAAGTCTTCTGATCCAGCCTGTATACCAATTAGGTTCCTTTCGGCGTATACTGACGCATTAGCTCCATACTTAACAATCGTATACAACCGTTCGCTCGACGAAAGTTTCGTACCCAAAGCCTGGAAAGTTGCACAGGTCACACCAATATTCAAGAAAGGTAGTAGGAGTAATCCACTAAATTACAGGCCCATATCGTTAACGTCGACCTGCAGCAGGATTTTAGAGCGTATATTGTGTTCGAACACTATGAATTACCTCGAAGAAATCTGTCTATTGACACACAGTCAACACCGGTTTAGAAAACATTGTTCCTGTGAAACACAACTAGCTCTTTATTCACATGAAGTGTTGAGTGCTATTGACAAGGGATTTCAGATCGATTTCGTATTTTTGGATTTCCGAAAGGCTTTTGACACTGTACCACACAAACGGCTCGTAGTTAAATGGCGTGCTTACGGAATATCGTCTCAGTTCTGTGCCTGGATTTGCGATTTCCTGTCAGAGAGGTCACAGTTCGTAGTAAGTGACGGAAAGTCATCGAGTAAAACAGTAGTGATTTCAGGGGTTCCCGAAGGTAGTGTTATAGGCCCTTTGCTGCTCCTTATATATATAAACCATATGGGAGACAATCTGAGCAGCCGTCTTCGGTTGTTTGCAGATGACGCTGTCGTTTCTCCACTAACAAAGTCATCGGAAGACCAAAACAAGCTGCAAAACGATTGAGAAAAGGTATCTGAATGGTGCGAAAAGTGGCAGTTGACCCTGAACAACGAAAAGTGTGCGGTCATCCACATGAGTACTAAAAGGAGCTCGTTAAACTTCGGTTACACGATAAATCAGTCTAATCTAAATTCAACTAAATTCCTAGGTATTACAATTACGAACAACTGAAATTGGAAAGAAATGTTGTGGGGAAGGCTAACCAAAGGCTGCGTTTTATTGGCAGGACACTTACAAAATGTAACAGACCTACTAAGGAGACTGCCTACACTACGCTTGTCCGTCCTCTTTTAGAATACTGCTGAGCAGTGTGAGCTCCTTACCAGATAGGACTGGCGGAGTACATCGAAAAAGTTCAAAGAAAGGCAGCACGTTTTGTATTATCGTGAAATATGGGAGTTTCACAGAAATGATACGGGATTTGGGCTAGAAATCATTAAAAGGAAGGCGTTTTTCGTTGCGACGGAATCTTCTCACGAAATTCCAATCACCAATTTTCTCCTCCGAATGCGAAAATATTTTGTTGACACCGACCTACATAGGGCGGAACGATCACCACGATAAAATAAGGAAAATCAGAGCTCGTACGGAAAGATATATTTGTTCAGTCTTTCCGCGCGCTATACGAGATTGGAATAACAGAATTGTGAAGGTGGTTCGATGAACCCTCTGGCAGGCATTTAAATATGAATTGCAGAGTTTCCATGTAGATTTAGATGTAGATGTAATACAGCTTAACAAGCAGAGCGCGATCCTGTATTGAGACACTCATGGCAAACGTCACAGACGCGAAAGGAGAAAGAGTTGTGTACCCGGCGTGTTTATACCAATTTCAATGGGTCGTGCGCATGACAGGTGATTTGATTTACGTATTCTGACACACACAGCGCCATCTATTGATGAATTTCTACACAATTTTTTCTTCTGCCATACATTTTCCCCCTTGTCCGATAATATTCCGTTGCAACTTCACGTCATTCTGAGCAGTGGGGTTATTTCTACAGCGTTTTAAAAGTTTAACTTTAATTATAATCAACCTATATAAACTACTCGCCATTAAAATTGCTACACCAAGAAGAAATGCAGATGATAAACGGGTATTCATTGGACAAATATATTGTACTAGAACTGACGTGTTATTACATTTTCACGCAATTTGGGTGCATATATCCTGAGATACCAGTACCCAGAACAACCACCTCTGGCCGTAATAACGGCCTTGATACGCCTGGGCATTGAGTCAAACAGAGCTTGGATGGTGTGTACAGGTACAGCTGCCCACGCAGCTTCAACACGATACCACAGTTAATCAAGAGTAGTGTCTGGTGTATTGTGACGAGCCAGTTGCTCGGTCGCCATTGACCAGACGTTTTCAGTTGGTGAGAGATCTGGAGAATGTATTGGCTAGGGCAGCAGTCGAACATTTTCTGTTTCCAGAAAGGCCCGTACAGGACGTGCAACATGCGGTCATGCATTATCCTGCTGAAATTTAGGGTTTCGCAGGGATTGAATGAAGGATAGAGTCACGGGTCGTAACACATCTGAAACCTAACGTCCACTGTTCAAAGTGCCGTCAATGCGAACAAGAGGCGACCGAGATGTGTAACCATGGCACACCATTCAATCTCGCCGGGTGATAGGCCAGCATGGCGATGACGAATACGCGCTTCCGATGTGCGTTCACCGCGATGTCGCCAAACACGGATGCGACCATCATGATGCTGTAAACAGAACCTGGATTCATCCGAAAAATGACGTTTTGGCATTCGTGCACTCAGGTACGTCGTTGAGTACACCATCGCAGGCGCTCCTGTCTGTGATGCAGCGTCAAGGGTAGCCGCAGCCATGGTCTCCGAGCTGATAGTGCATGCTGCTGCAAACGTCATCGAACTGTTCGTGCAGATGGTTGTTGTCTTGCAAACGTCTCCATCTGTTGACTCATGGACCGAGACGTGGAAGCATGATCCGCTACAGCCATGCGGATAAGTTGTCTGTCATTCGACTGCTAGTGATACGAGGCATGACTACAACGTTTCACCAGGCAACGCCGGTGAACTGCTGTTTTTGTACGAGAAATCGGTTGGAAACTTTCCTCATGTCAGCACGTTGTAGGTGTCGCCACCGGCGCCAACCTTGTGTGAATGCCCTGAAAAGCTAATTATTTGTGTATCACAGCATCTTCTCCCTGTCGGTTAAATTTCGCGTCTGTAGCACGTCATCTTCGTGGTGTAACAATTTTAATGGCCAGTAGTATATATATATATATATATATATATATATATATATATATATATATATATATATGTGTGTGTGTGTGTGTGTGTGTGTTTTTGTGAATCCAAATAAAGGGTTCCAATACTTACTGAGAATGTGGTATGAAACAAGGGAAGAAAAAAGTTCCTGTCGTCATTGGTCGTATTTTCGCAGTTACGGTCTACAACCACTACTGCACTACTGTCACTGATCAACATGTGTCTGCCCTACTCTTGACGACATGTGCTGGGTGTGACTGCCATCCACTGCGATGCAGCCTCCCACGCTACATCTCAAGGGATCGCAAGTACTTTGGTAGTTGGCGCATTGCGTCGCAGTCACTGAAGACGTTAGGGGAGCAGATTAGTGTTTAACGTCCGTCGTCAACCATGTCATTAGAGACGGAGCACAAGCTCGGAATAAGGAAGGAGGTACAAGGAAATTGGCTGTGCCATTTCAAAAGAAACCATCCCGCTATTTAACTTATACGATTTAGGGAAATCACGGAAAACCTACATCAGGATGTTCGGACGCATGTTTGAAACGTCGTCCTCCCGAAAGCGAGTCCAGTGTGCTAACCACCGCGCTACCTCGCTCGATACGGAAGACGTGTTCTCTGCGTGGTGTCACCGCCAGACACCACACTTGCTAGGTGGTAGCCTTTAAATCGGCCGCGGTCCGGTAGTATACGTCGGACCCGCGTGTCGCCCCTGTCAGTGATTGCAGACCGAGCGCCGCCACACGGCAGGTCTAGAGACACTTCCTAGCACTCGCCCCAGTTGTACAGCCGAACTTGCTAGGAAAGGTTCACTGACCAATACGCTCTCATTTGCCGAGACGATAGTTAGCATAGCCTTCAGCTACGTCATTTGCTACGACCTAGCAAGGCGCCATTATCAATAGAAATATAACTTGTGATGCCTGTACCGTCAGACCGATGTACACCACTTCTGGATTAAAGTTAAGTATTACAGCAACTGCGTCCGTTTTTCTAAGTTCTCATTTCCTTGTAATGTTCCAGACCTCACGCCAATCTGCGTGAGCTTAAAAGCGTGCATTTCGGCCTCCTCTAGCAACACGGTGTTGGCTCTTCTGCCAACACTACACTGCTTCCATCCGTTTACCTGAAAAAGCAGAAGACCATATCTGGCATCTTCTTTGTTGAAATGAGAGCTGTACGTCCCGTAACGGACACAGAAACAAATCGCAGTAATGTACTGCAGTGTCGGAACAAACAGTGTGCGATATGGGACGCCAAATGAAGACAACATACCTCACAAATACACTGTGTACTGTTGTACGCTGTGGAATACTGAATGTGTTCTTGTCCTGCGTGCGTGATTATTCCCAATGCAAGTACCTCGTGCTGCATAAACGTCTAGTGCGTACGATGTTCCCTCGTACCTCTCTCGTGCTAAAGTGCTCTGTTTGTAAGATGTGTTCCTTACACACATACAGGACATGACTCAGAAAATATGAGGTATACGATCAATGTTTACAGGAACTTTTTGCTTCCCTCATGCATACTGTATTCTCTGCAAATCCTGACACACTTTACCGGAAATCTTATATATACGGTGTGTAAATTTAAAGTTGACAAACCAGAATGACTGCCGGCAGGGGTGGCCGCGCGGTTCTAGGCGGTACAGTCTGGAACCGCGCGACCGCTACGGTCGCAGGTTCGAATCCTGCCTCGGGCATGGATGTGTGTGATGTCATTCGGTTAGTTAGGTTTAAGTAGTTCCAAGTTCTAGGGGACTGATGACCTCAGATGTTAAGTCCCACAGTGCTCAGAGCCATTTGAACCAACCAGAATAACTCGAAAAATTACACGAAAAAATGTGTAGAATCCAAAGTTGATTATTTTCGAGTGGGATGTCTTCTGGTGCTAAAATTAGCCTGCCACCCCAGGCCCCTGGGGGTGGGGCGGGAGACAACTTTAAAATTTCAAATGGGAACCACCATTTTTTGTTGCAGAATCAGATTCTGCATAAAGAACTACATACATTCTGTCTTAAACGTTTGTTTTAATTCACGGTAGCTGGCGCTGTAATTCAAGAAAATCCATGTGTTAATTTTTGCGTGGAAAATGGTTACGGATAAATAAAAAAATAGTTATTTACTTCGTAAATTCTCATTCGCTGGAACTAAAACTCTCCCTCTCTCGCTGTAGGGTGAGGTCTGAGAGCGAGGAATTAAGAGTTTTACGAACAAAACGTATCCGAATCTGCGGAAAAAATTAATATTTCGGTCAACATTTGTAAAAACTGGGGGTTCCCCATTTGAAATTTTAAAGTTCCCTCCCGCCCCACCAGAAGGGGGCAGGTGTGGTGGGCTAATTTTAACACGAGCAGATGTCCCCCTCGATAATAATAACCTTTGGATGCTACACATTTTCGTGTGAATCTTATTTTTCCAGTTATTCTGGTTTGCCAACTTAAAATCTATACCATATATACAGGGCTATTACAAATGATTGGAGCTACAGCGAATTTATGAAATCGCTTCATTCATTGACATTTGGTCAGGACACACTACAGATACGTAGAAAAACTCAAAGTTTTGTTCGGCTGAAGCCGCACTTCAGGTTTCTGCCGCCAGAGCGCTCGAGAGCGCAGTGAGACAAAATGGCGACAGGAGTCGAGAAAGCGTATGTCCTGCTTGAAGTGCACTCACATCAGTCAGTCATAACAGTGCAACGACACTTCAGGACGAAGTTCAACAAAGATCCACCAACTGGTAACTCCATTCGGCGATGGTATGCGCAGTTTAAAGCTTCTGGATGCCTCTGTAAGGGGAAATCAATGGGGCGGCCTGCAGTGAGCGAAGAAACTGTTGAACGCGTGCGGGCAAGTTTCACGCGTAGCCTGCGGAAGTCGACGAATAAAGCGAGCAGGGAGCTAAACGTACCACAGCCCACGGTTTGGAAAATCTTACGGAAAAGGCTAAAGCAGAAGCCTTACCGTTTACAATTGCTACAAGCCCTGACACCCGATGACAAAGTCAAACGCTTTGAATTTTCGGTGCGGTTGCAACAGCTCATGGAAGAGGATGCGTTCAGTGCGAAACTTGTTTTCAGTGATGAAGCAACATTTTTTTCTTAATGGTGAAGTGAACAGACACGATGTGCGAATCTGGGCGGTAGAGAATCCTCACGCATTCGTGCAGCAAATTCGCAATTCACCAAAAGTTAACGTGTTTTGTGCAATCTCACGGTTTAAAGTTTACGGCCCCTTTTTCTTCTGCGAAAAAAACATTACAGGACACGTGTATCTGGACATGCTGGAAAATTGGCTCATGCCACAACTGGAGACCGACAGCGCCGACTTCATCTTTCAGCAGGATGGTGTTCCACCGCACTTCCATCATGATGTTCGGCATTTCTTAAACAGGAGATTGGAAAACCGATGGATCGGTCGTGGTGGAGATCATGATCAGCAATTCATGTCATGGCCTCCACGCTCTCCCGACTTAACCCCATGCGATTTCTTTCTGTGGGGTTATGTGAAAGATTCAGTGTTTAAACCTCCTCTACCAAGAAACGTGCCAGAACTGTGAGCTCGCATCAACGATGCTTTCGAACTCATTGATGGGGACATGTTGCGCCGAGTGTGGGAGGAACTTGATTATCGGCTTGATGTCTGCCGAATCACTAAAGGGGCACATATCGAACATTTGTGAATGCCTAAAAAAACTTTTTGAGTTTTTGTATGTGTGTGCAAAGCATTGTGAAAATATCTCAAATAATAAAGTTATTGTAGAGCTGTGAAATCGCTTCAATCATTTGTAATAACCCTGCATATTTAATCAACGTGATTGTTAAGTAGGGTACTACTAACAATGTACTCTAACATTGTGGGTTGTTTTCGCTACTCATCTGGATTAACTTACATTTTTCTACATTTAGAAGTTCATCACATCAACGAGAAATATTGTTGGGCCATGGCCAGCTCACGTTGATGCCGTTTTTTCTTTGGCAGTTTGTCGCAATCTACTGGCGTCTTATTTCTCCCTGAGTTACTACCATAATGTGTTGCTCACTTGCCTCTGTCAGTGGCAGCAGCAGCGCTTATCGATACTAGTCCTGCTGTACCATCTTTGGTGTGACCGCTGCATTTCCATGTGGTGGCGTGTGTGGCAGTCGGTCGGCTGGGACAGAGCAGTGAGCAAGTCTCCGCGGCGCGAGGTCTGGCTGGGACTACTGGCAGTGTGCACGCGCAGTCGGATTGTGAGGCGCTAGCTGCGAGAGCTACCAAGTTCGTTGCCCACCGAACCTGGACACTAAAAGTGAGGGATCAGTTAACCTGTTACGAAACCTCAACTGCTGTCACATCTCTTCGTTCACTGCCGGTTGTGGCTTCCTGGGCCGTTCCGGCTAGCAGCAACGTATGGTGTGTTGGAGTCGGCGAAATTTTGCAGCCGTCTTCCTGTAAGGTCATTAACTATTAAATTGGTTGTTACTTGCCAGTGAAGTGTACCAGCGGTATTTTCTGCCTTGTGGTCGTTAACGCCCAAGTTACTTGCCCTGGTCATTTGCGTAGTTTTCCGGCAGTGTGTTTTTCCTCGCCATGTTCATGGTGTCTGGCACGGCGTGCAGTTCGACAGCCTTTCAGTTGTTCGTTCCTATTTTTTCTTAAGAGTGGTTATTGTGCCTTGGCCCTTTTTAGACGCCAGTTTTGAAGACGTAGTGCGGCTGCTATCTTGGTCCTCGGCTGATATCTTCCGTTGTCGTACCGTTGGTCGGGCAGAAGGGAATTGATTAGGTAGTTGGTCGGTCCTTCAGCTGTCCCTGGGTCGAGTTTCCATCCGATTATTTAACCTAACTCTTGGCTACAGTCTCACCTCACCTTACGTTAGAGCTACCTCCTCAGGCCGACCCTTGGAACACTTCTGAGCACCACTGTTCTGTTGGTTTTAGATTGTGATTTTCATTTTAGTCTGATGTACTACACGAGACCTTCAGCCATCTATTAATTTAGTTTGTTTTAATTTTAAAATAAGGCCTTCAGCCGACTTAAATTAAAATTTGAATATTGATTTGTTTAAAAACTAAATTTTGAATTTTGTTCTAACTGAAATTCTTGTTATACAAGCCTTAAGCCCTGAGTTGTTCAGTGTCCAGTGTGTGGCCTTCAGCCGAGCTTTTACATGAAATGTTTTTAAGATAAGCCCTTCAGAAATCTTAAATTAAAATTTGGAAAATCGATTTGTTTAAAACGAAATTTCTTAAAGATTTGCTCTACCTGAAATTCTTGTTATCCAGGCCCTTAGCCCTGAGTTGTTCAATGTCTTGTGTGTGGCCTTCAGCAGAGTATTTACGTGAAATAGTTTTTAGTTTTTAAGTAAGGCCTTCAGCCGCATGTATCCTTTTTTTTTTTTTTTTTTTTTTGTCATCAATCTATTGACTGGTTTGATGCGGCCCGCGACGAATTCCTTTCCTGTGCTAACCTCTTCATCTCAGAGTAGAACTTGCAACCTACGTCCTCAATTATTTGCTTGACGTATTCCAATCTCTGTCTTCCTCTACAGTTTTTGCCCTCTACAGCTCCCTCTAGTACCATGGAAGTCATTCCCTCATGTCTTAGCAGATGTCCTATCATCCTGTCCCTTCTCCTTATCAGTGTTTTCCACATATTCCTTTCCTCTCCGATTCTGCATAGAACCTCTTCATTCCTTACCTTATCAGTCCACCTAATTTTCAACATTCGTCTATAGCACCACATCTCAAATACTTCGATTCTCTTCTGTTCCGGTTTTCCCACAGTCCATGTTTCACTACCATACAATGCTGTACTCCAGACGTACATCCTCACAAATTTCTTCCTGAAATTAATGCCGGTATTTGATATTAATAGACTTCTCTTGGCCAGAAATGCCTTTTTTGCCATAGCGAGTCTGCTTTTGATGTCCTCCTTGCTCCGTCCGTCATTGGTTATTTTACTGCCTAGGTAGCAGAATTCCTTAACTTCATTGACTTCGTGACCATCAATCCTGATGTTAAGTTCCTCGCTGTTCTCATTTCTACTACTTCTCATTACCTTCGTCTTTCTCCGATTTACTCTCAAACCATACTGTGTATTCATTAGACTGTTCATTCCGTTCAGCAGGTCATTTAATTCTTCTTCACTTTCACTCAGGATAGCAATGTCATCAGCGAATCGTATCACTGATATCCTTTCACCTTGTATTTTAATTCCACTCCTGAACCTTTCTTTTATTTCCATCATTGCTTCCTCGATGTACAGATTGAAGAGTAGGGGGCGAAAGGCTACAGCCTTGTCTTACACCCTTCTTAATGCGAGCACTTCGTTCTAGATCGTCCACACTTATTATTCCCTCTTGGATGTTGCACATATTGTATATGACCCGTCTGTCCCTATAGCTTACCCCTACTTTTTTCAGAATCTCGAACAGCTTGCACCATTATATATTGTAGAACGCTTTTTCCAGGTCAACAAATCCTATGAAAGTGTCTTGATTTTTCTTTAGCCTTGCTTCCATTATCAGCCGTAACGTCATAATTACCTCCCTCGTCCCTTTACTTTTCCTAAAGCCAAACTGATCGTCACCTAGCGCATTCTCAATTTTCTTTTCAATTCTTCTGTATATTATTCTTGTAAGCAGCTTCGATGCATGAGCTGTTAAGCTGATTGTGCGATAATTCTCGCACTTGTCAGCTCTTGCCGTCTTCGGAATTGTGTGGATGATGCTTTTCCGAAAGTCAGATGGCATGTCGCCAGACTCATATTCTACACACCAACGTGAATAGTCATTTTGTTGCCACTTCCCCCAATGACTTAAGAAATTCTGATGGAGTGTTATCTATCCCTTCTGCCTTATTTGACCGTAAGTCCTCCAAAGCTCTTTTAAATTCCAATACTGGATCCCGTATCTCTTCTAAATCGACTCCTGTTTCTTCTTCTATCACATCAGACAAATCTTCACCCTCATAGAGGCATTCAATGTATTCTTTCCACCTATCTGCTCTCTCCTCTGCATTTAACAGTGGAATTCCCGTTGCACTCTTAATGTTACCACCGTTGCTTTTAATGTCACCAAAGGTTGTTTTGACTTTCCTGTATGCTGAGTCTGTCCTTCCGACAATCATATCTTTTTCGATGTCTTCACATTTTTCCTGCAGCCACTTTGTCTTAGCTTACCTGCGCTTCCTATTTATTTCATTCCTCAGCGACTTATATTTCTGTATTCCTGATTTTCCCAGAACATGTTGTACTTCCTCCTTTCATCAATCAACTGAAGTATTTCTTCTGTTACCCATGGTTTCTTCGTAGCTACCTTCTTTGTACCTATGTTTTCCTTCCCAACTTCTGTGATGGCCCTTTTTAGATATGTCCATTCCTCTTCAACTGTACTGCCTACTGCGTTATTCCTTATTGCTCTATTTATAGCGTTAGAGAACTTCAAACGTATCTCGTCATTCCTTAGTACTTCCGTATCCCACTTCTTTGTGTATTGATTCTTCCTGACTAATGTCAGGAACTTCAGCCTACTCTTCATCACTACTATATTGTAATCTGAGTCTATATCTGCTCCTGGGTACGCCTTACAGTCCAGTATCTGATTTCGGAATCTCTGTCTGACCATGATGTAATCTAATTGAAATCTTCCCGTATCTCCCGGCTATTTTCAAGTATACCTCCTGCTACTCTTGTGATTCTTGAACAGGGTATTCGCTATTACTAGCTGAAACTTGTTACAGAACTCAATTAGTCTTTCTCCTCTTTCATTCCTTGTCCCAAGCCCATATTCTCCTGTAACCTTTTCTTCTACTCCTTCCCCTACAACTGCATTCCAGTTGCCCATGACTATTAGATTTTCGTCCCCCTTTACATACTGCATTACCCTTTCAATATCCTCATACACTTTCTCTATCTTTTCATCTTCAGCTTATATTCTTTAAAGCAATTTTATAACTTGTGTTCAGGTCTTCAGCCGTTCTTGTCTTTGGTGTGGTTTTGGGCCTTCAAAAAATGTGTGAAATCTTATGGGATTAAGTGCTAAGGTCATCAGTCCCTAAGCATACACACTACTTAACCTAAATTATCCTAAAGACAAACACACACACACCAATGCCCGAGGGAGGATTCCAACCTCCGCCGGGACCAGCCACACAGTCCATGACTGCAGCGCCTTATACCGCTGGGTTTGGGCCTTCAGCCGAGGAGGTATCGCAAGTTTCCTTAACTAGGCCTTCAGCCGTATTGTTTTAATTTGATCCTTTCAAGGCTGTAACTGAGTGGTTATCAGTAAAATAAAGGTTTGTATGTTTTGTGCAACTAACAGTAACCGATTTCGGCCCCCTCCACAACCATAACCTGATCCGCTCTGTCCTGCGAAACCAGATTTCAGTTGTGTAAGTCATCTTCTATCCTCCTAGGATTGCCCAGTGACGTCAATTTCCCGAACACCACAGCATCATCAGCAGACAACCGCAGATTCCTGCCCACCTTGTCCGTCATATCATTTATGTGTATAGAAAATTACAGTGCTCCTATCACGCTTCCCTGAGGCACTCCTAACACTTGTCTCTGTTGAACACTCGCTGTCGAGGATAACATACTGCGTTCTCTTAATCAAAAAGTCTTCGAGCCACTCACATATCTGGGAAGCTATTCCGTATGCTTCTACCTTCGTTGACACTCGACAGTGTGGCACCGTGTCAAATGCTTTCCGAAAATCTAGGAATATAGAGTCCGCCTGTCGCCCTTCAGTCATGGTTAGCAGGATCTCTTGTGATAAAAGGGGAAGGTGAGTTTCGCACGAGCGACGCTTTCTGAAACAGTCACAGACCCCGCCGGTGAGTTTGAAGCGAGTATACAGACATCATCTATGATCTCCATCGGAAGTCTTGTAACGTATTGTAAGTTGTCAGGCAAATCCAACACCTTCCATGAAAACCCTGATATGATAATCAAATCCAGTAGTATGTCACATAGCTCCGAATAAATCGTGACATTAAATTAACCAAAGTAATACGAGTAACGAGTGAGCAAATGGAATACCACAGACTAACACAAGAATGCCTAAATGCATGTCATACCTTTCCACTGTGAGACAGACGCAGTTCCGAGGGGAGAATCGAGAACAGAAGCCGAGAGCAGAACCGTGTTAAGCTGGAAGGCCCTACGATAAGGGACGGATGGACACCCACGTCGCCAGCTAACCGCTAGGACCACACCACCCGCAAGTTTTTGCGTGAGATTTCTCGCGTCTCTGTTACGTCAGCACCACCCCCCAGCCAATGTTAAAAGCTAGAGCCCTCCAGAAGAACAGTATAGATCTTACGATAGCACAAAAAGGGCCACACCACCCGCAAGTTTTTAGCGTGAGACTTTTTCGCGTCTCTGTTACGCTAGGACCACCCCCAGCCCATGTTAAAAGATAGAGCCCTCCAGAAGGACAGTATAGATCTTACGATAACGCTAAAAGGACCACAGCAGCTGCAAGTTTTAGCGTGAGACTTTTTCGCGTCTCTGTTACGTTGCAAACTTTAAAAACATTGCCCCACCACGAAAAGTATAACGTTTCTCATTGGATAGACAGAATTTTTGTAGGCGGAGCTTAAGGTTAACATTGAGACCCTGATTGATCAGATGAAAACACAGCCAGATAGTTTTTTTAAACCAACTGCGGTAAACTTTAGTAAGGAGAAGTTAGGAGAGAGTTGCTTCCGAGACAACGAGGTGAGCGAAGCTGTTGCTGTCCGCCGCCCCCTGACGAACACCGACAAGGTGATGAACGCACGCGATGCTGCATAACAGCGCATAAAGTTTCACTCAGAACAGCAGAAGTCTCATCTGTTACACCCCCTTTTTGCGTAATACTAGTGTCGATCGTCAATTAAAGCTCATGGTGTTCACATTTGCCACTTGAAGTAAAAATCTGAAACGCGATGATTTTTCTGTTATATAGTTATTGAGAAGCCACATCAGCTACTGTAATTTACGACAAGTTAGATAAGTAATTAAAGATAATTGAGGGTCACTGTAGACCATTTTGATAGTTTTCTCTTTTGTGAAACTTAATTTAAACCTAGATTATAGATGTGATATGGCATAGGTCATCCTTCGATCCATTGCAGAACTTGGAAACCCATTCAGGGAATATTCGTTCACATTTTTGTTGAACGCAGTTGGTTTTTACCATCCTGTATTAAAACATTTCCTTTTATCAATAGTGCAATTTATAAACAATGTTTTGTGAGTAGAATAAAATTTCCAATGGTAAACTTAACTGCTTTTTCAACGTTATTTTACCAGCTAACTAAAAATAGGAAAGCCTTGAGCCCCTTCCACTAAATTTAGATAGTATTAAGATTCTTTTACAGGGAGTGCAGTGGAGCTGACGCTGAAATCATTAAGTATTTGGTTATATCATCGCTAGTCTCACTGAACTCTTCTGAATTCTACATGTCATGTGTGGTCTGGCGTCTCCTCACCAGCAACAGGTCCCAGGTACAAACTAGTCAATTCCCTAAAAAACACGCTGAGAGCGTCGTTGCGCGAAAGTGGTAGGGAGACACGATATAGAACAAACAGACACCACGCAGAATGTTTAGAAAATGGCGACCCTGCCAGGATGGTAAAATACCATGATTGAAGGTCGACCACATGCCTAACTACGTCAGAAAAATATCCCTAAAGTTCTTAAGTATTTCACCAGTTAAACATAACGAAGTCCTAACTCAACCTGCTTCCTATCACCTGAAACCCCCCCTTAAGAGCTACGGTCCGTACTCACCAAGCGTTCACCGAAGAGTGCCGCTTTCTCTTTCGAGATTACCTAGCTACCCGTGCAGCGGAAGCTACCAGAGGGGTAGCCCTCCGTCACCAACCTCACACACAAAAACAGCCTTCGACAGGGCCCTCGACTAAGATGGGTACTCTCTGTTCAGGTATTGGAAACCTATGTTAGTCATCCTGTGCTCTCCTTTGAACGAGAAGCAACATCGTGTGCCCCCAGCCATAGAGTAAATATCTCTGGAGTGAGCATTGCGTTCTGCGCATGTTGTCAGCATTAAACCAGGATTTTCACGTGTTTTCGGGACTTCGCTGTGCGTGTGTGCTTTCAGCAGCATTTGAAGTTTATAATATCAAGAGTTTTTGTTGTGTTTCACCGTTTGTTGATAGTGTAATAGCGAGGGTGAATTACTGTTGTTGCTACGGATGCAAAGAAAAATATGTGAAAGGAGGGATGGTAACTGTTCATTGGTACATACCATGTAGCTCTAATTATAGTTATCATATTAGTAAGAGACACTGTATATGTTTAAAAATTTCGAGACGCCTTATAGTTAAGGCTTGATTCTGTAGACCTATTTTTCTACGATTTTATGACTATAAAACAGATATTACGGCTCGTACGAAAGCTTACAAACAATCGCTTCCTCTCGTAAATATGCTAGTAGAACAGGAAAGGGAAAGGGTAGTTGTTTCAGTAAATACTATCCTCCATGCATTTATCAGTGACTTGTCGATTATGTATATAGATTATTCAGTCTACTATTTATTTAATAAACTGGGAGCAAGTACTTAAAATGCGTTAAATAAATACCTCAAAGTGCCACCAGTAAGAAAAATTGTGCTTTAGGTCGCAAAAACAAGAAAGTAAATACGCAGAAATACAAGAAAAAAGGACGAATTGGCAGGGATATAATCGCTAATGTGTGGGAAATTCGGTGTTTCTCGGACACTTGCAAAAGTACTAGCGTACTGTCAAGTCGTTTTGCAGGACTATCATTACAAAAATGTACTTCAGGCTCTGTAATAGTATAAAGTGCCGTATCATACCGAAAACTACCAAAAACTACCAAAAAAAAAACTATGACACCTATCGCAAACAAGCTGAATGTAATATCACTTGCCCTTAAAAGTTACGTAGCTGGTTTATTCCCGGTAATGGATACTGTTAAAATGTCTGCGCAACATATATAAATTATCCACGACACGTACGAAAAGAATCCGTCTGTACTAGGGATGTAGTGACATTCTAAATATACAGGGCGCTATACGGACACACGCACGACGTCCCCAGATCACGTGACCAGGCCGGCAATGTATGTTGACAACACAAAATCTGTTCTGCGCAGTGAATGCTCACTCCAGAGATATTTACTCTATGGCTCCCAGCAGACGATGACCAATTCAGCGATTGTCACAAAACAAACACGAAATACACCTAAAACACACATATAATAATCAATAGGCCTTATTTGATTGCTCAGTCTTTCTGGAAGAGTTCATGAATTGAGCTAAAATCAGGCAGTAAAACGAATAGGTTGTACCGAATTCGACAAGCGTCTTATGAAACGACTTCACAGAGGCGTTTCAGTCTCTCCGCCGAAGTGTAGAAGACACAGACTCCGTCTAAGCGAGCGGAAGGACACGAATCGGTCCCCGTAAGGACCTCGCGGGGACGACGCATGTCGAGCCTGCTGGCGGCACGCTTCATAAATTACGCTAGGTGCGCCGGCGGGCACTCGATTCGCCGTTAATCACGGCCGACGGCCCGAAGGGCGAGGCCGGGCGGCCGGTCCACTAATACAGCCGTGACGAAGGATCACGGCGCGCCGGGCGCAGTGTTTAAAACCGCCACAAATCACCCGCGTAATGGCCGCGGCGCGCGCCCCAAATTTATTTATGCATATTCAATAAAACCACCTCGGATTTGAATCGCGTTAAAAGGTGGAATACCCGCGTTTGATTGATGTCCAGCCCGTCCCGGGAGCACAGGGTATCAGAGGCGATTCGCGACCGGGTCTTTTCCACTGGCCGCCGGGAAAAAATGGGGGCTTTCCACGCTGCCCGGCAGCAGCTATTAAGTCTATAGCATATCGTTCTATTGTCGTTTGCGCTGCAGCCTATCTGCAGTAAGGCTCCACAAACTGCTGTATACAGGGTGGTCCATTGATCGTTGCCGGGCCAAATATCTCACAAATATGCGTCAAACGAAAAAACTACGAAGAACGAAACTTGTCTCGCTTGATGGGGGAAACCAGATGGCGCTATGGTTGGCCCGCTAGATGGCACTGCCATAGGTCAAACTGATATCAACGGCGTTTTTTTTAAAATACGAACCCCCATTTATTATTACATATTCGTGTAGTACGTAAAGAAATATGAATGTTTTAGTTGCACCACTTTTTTCGCTTTGTGACAGATGGCGCTGTAATAGTCACAAACATATGGCTCACAATTTTGGACGAACAGTTGGTAACAGGTATGTCTTTTAAATTAAAATACATTGTTCCAATGTGATACATCTACCTTTGTCAACTACTTATTTCCGAGAACGCATGCTGTTACACCGTGATTACCTGTAAATACGACATTAATGCAATAAATGCACAAAATGATGTCCGTCAACCTCAATGCATTTTGCAATACGTGTAACGACATTCCTCTCAACAGCGAGTAGTTCGCCTTCCGTAATGTTCGCACATGCATTGACAATGCGCTGACGCTTGTCAGGCGTTGTCGGTGGATCACGATAGCAAATATCCTTCAACTTTCCCCACAGAAAGAAATCCGGGGACGTCAGATCCGGTGAACGTGTGGGCCATGCTATGGTGCTTCGACGACCAATCCACCTGTCATGAAATATGCTATTCAATACCGCTTCAACCGCTCGCGAGCTATGTGCCGGACATCCATCATGTTGGAAGTACATCGACATTCTATCACGCAGCCAAACATCTTGTAGTAACATCGGTAGAACATTACGTAGGAAATCAGCATACATTGCACCATTTAGATTGCCATCGATAAAATGGGAGCCCATTATCCTTCCTCCCATAATGCTGCACCATACATTAACCCGCCAAGGTCGCTGATGTTGCACTTGTCGCAGCAATCGTGGATTTTCCGTTGCCCAGTAGTGCATATTACACCGGTTTACGTTACCGCTGTTGGTGAATGACGCTTCATCGCTAAATAGAACGCGTGCAAAAAATGTCATCGTCCCGTAATTCCTCTTGTGCTCAGTGGCAGAACTGTACACGACGTTCAAAGTCGTCGCCATGCAATTCCTGGTGCATAGAAATATGCTATGGGTGCAAAATCAACACCGACGATTTTAGACTCCCGGTTCTCGCGCAGTTTGTCTGCTACTGATGTGCGGATTAGCCGCGACAGCAGCTAAAACACCTACTTGGGCATCATCATTTGTTGCAGGTCGTGGTTGACGTTTCACATGTGGCTGAACACTTCCTGTTTCCCTAAATAACGTAACTATCCGGCGAACGGTGCGGACACTTGGATGATGTCCAGGATACCGAGCAGGATACATAGCACACGCCCGTTGGGCATTTTGATCACAATAGCCATACATCAACACGATATCGACCTTTTCCGCAATTGCTAAACGGTCCATTTTAACACGGGGAATCTATCACGAAGCAGATACCGTCAGCACTGGCGGAATGTTACGTGATACCACGTACTTATACGTTTGTGACTATTACAGCGCCACATATCACAAAGCGAAAAAAGTGGCCCAAGTAAAACATTCTTATTTCTTGAAGTACTACATGAACATGTAATAAATGGGGGTTTCTATTTTAAAAAACGCAGTTGATATCCGTTTGAACTATGGAAGCGCCATCTAGCGGTCCAACCATAGCGCCATCTGGTTTCCCCCTTCAAGCTAGACGAGTATCGTTCTTTGTAGTTTTTTCGTTTGATGCTTATTTCGTGAGATATTTGGCCCGGTCACTATCAATGGACCATCTTCTATGGACAAGAATAATTCACATCCATTCATTCATTTACTCATTCATTCAGAGCATTCCGTACATAAGATGTATTCAGGGATGTGGCACGTTTCAACATGTACCAAATAAACCTGTAAAGGACTGTATACTATATTAAAAATTAACTTGCCCTTTAGGGCTTAGTCGGTATGCATGTGACACCATGCGTATCTAATATGTTCCAAAACTACGCGAATAAATACTGGATTTGCCGGTGCTAGTACCTCGAGTTCTATTGGTGATAGAAAGGTAGGGCCAAGCGTTTTAGATAACTCTTGGGCCAGGGTCCATTTGTGTACCAGGAGAAGGATCGTGTTAGTGTCACTGTCCTACAGTACAGGCTAAAAGTATGAATATTACACACTCTCTCCTGCCTATGCAAATGGAGCAAATCTTTACGGTGGGCTTGTTGGGACTTACGGAGGCACCATTAGTTCATGGGCAGTTCCTCTGAAAAACTAAAAAAAGTGTTGTCTTTACCATATTTTCGCCACCGCCTGCGGACGAAAACCCAGCCGAGGATTCCGATACGGCTATTTACAGCAAATGGTTGAAATTTTTACGCTGTATTCCTAAGATCCCCATGTCAAACATCTTTGAAAATTCTCTTCATATCTTCTTCCGAGATACAGTGGTCGAAAATTGCCCTACTTCTATAGGTAAAATACGTACTAAAATCCGGTGTGGGGCGAAAACGTAGTTTATAAAGTGACCTAGCATGGAGAAATGTGTGGAGAAATGAATGTCTCCGATATCATCTGGGAACCAATATTTTACTGTAGTACATGAAAAAATTTTTTGCGCGTAAAATCCGGTCTGAGGTGTAAAATTAGTTTTGCGTTATTGCGGTTTCACATAGGTTGGGCTGGGTTGTTTGGGGAAGGAGACCAGACAGCGAGGTCATTGGTCTCATTGGATTAGGGAAGGATGGGGAAGGAAGTCGGCCGCGCCCTTTCAGAGGAACCATCCCGGCATTTGCCTGGAGTGATTTAGGGAAATCACGGAAAACCTAGATCAGGATGGCCGGACGCGGGATTGAACCGTCGTCCTCCCGAATCTGAGTCCAGCGTGCTAACCACTGCGCCACCACGCTCGGTGCGGTTCCACATAGGTAACTTATCTAAATTTTACTGACAAACACATTTCTTTTCATATGAGTTACATGCCGCGCTGCAGCAGAGAAAAGAACGGAAGCAGCGGTAAAACGAGCCTATTGGAGCATACAAATGTGAATATGTTTCTGTCTATTTAAAAGACAGACTGAAAAGTAGGGTACCAGCATCCTCATTCTGTCTTCTCCTATAGCTTTAAAAATTTTAATTAATTGAAACCATTAGCTGTTGACAAGCGTTGTTGACACACGTTGATGGGGACAGCTGAAAATGTGTGCTCCGACCTTGACTCGAACCCGGGATCTCCTGCTTACATGGCAGACGCTCTATCCACCTGAGCCACCGAAAACACAGATGAATAGCGCGACTGTAGGGATTTATCCCTTGCACGCTTCCCGTGACACGCACATTCCTAACTGTCCACAATCTACATACGTAATGTTCCTAATAAATGCTGTGCCCATCCACTTGTTACTCGCGCCCACTAAGGTGACGATTCCCGTAAGAGTTCGGGCAACCTGTGCGCACTCGCACAGACGAAGGTCAATGGCCGGGTAGCCATTTCACTAAATATGAAGATAGTAACTGTTCTCTAAACAACAGATACCATTGATGACCGTGCAGCTTCTCTAGAACAAATGATAATTAATTGGAATCCTCAGCTGCCGACAGGTGTCGATGGGAACAGCTGAAAATGTGCGCCCCGACCGGGACTCGAACCCGGGAATGTGCGTCTCACGGGAAGCGTGCAACGGATAAGTAAGTCCCTGCAGTTGCGCTATTCATCTGTGTTCTAGGTGGCTCAGATGGATAGAGCGTCTGCCATGTAAGCAGGAGATCACGGGTTCGAGTCCCGGTCGGGGCACACATTTTCAACTGTCCCCATCAAGGTATGTCAACAACACCTGTCAGCAGCTAAGGGTTTCAATTAATTATCATTTATTCTAGAGAAGCTGCACGGTCATCAATGGTATCTGTTCTTTCGAGAACAGTTACTATCTTCATTTTAAAATTTTGCCAAAAATTTTGGCAAGACAACATAGTCACGCTTTTCTATGCTGAGAGAAGGAGACAGCGGGAGTGTGAAAGAGACGGAAAAATAATAAATAGTGGAAGATAGTAGACAGCGGTTGTGGTATAGAAAGAGCGAACGAGACAGTGGCTGTTTGAGAGAAAGAGACAGACATACTGTCAGTGGGACATAGCTGACAGTGACAGAACACTCGTAGGAAGCGAGTGAGGGAGAGAGGGCCACTGGAAGAGGAATAAATAGAAGGAGAAAGAGGTGTGAAAACCAGTGATAACGAAATATTACGACAATGAGAACGAGGAAGAGAGAGATAGTGAAAGTGAAAAGAGACAGCAACAGTGGGACCGAATGAATGATATAGTAGCAGTGAGAGAGGGCAAGAGGGATACAGTGGCAGTGAGAGGAGAGAGTATTAATAGGACAGTAGGAAGGAGACTGTGGCTGTGAGGCAGTCGGATAGACACAAAGTAATAGTGAGTTGGGATGAATGAGTGAATGAGAATGGGCGAGTGGGAGTGGATGGATATAAGCGACTTACAGCGATGGGCTGGTGGATGTGAGTGAGTTACAATTAGGAGAGCTTGTAGGAATGGGAAGTGAGTTGGACGTTAAAAAGAGAGCGAATACTTTCGCATGCCAAAATTTTTGGAAGAATTTTTAAAGGTGCTGTGGAAGGTACAATGCTGGCACCCCACTTTTCGGTCAGTCTTTTAAACACGAGCATATTCGCGTTTTTTGTTGGAGCATTTTTCTTCGGCTCTTGTACTTACCCGTCGATGATGTGAGCGTGTACGTAATTCGACATTCGATCATGTTTGCCTCCTGGGTGCTTCTCTTATTTGTCAGGCAGTTACAAAACACATCGCCTCGAAACCACTTGTAAAACAAATTTGTGGAGCCTAACTAATCGATACATTCTAAATATTACCAAACAAATGTGCTGCCGCCCGTTTCAGGTACTTTGGCGCGGAATTTACGAGTCCCACTTACCTGGCCCTCGACGAGAGCGAGCAGGGAGAAAGTAGTCGCACCTGCCCGTTCGACATTACTCTGGCACGGGGGTTGTCTGGCGCCTCGACAGCAGGTGTAAGGCGTCCACGGAATGCGTAATTAATGGCCGCACAGCCAACCACTGCTTACAACACCGGCCTACACCTGTCACGTCATGTAACGCCATTTCTTACGCCGCGCCGCAGAAAAAAAATTCACAGTCGCTGTTTTGATATTCCGAACATCTCTCTTCTGGGGGCCGAAAATTATAGTTTCGCTATGAAGAAGAACGAAGACATAAATCAGCTACAATAAACAGTTTTGCAAATGTACGCATGTTCGGCTAAAATATTGATCCTACAGGATATTAGAATTTCTAAAACTACTTTGCTCTCTTCTTCTCCTTTTTCTTCTTGATGCCATACACTAGTATGCATCGGCTGCTCACAGGCCGCGTTCCCTTGTTTCTTGAACCAGCTCTTCAAAGTTGTTGATGCCACTCCATGTCTTGATAATCTGTGACCATGATTGCTTCCTTCTACCTGGTGGGCGCTTTCCTTCTATTCTGCCTTCTAGAATTAATTGCAGAAGTTCATATTTTTTCCTCTCATTATGTGCCTAATAATAGAGAAACGACTACATAAGAAGCTGGCAACATACATAGCTTTCGTAGATGTAGAGAAAGTCTTTGATAATGTTAAATGGGATGAGATGTTTGAGATACTCAAAGAAGTAGGAGTAGACTATAAAGATAGAAAAATGATATGGAACTTGTACAAAAACGAGACAGCAGTTATCCGTGGACGGACAAAACTAGAAGAGGTGCAGATACGGAAAGGTGACCGACAAGGTTGCGCACTATCCCCTGTATCTTTAACCTATAAATTGAAGAGGCACTGAAAAAAGTAAGGGAAAATTCACAGACAGGTGTAGTAATTCATGGAAAACGAATAGATAAGGTATCATATGCCGATGATGTAGCTGTCCTAGCTGAAAGTGAAAATCTTGTAGTCCTACTGAATAGAATGGATAATGTTATGGGGGAAGAATATACTATGAGAATTAATAAAGCAAAAACAAAAGTAATGGCATGCGACAAAGAAGATCAAGTGAAAGTCCAAGTTCATGTAGGCAATGAACTGCTTGAACAAGTTGATAAATTTACTTTTCTGGACAGTAATATTACCATGGATGAAAGGAGCAAGGCAGAAGTGAGAAGTAGAATTGCTCAAGCAAAGGCTGCTTTTAACAAGAAGGAAAACATCTTAACATCTAAGAGCATCAGCCTTGAAATCATGAAAATAGTTTTGAAATCATATGTGTGGAGTGTGGCATGCTATGCGTGTGAAACATGGACTCTCGGGACAGAGAAAGACCAGAAGCTAAATTCTTTTGAAATGTGGTGCTCTAGACGCATGCTCAAAATGAAATATATCGACTAGGTCACAAACGAAGTGTTTCTGGCAAGAGCAGGTGAGAAGAGAAGCTTCTGGAGTTTCATTGTTAAAAGAAGAGTGCAATTTACAGGCCATCTATTAAGACGTAAAGGACTCCTGAACACAATCATAGAGGGATATGTTGAGTGAAAAGACGAAGAGGAAGACCACGGCTAAGGTACATGGATCAAATCGTGAAAGATGTAAGATGTAACACCTATACAGAAATGAAGAGAAAAACTGAGAGACGCACAGAATGGAGACAAGCTGCCATTGTAACTGTTGCAAACCAATCCTTGGATTGACCACTACAGAAGGAGAAATGTGTGCCCTAGGTACGATGTCTCTTCTTTTAATTGTCCCCATTAGTTCTCTGCACTTCAGTATTGCTCACTTTCTCAATCCATGGTGTTTTTAGTAATCGGCGCAAGAACCACATTTCTGTTGCTTCCACTCTCTTTACTGAAGCTGCCTTCATTGACCATGTCTCCGCTCCGTAGAGCAGGACGGGGCTAACATAGCATTGCACCACCCTTATTTTCAGATGAAGCGGCATGTCTGTATATACCAGCACATTTCGTAGCTTTCGGAACGTTTCTTTGGCAGTCCCACAGCGAATCTTAATTTCCTCATCACAATCAAGTTTCGACTTTATCACAGATCCTAGATATTTAAATTTGGCTACTTTCTCGATTTTACTACCATTAATGACTAGGGACTCGTTTTGACCACGATTCTGTCAACTGACATCCCATTACTTTGCTGTAAGATTACTAAAGAGGTTAAGCGCAGCGATTATGTCGTAAAGGCGAGCACACAAGAACACCAGGTACCCTCACTCGCGTACCTCCAGCATACATTCCGTATACAGGGGGTGAAAAATGTGCAAACCCCAAAAATACAACAAGTTGTCATATCTATTTCGATGTAAGAAATACATACAAAACAGCTTGTAGTAATCGCGGAACGGATTGGTTGGTGCATGATTTCGTAGCGTTTTTCCATTAGTTTAATAAACGGAACAGATACACATAACCTCTTTACAAGAAGGGGATAAAGAGATACCATCAAACTATTGACAAAGTTCATTTTTGCCGGTTTTTTCAAAAATATCTGAAAAGGTTGTGTTCAAGCGTCTCCTTAAGCATCTGTCTGCAAATGGTATATTGTCCAAGTCACAATATGGATTTTTGAAGGGTTCTGATATAGAGAAAGCTGTTTACACTGGCAGTGAGAATGCAACTAATTCATTAGATAATAAATTACAGGCTACTAGCATTTTCTGTGACCTGTCAAAAGCCTTTGACTATGTGAATCACAGCATTCTCCTAAGTATATTAGAGTATTATGGTGTCTCCCGCAATGCTGCGAAATGGTTTGAGTCTTATCTATCTAACAGGAAACAAAGAGAGTCGTAGCGAAATACCTGTGCAGTAAGCAGTCAGTCTTCATCTGACTGGGAATTAATTACAAGTGGTGTTCCTCAAGGTTACATTTTGGGTCCATTGATTTTTCTTGTGCATATTAATGACCTCTCATCTGTTACATTGCCAGATGCTAAGTCTGTTTTGTTTGCCGATGATACAAACATTGCAATAAGTAGCAAGTCAAGTACAGATTTAGAAATAGCTGCTAATAAAATTTTCACTGACATTAATAAGTTGTTTAAAGCTCATTCTTTGTCATTAAACTTTGAGAAGACCCACTACATGCAGTTCAGAACCTGTGAGAGATTTCCTTCACGCATGAGTATAATGTACAAAGACATGCAGATCGAAGAGGTTGACAGTGTTAAATTTCTGGGATTACGAATGTTCAAATGTGTATGAAATCTTATGGGACTTAACTAAGCTCATCAGTCCCTAAGCTTACACACTACTTAACCTAAATCATCCTAAGGACAAACACACACACCCACGCCCGAGGGAGGACTCGAACCTCTGTCGGGATCAGTCGCACAGTTTCTGGGATTGCAACTCGATAGTAAATTCAGTTGGGAAGGGCATACCACAGAATTGCTTAAGCGCCAAAACAAGTCTGTATTTGCCGTGAGAATGATGTCAGATGTAGGAGATATAAATATAAAAAAACTTGCATACTTTGCTTACTTTCAATCCATAATGCTGTATGGGACCATATTCTGGAGCAACTCATCAAACCGAGCAAAAGGTTTTAGGGTGCAAAAGCGTGTGATAAGAATCATTTGTGGTGGAAATTCAAGAATATCTTGTAGAAAACTGTTCAAGGAACTTTGTATTCTAACCACTGCTTCCCAGTATATTTATTCCTTAACGAAATTTGTTGCAGGTAACACATCTCTATTTCCAACCAATAGCTCAGTACACAGTATCAATAGTATGAATATGAAGAAACTACATAAAGACCTAAAATCACTCATTTTGGCCCAAAAAGAGATCCAATATTCAGAAACACACATTTTTAATCAACTGCCAGCAAGCATTAAAAACTTCGTTTTCGATAAAGCACGGTTTAAACAGAGTGTGAAAGCCATTTAGAAGGGCAACTCCTTCTACTCCATGTATGAATATCTTAACAGAGACTGTTAAGTCAGCTTGAGTAAAAATATCTGTTAGATTTCAGTTTTGACAACACTTGGTCACAACAGTCAAGATTAGGTATTTTGCTTATGATAAATTTATTAATAGTGGATAACGGTGTTTCATTCTGACAGTGTGTTAATTCTGTAAGTATTAGATACATACTTTCGGACATACTCCCCACCCACGAGAATCATCTCATTTTTTGGGTCTATGGAACGAAAACTGAATCTAATCTAATATAATCTCTAATCCGAGACTTAAGTCCTTAAGAATATATTCTCCTTCTTTATTTACAACAGTCATCCAGCGCTGGGTGTAACATTTCGATTCCACGACATTGTTTTGATGCGAAGAACTCATCATGTTCGGAGAGCACTTTCATTCGGAAAGGAAGTTCTTCAGAGGTTTTTGGATAGAGAGCAAATAAAAAAGTGAATATATTGTAAGACGTGTATATTTCTATTGTCTATTGTCAAACCACAATTTATGAAAGATGTTTATATTTTATTAATAGGATTAAGTAGGAGTAAGTAATATTTGTCATGTTGGAAATAATTATGGTAGCAGGGTTCGTCTGCACCAGAAAGCTTTGTTGGCAGGAGAGACCGCACTTTAGCGTTCGTAGGAAGTCAGTAGTAAGCGAGATGTGAAGCGAGTCGGTAGCAGGTCTGAAGCGAGAGGTTGAGAGGAGCGGTGTGCCTGCCAGCCACCAGCTATGATTTACAAGAGACTATAAACGGATGTACAGAGACATCAGCTAACTATTATCATAAGAGGAACTAATATTATTGAATTAATTTTTTTGAGAAACTCAAGACTATGTTTGCGCATTGTTAATTGTAAGATTATTGTAAAAAGTGAGTCCCATTTGAACGTTTGTAAAATCATTTCATTCAGAATGTAATTAATTTTTGACAGCTATATTGCATTTCTAATTATAATCCATCCCAAAAACCAGCAACGTAAAACTTTGCAAAATTTTATTGTTGTCAAGAAAAAGTTTAACTATGAATTACGTAACTTCAGTCAAATTGATTAAAGATAACGTCAGCTTTGCTATTAAAGAATAGCGTCAGCTTTGGTAATAAATACAGCCACTTATTATGACAGCCCACCAGCAGCTAACAGAGGATAGTAAAACAGAGTAAGTATATTCATGTCGCAGTTCGATGTAGCAGTCAGATGGCGATCCAGTAACAGTAAAAAAAAAGGTAAGGAACAGTTTTGGGTTACTGCAGGTAACGACTGAGGGCCACGACGACGACACATTCTATGTTTCGTCGAAATAATCAGAAAATCACTTTTAATAAGCAGCAATTAAATTTGTATGCGAAGATTGAGAAAGAGAATAAATTTCAAAGGGAAGATTTCATTTGTTATTATTAAGCAAGAGATAGAAATCCTAAGGGAAGGTTACATAGGTTATTGTAAAAGGGAAGGTTATCAATAACAAAAGAGTATAGAGGAGACGGGAAGGTTTCAATGTGAAGGTACAAAATCAAGGGAATAATGTGAGTGCTGAATGACTTCCCAATCCAACTACTGCTTAGTGTTTTGGTAAGTTTATCACAAGGCGACCGAACGTCATCGTGGAGTAAAATCACTTCCCGGAGTCTTCCTGGTTGTTGTTCATGGATTGCGTCAGCAAGACGTCTCAGTTGCTGACAGCAAATGTCAGCCGTGATGGCTGCATCTCGGGGAAGCAATTCGCTGTTCCGCCATAACATTATCTTCTGTGGGTGTCACGGGGAGTTGCTGCTTTGTTTGGGCTCGACCATACCTTTCTTCTCCTCATGCTAGCATAAAGATACCATTTCTCGCCACCAGTAACGACAGGGTGTAGGAATGGTCGGTGTTGTTCACTAGCCAAATTACGACGAGCAAGCAGAGATGCATGTGTGTGAGTTCCTAAGGGATCAAACTGCTTAGGTCACCGGTCTCTAGACTTACACACTACTTAAACTAACTTATGCTAAGGACAACAGACAAACCCAAGCCCGAGGGAGGACTCGAACCTCCGGTGGGAGGGGCCGCGCAGTCCGTGACAGGACACCTCAAACCGCGCGGCCATTCCGCGCGGCCAAAGCAGAGATGCACATATGGCCATCCGCAGCTCTTTGTGATTTTGGCTTAGAGCCTGCGGAATCATACTCATTTTTTTACCTTCCCCATTCCATGCAAATGTCCCACGATCGTGGAATGATCGCAGTTCATTACATTTCTCAGATATCGAATACAGAGACGTGGATCATTGTGCATTTATGCGGTTAAGCGATTTTCATCGAACCCCGAAGGTCTTTCTGGATGTGAAAGGTCACTAATGTCGAACCAATTCTCCTTAAAACGAGAACACCATTTTCTCTCTATGCTCAAAAATGGTTCAAATGGCTTTGAGCACTGACTTAACATCTGAGGTCATCAGTCCCCTAGAATTTAGAACTACTTAAACCTAACTAACCTAAGGACATCACACACATCCATGTCCGAGGCAGGATTCGAACCTGCGACCATAGCAGTCACGCGGTTCCGGACTGAAGCTTCTAGAACCGCTCGGTCACCGCGGCCGGCTCCAAAAGACAAAGTGAGAAGATGTCGAGTGTAATTGTTTTATTTCTAATTCACTGTTGCTATTTAGCAGCGAACTAGAAATAAAAAAATGACACTCGACAGATAAACCCATACTAATCGGATTCCCAACATGCAAAACAAAAACGCTTTGAACTTACGCAGCAACCTAATATACTCTCTGCTCAGTAGACTGTTCATTTCATTCAGTACGTCCTACATTTCTTTCTCGTTCCCACTGAGGATAGCCACGTCATCAGTAAATCCTATAATTCATAATATTCCTCCTTAAATTTTAATTCCACTCCTGAACCCATTATTTATTTCCATCATTTCTTGTTTGAATTACGAACTGAATAGTAGGTGAGAAACGTTGCATTCTTGTCTTACACTCTTCTTATTCTGAGCCCTTCGTATGGTCTTCCATTCTTATTGTTCACTCTTACTATAGCTTACACATATTTTTCTGAGTTTTTCGAACGTCTTGCGCTATTACGTTGTCGAATGCTTCGTCCATGTCTACAAATCCTATGAAGAAAGCTTGAGTTTCCATAATTCTTGCTTCTATTACCAAGCTCGGCGTCAGAATAGCCTCTCTGACGCCTTTACCTTTCGTAAAGCCAAATTGATCACCATCAAACAGATCTTCAATTTTCTTACCCATTCTTCCATACATTAGTCCTGTCAGCAAATTTAATGCACTGCTGACTGTGCGCTAGTTTTCGAGTATACCGTATTTATTACTAACCAGAATTAATGATCCTCCTATTGTAGCACAAAAAAGGTTCAAATGGCTCTGAGCACTATGGGACAACATCTGAGGTCTTCTGTCCCCTATAACTTAGAACTACTTAAACATAACTAACCTAAGGACATCACACACATCCATGCCCGAGGCAGGATTCGAACCTGCGACCGTAGCGGTAGCGCGGTTCGAGACTGAAGCGCCTAGAACCGCTCGGCCACATCGGCCAGCCGCAAAAAAGATGAATATAAATAGCGCAGAGCTAGGGATGTAAAAGAAGGGAGCTAGCTTTAATTGTGTGGCAGCTTCGCATTTCTCTCTCTCTCTCTCTCTCCTCAGCGATCAGAAGCCCTGCAGACCAGGCGCTGCATCTACGATCTGCTTCCACCGCCTTCTGTCTCTCGCAGCCTCTCTCCACCCTGCGTTAATTCCTAATGCTGCGATGTCCTTCTCTATGTCATCTTTCCACCTTGTACGGGGTCGGCCCAATGGTCTTATTGACTAGAGAGTTCCTTCAAATGCTGTCTTGGTGATTCTGCTGTTTTCCATTCTAGCCACATGTCCAGCCCATTGCTGTCTCCTACTTTTTAATTTCTGGATGATAGTGGGCTGCTTCATTACCTGATAAATTTAATCGCTCTTTCGAATTCTCCATACAACATTCTCCAACACAGGTACCCAGATTTTTCTCATTTCTTTTCTTTCGAAAACATTCAGTTTTCCTCTTTCATTCGTTGTAAGCGGCCAGCCATCTGAACTGTAAAGTACTATGGGGCAGATGGTAGTGTTGTATATTTTCATCTTTGTGGTGATTGACAAAGCTTTACTTTTGAGTGGGTTGCTTCGCATTTACATCACAAACTCTTGATATACTCCTGCTTTTATCCTTGTTAATATTAGCGCCTATGTCATGTAATATAATGCATCATGCCAAGCAAAGTAACATGATACATGATGTCATGTATTACGTGACACATGCTGTTATGTCATACAACATGGCATCTGTTATGTCCTGCAACATGACACAAAGTGTCATTAAATTTTAGGATGCATGCATCCCCACTCTGCAGTACTTGCTATCTTAGATGCGCCCCACTCTATAGAAGCACACCCAAGTTCTGTCCCCCGAGAAAAACTTTTTTAGCTGTTACATGAGTGATCTTCAGCCATGTGATGTTATATATTGTTCATTATGGCTGACAAATCTTCTGAATTTTGAGCTTAGGATCAGAGACTTAAGCGTATAAAATTGCAAGTTGCAGGTGTTGTGGATTGGCAGGAGCCAACCCACGGGGTTTGGAGGAAGGCGAAAGGCACGCGTGTAAGCTCACGCAGGCTGGCGTGAGGTCTGGAACAGGACAAGGTAGTTAGACCAGAAAAAAAGGATGTAACTGGTGGAATACCTAACTTTAATCCATTAATGTTGAACGTAGCTCTTGTCTGTACATTCTTTACAATATCAATAGCAACTGATAATGGGGCCTTGCTAGGTCGTAGCAAATGACGTAGCTGAAGGCTATGCTAACTATCGTCTCGGCAAATGAGAACGTATTTTGTCAGTGAACCATCGCTAGCAAAGTCGGCTGTACAACTGGGCCGAGTGCTAGGAAGTCTCTCTAGACCTACCGTGTGGCGGCGGTCGGTCTGCAATCACTGACAGTGGCGACACGCGGGTCCGACGCATACTAACGGACCGCGGCCGATTTAAAGGCTACCACTTAGCAAGTGTGGTGTCTGGCGGTGACACCACAGCAGGTGTGCCAACGCATTGCAGCTACAACATCTGACTGCACTGGGCAAGCAGAGGAATTCGTAAAACAGCGTGAATGTGTCAAGATTCTTAGATGTAATTGTCTTTGAAGCTGCCAAAATAGTCGAAAAGCTAATTCCCTTCTTTTACGTCCCTAACTTTCCCAGAACATATTTACCTTTTTTGTGTTTTTAGTAGGAGGAGCATTTTTCATTCTCATTCCAAACTTCTATTCTACCATGAAGTTAGCATTAGACTGCCGTAGCTTGGGAACCGATGCAGATTTTTGTTGAAGCGGGAGTCGACAGATCCCGCATAGCTTTCTTACTGGCTTTTGAACCATTTTGGTTATATTTTCGCAACGGATAAACCATTAATTACATTTATTTGTCTATCGTCTTACAAAGTTTTCAACCAACTCGATCAAGTTTGGAACATAGAAGTGGAGCACGGGGAAAAACTCAAAAAATCATGTTTTGTTTTCACACGTAAAATCTGGATGATGCTGGATTTTTGAAAGCGAGCCTTCAATTCCATCGTAAGAATGCATGTTTTTTATTTGATTCACTTTAAACCGTGTCCGAGCATTCAGTTCACGCAAGAACGAATTTTACGTGCTGGATTTACCTCGAATTTAAATCTTGGTATCACGATCACGGATAATGATTATTCGATAAAAAAATTATTTTTGTGCTATCCATTTATCTGCCTTAGTGTGAAGACTTAGCCTATTCGTACCAGGTTAAAGTGTAGATGTGGCTCGCATCAAAAATCACCTCGAGAAACGTGTCCTTTGCACGTAAAATCCAAACAAAGCAAGATTTTTTTCAGACGATTAAAAATTATCTTACATCAAGGTCCGGTAGACCGGTGGACCAAATTTGAACCATGAGGCACGCTCAGTCCGGAATTATTTGAGGGTGCCTGGTTTTGCACATAAAATCCGAACGAGGGTGACTTTTGCATGTAATATCCGAACGGTGCACATACAAACGATGTCATTAGCTGAGCATTAATGTAAGCCGAATTAAACTCTTTTTCAACAGGAATTAATCGATTCGTACAATTTGCCTGGGCACCAGCTCCGATTCGTCGTTGAAACCTTGCTCAACGTACTATATCATAGCTACAGTAATACCAGTATTCGAATGGATTTATAAATAGCTGCTGGTCCGGCCAAAACCAGAAGCTTTTTACCCCATGTTACTAGCTCAAATAGGAACCAAGCACCAAGACTCCGCCAAATAGCCATCGGCGCGCACCCTTTCTATGCATATTTGTTGCAGCGCTTCCACGCGGTAACGATGTTATGCTTCTTTAAGGCGCCAGGTCGTTTAGGATTTCTCGGAAACGTGTCATTTTTAATACGACGTATTGCAGAAGAAAGACGGAAAACGACATATTTCTGTTTAAAGTATTTTCGTATTTCGTACTTTTCGTATTGCAACTTACGTCCTATGAAAGGCACCAATGCATTGAAGATCAACCGGACATCGTTTGTGGTACGATTTGTTATAGTCAAATTTTACGTGGTGACATTCTGGCGTTTAAAACCTTTTCGAAATCGTACATTAAAAACATGCCATAGTATAGTGGACTGAGGCACAGACTTTGATGCAAAAAGTTGCAGTTTTGTGTCGTAAGACCTGCACATGCTTTTTTTTATTCACCCTCATGTCTTCTCAGAGAATCAGAGGCTCTCTCACTAACTTAATAGTTGCTCTGGAATATGCGATTTATGACTCAATAAATGCGCTCTTCGCTTAGGCGCGAGTTTGTTCGGTATTGTGAATGTTTCAGGGAACGTGGGCTAATGAATTACTGGTCCCAAGCAATTCAGCACGGACACAGCTAGCATGCGGACAATAGAGCAGACGATCGCGTTAATACACGGAGTGAAAAAGGAGCAGCGTTTGTGTGAAGCTGAAAACTACCCCGGCGTTGTGTAGACAAGTGTGGTGATTTCCACACAATTTATCTCCTCGACTATCTTATCGACATCTCTCTCCTCGACCTTTATGCTCTTGTCTGAACAATATGACAGAAAAATCCGTTCCCATCAGAGGAAAATCCTTTCTGCACCACTACACCACTCAGGCGATTTCTTGAAGTCCATTTTAGCGGCGGGAGCCCTGCTCCGGAAAGGCCTCCCACGTTACATCCAGATGCGAAAGATACTGGAAGCAACGGTACTGTGTACCTTTGTCCCTGTACGTATTCGTTACCCCACTATATCCTTTTCCTCATTTTCCAGTATTCTTTTCAATATTGCGGAGAACTAGGAACTGCTGAACGTGTCGCTTTACACTGTAACAGGTTGTCACACATACGACCACGAACTGAGTATGACAACATATTGCAAATCCTACGCCAGCCGGATGACTGGACCATACTAAATGACATAACCGATATTGTGTAAGGTACGTTACACGAATTATGCAAACAAGAACAAACACATACTGTAAAAAGAGCAATCACACAAACACGGGAACAGAACACCTGGAATGACAGAGACACAGACACGAACACAGAAACTTGCTTAGATGCTGAAACAGAAACAAACAGTGAGATTAATATTCAGACCTAGATGTATGATAAGACTAAATTAAGAAATGGATCAATTGTCATTTTAGTATATGAAGAAATGTCTTGAAATGTAAATTATATAACTGTTTATTAAGGTTAGGTAAAATAACACCTGTAATGAAAATGATGTGATGATGAAATATAAGATTAATACAACACATGCCTCTACACATAAAATATCAAATTAGAATTAAAAATATATTTTTTACGCTACCTCGCATGTGACAGGCTCAGTGATTTGCCGAGCCCTCACACCCACGATAACTAGGTGGTGGGACTTCTAACACACATCTGTGTACTTTCCTGTTACTTTTTATTTCGCCTTCTTAAATGTATCATTCTTGCTATTTTAGAAAATTTATTCGGACTTGTAATATGTCAAAGTGATAGTGTGTCATAACGTCTTTGCATCTTCCTAAATTTCTATCTTCTATTCATAAATCGTTAATTTTAAGATCTTTATTTCTTAATTACTTTTAAGTCTATAAGTATTTATTAATAACTATTACAAATAAGAAATATGAAATTAGTTCCAAATTCTGTACACGTACGATTTCATATTGTGAAAATACGAAGGGCTTATTTCAGTAGTGGTACAAGCCCATTTTTATTCATTTTCAGATAGAGAGTACTAAAGTAAAATGAGCGCTGAAAAATCTGCAGCTGAGATACCAGAAATATCCAAGGATATGGTTTCTTGCTAGAGATGAACCTTTCTTTCTGTTTGTTTGGATCATTAATGTCAGAAGCAATATAGACAGCAAAGTGGAGGTAATGGACTTGTACCACTATTGAAATAAGCCCTTCATATGAGCTGTCTTAGAGGTGGTAGGTCATTTGTAAATGGTAGAAGAAAAAAAATAAACCAATACTAAGTAATCTTCTGTAATATACTTGTTCTACTTCACGTAAATGTAGAGTCAAGGTCTAACTACTTACAGTATCTCCAATTTTGTAGGCTTCTGAGATGACAAATTAACTTGTCGAAACCAGTAAAGCGTAATGAAAATGTATTATCAACTGAGGGCTGAATTATATCGTGAAGAGTAGAAACTTTGTGGTTAAGAACCAGATGTTGCCGACAACTGCCGCTGGACAGCGTTGTGTCTGCAAATCACGTTGACGAGCACGTTCCGTGTGATGTACCAGCTCGTCTGTGAACGTGCACCAACCACGTTGGAAACCACGTTTTGTGTGCTTCACTATGGGAAACTCATCCCGTGTATGGTTTAACACTGCGACCGATCAGCATCACACGCTCATCTTGGCGTGTTCATTGACGTACTGTATCATCCGCATTCTGGAATCCTGCAGACGGAAGGCAGCAGAGAGAACACTTCCTGGACACCTGCTGGAATCGTTCCATTACGAAAAACACGGGAAGGAGACACCGAGTTCCGTGCCTGAAAGTCGAGGATGTAAGGCGTACGTTATTTAATTAGTGTGACCTCGAAGAGACAAAATTAGACAATATCTCCAAACCGCCATTAAATTAGGTTTTGATTGAGGCACTGACAAATTTCTTACACTCTGGAACTCATTACACGGGTGGTGTTTAAAAATTTTTGTGTCAGATTATTTCATCCAGATACCTACCTTAAGTTAATTGGAGCTAATTTCCTGTCACTCCAAAACATAGCAGTTTTGCATGTGACGTCTGGACTGGAGAATTAATTATGTTTACTGTTTCGTGGCAGAGGTCATAGAATATATATATATGTGTGTGTGTGTGTAACTTCCTGGCAGATTAAAACTGTGTGCCAGACAGAGACTCGAACTCGGGACCTTTGCCTTTTGAGGGCAAGTGCTCTACCGAGTCATTTCTTTTTCCTTGTCAAGTTCATCCTTGCATATTGCACTTGGTTGAGTCTTGTAAACCGAACATCCTGAGCTGCAATGCTAGGTTCGACCGAGCTAACCAAATACAATTCAAGATCCATCCTCACAGATGTACTACTTCAGCCAGTACCTCCTCTCCTACCTTCCAAACTTCAGGCACACTTTTTACCCGTCAGGAAGTTTCATAATACACTCCGCTGCAGAGTGAAAAAATTCATTCCGTAAACGCCCTCCGAAAAGGACGTGACAGTCATTATAGCCTTACTTCCAGTAGTCTCCAAGATTCGCGGGAGAACTTCTATGAAGTTGCGAGAGTGGGAGATGAGAAGCTGGCGGAAGATAAGCTATGAGGATGGGTCGTGAGTCCTGCTTGGGTATCTCAGTTGGTGGAGCACTTTCCCACACAAGGCAAAAGGTCGCGATTTCGACTCTCGGTCCAGCACACCGTTTTAATCTGCCTGGAAGTTTACTCGTAATACCAGTTCACACTCCACTGCAGAATGAAAATTTCATTCTGGACGTAGCGTATGTTTCAGCGTAACTCTTGAATACACAGAACAGTGGTTCTCAACCTTCCTTAGACCCCTGAGTGCAATCAGATATTAGATAGTACCGCCGACCTCCCTTTCTGCCCCCCCCCCCCCCCCCCCCCCTGCTATCTGCTGCCACCGCTCCCCCAGATTATCACCAGCTTTACGAACTACCTTAACTGTAGAATGATAGACTTTTCTTGGAAGACTTATATTTTTAAAATGATGAACAATGAATGATGTGTGTGTGTGTGTGTGTGTGTGTGTGTGTGTGTGTGTGTGTGTGTGTGAGAATGAATGACGAAGGAATACGTGGTGCACTGTCCTGCTGAAATTGCCCAACTCAGCCGGAATGCACAATGGACATGAATGGATGCAGGTGATTAGACAGGGTGCTTACGTACGTGTCACCTGTCCACCTGTCAGAGTCGTTTCTAGACGTATCAGGGGTCCCATACCACTCCAACTGCACGCTCCCCACACCATTACAGAGTCTCCACCAGCTTGAACGGTCCGCTGCTGAGATGCAGGGTCCGTGGATTCATGAGGTTGTCTGTCTCCATACCCGTACACATCAATCCACTCGATACAATTTGAAACTAGACTCGTCCGACCAGGCGACTTGTTTCCAGTCATCAACTGTCCAAAATCGGTGTTGACGGGCCCAGGCGAGGCACAAGGCTTTGTGTCATGCAGTCATCAAGGGTAAGTGAGTGAGCCTTTGGCTCCGAAAGATCGATGACATTTCGTTAAATGGCTCCCACGCAGACAGTTGTTGATGGCCCAGCATTGAAATCTGCAGCCATTTGCGAAAGAGTTACACTTCTGTCACGTTGAACGAGTCTCTTCAGTCGTCGGTGGTTCCGTTCTTGCAGCATCTTTTTCCGGCCACAACGATGTCGGAGATTTGATGTTTTACCGGATTCCTGATATTCGCGATACACTCGTGTAATGGTAGTACAGGAAAAATCCCCTCTACACCGCTACCTCGGAGGTGCTGTGTCCCACTGCTCGTGCGCCGTCTATAACACCACGTTCAAACTCAGTTAAATATTGATAACGTGCCATTGTAGCAGCAGTAGTAGCCGATCTAACAACTGCGCCAGACACTTGCTGCCTTATACAGGCACTGCCGACCGCAGCGCCTGTTTACGTATCTGAATACGCATGCCTGTATCAGTTTCTTTGGCGCTTCAGTGCAGTTTAATGGCTTTAGAACTGCATCTTCGCGGATACATATTTATTTCATAACTTAGACCAAGCGATAACCAATTGCCAACCCAACATTCTCTGTCCAATTGTAATATGAATATTCAGCCTAGGAGGTCAATAGTCAAGATATGAGCGTTACACACGCACAGGCACAGTAAGTGCTCAGTAGATGGGCTATACTCTGGTACCAGTATTGAAGCAGTTCCTGAATGTGTACGGATGGAGCACAGCAGTGCGCAGAAGTGAAACGTGGAACCCGGAAATACGGAGAAAAAGGAAGTGTATGCACTTGTGACGCTCTCGAATAAGGTTAGGTTTAAGTGGACAGGAGTCATACGAAATGAAGAAACATCTTATTAAAAGGAGAAAGAAGAGCGCTTCGAAAATGGTGTTGCTATATTCACCGAAGTATTTTGGCACCCAGTATAGAGGTAACAAGAAGCGGAGCCCATATCTCATAAAGTGGTGGTTGTAAAGACGTGACGTGCTTGAACGCTGCAACTTCCTGTTCACGGGGTGGATCAGACTACAACAAATGTATGAAAATGTATGAAAAGTAATTGATTATCAATTATTAAAAGAATGTACACAAATAATTCTTCGGCTTTTGTGTCATAAGAATGCGTATGGCTGTTGTAAAATTGTGGACACTGGTCTAACCTAATTCTGTGAACGTTTACTAATATGATTGCAGTTCAGTACGAACTGCTGTGGCTGCATGTTTGTAGGTCTAGACTCAGTTAATAAACAAACAGTGGAACCAGTTCGCACTCGATGACTATTTCGGAAGTGTGGATCAGTGCTAGATGACATGAAAAATGCTGTTAGATATTCGACACCGGACCCAATGAAGGCGTGCGACTGCTTAAGAATGTGGTTAGCGGGTGAGTGTTGATCCGACAACGTGTATGGCGTCTGTAAAATTAATTGTATATTTGCTACTTATAGTTGCCACTAAACTCTAAAAAAAGGTTACCTTTTTACCTTTTGTTCAGCGTGAATAGCCTGTAAATGTGCAACACATATGGTGGAGGATACTGGATGTAGTATTTAGGTAGCTGTGGAAAGATTGGCATAAGATATGAGAGAAAATGATGGAGAGCATCAAAGCATAAGAATCACACATGAAAACACGGCACAGTATCTAGCCTACTGGAGCATACACCTTTAAGGCGTGCTCACACGGGACGAGACAGTTGACGTCAATATGGACGAGGATGGGAAATCCAGTCACAGGAGACACAGTGTCGGCGTCACACGGGACGTGCTGGCTTACGTGATCAGTCACTTTAGAGCTCTGCAGTGGCAGCTGTTGGCTGTACCTGGCTCCCAAACTACACAGATTGCTTACGAAAATTGATGCACGTAAAATTCCTACGTTAGCTCTGCAGTAGTGGAAATTAGTATAAATGTTGGAATCCTACGAAATTAATAGGCTGAAGCATACATGTATCAAATTTGTTATAAAAGTGGTAGATACACATAAGCCAGAAGCAATAGAGACGAAATTGCATAGTTTATTTCAAAAACGAGTAGGAAAAAAAGACGTTTGCATTTCGTATATGGGGGACTGATGACCTCAGATTTTAAGTCCCACAATGCTTAGAGCCATTTTAACCATTTGAACTAAAATACGTTACCTAGACAAATGTATTCGCGAAATTTCATTGCTCTACATAAACTGCTTTTTGGGCTGTGATTTTTTTTTCCCGTGAGTGTGTTAAACCTACCGAATATGGATTTCATCTGTAAACGACGAAGGCAAGTATGGCATGTCCCAAGTTTTCTGCTTGTGACTTGGAGAGCAACCTTGTATTGGTTCGTCGTGCCGTAGCACGTTGCTGAAATAGTGCAGAATGTATCTCGTGTTCCATGCACGGGAGTACCTCATCAGCGTGAAATAACAGGAAGAGACGTCGTCAAAACTGACAGTGTCTCACGTGAGGTAACTGGTCCCATGTAAGGATGGTCTCAGCGTTTGGCAATCGTGTTCTCCAGAGCTGCGCTACCGCTGCGCGCTCGAGTATATCCACACGCGGGCAGTAAGTTCCATCAGCACTCCATCCCTCCACTTCCTCTTCCCACTCACAACTCACGCACCCACACACACTCACACGCACACGCACACGCACACGCGTGTCCCACAGCCGCAACCAGTGCGTGTCGCTGTCCCACGCACGCCTGCCGCCGCTGCGTGGGACTGGCGACCGCTCTACGCATATGCGTAACCCCCCTCCGCCCCAGTCCGCGCCGCACCGCTCATTAACGACTTAGCGGCCAGTTTCTCCACGGTCCGCCGTCACGCGTTTGAAAATATCACGCACAGACACGCGTGGCGCGACACGCTGTTAATAATACGCAATAAACGTTTGGCCTCTATGATCTAGCGGTTACTGCGCTTCCGCCTAGCTCGCTCTTTTTTTTCTCTCCACTCTCGACAGTAAGGCGGAACAGATGTGTCGATTTTTATCGTTCACTACGCGCTATTTCGTACTAATAGCGGGAGCGATACGCCACATGCAAAGCACCTCTAAGGAGAAGTTCCGGGAGGGCAGATGTGGGGAATCAAAATTCGATTTACTGAAGCAATAAATGTCTTTAGCATTATTCAAACTTCTTGCACGGCACTAGACTGCCAAGATGTTCGTTTCGCCCTAACGACTCAGATTCCAGGTTCGCCTTTCAGGGTTCTTGAGAACCTCAAGCCACATCCGTGTACAAATGGACTGAAATTACAGAGTACTTCATTCGCTAGAGTTATTATCTGATGAAACTAGATACGAAACAAGGGACCTTTTAGGTCGCATAGACAAAGTGCGCAGCGAGAGGTAGTCTTAGGAGGGCTGCTCATAGAGTGTTAAGGAGGTAAGGACTTCAAACGGGCCGACTTGGAGCAGGAGAAGCACCGCAGGACATTTTAATTTCCACTGTTTATACTTTTCCAAATAAATTCATAAAACTTTGTCAGCATGACCAGGAAGGATTCAGGATTCACACTCGTAGCAGCGGAACTTCAAAAACATAAAAAATATTTTTTTTAATGTGAAATTTCATCAATTTTTCACTTACTATTGGCTGCATTTGTTGCTAAAGGTACAGTTTTCTTCATAAGTAAGAGAGACTGTTCGATTAATTTTTCACAGCATACAAACCATACTTACAGATGTGTCTGAAACTCTAGAATCTATTTAATATATGAAAAAATGAATGAGCTGTTACGTTTTAAACTTTATGTTTAGAAAAAATAAAATTTTGTAGTTTATCATCTCAATTTTTACGACAGTTTTTAACATATTTGGAAAATTCTAGAGTTACATACAGCTGTAAGCATGGTTTGTATGCTGTGCAAAATTCATCAAAGAATCTCTCTTACTTGTGAAGAAAAATGTGCCTATAGCAACAAATGCAGCCAACAGTAAGTGAAAATATAATTTCATATCTAAAAAATATTATTTTGGGATGTTTTTGCACTTCCACTGCTATGAGTGTGAATCCTAAATCCTTCCTGGTCATGCTGACAAAGTTTTATGAATTTACTTGTAAAAGTATAGACAATAGAAAATAAAATGTCCTGTGGTGCCTCTCCTGCTCCAAGTCGGCCCGGTTGACGTCCTACCCCCCTTAAGTAGCCTCTCAAGAAAATATTGTTTATTTGTAGGTACGAGAAGCTTTCAATAAGTAATGCAAAACTTATTTCCTGAAAGTAGGTTGGTTTTATTCAGGATTCCATTGCAGCATATTATTCCCCACTCTTATGGCTACAATCTTTTATTTTTAGTGTAATTTCCGTTAAATGCGACGGCCCTACGACAACTTACTGGGTGGGACTGTATGCCCGCAAACTACCCTCTACTGGTCAACGATGAAGCCAACGTCTTGCTGCATCAATAACCACACCATCACCCACGTACTCCAACCTTAAAGCCAATGTTTCATCGCGAAACTGCCTGCTGCGCAAGGTGACTGGTTGTGGATGGGGTGCCCACCCCCAGACAGTAACACCTGCCCTGGTACTCTGATACTCCGCTGCCGAATACGCCGCTCCAGTGTGGTACAATTCTGCACGTGCAAAAAAAGTGGACATCGCCCTGAACGAAACCTGCAGGCTGAACACAGGCTGGCTGAAGCCAACACCAATACGGAAACTGTATACACTTGCAGATATGGCCGCACCGGATATTAGACGCGAGATAGCTGCTATCAACCCCTTGCACGATCATCAGCCAGCGCCACCTCGACTGAAAAAATGGTTCAAATGGCTCTGAGCACTATGGGACTTAACACCTTAGGTCATCAGTCCCCTAGAACTTAGAGCTACTTAAACCTAAATAACCTAAGGACATCACACACATCCAAGCCCGAGGCAGGATTCGAACCTGCGACCGTAGCAGTCCCGCGGTTCCGGACTGTAGCGCCTAGAACCGCTCGGTCATCCCGACCGGCCACCTCGACTGAAATCCAGGAAGAACTTTCTACAGTCTTCTGTCCCAGTTGACGTATCAAAGGGCAGCCAGGGTTGAACTGTGGACAAAACGACATCCTGTCCAATCAGAGCGAGACGTAATTGAAGAAACTCTGCCACTTGGTAACCAAGAAGGATGGTGCACATGGAAGTCCTTGAACAGACTGCGCTCTGCCGTTCCAAGAACTAAGGACAACTTGAAGAAATGGGGCATCGCACAAAGCGGAGACTCATTGTGTGAGTAGGGAGTTGAACAAAGTACAAGCCATCTGAAATGTCATCTCTGCCCATACTCTTCTACAGGACTAGAACTGGCTCCGGCCGCTGTGACCGAGCGGTTCTAGGCGCTTCAGTCTGCAACCGCAGGACCGCTACGGTCGCAGGTACGAATCCTGCCTCGGGCATGGAAGTGTGTGATGTCCTTAGATTAGTTAGGTTTAAGTAATTCTAAGTTCTAGGGGACTGATGACCTCAGATGTTAGGTCCCATAGTGCTCAGAGCCATTTGAACCATTTTCTTGGAACTGTCCTTGGCTTATAGCAATGCAGTCAATGTTGCCAAATACTGGACACAACTAGTGTAAATGTGTTTATCATGTAAAAATTGATGTCTTACTCCTGTGCGTATTATGTAAATATTGATTTCGTACTGTTGTGTGCATTGTGTAAATATTGATTTCTTACTCTTCTTTCCCTATGTGTTCATCTTATTACGGTTATATGTCTTTGAATTACTCATGTATATAAATATGTGTATTTTTGAATCAGCACAATCTGTGTCCTGGTATTTTTGACACGAATAAATAAGTACCCACGTACTGCTTTCCGTAGAGTGCATCCTGCACTAGGCCAAACATGTGGTGGTCGGAAGGAGCGATATCCGGGCTATAGGGCGAATGAAGAAGAACGTCCAATGAAGATTTTTATGAGCTCCTCACCGGTGCGCAGCAGGAGTTCTTGTCCTTTTTTTCGGTGTTTGGTGTCGTTTCTTCAATTTCCTGAGGGTAGCAGAATACACTTCAAACCTGATCGTTGCACCATGATGGAGGACATCAAACAGAATAACTCCTTCAGAGTCCCAGAAGACCGTCTCAATGACGTCACCAGCCGAGCTTGCGGCCTTTAACTTTTTCTTCATAGGAGAGGTGGTGTGGAGCCACTTCATGGATTGCTGTTTTGCATCCGGCTCGTAGTGACGAACCCATGTCTCATCGCCAAAAGATAGCCAAGATCAGCTTGCTGCAAGCAATTCTGCACAGATGATCCATCGTTGCTCTTTACGGTGTTCCATTAGGCGGCACACACCTTTCAGTACCCGAGTTGGTGGACCAGTGTGTCAGCAGCGAGGTGATTGTGGGTGATCGGTTGATCACCTCGAACGAGACTGTCCGCACGTCCCGACGTATCAGGACTGACAGCTGTCTGCTGCCAGCCGGAACAAGGGAGGTCGGACAGGTTTGTGCGATTTTGTTGCGACGGTGACAGACTCCTCATCCAACGAGTCAGCGTGTTTTTGTTCACTGCCTGGTTTACGTAGACATTCTTCAAGCGCCTATGAATCTCTGCGATACTGTGGTTCTCCACCAAAAGAAACTCTCCTTGACAGAGTTCTGCTTGGTAAGCACGTCCCTTTAAGGCGCCATTCTGAGGCGTACCTACAGCACTGCCACTTACCGGAACGTCATGAAACTGTAGGTGCTGCAGCGGAAATATTCCACCATGTCCCACAACAAATTCCTAATTTTGTCAACAAGAATTGGCCGGAAAGAAAATGTGTTGCATTATTTATTGAGCGCCCCTCGAACATGTCTGCAGCACTGGTGCACGTCACTAACTCTACGCTACAGTACTTTAAGCATGTAGTCCATTGTTCAGAACACGTGTGGGTAAATCTGTCCAAAATATGGGAAAAATTATATCATACAGGGTGATTCAAAAAGAATACCACAACTTTAGGAATTTAAAACTCTGCAACGAGAAAAGGCAGAGCTAAGCACTATCTGTCGGCGAATTAAGGGAGCTATAAAGTTTCATTTAGTTGTACATTTGTTCGCTTGAGGCGCTGTTCACTAGGCGTCAGCGTCAGTTGATGCTAAGATGGCGACCGCAGTATCTGGAGATGTTAGAGAATTGGCTGTTCCCTCAGCTCGAACAAGAAGCACAACAATCCATATTTCAGCAGGATGGAGCGCCACCACATTGGCACTTATCTGTCCGTAACTACCTGAACGTCAACTACCCGAGGCGATGGATCGGCCGCCAGGCAGCCCGTGACAGAGCACTTCATCACTGGCCTCCAAGAAGCCCTGATCTTACCCCCTGCGATTTTTTCTTATGGGGGTATGTTAAGGATATGGTGTTTCGGCCACCTCTCCCAGCCACCATTGATGATTTGAAACGAGAAATAACAGCAGCTATCCAAACTGTTACGCCTGATATGCTACAGAGAGTGTGGAACGAGTTGGAGTATCGGGTTGATATTGCTCGAGTGTGTGGAGGGGGCCATATTGAACATCTCTGAACTTTTTTTTGAGTGAAAAAAAACCTTTTTAAATACTCTCTGTAATGATGTATAACAGAAGGTTATATTATGTTTCTTTCATTAAATACACACTTTTAAAGTTGTGGTATTCTTTATGAATCACCTTGTATATTCAGCTCCGTTTGTCCACTGGATTTCATTTCAAGAGACTCCTGGACACTGCAGTTTACTACATTTATTAATTATTAATTTAATATTTTTTCCATAGGAGCCTTGTTTGGGCAACTGTCTTGCCGCTGTGGATACTCCGGTTCCCGTCAGATCACAGAAGTTAAACGCTGTCAGGCAGTTGGGTGGGTGACAATCCGAGCCGCCATGCGCTCTTGCCATTTTTCGGAGTGCACTCAGCCTCGTGATGCCAATTGAGGAGCTGCTCGACCGATGAGTAGAGGCTCCGGTCAACCAAAACCATCGTAACGGCCGGGAGAGCGGTGTGCTGACCAAACGCCCCTCCTATCCGCATCCTCAGGTGGGGATGACACGGCGGCCGGATGGTACCGATGCACCACTTGCGGTCTGAAGACGGCGTGAGGAGCCTTGTCTGACTGACGCAATTTTATACAGTACTTAATGAAGTAGCCATAACTTTTTGAAGGAAAGGTGAGGATAATGAAATGTTGGAATGTGAAAAGGAAAAAAGACAGGGGAAAAACTTTGAAATGGTAAAAAAATTAATAAAATCTTTCTATGTGTGCCCCGGCGGCTAAGTGCATGAATCAGTACTACGAAAAAGTAGTCCAATGTAGCAATGTTTCAAATCATCGTAACAGTCGAAATTGGTATTTCCATAAATGTAGAAACCACGTCAGAATTGTGCAAACGAACAGTCACAGCACATACAGATATTTTCATTTTTGGACATAGCAATTCTGACTACGTTACGATGATTTGAAAATGGGCCCCGGCCCGAAACTAATCATCGAATGAGCCAAAATAGTGAAATTTCCAACTTTGGACTGGTTTTTCGCTGTACTGATTAACAGAGGTTGCTGATCCACAACTACTCCAGCATGCTGAAAGTTAGTAAGTGGATAAATGACAGAATGAAAATGTCGACGTCTGTGTGTGAACCGTCGGGACGTCCTAGAACGTTTTTTGTCTCGATATGTTGTTTTCACAAATGGCAATGATCAACTAATATGAAAATTCCACTGTGACCATGGCTCGGACTCTTACGTTTCCTTACGACTCGCTCTGTAAGTCAGTTAAAAGGTGGGAAAAACACGAAGGCGTATCAACCTCAGCCTCCGGATTCTTGACTGTTTTACCTTTTTTTCAGAGGCAATTTTCTTTCTGTTGCACACACACTGAGAATCAAAAGTAGAAAATAACCAACACCGGTCTCGCCCATACATTGACCATCTTCAGATTCTAAAATAGGAAAAGGAAAAGAAAAAGTGTCTTATTAACTTAAGATCTACACTGTTTCCGTCAGTTCAATTTGCAACTACTATAAAGTTAAGATCAGTTTACATGTTGTTCATTCCTACAGCCTCGAAGCGGCATTTGGAGAGGTAAACAGTATCATGCTGTATCATCTAAATGTCACAACAACCCCAGAGAACCTAGCGGTGAATATAATAATATGTAAAAAGTCAAAAATAGTTTACAAAATCTATTCATTTACACTGTTCCTCCATTTAATAACTGGAAATTTTTAAACATATACTGCACTGAAACATTTATGTATACTTTTAGACTGACGCGTTCTCAATGACTAGTTACATTTTATTTGTATACTAGCTGTGTGCGGCATGTGTTGCAAAGCCTTTTTTTCCTTTGTAAGTGGAAACTCCTATACTAATCAGACACATATCTCACATGTATTTCACGCACGCACACGCACACACTCACTGCCTGTGAAACGACAGATATGGTAGAAATCAGCGTGTCACCACACCACAAACAAAGGAGACAGACACCACAAACTCAAAGCCGCAAGTAGCACTCAAAATAACGCGATACATACTCATTTTCGTTCGGAAAATGCACAATAAACAAAAATAAAAAATTACGTTTTCCTGTTTGCAGATGACACGTTGTCAAGTTGTAGACTGTGTAGCAGTCTCGCGGCTACCAGCATAATCATTCAATAGCTTCATGTAAGGTATGTAAGCTAATGGAAACATCCACCTGTTATCTAATAAGCTATAAAACTAGAACTTTAGACATATTGTAATAAACAACATACAAAACTCTCTCTAAACTGTAAACAAACCATGTATAATATTACAGAACATTCACTTCAGTCACAAATGTAAATTTTCGTATTAGATGTTTTCTCTAAACGTTAATATGAAATAACAATTTTACAGAAAGGAAATAAAGAAACCCAGTGAAGATAGCACAAAAGGTGCTGAAATATGTGTGGGTAGAATTCCTCATCCAAAGTAATCATTTGTTTGCTTGTACATCATACATGCATATCGTAGACACCGATTTCCATCCCACTCTGATAACTCCTTCATGTTGCGTCGTTTCTGTCTTTTTTTCCTATTTTTTGTCTTAGAAGTGTATTTTTTTACTTACAACCGATTATGAAGGACCTTGTAGATGATGTGTCGATTTTAGACAATGCTCTACCAGATCATGTCCTGTGCAGCTTCCTTGTGAATCTTAGTTATCACAGATCTTCCACCTCGTTTGTGGTCTTCCCTGGGGGCACTTTCCCTCTGGCCTTTCTATCAACGCTACTTTTGGTAGATGTTTCATCTTCATAGCATGTCGGGGGCATTGTAGTCGCTTAACATTTGCCTTTCGCACAATATTAAGCAGGTTCATCATAGCGTATATTTCTCAGTTTTTCACCCTCCATTACTCTCCATTGTTCTGCTTAACTGGAACATTTCTGTATATTTTATGTTTGTTTTTTGATTCACTCATGAATTCGTAGATTAAGTATGTGAATGTTTGGTTCATCACACTCGTCTATGATGTATGGAGACGAACTGCATGAATTTTTGTTTCTACTTTTTAATGTACATCTTTTCCTTTTCTCATTGTATAACTTGAAGTTGGCCAATCTATGATCAAAATCGGTAATGACTGTTATCATATTAGAAATATGATTTTGCCTAGAATAAAAAGAAGCGTATATTACGTCAATTACTCTTTGCCATAGACAGAATGTCGTTTTTTTCTAATTTTTTTTTTGGCCCCTGATGGTATAGATTGAGAAGAGTGGCGTTCCTGTCTCAAATGTACTCTTTGCCGCACGCAGACTTCTTGCCTGTGGGATACAAAAATATGCGTCGGTGTAGATTGAGATACCACAATGTTTTCGCGAATATTGTAAATCTTTCGTCTGTCCACGTGGTTCATTTGTTCACATTGTTTCTCTAGGTACCTCAGCAGGACAAATAGTTCAAATGGCTCTGAGCACTATGGGACTTAACATCTGTGGTCATCAGTCCCCTAGAACTTAGAACTACTTAAACCTAACTAACCTAAGGACATCACACACATCCGTGCCCGAGGCAGGATTCGAACCTGCGACCCTAGCGGTAACGCGATTTCAGACTGAAGCGCCTAGAACCGCACGGCCACACCGGCCGGCTCAGCAGGACAATTATGTCGTTGTGTGGAGTCGAAATTTATCCACACTTGGCATTGTAGCTGAGCTAGTCTTCACCACGTACATTTTCCGTTCTTCTTCGCTGTGGCTTCGTGTATCATTCTGGTCAGCTTTTATAGTCTAGCTTTGCTGCACTATCCGTGATGCAGTTGGTTCGTTTTTGCAATTTGCATGAAAATGCCGCGAGACGACGCGGCCAGTCTGATGCAATTTGAATAACTTCACTCATGCCTTGTCCACACTTTTGTTTTTCAATGAACTTACTCGTTCCGACTTTCCGTGTTTTTGGAAGGTAGCAACATGTGAGTCACATAATATCATTAGATACGTTATATCACGTCAACATTCTCGATCAAGAGACAAATACAAATTGTTTCACCTGTCTAGTGATCGAGAATGTTGACGTGATATAACTTATCTAAGGATGTTATATTACGGAAAGTCGAAACGCGTAAGGTTATTGGAAAATGAAAGTATGGTCAAGACATAAGAAAAGATATTAAAAGTTGATCGTTTCTCTTACGGTACTTTCAGTTTAAGACAGTCTTAAATATTGCTTTTCAGTCTAGACGAACAATAACAATTGTTGTACACCCACTGATTTCGAATCTCCTCCATGACAGACAATACGTTAAATATTGCTTTTCAAGATTTAACGTATTGTCTGTTATGGAGGAGGTCTGAAATCAGTGGGTGTACAAGAAATGCCATTGTCCGTCTAGACTCGATGTATTTATACAGTTATGACTGGTCACATTTCCTTCAGACCCTCTTAAAATCTGAGTACGTTGGCTACAAACACATCCAGTAATATTCCACAAACAATATTTGAGCTACGCGGTATATCAGGAAGCCGGTAAGGGTTAGTATCGAATTTGTTCTAGAACGTAGCATTCATATTTCTTGTAGAATCTGCCGGGCTATTATTTTTATGCTTTAGAAATATAATAATCAAGACACACAGTACATTTAGATGTACAAATATTGATTTCTTTATAGGAAATTCGTTTTCTTTGGCAAGGGTCAGGCGTGAGTAAAGATTTGCTTCCTTCGAGTTCTGTTAACTGTGATTTTAAATGCTCCAGTCGTCGACCATTTAAGACTGCCAGCCTTGAATGCTGATAACCGTTAATTGCGAAGTGCATACCTGTTCGCACGTCTCCTTTGGTCAAGACGAACCTGCATTCTGTGCTGGTTTACACTTGTACGTGAGGTACGGGCAAAATTCCGGTGTCACGTTCATCAGACGTCTGCATCAACAAGTACGTGAATTATAGCGAAACGTGTGATATTTACGAATACCAAGGCTGCAGAACGTATGTTGCTGTATAGTCGTCGCTTGACGTTGTTACCAAAAATCTGGAAACAGTGTTGGCCGATTTACTTGAGATTTTATACATCACTCTAATAAATGATCAAGCGCACGTGGACTATACCTTTCTTTAAATATTCATGGTATATAATCGGTCTGTACTATATACTGTATAAAGGATTTTTTAAAAAAAACATCGGAAAGTTTTTAACCGATTCAGTTCACATTTCTGCAGGATACTATAATAAACCATCTGACATCCACAGACTATATATGTTGTTAATATATATCCGGTATATGAACATATATATAAATTATGTGCTTCTAAATGAAGAAAAATCACATTTTAATATTGTTACCAATAATTTCGAGAAGTTATCGACAGATTCAATTCAGATTTTCATATGATACTCTGATAAACAATAGGAGGGACAAAAGCTACGCATTTTCGAATATATATAAATAATATATATATATATATATATATATATATGTGTGTGTGTGTGTGTGTGTGTGTGTGTGTGTGTGTGTGTACCACATAATTTGAAAAGTTTGTCAATAAAATTCTTGAAAAGTTCTTCACCGATTTACTTCAAATTTTTACATGTTACTTTAACAAACGTTACAATTCACATATGCTACGTATTCTAGCAAATATCTAAAAGTTTTTGACCGATTTCCTACAAACTGTAGCACAATATCGTAAAAAAAACGCTCAGACGGGCATAGACTACATATATTTAACCCATCGGACCACAAATATCTCTTATAATACACAAAGGGATAAACTGTTTCCAGAAATGAAGACTTATACAAAAATACAGAGAAGATTACAGATAGAATGGTCAAGGGACGGCTAAAATTTTATGGACATTTAAAAAGAATGGAAGAAACACAGATTACAAAGAAAATTTTTAATTGCGTTAGTAAGCTGTAAAAAACTGTAGGATGGATAGAAGCAGTAAAGAAAGACGCCAACAAAATAGGTGTTTCAGAAGAAGTAATACGTGACAGGAATCACTTCAGGCTACTGATAGAAAACGCAAACTATGAAGAAGATGAGCCAAAACCTCGGCCCAAGAGAGTGTGGACAGATGAGCAGAGACGAGCAGATGGCGAGAAAATGAAGAAGCACTGGGAAGAACGGAAGAACGGAAGAAAAAGAAACACCGTAAGTCTTAAGTTGTATCCGGTCCATAGCTGACCAAGTTCACAAATAAATAAAAAATCTCGAAATGTTCTTGACCGATGTATTTTTACACGATACTTTACTGAAACCTTGGTCGACCAGAGACTACACATGTTTTTAAATATATAAGTAATATATCAGGAGTAAACATGCTTAGCAACAATTTCGAAATTTTCACACGGTAGCTATAGTACGGTACATACATACATGCTACATATTTATTTATTTTGTAAATAAAACCGCCTTTTCTTGCTGCAACTTAATTTATTTTTCCCAGACGCTTTCCGCCTTTTACAAAACAAATATTTCTGCACTTGCTGTGGAGGATGGCGACGCAAACAAACTTGGCTACATATTTTTTTTTAAATAACGCTGTATTGGTTTTCTGTTAAAACATTACGCGAGGAAAAAAATCTTTGCTGTATTGTGAAAATATGTGGTTTGGCATTCTTTTGGCAGTCAGTTTTAACTACAATGTCAAGGCATGAAAACCATTAGACAAATGTTTTCTCCACAGTAGAACCTCAATAATCCGACCTCGGATGGTTCGATTCCCCGCTTAGTCTGACCATCCCATTTCTGGTGTCAATGATTCAATGATTCATCTTCCACGATATGGATCAGTAGGCAGTTGACCGATGATAGACGCCATAGTTCCGTCAGTTTTAGTATGCAATAACTCATTTCTGACTCGATCAATAATATAGTATGCAGTAACCTGTTTCTGACTTGATCAGTAACTGTTACTATTATGAAACAGTGATCAGCCGAAACATTATGGCCACTGCCCACGGCGACGTTGGATGCCGCATCGTGGCGCAGCCAGCACGTGACGCTGTAACAAAATTATGTTAGCGGAGCAGACACGGTGGGGATCACACTAGCCAAGATATGGGCTGCAAATGGGGAAATACATTGAGACAAGCGACTTACTTTGACTAAAGGAGGATTGTTATTAAGTAAAGTGTGTGAACGTGTATTTCAAAATCGACGAAGCTGGTCGAATGTTCACGTGCTACTGTCGCGAGCATCTGCGAAGAGAGGTTGGAAGGACAGTGAAACTTCCAGTAGGCGTTAAATGGCTGGACGTCCACGACTCTTCACAGAACGTTGTGTTCGGAGGCTTTCCAGCTCCGTAAGTAGCATACATGGTGCTATCTGGAGTTTCTGCCGGAAGAGCACAATGCTGGTGCACGCACATGTGTTTCGGAGCACACTGTTTGTCGAACATTGATGAACATGGAGCTCCGCAGCAGACAAACCGCTACGTGATCACATGTTCACTGACGACTTCGTCAATTACGATTGGAGGAGGCACGAGACCATCGGGATTCGACCGTCGATGAACAGAAACTTGTCGGCTCTTCGTGCAAATCGTGTATCTGCTGCACTAGGTCGATGGTCGTCTCCACAAACGCCGTCATGGGGGTGGACGGCAGCTTGAAACGTGCAGCGCGCCACGGACGAAGGCTGATGGGAGCAGTGTTACGCTGTGGAAGACATTCTCCCGCTCTTGCATGGGACCTGTCGTAGTAATCGAAGACACGATAACAGCTGCGAATCACATGCATCCTTTCAGTCTTGTTCTCTTTCGCAACATCGGCGTCAGTCGCTTGAGGAGCATTAGATCGAACTGACGATGTCTAGGGGAGCAAATTTGCCTGATGTAATTCCTATGGAACCCATCTGGGTCGACGGGTTCGATTCCCGGCGGGGTCAGGGATTTTCTCTGCCTCGTGATGGCTGGGTGTTGTGTGTTGTCCTTAGGTTAGTTAGGTTTAAGTAGTTCTAAGTTCTAGGGGACTGATGACCATAGATGTTAAGTCCCATAGTGCTCAGAGCCATTTGAACCAGCCATCTGGGTCGTTATCGGGCACTATCACCGCGTACCCAGATGAGCGACCCGTTGTTTACGCTAGTCACAAGACCGGTGCATAGACATCTAATGTCACATACCTCCACAAACCTACTAACAAACTGACGGATCCCTGATACGCAGACTCAGTGATGTATTTCGTTTCAAGCACGCGCGAACAAGCTATTAAGCAGGTGATCATAAAGTTTTGGCTCGTCCGTGTACTTGGCAACTGAGAAGCTTTGTGCAGTCTTTGCAAAAACAGACATAATGTCTGACACGTGAGGCGATACTGACCCTACGACTTATCTTCGAAGAAAGATTAAGGAAAGGCTAACCTACGTTTTTAGCATTTGTAGACTTAGAGAAAGCTTTTGACAATGTTGACTGGAATACTCTCTTTCAAATTCTGAAGGTGGCAGGGGTAAAATGCAGGGAGCGAAAGGCTATTTACAGAAATCAGATGGCAGTTATAACAGTGAGGGACATGAAAGGGAAGCTATTCAATCTGTATATTGAGCAAGCAGTGAAGGAAACAAAAGAAAAATTTGGAGTAGGTATTAAAATCCATGGAGAAGAAATAAAAACTGTGAGGTTTCCCGATGACATTGTAATTCTGTCAGATACAGCAAAGGACCTGGAAGAGCAGCTGAACGGAATGGACAGTGTCTTGAAAGGAGGATATAAGATGAACATCAACAAAAGCAAAACGAGGGTAATGGAATGTAGTATAATTAAATCGGGTGATGCTGAGGGTATTAGATTAGGAAATGAGACACTTGAAGTAGTAAATGAGTTTTGCTATTTGGGGAGCAAAATAACTGACGATGGTCGAAGTAGAGAGGATATAAAATGTAGACTGGCAATGGCAAGGAAAGCGTTTCTGAAGAAGAGAAATTTGTTAACATCGAGTATAGGTTTAAGTGTCAGGAACACGTTACTGAAAGTATTTGTATGGAGTGTAGCCATGTATGGAAGTGAAACATGGACGATAAATAATATAGGCAAGAAGAGAATAGAAGCTTTCGAAATGTGGTGCTACAGAAGAATGCTGAAGATTAGATGGGTATAATCACGTAACTAATTAAGAGGTACTGAATAGAATTGGGGAGAAGAGCAGTTTGTGCCACAACTTGACTAGAAGAAGGGATCGGTTGGTAGGACATGCTCTGAGGCATCAAGGGATCACAAATTTAGTACTGGAGGGCAGCGTGGAGGGTAAAGTCGTAGAGGAAGACCAAGAGATGAATACACTAAGCAGAATCAGAAGGATGTAGGCTGCAGTAGGTACTGGGAGATGATGAAGCTTGCACAGGATAGAGTAGCATGGAGAGGTGCATCAAAGCAGTCTCAGGACTGAAGACCACAACCACAACAACAACAACAACAACAACAGAGTAACCGAAATCACTGGTTTCTCCAATGTTATTTAGAATCCGTCTTGACTGCAAGAAATGTTTATTCACATGACCGGTTTCGGTTCCTCTACAACCATCTTCAGATCTGCATTTTCAGTTACAGGTGTAACCGGTCCATACACAACAAACTTCACTTGTTGCGTCATGGAGGACCCGAAACCGGTCATGTGAATAAATATTTTTCTCAATCCAGATGGGTTATAAATAACTTTGCGCAATCGCCAGTATCTTATATTTTCATAGTGAGAAGCACAAAGTCACTGCCGGCCGCGGTGGCCGTGCGGTTCTAGGCGCTCCAGTCCGGAGCCGCGCAGCTGCTACGGTCGCAGGTTCGAATCCTGCCTCGGGCATGGATGTGTGTGATGTCCTTAGGTTAGTTAGGTTTAAGTAGTTCTAAGTTCTAGGGGACTGATGACCACAGCAGTTGAGTCCCATAGTGCTCAGAGGCATTTGAACCATTTGAACAAACTCACTCATTGGCTATCGTCATAAACGTCAACTTCTTGCTCTGAAAAGTTGCGTCTAAGTTTGCACTGTGAAGACCCAGGCAGAATTTTTTTTTTATTGTATAGTTACTAAAGTTCCAGGAAAGCTTTTCCAGCTCTGTATGAGCTGTTAATTGCCCAATTTTATCTGCATGATCTCTGCGGCACAGATATATAGGGGACAGAAGAGTATTAGCAGTTTCTGCCCGGCAAGAAACTTCTTGAAATTTTCTAAGCAGGTTCGTGTCTGGTATACGGCGACTTTCTCCAACTCAGTAGAGTATGCTTGGTGTCTTTGCTACAGGGTCGCCGCAGAGGCACGGCTGTTGGTGATAAAGAATACACGCATCGGAAACGGTATGGACAACGGCCGCTGTCCTGGCCGATGCTTAGCCAAAATATAACTGGTTATTAGTCAGCTTTTTACCAGAAAGTTTTTCCTTATAGAAAACTACGCCTACATCTACATGTATACCTCACAAGCCTGCAGTGTGTGGCGGAGTGCTGCTACCACCATTTTTCATCCGATCCCTGTTTCATTTTCATACGGCGCGTAGGAGAAACGATTATCGGGTTACCTCTAATTTTCTAGGATTTTCTCCTTGTGATCATTTCATGAGATGTACGCTCTAAGACAATAAATAAATGGTCAACTCAATTTCCTGGATGTGTCGGTAATTAAACGGGTGGATGGGACGCTGGGCCACAAGGTATATAGAAAGAACACTTACACGGATCGATACCTCCACAAGGAATCTAACCATCATCCGAGGCAAAAAAGAGATGTCATTAAAACCTTGGTGGACAGAGCCAACAATATCTGCGAGCCGGCTTACTTACAAGATGAACTGAATCACCTACGGTCAGCCTTCATAAAAAACGGATATACAAGTAAGGAAATTGATCGAGCCCTCCATCAAAGATGAAAAGAAGCCAGAAGTCCAGAGCAACAACGGACACCTACTGGAAAAGTTTTCCTACCGTTTATTAATAAGGTTACGGACCGTGTCGGGAAAGTTCTGGCCAAGTATGGGATCAAAACAATCTTCAGACCCACCAAGAAGATTAAGGAACATTTAAGAACTGCAAAAGACGCCCGACATCCCCTAGCAACACCTGGGGTATACAAAATTCCATGCAGTTGTGGACAAGTATATTTTGGAACAGCGAAAAGAAGTGTAAACAACCGCTTAGCCGAACATAAAAGAAACTGTCACTTAGGACACATCGAAAAATCGGCCGTAGCTGAGCATGTGTTTCGAGATGGGAATCATGAAATTAAATGTAATGAGACAAACGTTCTAGCACGAACATCCCATTATCATACGTGCATGTATAGAGAAGCAATAGAAATTCACAAGCACCACAACAATTTCAATAGAAAAGAGAAAGTTTTAAAGTTGGACAAAATATGGATGTCGACGTTGCGCCAGCAGAATGACAATCGATTACTCTTAATCGAGAATGATGACGCCTTCCAAAGATAGGCATACCGTCGGCATCACGTGACGAATGGTGGTGCCCTCTATGTGCTCTATAAATGCGAGAGTACCAGCAACCTCAGTGGCAGTAGCCGGACGACCTCAGAAGATGTCTCCCGCAGATGGAGACGAAACGTCAGGTGGAAATTTTATACATCGACCAAGGCCTCTCAGCCCGGAAGTTTTAACTGAAGACAACATCGGCCGTGAAAGCCTACATTGTATGAATAAATAAATAAATAAAAAAAATTCGATGCACCACGTAGGATTTATCAAATGAGATGGAAATCGGTGGTTCAGATGCACAAGCACGTACAAACAAATGAGTACCGTTGCAGAAACATTGTTGTTCAAGAGAAGAAACCTCACAAATTGAACAAATCAATAACGCCTTGGTCCACATCTGGCCATTACGCAAGTAGTTATTTGGCTCTGCATTAATTGGGAAAGTTGTTGGATGTCCTGCTGAGGGATGTTGTGCCAAATTCTGTGCAACTGGCGCATCAGAACCTCAAAATGCCGTGCTTATTGGAGTGCCCTGTCCATAATGCTTCAAACGTTCCTAGTTGAGGGTGACCCAGCATCCTTGCTGCCCATGGTATTGTTTGGCAAGTACAAAGACTAGCAGTAGAGACTGTCAGTGTGTATGGGCGGACACTATCTTGCTCAAATGTAAGCCCAGAACAGCTTGCTATGAAAGGTAGCAAAACGCGGCTTAGATTATCGTTGACATACTGCTGTGCAGTGAGTGTGCTGCAGATGACAACTAAGAGAATTCTGCTACGAAAAGAAATAGCATCCACGATTATCGCGTCTGATTGTCGGGCAGTATGGTCGGCAATAGTCAGGGTGGTATCGCACGACTCTCCTGAAGGTCTACAGACTCGTCTTCTGTCTGGAATCTCACTGACGGCAGCAGAATTGTCTTGAGTCACGAGTCCCGCTTCGAACTGTGCCCCTACGACTGGTCGTCCACCGTCCCACCCGACAACCAGTGCTGATGGTCTGGGGTGCCAATTCTGTTCATCAGGAGCATCCTTACAGCACTGTGGTAAGTCACGATATTCTGCGCCCTGTTTTGTTGTGCTTCATGGCAAACCATCGTGGGCTTACATTTCAGCAGTGGGCCGCACACGAAGTGAGAGTCTACTGCACGTTTTTGTGCCTCCCAAGTGCTACCTTAACTAGCAAGGTTGCCGAATCTCTCCTGAATCGAGAGCGTTTGGAGCATTACAGGCAGGGCCGTCCATCCAGCAGCCGCTTTGACGATCTGACTCACCAACTGGACAGAATTTGAGACGTTATCTCTCAGGAGCACCCCTACAATTTTTTCAATCAGTACCAAACCTAATAACTGCTTGCATAAGGGCGAGAGGTGGACTAACGCGTTATTGACGGGCACCATTTGTGAATCTCTTTCTCTTGAACAAATCATCCAATTTTTCGGAAACTGCAGTAATTTGTTTGGCGGTACGTGTATATCACATTTACCGATTTCCGTCCCATTCAGATAGTTCCTTTGCGGTGTGTCCATGTTCCTTTTTTTTCCCTAGAGTGTATCTGGGAGGCTGGGAGGAAGTAATATTAATATGTTACGCAACTCTGCTGTTTGCAAAACCCTGAGAGTGCAACTAATACTGTCCGTCAAGTAATTATTTAAGGGGGGACGCTGACGAAATTGACATTTTTGGTCAATTTTCGACTCATTTTTTATTTGTTAGTACAACTCATGGACAATAAGCTCCCAAACTTTCAGTGTTGAAATCGCATCTGAAGCGCCCGAAAGTTAATTAAAAGTGCGACGCGGCCTCCCTGCCACGCCCACATTTTGAAGCTGCGCTTCAGTACCAGCTCAGTGAACAACGATTCTGTGTATTACTTTCAACCAAACGTGTGCGGGGTACATCTAGGAAGGCCGCGATATATACTCTTTGGCCGATCCTGCACTTCTCGAAAAGTGTGTTCATCGCAAAGCCCAAAGTACAAATGAGTCTCTAAATTCACACATATGGATGCGATGCCCCAAAAACACGTTTGCATCTGCTACAGTAGTCAGTATTTCAACTTATGATGCAGTTATTGTATTTAATGATGGCAACGTCGGGATCATGAAGGTATTAGAAAGAATGGGCTTCAAGACAGGAAATTTTACTGAAGACGTCCTGAGAAAAATAGATTTACAGCGCGATTCTGCAGCTGGAAAGTCAGTTGAAGACCTGCTAAAGGAAAGAAACTAGACAACAAGAAACCAGAAGAGAAGCCTTGAAGAGAAAGACGACCCAGACTACAAATGTAGTGCCTCCTGAAGAAGTGACATAAGGAAAAAAGTTGGGTTGAACTTTAAATTGCGTTTGCAGAAAAGTTTGTTTTTAAAAGTTTATGTATCTTTTACTCAGATTCTATGAATGCTAGAATTATGAAATTTTGTACACATATTTCTGTAAACCTAATAAACGTTGTCTCAAGAGCAAATTTTGCAATTCTGATTGCAAGCTGAGATACGGGGCAAAGTGCTTAGAATTTTGCAAGGATTTAAAATTGTACTTCTGGAATTATAATTAAAAATTACGAAAATTCTCTTATTTCACATATTCCAAAAACCTTATGAGAGAAGCTTACAACATGTAAATAGATGAAACAGAGAATTTTTTGTAGAAATCTCTTGAATATTTCCTGAGAAAAAGGAACATACATTATTTTTGAAAATAAAACTTCAAATTTCATCCAAAAAAGTTGAATATATATATTCAAAGGGTATTATATGGAAATGTGTTACTTTCATGTAAAGCTTGGTACAAAATTTCATTGCAATATCTGAAAAACTGTGGACTTGGTGCATTTTTGAAGTAGTGTGTGTTTTTCATCTACGTTCCCCCTTAACGGAAATGGTCCTGTTTCACTGCGCTAAAGTAGGCCTACACCAGACATTGCGTCAGGGTCGGTAGCTGAGCATGAGCAACCAGGATGCGTAGCTAATGACTGGTTCCGATCAGTACCTAGCAGGAAGGGTACAAAGGGTAGAAATAACACATACCTCAGATAAAGACCTCGGCAGTAAGCGATAGTCCATGGAAAACTGACTTGTTGCATGCAAAATATAATAATTGAGGTGCTTTAGCCGTTTAGTTGAAAGTTTCACGATAATACGAAAGGTGGAAGCTCTGTCTCGAAATTCAGATTTTACTAAGTGGCATGAATGGCAGGATGTGTGTATGTAAATAGTGGTAACTGCCACATACATGGCTGTCTTTAGCTGCAATATCTGCGATGGCCGTGGCTAGAATATGCTATAAACGAACGATATGTGAGAACCGGAGGACGATGTGGATACATACGATTCCGATAATGAGGCTGCTTTTGTTCCTGTACGGAAATGCGCATCAAAAGGCGTTATTAATCAGGTACTTGCGCGTATTTCGTTAAGCTAGAAACAATGTTAACTCATGTCGCTTACGATTGTTTATTTACGAGGCACTGCAGTGGCAGGCATATTAAGCGTCATCCTTACCACTGTTAACATGCTGTAGTGAGGCGCTTGCATTGATTTCTTATAAAGCATCGTCTACAGTTGCGTCTATATCTGAAAATGAAACTAGCGAAAGTCACTTATATATTTACCGGCTTAAGCACGTTGTTGTGGCATTTATATCTCCTGTAAGGCACGTGTTGGGTGTATACTTATGTTAGGCGTATGTATGAGGGAGTTAACCAGTGCATACTACAAACTATCGATCCAGGAATTTACTTTCGTGCGTAAAATTATTCTGGGATGTGTGTAGTACGTTAAGCTTATAGCTCTGAATTTTTATAAGCCCAGAGGAGCATAACAGAAATGAGTGCTTCTGAAGATGCGGCAGGTCTTCATATTCTGCAAACAAATACAGCTGATGCAAACTGTCAGCGGAACAGACAGACATGTTGGAACAGGATCAAATATGGAGGTCTCCAGGAACATATGGGGAAAAAGAGAAACGAAGGAAAGGAATATAGAACATTCAGGCGCAAGAGGATATTGTTGTATGAAAACATGTAAGTCCTCAATGAGAATGCTGTGAACGTGTTTCCAGAGTAAAGAAGACAGGCAATGCATCTTCAGGAATAGCTGGCAGCTGAATTGCTACCATAAGCAAAATGAGTATCTACAAAGTAGTTCATAGTCAAAAACTGCTATCGTAAAATTGCTTTTAAACTTGTGTTTTGGAGAGCTTTCGCAGGTGATGTTTCATTAACTAGCCTACTGGTAAGTCAATGGTAAATGATAAGTACACTGGGTTTACAAGTAACGATGTTAACTAACCACTGTCGAAATTTTAAAAATAGAATTATGGATAGACTTTACCATTAAAAAAATATATGGCTACGATATAACTTTGTGAAAACAAATTGGATTGGGTGTATTTCCAATATCTTATTTATGCGGATTTATGGAAACTTAACTGCACAGTTTCTCAAAACAGTCAAAATGTCGCTTACCGTTGTTTACAACAGTGGTCTTCAAATAAGGCTAACTGTGTAGTCAGACACATTATCAGAGGGTGTTCGGAGTACCTATTTTTGAAATATCTGCATGTTTGGCCTATGTACGACACCTCAGAGCCCTAAGAAGTGATAGTACAAACTCCACTTTTGCAGACCATCTAATACTAGAAAATCACCAACTAAAAACCGTGGAGACTGATCTTAAGATCCTCAGAGGAAGCAACAGTCTCTATCAAAAACTCACAATAGAGCAGAACTACCACATACAAACAGCAATAATACAAGGAAAGAGAGTCCTGAATGAAATTACAACACTGTGCAACAAAACACTGTTTGGAACGCTCAATGAACTATAGAAAAGCGACTCACTACAAAAAAAACATAACAGGAAAAGGAAATTCTTTTTTCTTGGTTCTCTCCCCACCCCTCTTTCCATCTCTCTTCCCCCTCTCTCACACACACACACCCACATTCAAAATCAGCGCCATAACACACACAAGACAACGATAAACAAGTGAGCAACGACAATAATATGACACATCTCACTGAGAGTGTTACCAGAAGTGTCTGCTGAGATCACATTTCGCCACATTTTGTGTAACTGCACGTGAAGTGAAGTAGTGATCGGAAATTTATGAAGAACTGAGTGAAAGCAATGCACTAAATAGTAGCTGATTGAGACACGAAACAGGACGGAAAATGTAAGTACAGAAACGTACACAACTTCTAACTTTGAAAAGCTCTCCACAAATGCGCATTTTCTTCATGGCTAGTTTGCAGATGACATGCTCTCAAAAAAAAAAAAAAAAAAAAAAAAAAAAAAAACGAGCACTAAAATCGATGTTTGATAATACGGTCCAATTAGTGATGTAATTTTAAGGTGAGTGTCCAAACAAAACGAGGCAAATTGCAAATATTGTATTTCTCAGGCCTACAATTGTTAAATTATCACTAATGTGATATTGTAGTTCACAGAAAATAAAAATTTAACCCACAGAAGATGACATATTGGTGTCTAAACATGTCTGGGGAAATATAAAAATAAACTAATTGTGTTTGCATAAGGTTGATTTCCAAAATAACTCAGTTTTTAAATCGCAAACACGGAAGAACGAGAAGAGCAGCTTCAGACCTTGGTAAAATGAGTACCTTTATCAAAAGCATATTACATTATTATAATAGTACCTCAGCATAGAATACTTTGAGCAATACTATCCCTGATATAAATCAGCGCTTTCTTCAATGGTGTTTCATGGGGGAAAACTTCTCCTTGCCGATGACAGCAATATTATACTGACTGCGAAAGCGGGAGAACTCAATGCACAGAAAGCAAATTAAACTCTCAAGGGAGTTTACAACAGGACAATGTGCAAGAACTCCATGTTCTGCGCTCATAGGTAGCATATCGCGCCTAGTACACGTCCATAGCGTCGCTCGGGGGCCCACAGCACGGTTGTGACACTTGAGGATGAACTTACGAGAGCTCGAAACCGTTCGTGATAATAAAAGAAATTTACAGTTGAAGCGATATTTTCAACCTCTGGTATAACGCTCAGTCGCAGATGTTCTTCCAACAGGATTGTTTGTAAAATTCATAGAATTTCGAAGATAGCAAGAGGCGACAAGTGTCAGAATTACGGCAAAATCTGTTTAACAGCTCATGCATCCAAGTTGCTGACAAGAATAGTGTGCAGCAGAATGGAAAAGAAAATTGAATATCTGTTAGATGATACCAGTTTGTCTTCCGGAAACGTAAAGACGTTAGAGGGCCACAGACACGGGTTCCCATGTAGATGCCGTGTTCCTTGACTTCCGCAAGGCGTTCGATACAGTTTCCCACAATCGTTTAATGACCAAAGTAAGAGCATATGGACTATCAGACCAAATTGTGTGATTGGATTGAAGAGATCCTAGATAACAGAACGCAGCATGTCACTCTCAATGGAGAGAAGTCTTCCGAAGTAAGAGTGATTTCAGGTGTGCCGTGGGGGAATGTCATGGAACCGTTGCTATTCACAATATACATAAATGACCTTGTACATAACATCGGAAGTTCACTGAGGCTTTTTGCAGATGATGCTGTAGTATATCGAGAGGTTGTAACCATGGAAAATTGTACTGGAATGCAGGAGGATCTGCAACGAAATGACGCATGGTGCAGGGAATGGCAATTGAATCTCAACGTAGACAAGTGTAGTGTGCTGCGAATACATATAAAGAAAGATCCCATATCATTTAGCTACAATATAACAGGCCAGCAACTGGAATCAGTTAATTCCATCAATTATCCGGGAGTAGGCATTAGGAGTGATTTAAAATGGAATGATTATATAAAGTTGATCGTCGGTAAAGCAGATGCCAGACTGAGATTCATTGGAAGAATCCTAAGGATATGTAATCCGAAAACAAAGGAAGTAGGTTACAGTACACTTGTTCGTCCACTGCTTGAATATTGCCCACCAGTATGCGTTCCGTACCAGATAGGGTTGATAGAAGAGATAGAGAAATCCAACGGAGAGCAGTGCGCTTCGTTACAGGATCATTTAGTAATCGTGAAAGCGTTACGGAGATGATAGATAACTCCAGTGGAAGACTTTGCAGGAGAGACGCTCAGTAACTCGATACGGGCTTTTGTTGAAGTTTCGAGAACATACATTCACCGAGGAGTTAAGCAGTATATTGCTCCCTCCTACGTATATCTCGCGAAGAGACCATGAGGACAAAATCAGAGAGATTAGAGCCCAAACAGAGGCATACCGACAATCTTTCTTCCCACGAACAATACGAGACTGGAATAGAAGGGAGAATCGATAGAAATACTCAAAATACCCTCCGCCACACACCGTCAGGTGGCTTGCGAAGTATGGATGTAGATGTAGATGTAGAAAGACACCAGAGTAGCAGTTCTTGCGCTTTAAATGGAAGCAAGAGTGAAGCAAAATCAAGACACGTTCATGGGATTTGTTAACCTGAAAAGAGATGTCGACAGTGTAAAATGGTGCAAAAGGTTCGAAATTCTGAGAAAAATAGGGGTAAGCTATAGGGAAAGACGGTTAATATACAATATTTACGAAAACCAAAAGAGAACAATAAGACTAGAAGACCAAGAACGAAGTGCTCGGAGTAGAATGGGTGTAAGACATGGATGAAGTCTTTCGCCCCTACTGCTCAGTCTACATATCGGAGAAGCAATGACAGATACAAAAGAAAGGTTCAAGCATGGAATTAAAATTCAGGGCGAAGGAGCATCAATGATAAGTCATACAATGTAGGCTTTCACGTACAGTGTTGTCTTCAGTTGAAATTTCTGGGCTGAGAGGCCGTGGTCGATGTATAAAATTTCCACCTAACGTTTCGTCTCCATCTGCGGGAGACATCTTCTGGGGTCGTCCGGCTACTGCCACTGAGGCTCCAGGTAATCTCGCATTTATAGACCGCATACAGGGCACCACCATTCGTCACGTGATGCCGACGGTATGCCTATCTTTGGAAGGCGTCATCATTCTCGATTAAGAGTAATCGATTGTCATTCTGCTGGTGCAACAACGACATCCATATTTTGTCGAACTTTAAAACTTCCTCTTTTCTACTGAAATTGTTGTGGTGCTTGTGAATTTCTATTGCTTCTCTATACATGCGCGTATGATAATGGGACGTTCGTGCTAGAACGCTTGTCTCATTAAATTTAATTTCATGATTCCCATCTCGAAACACATGCTCAGCTACGGCCGATTTTTCGATGTGTCCTAAGCGACAGTTTCTTTTACGTTCGGCTAAGCGGTTGTTTACACTTCTTTTCGTTGTTCCAATATATACTTGTCCACAGCTGCATGGAATTTTGTATACCCCAGGTGTTGCTAGGGGATGTCGGTCGTCTTTTGCAGTTCTTAAATATTCCTTACTCTTCTAGGTGGGTCTGAAGATCAATGACAAGATTAGCTGATGACATTGCTAAGCGCAGTGAAAGTGTCGGAGATTTACATGATCTGCTGAATGGAATGGACAGTCTAATGAGTGCAGAATATGGATTGAGAATAAATAGAAGAACGAAGTAGTGGGAAGTAGCGGAAGTGAGAACAGTGACAAACTTAACATCAGAACTGGGGATTACTAAATTCAGTTAGAGAATTATGCTACCTAGGCAGGAAAATAACCTATGATGGACGGAGCAAAAACTACATAAAAAGTAGACTATCACTGGCAAGAAAGGCACTCCTGGTCCAGAGAAGTCCACTTGTATCAAACATAGGCCGTAATTTGAGTAAGAAATTTCTGAGAACGTACGTTTGGAACACATTGTATGGTAGTGAAATATGGACCGTGGAAAAAGCGGAAGGGAAGAGAATCGAAGCATACGACATTTTGTGCTACAAACGAATGTTGAAAATTAGCTGGGCTGGTAAGAAACGAGGAGATGCAGCTCAGAATCGGAGAGGAAAGGAATATATGGAAAAAAACTGATAAGGGGAAGGGAAAGGATGATAGAAGATTTGTTAAGAGATCAGTGAAAAACTTCGATGGTACTAGAGAGAGCTGTAGCCAGTAAAACCTGTAGAGGAAGATAGACGCAGGATTACATCCAGAAAATAACTGAGGATGTAGATTGCAAGTGTTTGCAAGTTCTAGTGTGGTTGGCACACGAGAGGATTTCGTGGCAGGCCGCATCAAACCAGTCATAAGACTGATGACAGAATTTGCGCAATATCGACACCGTATGTGTTTGTACGGGAGGGGGGATAATAGGGGGAGGCGTACCGTTTAAAAACGCCACCTACATTCTAGCGCCCTACATTCAAGCCCTTGGATCTCTTCTTTGTATAAGAGCTGTTGTACTTTTCCAATCATAACATGACGCTTCTCGGAAAAAGCAATCTGTGCCAAGTTTTTTTAACGTATCTTCCATCTAGTGGATAAAGTCTCAGTGACTGCGACATCCCATATCATTCTGGTATTAGTAGCTAGGGACTGTGGATTGGTTTTACAAATCCTCACCCATTTCTCTCGGGAATATTTCATTAATTTTGGATGGGTTCGTAGACTTTGCATTAGTATATTGTAGAATTACTGCGTGATAGTAGCCTATCCCCGATGTTATTCAATCTGTATATTGAGCAAGCAGTAAAGGAAACAAAAGAAAAATTCGGAGTAGGAGTTAAAATCCATGGAGAAGAAATAAAAACTTTGAGGTTCGCCGATGACATTGTAATACTGTCAGAGACAGCAAAGGACATGGAAGAGCAGTTGAACGGAATGGATAGTGTCTTGCAAGCAGGATATAAGATAGACTTCAACAAAAGGCAAACGAGTATAGTGGAATATAGTCGAATTAAATCAGGTGATGTTGAGGGAATTAGATTAGGAAATGAGACGATTAGAGTAGTAAATGAGTTTTGCTATTTGGGGAGCAAAATAACTGATGATGGTCGAAGAAGACAGGATATAAACTGTAGACTGGCAATTGCAAGGAAAGCGTTTCTGAAGAAGAGAAATTTGTTAACATCGAGTATAGATTTAAGTGTCAGGAAGTCTTTTCTGAAAGTATTTGTATGGAGTGTAGCCATGTATGGAAGTGAAACGTGGACGATAAATAGTTTGGACAAGAAGAGAATAGAAGCTTTCGAAATGTGGTGCTACATAAGAACGCTGAAGATCAGATAGGTAGATCACATAAGTAATGGGAGATATTGAACTTGACTAGAAAAAGGGATCGCTTGGTAGAAGGGTATAAGGGATCACCAATTTAGAATGGAGGGCAGCGCGGAGATTAAAAATCGTAGAGACCAAGAGATGAATACACTAAGCAGATTCAGAAGGATGTAGGTTGCAGCAGGTACTGGGAGATGAAGCTTGCACAGGATAGAGTAGCATGAAGAGCTGCATCAATCAGTGTCTGGACTGAAGACCACAACAACAACAGTCTATTTTTCAAAAAAATATTTCCCAGTATAGTTGATTTATAAGCAGCGTAACACTGTATGTACGGTTCTAGAGACGTCGGTGAACGGACTCAATCACAGCTAATGCGATCTCGCCCACCTTGTAACAAAAAACGACTGAAAATGCTAGACGAAACATCGAGAACTACTTTTTGGAAGATTTTTCTCATGTGGCACCCATTTCTTTTCCTCTTCTCTCGCCCTCTGTCATCTGCGTTTTCAGAGATCGATCACACAGCTTTTTCATAGCGGAAATTCTGCACCGGCAAAAGGAAGAGAAGTATTGAAGAAAAGAATCTATGCCTGATACTGGTCCTAATGTGATAGCACTGTTAAGAAGAAGACTGTTTCTGTGTAAAGGGTTTTAAGCTTCTTGTGTATTCGTGACAGTCACGGCTATTAATCGTGAACGACATTTGGTTGTAATACCTTTCCTGTCTCACAAGTTACCGCTCTATACTATAAGGTGCTAAATTTTGACGTTTAAGCTACCATCTGGAGTAGTGTACATTTTAACTCTTACAATACGTCTGTGAACGTGTATTAAAATAACACATTGCTCTAGAATTTATTTAATTTATGCAGAAACGAATGAGCTGTTATATTTTAAACGTCATGTTTAGAAAATATACAAATTTTATAGTTAATTACCTGAATTTTTACCACAGTTTTTAAGAGATTTTGAAAATCCTAGAGTTTCATAGACCTTTAAGTACGGTTTGTATGCTATGCAAAATTCATCGAAGAATCTCTCTTATTTCTGAAGAAAAGTGTACCTATAGCAACAAATGCAACCATTAGTAAGTGAAAAAAATGATGAAATTTCACATGTAAAAAAAACTATTTCGTTATGTTTTCGATCTTCCACTGCTACGAGTGTGAATTCTGAATCCTTCCTGCTCATGCTGACAAAGTTTTATGAACTTATTTGTAAAAGTATAGACAGTGTAAATTAAAATGTCCTATGGTTCCTCTCCTGCTCCAAGTCGGCCCATTTGACGTCCTACCCCCCTTAATGTCGTATTCAAGTCGCAACTGCAATACACAGGGTGTCCATGATTAGAGTTCCAGTTGCAAAACGCTGTAGAAAGAGAACTGATGTCAACTTTGAAGAGCACATTATTGACGCGGAGGGGAACGTCATGGAACAGAAAATATTTAATGAAAATATGACTATAGATGGCGCTGTAAGTGTCGGAATACGCATAACAGAAGCGTGGCATACGGCTGTTCGCCAGTTTGCGTCTTAGACGGTCAACACCGATATCTCCATGAAGGATCGCACGCTGAGGTTAAAGCTCTTTTACAAGAACGGTGATTGTGCTCCACTTCCCCTGCAGAAGTTCCGGACTTTCAAGGGTACGCTAAATGGCATTGGCTCGATATCTGCTAAGGGTCTGGAGAAACAGATTAAAAAATTCGAAATGACAGATTCTTTTGAATTGCAGTGCGTCAGGAGGAGGAAAGCAGCTGTGGTCAGACGTGGCCACAGCAATGCAGAAGAGGTCTAGCGGGGAGGTGCAGCTGAGCTGTGCACGGGAAATTGCCCAAATTTCGGTTAAAATGGCTCTGAGCACTATGGGACTTAACATCTGAGGTCATCATTCCCCTAGAAATTAGAACTACTTAAACCTAACTAACCTAAGGACATCTCGCATATCCATGCCCGAGGCAGGATTCGAACCTGCGACCGTAGCAGTCGCGCGGTTGCGCACTGAAGAGCCTAGAACTGCTCGGCCACAGCGGCCGGCACGAATTTCGGAAATCGCTGCGAGCACGGTGCATAAAATCCTACGAAACATCCTGCATTGCTATCCACTATAAATCACCCATGTTCAGGAATTGCTTACCGCAGACCTGCCTTCAAGACAATCGTTATCCCTGGAATTTCTTGCTTGCATGGGTGTGGGCAGTGAACAGCAGTGGAACGTTCTGTGGACAGACGATGCCCACTTCCATCTCCAAGGACATGTCACTATGCAGAATTGCAGGATGTGAGCTACGGAAAATCCGCGCGCCCATCAACCGGTACCATTTAAATTTGCAAAGGTGACTGCGTGGTGCGGTTGGACGGAATCGTTTATCGATTCGCCGTGTTTTTTCGAGAAGTCGAGTCTTGGCGGTCCGGTACCTATACCGTCACTGGTAAACGCTACGAAAATCTTTTGCACACCATCGTCGCCGCAACCATTCAACAGCTTGGATGTGTGGGTAGGATCATTTTTATGCAAGATACCGCTCCTCTGCACATTCCACAGCCTGTGAAACGGCTGTTGCAGAGGCATTTCGGAAATGAAGAACTATCAACTGGCCGTCCATATCACCTGATCTTAATCCTTGTCACTTCTAACTGTGGGGTTATCTGAAGGATTTTGTGTACAGTGCTCCAATAACAAACGTATATGAATTGAAGGCACCCATTCTGAACGTGACCCCCGATACTCTTCAATATGTCGTGGAACATGCTGATTCACGATTCCAGCTTTTGGCAGAAAACGGTGGACAGCATACTGAACACATCTTGCTCCACTTTCGTTCAAATGGCTCTGAGCACTATGGGACTTAACTGCTGAGGTCATCAGTCCCCTAGAACTTAGAACTAATTAAACTTAACTAACCTAAGGACGACACACACATCCATGCCCGAGACAGGATTCGAACCTGCGACCGTAGCGATCGCGCGGTTCCAGAGTGGAGCGCCTAGAACCGCTCGGCCACCGCGGCCGGCTGCTCGAGTTTCACGACAATTTTAATCCAATGTCATTTTGTTTTTTAAGCGGTCTTTTACCTCATGACAGTTAAAAATCGATTTTTCCAATACGATATGGTACGACGTTGCCGTGGTTGATGGGGGCACAATCAGTACTACGGACGGTATAAAGTGCAACTCAGACCAAAGCTATCGTATTGGGATTCATTTGCCATTTGTAGCCGACCACATTTACGTTAAGACCCTTGTCGGTGAAATGTTGTTTAATTTTCTTTTTGGTTTCATGAAGTTCCCTCAGCGTCGATAATATGCTGTTCAAATTTGACGTCATTCTGGGCAGTGTTTCTCTTTCTACAGCTCTTTGTAATGGTTCAAATGGTTCTGAGCACTATGGGACTCAACTTCTGAGGTCATTAGTCTCCTAGAACTCAGAACTAGCTAAACCTAACTAACCTAAGGACATCACACACATCCATGCCCGAGGCAGGATTCGAACCTGCGACCGTAGCGGTCTCGCGGTTCAGCTTTTTGTAACTGGAACTTTAATTATGTACATACAGTACATGAAATCATAATAAGCATCTAACGTGACAGAAAGTATGTGTACCATATGACTACATTAAATATGAGTTACAACTGTTACTAGACGTACTAATAAAATAATTGTGTGAGACAAACTATCTTACAACCTCTTTAAATGAACAACTCATATTTCAATGTTTTTAATTTAAGCTTTCTCACACTTACATCAACTAATAATTAGCAATATATAATATACATATCACACTAAAGAATAAGGTAATTTCCATAATACAACTACTGGCATACTGTTACTTCATTATGTAACCAATACACGTATAATGTTACCAACTCTATTCTTGTACGGTCCACGTACTTTCTAGCCTATTACACGCTTATTAGGGTGTTCTCCAGTTCACTGCAACGGCTATTTGAGAATGGCATAAGGCAGAAATTTGAGTGAATAGTGAAATAAGGTGTCATTTGAACGGTTATTATTTTTGTTTAGCATAACGAAAATTACATGTATTCATTATCTTCATTGCAATAGAGTGTGCAGCTGCGATGAATTTTTTAATGATTTCGTGTTGCCTTTAGCTGCCATTCTCTTTGATGGACGATAGTGCAATTTCGGCCTCTGACCACTTTCAAGTATTTATAACGAAAGCATTATACATTAGATACATTACTGCCACTTACGAATAATTCAAATGATTATTAAATTATTTAACACAGGGACAAGTCATATTCCAAGATATACTAGGAGAACAACTTACATTTTTGGTCGATGCTTTAGAGGCATATTATGCCATGTACGTCCCTCCTCCTATGAGTGCATGTAATTGTCATAAAACAAATTAGAAATAGTTGTTCACTATTTTAGGAGCGCGTTACATACCAGGAGTCGTTACGAAGCTCTCACGTGTAAGGTCGATGTTTTTAACACACGTACAATAGGAAAGTTATAATAATTTTACAGAAATTCGTCAATGAAGCTAAATACATGTTTTTGTTGTCAGTTATATTTAATTATTGTTCATCATTGGTGTAAATGAAACTGCATGTATTCCCTTAAAGTAACTTGTGAATATTTCTTCTGTTATTGGAGGAGCGCGTAATTTTTGAACACCTGTTAATGATCTAACACACAAAACCGATGACAATACATCAACGAAACAGTACTGAAAACCATGAGACTCAAGTGAAACCCTTTACGACTTGCTTCATCGTTGCCTGATCCTCCCCACTGATGAATCACAACATATATTACATGAGTTACAGAAAGGTAAAATCGTGGATGTAATGGGATAAACCGAAACTTAGATCCATCTGGAAGAGCAATAAGACGGAGTTTTAAATAATCAAAAAGATCAGAGAAATGGAAAATTTCTCTACAACTTTTTACCACTTCTGCGACGTAGCACTATAGAAGCATAGAATGTATGATTATCGCTTTACTCATGAGTAAATATGACTGTAATGTGAATGCTTTTTTATTTCAGTCTCTGATCACAATATGAATTCTTTAGACGATGACCGGTTTCAGTCTGTAATGACCATCCTCAGATCTTTTTTCCACCACATCCTAAAGTGATACGGCCATAATGGCATCGTCAAAACATATAAATATAATCAGCATAGCATCGTCACATAGATAGTTGGCAATTATCACTATGTGGACATTGTGGCCTATTCTACACCATATCTTAAATCTATGTGACGATGCTATGCTGATTATATTTATATGTTTTGACGATGCCATTATGGCCGTATCACTTTAGGACGTGGTGTAAAAAAGATCTGAGGATGGTCATTACAGACTGAAACCGGTCATCGTCTAAAGAATTTATATTGTGATCAGAGACTGAAATAAAAAAGCATTTTATAATATTGGATCACTGTTTGTGTACGCGATTATGTCGCAGTTGGTGTAATTTGAATGATCACAGAACCATGAAGCAGGCCATTAAAAGTTTTACTCTTCGATTTTCACGGTTTTCACTATTTCATTAGAGTACTGTGATCGACCTAGTGTTAATACGTTTATATATAAGAGCTTTGAACCAACTGCTCAGAAGTAACGTAATCCCAAGACAGCGAAAAACCACTTCTAATTTATTTTATGACAATTACATGCAGCTGTAGAAACTATATGCCACAATATACAATTAAACAATCGTCCATAAAGTAAGTTTTAATCTCTTTAGTATGTCGTAGAATATGACATGCTCCTATGTTAAATTCATAGCCTAAAAGATACTAATGCAGCCAATGTACAATGCTTCCGTTTTAGATACTTGACAAACCCACGACCGACGTTGTACAATCGTACATCAAATGAAGAGAATATCAGATGAAGACACGACGAGATCTTTAAAAAAATACATTTATTCAGTTGTACGTTGACACACGTGACATAAAAATTGTTATTACGGTATTGTGTAAATATGTTTCCCACTACAAATCCCGCTTCACTTCAGAAAGGCCCACAGCCATTTTATAATATGTCGATCGACCTTAAGCTAAGGCTTCTACCTCACAACTATTTAAAGCTGTATGCAACCTTGGCATACTAAAACGAGCACGAAGTCATGGGCGTGTACTGTAAATAAGCCGTGATATGAATGACTCGCTATCTATACTTGCTACTTGAAGTTGTGTGGCGGTATTCAGTTTCTGCAGCGCAGTCCCTGCTGTCAGAACAAGTAAAAAAATATATATAAGGACGCATTTTGACGTGGCGAATAAAAAGCACGAGAAAAAAAGGAAAACACAAAAAAATAACAAATTGCGTGAAATGCGAAGGTCCTGCGCCGGCGAGGCAGCTAGTTGCCGGAGCGGCCGCCAGAGGCGCTGCGGCGCTTTCCCCCCTCCACGGCGCCTGACAGGGCTGCGCGCCGCCTGAAGGGAACAGATGACGGTCATTTCTCTGGTGACAACATTGACGTTTTTATTAATGCGCTGCGCCCTCGCTGCTTTTCCGTCCTCGCTTCCCTCCGCCGCGGTTTCCTCTCCCTCACTGCGTCTCTTTCTCTTTGTCTGTGTTCTGTTTCCACCCCGCGCTGTCCGTCTTTTTCTCACTGGCAATGGCAGCTAAGCGCGCGGGACCACGCGGCTCTCCACAAAACATGGCAGACTCGGGTTGCATCTCACCAAATCCTCCCCCCCCCCCTCTCCCAACCTTCTACTGACGAAGAATCAAAAGGAGAAAATTCCAGAAAAAAAAGACACTTCATTTGTTAAGACCCCTTGTTGAGAGTACCCTTTCTATGAAGATTGCAGTGGCTTCAATGCTACAACGGAAACCTACCCCTCAAATAATGTTGTTATTATTTTCTAAACAAAATTCCCATCAAGTTTACTAGGATGGTTCTTATTAGGCAATATACTCAGCAGTGGTTGGAAGGGAGTGAGACAGGGTTGTAGCCTATCCCCGATGTTATTCAATCTGTATATTGAGCAAGCAGTAAAGGAAACAAAAGAAAAATTCGGAGTCGGTATTAAAATTCATGGAGAAGAAGTAAAAACTTTGAGGTTCGCCGATGACATTGTAATTCTGTCAGAGACAGCAAAGGACCTGGAAGAGCAGCTGAACGGAATGGACAGTGTCTTGAAAGGAAGATATAAGATGAACATCAACAAAAGCAAAACGAGGATAATGGAATGTAGTATAATTAAATCGGGTGATGCTGAGGGTATTACATTAGGAAATGAGACACTTAAAGTAGTAAATGAGTTTTGCTATTTGGGGAGCAAAATATCTGACGATGGTCGAAGTAGAGAGGATATAAAATGTAGACTGGCAATGGCAAGGAAAGCGTTTCTGAAGAAGAGAAATTTGTTAACATCGAGTATAGATTTAAGTGTCAGGAAGTCGTTTCTGAAAGTATTTGTATGGAGTGTAGTCATGTATGCATGTGAAACATGGACGATAAATAGTTTAGACAGAAAGAGAATAGAAGCTTTCGAAATGTGGTGCTACAGAAGAATGCTGAAGATTAGATGTGTAGATCACATAACTAATGAGGAGGTATTGAATAGAATTGGGGAGAAGAGAAATTTGTGGCACAACTTGACTAGAAGAAGGGATCGCTTGGTAGGACGTATTCTCAGGAGTAAGGGATCACCAATTTAGTATGGAAGGTAGTGTGGAGAGTAAAAATCGTAGAGGGAGAGCAAGAGATGAATACAGTAAACAGATTCAGAAGGATGTAGGTTGCAGTAGGTACTGGGAGATGAAGAAGCTTGCTCAGGATAGAGTAGCATGGAGAGCTGCATCAAACCGGTCTCAGGACTGAAGACCACAACAACAACAACTGTTATTCATTATAAACGTCACTGACTATAGTGCATTATCGACATCCTCCCTGCTTGAACGGTGTGTTGTTGAGCCGTTACTGTTTACAATACGAGAGTGTTGTACCTGGAGGGTTATGTAGTTACCAACACATCATGTTCTTTCGCCGGTACCTCAGTCTGGTGACTGATTTTAGAATCACATCAGGGGGTGCGCGCTAGAGAGCGCCACAAACAGTTCCTGCCATTTTCTACAGTTTTGTTGTTATCAGACGTAAGATTGTGCTTTGCGCAACATTTACAAATATTATGCGCCCTACACACGTAAGTTCTGTACATTACAAGGTGTTTCAAAATTAACATGAGGCTTTTAACGCTTAATAGCATTTATAACACTCAACTTACAGTTATAAACAACACATTAAATTAAAGAGTACCTCAAACAATTTTTCTTGTTCAGTATGAGTACTACTCCTCAAAAAAATGGTTCAAATGGCTCTGGGCACTATGGGACTTAACATCTGAGGTCATCAGTCCCCTAGAACTTAAAACTACTTAAACCTAACTAACCTAAGGACATCACACACTTCCATGCCCGAGGCTGGATTCGAACCTGCGACCGTAGCGGTCTCGCGGTTCCAGACTGAAGCGCCTAGAACCCTCGGCCACCCCAGCAGGCACTACTACTCACACGGCACATGATTTTACAAGTAAAATTACACGTGATGGAATAAACGAGGAGAACATAAAAAGCAGGCTACCGCTGATAAGGAAGCCATTTCTGGCCGAAGTATCTAGTATCAGACATCGGCTGTAATTGGGGGAAGACATTTTTGGAGTGAAGCCATCTATCACAAAGCGAAAAAAGTGGTCCAGCGAAAACATTCATATTTCTTTACTTACTACACGAATAAATAATAAAAAACAGGGGTTCCTATTTAAAAGAAGCAGTTGATATACGTTTGTGCTATGGCAGCGCCATCTAGCGGACCAACCATAGCGCCATCTGGTTTCCCCCTTCAAGCTAGACGAGTTTCGTTCTTTGTAGTTTTTTCGTATGACGCTTATTTAGTGAGATATTTGGCCCGGTCACGATCAATGGAAACCAGAGAAGAAGATAAGCGAAGCGTCTGAGATGTAGTACCACAGAAGGATATTGAAAATTAGATGGGCTGACAAGATGAGATGAAAAAAGCAACTTTTGGAAAATAGTAACAAGAAGAAAACACCCGATGATAGGACATGTTTGAAGACGTGAGAAGGGACTGATGACCACAGCAGTTAAGTCCCATAGTGCTCAGAGCCAAGACGTGAGAAAATGACTTCTGTGGTCCTAGAGGGAAACGTAGAGAGCAGAAACTGCAGGGGAAGACAGATATTGGAATAAATGCAACAAATAAGTGGGGACGTACTGTACAAGATGAAGAGCGACTCTAATATGGAGAAATTGGGAGAGGACTTCGTGGCCGACTGCAGCAAGCCAGTGAGAAGAGAGAGGACTCAAATAATCTTTCATTGAGCAAAGCTGTCTTCGCCAATGTCAGCCGACTTCCGATATCTGCATTACATATAATCTTGTTTTGTAGACGGGAAAATTCTTTCTGTTATTCACCTATCACGTCGTTCTCAATTTTGACGTTAAGTAAGTCGCTCTTCTCCTGTTTTAGTTTTCCCGTGTCTTCCCTAAATAGCTTAAGATGAGTGGCAGGACACGAACAGTTTACGTTAACTTTATTTGCACGAGCTTAAGCACCGTCGCTAACGAAGCTATCTTCGAAGCTGTGTTGAGCCCTAAGCTCCCTGCCTACATGCGTGAGTGATAACCGGAAGAACCATAAGAATTATTAAATGCCTGAGGGAAAATAAAAACCTCCTAATTTTACGGTACCAACAGTTTTTGCCATATTTGAGGAAAGACTGGAAAAATTAAGAATTAAGACCGTCTACGACTGTTTCAAGAAGGGAAACGTTAAATTTACAAGGAGTCCAGGGCGCAAAAAGTAAGGCAGAACCGGTATTATGTAGCCTAAAGAGAGAAGAAGGAGACACGGTGAGAAGATGAAAGAATGTTGGGAGAAAAGGAAAGAGCAAACGAGAAGGAACTGAAATTGTCATTGCTGCCGAAAACGGAAACAAAATAGGGCCCATACGTGGTCTTCTCAATAGTTACGTAGGCTACCGACCGGCACTAAAATCCTTATAGAACCCTGGTCTCCTTTGCCACCTGCTTTTCTTCTCCGTCTACCGTTTTTTTTTCTTCAGGTCCTCTTTACCATTGCCTGGATGACCTCTTCCATACCTTCAAGCCACCTTTTCCTACCACTTCTGTCTCTCCCTTCGGGCTTTCGTAAAATCACTTTCTTAACACTCCGAGTTTCTGGCAACCTCTGTATGCGATCAGCACATCTTAACTTCCGTAATTGATTTTCACAATAATATTTATCTATTAAAGTTTTCTGTTGTCTGTGTTTGCCCTTATTCTTCAACTTTCTTGCTCTCTCGCTGCCCCAAATATTTTTCTCAATATCATCCTTTCCCATCTGAACAACTAGCCTTCTTCTTTTGACGTCATCACCCAGCCTCCCGATCCATACATTACCATAGGTGTTAATACAGGCCTAGTCGAAAACACATTTCGATTTTATTTATTCATGCTAACAATTCTGGTCTGGAATATGCTCTGCAATCGATAACAACTTTGGTTTGCACTTGCTATCCTTTCTTCAATTTCTACTGCTGTCCAGTTTTCTTCTGTTAGTATGGACCAGAGATATGTAAACTTCTCCACTCTTTGATATTCTTTCCTAATTTACTTTGATTGAAGTCTCTTCTCTGTCTGTACCACAATCTTCCATCATCATATAATTAGTTTACCCTGTATTCACTTCGAGCTCAAACTTCTGCATCGCTCTTCTGATTCATCGTAATCATCCTTCAGAGCTCTGATGTTTCTTGCAATTAATGCTACAGCTACTAATACACATCCTAGGACGAGTGCCACCACATGCACCTGGCTGTTAAACTTTATTCTCTCTGGGTATGTTGGCATTTGCCGTATTACTTTCTCTAGTGATCTATTAGTAGGAACTGACAAGATTCCAGTTACAGTTGTAAACCCACGTAACTGTTCACCACACCTCCAGCATCAGCTAGAAGTTGCTCATAATGTGAAGATAGCCCTTTAAACTTGCCGATCATTTTAATATATGAAATATTCTGCGATTTTTATTGTTTTTACCACAGCGGAGTGTGCTTCTATAATCTTCATTGCGATAGGGTCTGGAGCTGCGATGATTTTTCTAAATGAATTCGCGATGACTTCAACTGAATTTTTTTTATTTGATGTACGACGGCACAATTTCGGCTTCAATTATTTTCCAGCTCTCTAGAACGACAGTGTTATACATTGGATGCAATAGCATTATTTATGAATTTAACACGGGAAGAAGGGGTATTTCAAGAAAAAACTACAAGAATTGCAACTTTATCGACCATTCTTTAATGGTATATTGTGCCATGTAGGTCTTTGCTACTTTGCTACAATTACTGCATGTAATTGGCATGAAATAAATTACAAATAGAAAAGCTCTGCAAAATGGAAAACTCATGGAAGACTTTTTACCAGTTCTACGACGAAATAATTATCGCTATACTCATTAATAAAAACGACTCTTAGGCGAAAGAGTCCCCCCCCCCTCCCCCACACACACAGACAGAGATTATATATATATATATATATATATATATATATATATATATATATATATATATATATATATATATTCAGAAATGACTTGCCCCCCACAATAATGGAACAAATATTCACAAGTTATTTTAAGAAAATTATATACAGTCACATTTACACCTGTGATGAATGGTAATTAAATATGATTTTGAAGAAAGACATATATAGCTTAACTAGTGAATTAACGTAAAACAATTACAAGTGTATAACTTTGCTTCCGCCGGTTTTTATCCAACAGTTGAGGCTTTAATGAAACAAATTGGTTACACATGTATCATTCAAAGTATTTTCCATCGCGGGCCGCTACATTCTCCCATCTTTCGGGCAGTGTACGAATCCCGCGTCGAAAAAGTTGTTCATCTTTTGAAGCTATCCACGAATCAATGCAGTTTATGACTTCTTCATGAGATCGGAAGTGTTGGCCAGCCAGGCCGTGCGCCATTGATCTAAACAGGTGGTAGTCAGAGGGAGCAATGCCTGGAGAATACGACGGATGGGGTTGGACTTTCCATTTTAACGTTCCAAGTACGTTTTGACCTCTTTTGCAACGTGGGTTCGAGCGTTGTCGTGCTGCAAAATCACTTTATCGTGCCTCTCGCTGTATTGCGGCCGTTTGTCTTTTAATGCTCTGCTCAAAAGCATTAATTACGTTCGATAACGAACACCTGTGATTGTTTCACTTGGTTTTAACATCTCATAGTACAGGACGCCGAGCTGGTCCCACCAAATGCAGAGCATGATTTTGGAGCCGCGAATATCCGGTTTTGTCGTCGACGTGGAAGCTTGATTGGGATATCCCCAGGATTATTTTGCGTTTAGGGTTATCGTAATGAACCCATTTTTCGTCCCCAGTCACAATGCGATGCAGAAATACCTTCCGTTTTTGCCTCTGAAGCAACTGTTCGCAAACACACAAGCGCCGTTCAACGTCTCTCGGTTTCAGCTCACACGGGACCCAAGTTCCTTCTTTCTGAATCATGCCCATAGCCTCGAGACGTTTTGAAATGGCTTTCTGTGTCACTCCCACTAATCGTGACAATTCTTCTCGGGTTTGAAGCGAGTCTTCTCTGAGCAATGTCTCCAATTCTGCATCTTTGAAAACATTCTCTCTTCCAGAACTATGCCGGTCTAGGACGTTAAAATCGCCGTTCTTGAAGCGTCGAAAGCACTCACGACACGTTCTCTCACTAATAGCGTCCTTACCATACGTAGTGGAGAGCATTCGATGAGGCTCAGCCGCTGTTCTCTCCATATTGAAACAAAACACTAACACCTCCCGAAAACGACGATAATTAGGCTCGTAAACTGACAATTTCAATCAAGAACAACTTTATGATGCAGACAAAAATCGACTACTGTTTGAATGAGGTTATGTTGATCGAGGTCCAAGCTAACTGGATGACGTCTGCCATCTGTTTCTTTCGACCGCTACTTACCGTTGTAGCCATCTATCGCCAAAGGGCGGAAGAAAAGTTGTGCACCTTGTATAACTATCTTAGCGTGAGTACGATAAAAACATCAACTTTATATATAGCATCTCTCCAACAGCTGCTCAAAAGTAACCTATGTTAAAGTCATAAGCAATACCAACAAATCCAGTGTATAACGGTTCCGTTTTAGGTACCGGAGAATGGCCTCAGGTCGAAATTGTTCAGTAGTGTATCATATAACGAGAATGACAGCTCAAAGCATCTAGAATCAATTTCAAAAATGTCGTAAGCTTGTTTAAAATCAACGTACAACTGCTGGAGTTACTTGTCATATTATCCTGTGTATCGTATTTTATTCGCCAAAGTACACTGTCATCTTGACAACGCAACGAAACTTCTTCGATAAGAATTGAAGCCCTGAAAATGAAGCTGTGTTTAGAAACGTGCGTTGGCGAACAATTTATGCCACTGGAAATAAAGTAGATTGTTCTTATTATTAAATTTTCCCAGTGCGTAGTCGATTTATTAATGTGTTAGTATGCAGAATGAATTTTCACTCTGAAACGAAGTGTACGCTAATTTTAAACTTCCTGGAAGATTAAAATTGTATGTCATGACGAGGCTATGCTGTCAGCTGCGGTCGGTTCGGGAGGTGTACAAAATTCATATTATTACTATACTAGATTGAATTACTGCGGTTTTCATATATTTTCTTTTTATTGGACTATGCAAATAGTACTTTATTTGTCGTGGACTTGTAACGGATTGGGATGGCAGCGTTATTAATATAGGAAATAAGTGTGCTAAATGAACCAGCAAATACTGGGAATATTTTGTGAATAAAATCATCTGTAACGCGTAACGTATGTCTTTATTCATAACGTTGTTTCGGCTACTGGCATCGTCAGATCAAAACTCAGAATTTGTCAAATAAGGTTCAATGAAATCTATTCCTAATCTGGGCCTCCACAGCTGACAGCCATGATGAGGTACAGATTTTATTCATAGTGACTCTGAACATTCTTGACATATTCTAGGTATTGATCTGACGATGCCAGTAGCCGACAAGATATTATAAATAATGACAGGTACTAAGCAATCTAGACGATTTTATTGACAAAATGACAGCAGTACTCCAGGTTGAAGATTATCTTTATAGTTGGAATTTCTAGCCAACAAACTGAAAACTGTCTGAATTCTAAATTCCGATTACAGACTCAGACCTGGAATCGGCGCATCTGCGCTACTTTCGAACATGAACTTATTTACGCAAATTAATTTTAGGAATGTAATTTTAATTAATCTATAAACTAGGATGCATAAAAGGATTATTCACAAGGATACTCAGAATGACTGTTACGTAACTTAAATGTACTCAATTACAAAAACGCAACAATTGAATTTGCATGAAAGTTCACCAATTGGATATCGCTGCTAATATTCTGTCAATATGTTCATTTAAGCCCTACAACAAATACTTACCTTCCAACGGATAATTTGGCTCTGGACTTACTGCACTGCGAATGATCATACGAAATAAATCGCTGCGCGGCAGTTTGCCTTCTTTTTCTTTCATTTAAGTTGCTGTTTTAGCAAATTAGTTTCTATCTTCTCTTCAAAGTTATTGATTATTGTTCATTTGTGCCGGCCGAGGTGGCCGAGCGGTTCTAGGCGCTACGAGCCTGGAACCGCGGTTCTAGGCGCTACGAGCCTGGAACCGCGCGACCGCTACGGTCGCAGGTTCGAATCCTGCCTCGGGCATGGATGTGTGTGATGTCCTTAGGCTAGTTAGGTTTAAGTAGTTCTAAGTTCTAGGGGACTGATGACCTCAGAAGTTAAGTCCCATAGTGCTCCGAGCCATTTGATTTGATTTTTGATTTGTTCATTTGTAATAATGACTTAAAATCACGCAGGAAGAATGCAGCCATATCGCAAATCAATATGACTGTTCTACGATTTCTGTATTGGTTACTAAATAAGAAGCTGATAAACCAACGAGTTTATTTGACGCGTTTCGTCTGCCACGACAGCTTTGTTTGGTACATAATGTCTTTATATATCTGATCATGATACTCATGACAATGTGAGGATGGGTTCTCCCGAAACGCGTCAGCTGACGTAGGTGCGAAAATGCAGAGTTGACCGAACACGTTTCTTTGAACAGTGGGGATGTGTTTTGCGAGATATGTATACATAACAAAAAGAAAGTACTTTGAAATTCAGTCTCTTTAATTTCCAACTAATACAAACAATGAACATACTTTCTCTCAGGATTGTCATACTCAGTAATCTCTGCGTCTACAAAATATTTCTCCTATAAAAATGTATTTTTTGAATTCCTAATACAGTGTTAGATTGACGAGGCAACACATTATGACCACCGCCAACCGCGACATTAGATTGGATTGGACTGGATTGGATTGTTTGGGGGAAGAGGCCAAACAGCGAGGTCATCGGTCTCATCGGATTAGGGAAGGACGGGGAAGGAAGTCGGCCGTGCCCTTTCAAAGGAACCATCCCAGAATTTGCCTGGAGTGATTTAGGGAAACCTAAATCAAGATGGCCGGACGCGGTATTGAACCGTCGTCCTCCCGACGTTAAATGCCGCGTGGCACCGTTGCGAGCACGTGACGCGATAACAAATGTATGTAAGCGGAACAGACACGGACAGGGATCACACTATCAACGATATGGGCTGCAAATGGGGATAAGCTACTCTGACAAAAGGGCAGATTGTTGTTACTCAGAGCCTGTAAACGAGTATCTTGAAAACGGCGAAGTTGGTCGAATTTACACGTGCTACTGTTGTGAGCATCTACGGAAGGAGGTAGAATGACAGTAAAACTACCACTAGGTCCTAAATGGTTGGACTTCCACGACTCTTCGCAGAACATTGGATTCGGAGGCTTGTCTGCTCTGTAAAGTAGGATCCTTTCGAAGGATTCAAATGGTTCAAATGGCACTGAGCACTATGAGACTTAACATGTATGGTCATCAGTCCCCTAGAACTTAGAACTACTTAAATCTATCTAACCTAAGGACGTCACACAACACCCAGTCATCACGAGGCAGAGAAAATCCCTGACCCCGCCGGGATTTCGAAGCAAATCTACGCCGAAGGAGCGCAATGGTGGTACACGCACAAGCGTTTCGGAACACACCGTTCATCGAACATTGTTGAACGTGGAGCAGCGCAACAGTCCATCCCAACGTGTTCACATGTTGACTCAACGACATCGTCAGTTACGATTGCAGTGAGCACGGGATCATCGGGATTCGACCATTGATAAATGGGAAGGTGACGGTTTTTCGGATGAATCACGTGTTGGCTACACCAGATCGATGGTCGTCTCCACAGTCATCGAGATGAATAGCGACTCTAAACGTGCAGCGCGCCACGGGCGCAGGCTGTATTATGCCACTGGAGACATTCTCCTTGCCCTTGCATGGGAACTGTGGTAGTAATAGAGGACACGCTGACAGCTGCGAACCACCTGCATCCCTTCATGCTTGGTATCTTCCATTACGGCGATGTCGCTTTTCAGCGGTATAATTTTCCGTTTGTCGGGGGGACAGTGGCTTGAGGAGCATTAGAGTGAACTCACTTTGATGTCTCGGCGACGAAATTCGCCTAATGCAAATCCTGTGGAACTCATCATGGTCTGTATCGGACGCCATTACCGCTTACGAAAATCTGCTGCCCTTTACTTCCGCCAATTACATGAGCCGTGCGTAGACATCTAATGCCACATACCTCCACAAACGTATCAACAACGTATTGGACCCCTGGTACGTAGACTCAGTTACGTATTTCCTTCGAAATCCCGGCGGGGTCAGGGATTTTCTCTGCCTCGTGATGACTGGGTGTTGTGTGACGTCCTGAGGTTAGACAGGTTTAAGTAGTTCTAAGTTCTAGGGGACTGATGACCATACATGTTAAGTCTCATAGTGCTCAGAGCCATCTGAACCATTTGAATCCTTCGAAAGACGGACAAACAAGCTATTGAGCAGGTGGTCATAATGTTTTGGCTAATCAGTGTATTTAACTAATCTAAGTGCGGGAGGTCTAACTTGAACACTGAACACATGATTGATAGTTACCCAAGAGTGCCTACCCGTAGATTTAGCGGCGCGTTTCGTCACCGGGTTATTTGGTAACCGTGATAGCGTTACGGAGATGTTTAATAAACTCAAGTGGCAGACTCTGCAAGAGAGGCGCTCTGCATCGCGGTGTAGCTTGCTCGCCAGGTTTCGAGAGGGTGCGTTTCTGGATGAGGTATCGAATATATTGCTTCCCCCTACTTATACTTCCCGAGGAGATCACGAATGTAAAATTAGAGAGATTAGAGCGCGCACGGAGGCTTTCAGACAGTCGTTCTTCCCGCGAACCATACGCGACTGGAACAGGAAAGGGAGGTAATGACAGTGGCACGTAAAGTGCCCTCCGCCACACACCGTTGGGTGGCTTGCGGAGTATCAATGTAGATGTAGATGTAGACACAACGAAATGGTGGCACAGCAAAAGCCACTGAACTCGCTTCACGCTTGAAGCTAACAAGGTCAAAATAAATTACCTTTCTCTTGAAGTACTGTCTCTTTGTACAATCATTTTTAAAATCATACTTCATCCTCAGTTTACACGTCATGGAACATCTTAAACTCGCCGGCCGCTGTGGACGAGCGGTTCTAGGCGCTTCAGTCCGGAACCGCGCGACTGCTACGTACATACAGACATCAATCCATATACATTAATCCTTGTTCCATAGATCATGAATACGAAATTTCATAATGATGTGGAACGTGTCGCTTTAACATAAGTTTTCTTTACACAAAATAATTAATTATTTTTTTGTACAGTTACTACTTCATATCTAAGAATTCATCTTTTGAGTAGAAGAAGTTGTCATTCAGAAATTCTTTTAATTTGCTTTTAAATGTTGGCTGGCTATCTGTCAAACTTTTAATACTATTTGGCAAATGATCAAAGATTTTTGTGGCAGCATAATTCACCCCTTTCTGTGAAAAAGTGAGATTTAATCCAGAATAGTGAATATCATCCTTTCTCTAGTGTTGTAGCTATGCCCTTCGCTGTTATTTTTGAATTGTGATTGGTTATTAATGACAAATTTCATAAATGAATATATGTATTGCGTAGGTACTGTGAATATTCCGAGTTCCTTAAATAAATGTCTGCAAGGTGATCTTGGGCGGGTTTCAGCTATTAATCTGATTACACGCTTTTGTGCAAAGAATAGTTCCTCTCTTAGTGACGAATTGACCCTAAATATGATGCCATATGAAAACAGTGAATGAAAATAGGCATAGTAGGCTAATTTACTGATATGTTTATCACCAAAATTTCCTTTCACCCTAATAGCGTAAGTAGCTGAACCTAACCGTTTCAGCAGATCATCGATGTCATCGATCGCAGGTTCGAATATTGCCTCGGGCATGGGTGTCTGTGATGTCCTTAGGTTAGTTAGGTCTAAGTAGTTCTAAGTCCAGGGGGACTCATGATCTCAGATGTTAAGTCCCATGGTGCTCAGAGCCATCTGAACCAACATCTCAAACAGAAATCTCTTCGCCTTCCAAGTTGCTCATTCCGCCATGATCCAACAACCTCACCACTGCACGCCTGCACAACTACTACTTATAAGTCCCTGTAAGTACATTTTTGTACACGATGGTTGAGGAATTTCTGCTGTTCACTATAAAATATCAAATCAAAAACACCTTCAGTTGTCTATATTTCCAATTTATTTACACAATCAATTTCGGCGTTTCACTAAGCCATCTTCAGGACCCTTTACCGACGTGTAGGAAGATGCCAACCTCATGCGCAATCGAAACAGGCGCCAGTATTCAGTAACTGGTATACGCAATCCTCTTTCTTTAACAGCGCGATCTCTTCGTTCATCAATTCCAGAGATCGCATTCTGGAAAAAGACGTCTATGGACACCAGTAACTGCATACTGGCCCCTATATCGATTGCGCATGAGGTCGGGTTCTTCCTACACGTCGGTCAGATGGCCTGAAGACGGCGTAGCGAAACGCCGAAACCGTCCGCGTAAATAAAACGGAATACGAAATATAGGCAGCTGGAGGTCTTTTTGATTTGACACTGCCTAATGCTGCGACTCGACTCAGCAGTTAGGTACTAACATGGCTGAACAATGGAACCTCTGGAAACCAGAGACTGTGCATCGCTCATGTGTTCAGCACATTTCGAATATGCAGGTAATTTTCGTTATATTTGCATTCGAAGACGCACCAAGAGTTAAGTATACCAAACTACCTATGATTTACTAACTTTTCATTTAAAAATGTTCAAATGTGAGTGAAATCTTATGGGACTTAACTGCTAAAGTCATCAGTCCCTAAGCTTACACACTGCCTAACCTAAATTATCATAAGGACAAACACACACCCCCATGCCCGAGGGAGGACTCGAACCTCCACCGGGACCAACCGCACAGTCCATGACTGCAGCGCCATAGACCGGCCGGCTAATCCCGCGCGGCAGGCTTTCATTTAGTGTATAAACCTTTCAAGGTGTATGAGCTGGTGACCGATATAATGTTCACAATGATCAGTGCTGGCACGCTGGGTGTCCAAAAATTCCCCACCTCCTCGTCTTCCGCAAACGGTAGCTCCGAACCAGTAGCCGGCCGCATCTAAGAGCCCTCCTACTGTTCGGGTAGACGCTGAAAAATCCCGCTGCCGCGAGAAAAATCGCGCCGGGACGCAAACACACACACACACACACACACACACACACACACACACACACAGAGGGGTCTCCTTGTGCCTCCCCACAGCTGCACCCCCCCCCCTTACACCACTCAGCCACCTCCCCCTTTTTTTTGTATCTTTCGCCGCGGGTCGCTCCATCCCCTTCCAGAAGCGCAGAGCCTTCGCATTTTTCCTGCCACTTCTCCCAGCGGCCAGAATCCACCCCCGCAACACCCCGCTCCACCCCCTGCCCCTACTCCAACCCCTAGAGCAGCAGCCAGCGCGCGTCACGGCGAGGTTCTGCATCTTTCATTCCACGTACAATTTTTCTTCTCCTTTTTTTTTTCCACCCCGTGCCGGGACACTGCCCTCTTTCTCCGCGGCGAAGCAACCCCCCATCCCTCGTGACCCCACGCCAACAACCGCCCCGCGTCTCTTCCTCGTCAGAAAAATCTCGCATCGCAGCAAGCAACCCTCCCCCCCCACTGCTCCTCTCCCCCCACTCCCCCCTTACAAGACCTGAACAGCATCCATCTCGCGACGACCCATCAACGTCGCCAAGACTAACACAGGAGGCCCCTTCTTGCAGCGCGCGCGACCGCCTAATGCTCATGGAAATAAAATGCCCCACCCTCTGCTCGCTCGCCTTGATGCGCATAATTGTAAGTACAGCTATTCTCGGATGAGGCCGTGATTCGTCATCTTTTGTAAGATTCCGCTCCGGCGGTCCAGTATTCTGTCCCAGGCCGTCCGTTGCTTTTCTGCGCCGTCGCTCCTTCTCGGACCATTTTTTTTTATTTCTTCCCGCAGGCCGATCTCGACAGTGGGGTTGGATCAGTGCAGGAGCAACCTGCCTTCTAGACACTGCGTATTTCCCACACTATGCGTGTGTGGTTGCACGCGCTAACGGTTATTCGTCAGACTGTCAGATTATCTGTGTCCAGTCATCTTTTGATGTTTAATCATATACAGACAACTATTAGGCCGTCCATTCCTTGCTGCTATATCAGGGTTTCGCGTTTCTTGGTGTATCAAAGTAAGATACACACTACTGGCCTTTAAAATTGCTACATCACGAAGATGACGTGCTACAGACGCGAAATTTAACCGACAGGAAGAAGATGCTGTGATATACAAGTGATAAGCTTTTTAGAGCATTCACACAAGGTTGACGCCGGTGGCGACACCTACAACGTGCTGACACGAGGAAAGTTTCCAACCGATTTCTCATACACAACCAGCATTTGACCGGCGTTGCCTGGTGAAACGTTGTTGTGATGCCTCGTGTGAGGAGGAGAAATGCGTACCATCACGTTTCCGACTTTGATAAAGTTCGGATTGTAGCCTATCGCGATGGCTGTTTATCGTATCGCGACTTTGCTCCTCGCGTTGGTCGAGATCCAATGTCCGTTAGCAGAATATGGAATCGGTGGGTTCGGGAGGGTAATACGGAACGCCGTGCTGGATCCGAACGGCCTCGTATCACTAGCAGTCTAGGTGACAAGCATTTTATCAGTATGGCTGTAACGGATCGTGCAGCCACGTCTCGATCCCTGAGTCGACAGATGAGGACGTTTGCAAGACAACAAGCATCTGCATGAACAGTTAGATGACTTTAGTAGCAGCATGGACTATCAGCTCCGACACCATGGCTGCGGTTACCCTTGACGCTGCATCAAAGACAGGAGCGGTTGCGGTGGTGTACTCAACGACGAACCTGGGTGCACGAATGGCAAAGCGTCATTTTTTCGGATGAATCTAGGTTCTGTTTACAGCATCACGATGGTCGCATCCGTGTTTGGCGACATCGCGGTGAACGCGCATTGGAAGTGTGTATTCGTCATCGATATACTGGCGTATCACCCGGCGTGATTGTATGGGGTGATATTGGTTATACGTCTCGGTCATCTCTTGTTTTAATTGACGGCACTTTGAACAGTGGACGTTGCATTTCAGATGTGTTACGACCCGTGGCTCTAGCCTTCATTCGATCCCTGCGAAACCCTACATTTCAGCAGGATAATGCACGACCGCATATTGCAGGTCCTATACGGGCCTTTCTGGATACAGAAATTGTTCGACTGCTGCCCTGGCCAGCACATTCTTAAGATGTCTCACCAACTGAAACCGTCTGGTCAATGGTGGCCGAGCAACTGGCTCGTCACAATACGCCAGTCACTACTCTTGATGAACTGTGGTATCGTGTTGAAGCTGCATGGGCAGCTGTACCTGTACACGCCATCCAAGCTGTGTTTGACTTAATGCCCAGTCGTATCAAGGCCGTTATTACGGCCAGAGGTGGTTGTTCTGGGTACTGATTTCTCAGGATCTATGCACCCAAATTGCGTGAAAATGTTAATACTTGTCAGCTCTACTATATTTGTCCAAAGAATACCCGTTTATCATCTGCATTTCTTCTTGGTGTAGCAATTGTAATGGCCAATAATGTAGTAAATGATTGATTCTGCCCCGATAATTTGTATCGCCATATTGACAGCGAGAGGTAAACCTGAGAACTCACGCTGCTTCGCTTCTTTTCAGCTATTTACATATCGACGATAGAATTTATATCTCACTCAACCATCTTGACCTCACACCGGCTGGTTGCCATGAAAGTGCAGCTACTCACACAGGTCCGGCGTGGGCTGTAATTATTGTGTGGCAACTGAACTTGGTAGATACTCTGATTCTCAGAACTGATTAATGCAGAAAAAGTTCCAGTTTTCGTCACCAGGTGCAAATCTGGCGCTGTGAATGCAAAAAAAGAATTGTAGAAATGTTTCTGCATGTACTGGGTTTCTGCACTGAAGAGCCAAAGAAATTGGTACACTTGTCTAATACCGTGTAGGACCACCTCGAGCACGCAGGAATGCCTCAACACGGTGTGGTATGGATGTCTGAAGTAGTGCTGGATGGAATTGACACCATGAATCCTGCAGGGCTGTCCTTAAATCCGTGGAGAACTGTTCTCAACAGCACCTTGTTCGCCCTCGGTAGCTGAGTGGTCAGCGGGACAGAATGTCATTCATAAGGGCCCGGGTTCGATTCCCGACTGTGTCGGAGGTTTTCTCCGCTCAGGGACTGGGTGTTGTGCTGCTCTAATCATCATGATGTCATCCCCATGGACGCGCAAGTCGCCGAAGTGGCGTCAAATCGAAAGACTTGCACCCGGCGAACGGTCTACCCGACGGGAGGCCCTAGTCACACGGCATTTGAGTTTAACAGCACGTTGCAAGACATCCCATGTACCCTTAATAATGATGATGTTTGGGAAGTTTGGTGGTCAGCGGAAGTGTTTAAATGAGAAGAGTGTTCCTGGAGCCACTGTGTTGCACTTCTGGACATGTGGGGTGTCGCATTGTGCGGCTGGAATTTCCCAAGTCCGACGGAACGCACAATGGTCATGAATGGGTGCAGGTGAGCAGGCAGGGTGCTTACATGTGTGTCCCCTGTCAGAGTCCTATCTAGACTTATCAGGGGTCCCATATAACACAAGCTGTACATCCCCATTACAGAGCCTCCACCAGCTTGAACAGTTCCCTGCTTACATGCAGGGTCCATGGTTTGATCAAGTTGTCTCCATACCCGTAGAGGTCCATCCCCAAAATATAATTTGAAACGACACACGTCCAAGCAGCAAGGGGTTTCTTGCATTGCTCGTGACTTTCAGTTGCACGTACCTTTGCCATTCGGTCTCGTGCGTCTGCATTCTGCACCGAGTGTTTGTCTGATGCTCTTATGTTCCTTACAGCCTGACCACTCCGCGTACGTCGACCAAGATCTGTTACTGCTCTTCATGGCGTGTTACTGTACATTCAGAAAATATGAATATTAGAAATGTAAAATCCATGAACATGAAGAAAGAATATTCATTTTTTAAAAATTTTATATTACTTAGTACAATATACCTACACCGTACTTTGTGTACATTACAAGAACTGTCTAGCTCTTCCTAAACATATCATCATCACCGAAATCACACAAATGAGCTATCAATAAAACGTTTTATTTAGGAGGTTAGGTAGAATGTCGCCTAATGAACATGTCTATAAGTCGTTGTTTAAACAATGCACCATTCAGATAATTTCAAAAGGGGACAATCACTGCTAAAATACTGGTACAGTTACTTCCATTAACAACGCCTATAAGGGACATTATGTGTCTTGCCATGACCGACAAGAGCGTAGTTTAATCAGAAAATGTACAGTTCGCGACTTAACACATGCTAGTCTCGTTTTTGGCAGCTGATCCATGTCGTGTGGGGATTTTCCCCATCGAATTTTCATTTGAGTCACTGTTTCACTGTTTTTAATTAAATATCAGTTCTGATTTCTAATTAATTATATTCTTTCGCTTTAGACTTGACTCTCATGAATGGCAATGGTCTTTTTATCAGTTGGCGATGATTTTTCATGAATTGAGGAGGCTGAAAACTTTACCTAGTCACTCCAATGGTTACGCTGCGATATTCTGTAACCTATGACGTAACATTTGTAAGTAACTTTCTTTCCGTATGAACGTACAAGTTCCATTTATTAAGCATATTAAGCCTGTTATTGTGGGCGTAGGTGATACACACCAGTTTCCTAACTTGATGCGTAATCAGAATGAGATTTTCACTCTGCAGCGGAGTGTGCACTGATATGAAACTTCCTGGCAGATTAAAACTGTGTGCCCGACCGAGACTCGAACTCGGGACGTTTGCCTTTCGCGGGCAAGTGCTCTACCATCTGAGCTACCGAAGCACGACTCACGCCCGGCCCTCACAGCTTTACTTCTGCCAGTATCTCGAGATAGATGGTAGAGCACTTGTCCCATTCAACATTTTTGGATATCCCAGATAACTGCATTAATTTAAAAAACTATTTTATAGAGATATTTGCACCAGAAGATACAAATAAAAAGCTACACCGGAGCACTGAACATCTCGTTCCGTTTCATGTTAATTAGTTTTAACACTCGTTGTTTTAAAAAACAATAATGCACCCTTCACATTTTCACAAAATATTATTTAAAATACACTTCCTTCGTTATACCAGTGTCGAATTAATTGATAAATGGTTCAAATGGCTCTGAGCACTATGGGAATTAACTGCTGTGGTCATCAGTCCCCTAGAACTTAGAACTAGTTAAACCTAACTAACCTAAGGACATCACAAACATCCATGCCCGAGGCAGGATTCGAACCTGCGACCGTAGCGGTCTTGCGGTTCCAGACTGCAGCGCCTTTAACCGCACGGCCACTTCGGTCGGCAATTGATAAATAATCCACTCAATATGCACGCAGTTACAGTATGCGGAATATATCAGAACCCAACAATCTGGTATCGAAATGTGAAAACAATGCTAAGTTACGGCACAATGAGGTTTCACATGTATTGATGCGGAAGTCAGTAGCGAGAGATATTAGGAGGCTAAAATGCTTCAAATGGCTCTGAGCACTATAGGACTTAACTTCTGAGGTCATCAGTCCCCTAGAACTTAGAACTACTTAAACCTAACTAACCGAAGGACATCACACACATCCATGCCCGAGGCAGGATTCGAGCCTGCGACCGTAGCGGTCGCGCGGCTCCAGACTGTAGCGCCTAGAACCGCTCGGTCACTCCGGCCGGCGGAAGCTAAAATTTTGTGATTGTACGTTTTTATGCAACAAAGACAAGAAATATATTTTCTCGCTAAATTAAAAAAAAAAAATCCTGTATCCCGATATCAGCGCCACCTACCGGGTCCAACCAGAGCTAAGAACCATCCAGGTGACCCCATAAGTACAAAGAAAAGGCCACCTGAATCAGCCAAACCGTTTAGGTGGATAAGAATCGGAAACACAAGTACAACGGAATTTTATAATTAAGGAACGTACAAACGATTATGACGTCGCTGTGGTATCACTCATAATAAACAACGAGCCACAGCTTCACCCCAGTAGAAGACATCACTGGACATCAATTTCTGGCCAACCACTGCTGTCTCCCTCCCTCCCCAACTTCTCCAACAGCCACTGCAGCAGCGAACAGGAAACAAAGCTCTATATTGATTTAGGTTGAGATAGTTTACATTTAATTAACCATTTTCTGCACTCTTAAACGTCTGAAGACGGGCAGAACATGCTCGAAACGCTTCCTATATTGTAAATTAAACATGAAACAAAGAAATGTGACTGGTAGCAGAAAATACAAATAAGTGTACTGACGAGTTACACTTCCGCGTGTCGACTCCATTATTGATATTAATTCGGAGACCAGTTACCGTGCAACAGCTCCTCTGTTACGATACACTGTCTGCATATCCAGAGGTTTTAATTTCAGTAATCCGTCAAATTTTTGGTGCTATATTAGCGTCGTCATATTTGAAGGGCTTATTTCAATAGTGGTAGAAGCCCATTTTTGTTCATTTTGAGATAACTAGTTTAGACAAGAAGAGAATAGAAGGTTTCGAAATGTGGTGCTACAGAAGAATGCTGAAGATCAGATGGGTAAATCACGTAACTAATGATGAGGTATTGAATAGAATTGGGAAGAAGAGGAATTTGTGGCACAGCTTGACTAGAAGAACGGATCGGTCGCTGGGACCTGTTCTGAGGCATCAGCGGATCACCAATTTAGTATTGGAGGGCAGCGTGGAGGGTAAAAGTCGTAGAGGGAGGCCAAGAGATGAATACAATAAGCAGATTCAGAAGGATGTAGGTTGCAGTAAGAACTTGGATATGAACAGGCATGAGCAGGATAGTGTACCATGGAGGGCTGCATCAAACCAGTCACTGGACTGAAGACCACAATAACAACAACATGTGTGTCGAAAACCACCGTTGTATGAAAATATGTTTTTCATACAGATTTTATATTATTACATATGCGAATGTTACATTAATAATATTTGGATTCCAATAAAGTAATACTGTGCGGGAAATTTTACTGGATCGGAATGACAGTGTACCATTGACCAGTTCCATTACAAGTTGCGGGAAAATAAATGAAAGTCCTGAAGTTAAATGAGCGCCGAAAAATCTGCAATTGAGATACCAGAAACATTCAAGTATATACAGGGTGGTCCACTGATCGTGACCGGGCCAAATATCTCTCGAAATAAGCGACAAACGAAAAAACTACAGAGAACGAAACTTGTCTAACTTGCAGGGGGAAACCAGATGGCGCTATGGTTGGCCCGCTAGATGGCGCTGCCATAGGTCAAACGGATATCAACTGCGTTTTTTTTAAGTAGGAACCCCCCATTTTTTATTACATATTCGTGTAGTACGTAAAGAAATATGATTGTTTTAGTTGAACCACTCTTTTCGCTTTGTGATAGATGGCGCTGTAATAGTCGCAAACTTATGGCTCACGATTTTAGACGAACAGTTGGTAACAGGTAGGTTTTTTAAATTAAAATACAGAACGAGGGTATGTTCGAAGATTTTTATTTCGGTTGTTCCAATGTTCCATGTTGTTACAGGGTGATTACATGTAAATACCACATTAATGCAATAAATGCTCAAAATGATCTCCGTCAACCTTAATGCATTTGGCAATATGTGTAACGACATTCCTCTCAACAACGAGTAGTTCGCCTTCCGTAATGTTCACACATGCATTCACAATGTGATGACGCATGTTGTCAGGCGTTGTCGGTGGATCACGATGGCAAATATCCTTCAACGTTCCCCCATAGAAAGAAATCCGGGGACGTCAGATCCGGTGAACGTGCGGGCCATGGTATGGTGCTTCGACGACCATTCCGCTATGTGCCGGACATCCATCATGTTGGATGTACATCGCCATTCTGTCAAGCAGAACATCTCGTAGTAACATCGGTAGAACATTACATAGGAAATCAGCATACATTGCACCATTTAGATTGCCATCGACAAAATGGGGCCAATTATCCTTCCTCCCATAATACCACACCATACATTAACCCGCCAAGGTCGCTGATGTTCCACTTGTCGCAGCCATCGTGGATTTTCCGTTGTCCAGTAGTGCATATTATGCCGGTTTACGTTACCGCTGCTGGTGAATGACGCTTCGTCGCTAAATAGAACGCGTGCAAAAAAATCTGTCATCGTCCCGTAATTTCTGTGGCAGAACTGTACACGACGTTCAAGGTCGTCACCATGCACTTTCTTGTGCATAGAAATATGGCAAGGGTGCAATCGATGTTGATGTAGCATTCTCAACACCGACATTTTTGAGATTCCCGATTCTCGCGCAATTTGTCTGCAACTGATGTGCGGATTAGCCGCGACAGCAGCTAAAACACCTACTTGCGCATCATCATTTGTTGCAGGTAGTGTCTGACGTTTCACATGTGGCTGAACACTTCCTGTTTCCTTAAATAACTTAACTATTCGGCGAACGGTGCGGACACTTGGATGATGTCGTCCAGGATACCGAGCAACATTCATAGCACACGCCCGTTGGGCACTTTGGTCGCAGTAGCCATACATCAACACGATATCGAGCTTTTCCGCTATTGGTAAACGGTCCGTTTTAACACGGCTAATGTATCACGAAGCAAATAGCGTCCGCACTGGCGGAATGTTACGTGATACCACGTACTTACACGTTTGTGACTATTAGAGCGCCATCTATCACAAAGCGAAAAGTCTGGTCCAACTAAAACAATCATATTTCTTTACGTACTACACGAATATGTAATAAAAAATGGGGGTTCCTATTTAAAAAAACGCAGTTGATATCCGTTTGACCTATGGCAGCACCATCTAGCGGAACAACCTTAGCGACATCTGGTTTCCCCCTTCAAGCTAGACAAGTTTCGTTCTTTGTAGTTTTTTCGTATGACGATAATTTCGTGAGATATTTGGTCCTGTCACGATCAATAGACCACCCTGTATACGAGAGGTACAAGTAACTGCGTCTGCTGCTGCTGCAAACTGCTAAACCAGCGAACGTAAGAGGACGCACCGCCGCTCCGCCCCACCATCTGCTGCAAGTGTTTTCTGTCAGCCCTTAGTCGGCCACAATAAGAAGCGGCGCCCCGCACCATTACCACCTAATGACATCGATTTCCCGCGCGTTTGTTTTTCGCTGTAGCTGTTGCTCGATATTAATAACTCCATTTTATAGCCAATTAAGAGGGCGCGGCAAGCCGAGATGAGTTTCGCAGATTGCGGTAACAAACTGCGTCCATCCGTCTCCGTTCGCACCGTCGCTGCTGGAGAAACTGACTTCTTCCGTCTGCCGTCTGAACGTACTGGCATGCCCTAACAAAAACACACACAAAATACCGTTTATCGTATACACATTTTAGTCTGTCTTATGTCTTAAGTTCCCCTGGTATTGCAGTGACATGCCTTCATTTTTGTATCGAATGTCCATTTGACTTTCATTTATTTTTCCCCAACTTGTAATGGAACTGGTCAATGGTACACTGTCATTCCGATCCAGTAAAATTTGCCGCATAGTATTATTTTATTGGAATCCAAATATTATTAATGTAACATTCGCGTATGTATATATAATGGCATCCGTCCATCCTTGAGGGATTATGGTGTAGCATGCTTGGTTCAGAGTCTGCAGCGTCTGCTGTGGCTAAAAAGTCCCACTCGAGAGTGGCAGTCCCTACTGCAGTTTGGACATGTGAAACTTGAGGGACTTCGAACAGAAGCCGCTCTGTCTCTTCGCTTTGTCCTCTTCCTGATTTGTTCCTGTGTGAGTTCGTCCTCTGAGAGCTTGACGCCGTTGTGCACAGTTACTCGCCACTTGACACGGTCATCTGCAATGCTTTCCCAGCGGCTTGGATTGATTCTGGTCTTGGTCAGGTCTCTCTTGCAGACATCCTTGAAACGAAGATGCGGTCGTCCCACTGGCCTCACACCTTCCTGAAGTTCGCCGTACAGCAGCTGTTTCGGTATCCGCTCAGGATGCATGCGCCTGACATGTCCCAACCATCTTAGACGTTGATGACTCAGGAGTGCAAAGATGCTGGTTGTGCTTGCACGATGAAAGGCTTTGGTGTTGGGTACTCTATCTCTCCAAGAGATCTGAAAGATCTTCCGGAGACAGCGGAGATGGAAGCTGTTGAGTCGAGATTCATGCTTAGAAAGAGTTGTCCATGTCTCACAGCTATAGAGAAGGGTGCTTATAACGCAAGCGTTGTAGACTTTTAATTTAGTTTTTGTGGTAAGCAGTCCGTTGTTCCATACTCTGTTTTTCAGTCTAGCCATGACAGATGATGCCTTTGCGATTCTGTTTGTAAGTTCAGAGTCCATGGACAAGTTGCTACATATTGTGGATCCCAAGTAGGTAAAGTCATCAACTATCTGGAGAGGATTGCCATCAATGCTAATGGATGGAAGGTTGGTAGTGCTCTGCGCCATGATCTTAGTCTTTTGAAGGCTGATGAGTAGACCAAACTTTTCACAGGCATTTGATAATTTGTTGATTATATACTGCAGCTCATCTTCTGTGTTCGCTACTAGAGCTGCATCGTCCGCATATAACAACTCACGGATAACGACTGTATTTACTTTGGTCTTGGCCTTGAGGCGGGCAATGTTGAAAAGATTTCCATCAGACCTCGTATGTAGATACACTCCCTCCTCACAGTCTTCAAACGCAAATCTGAGCAGAAGGGAAAAGAAAATCCCAAACAATGTAGGAGCTAACGCATACCCCTGTTTCACACCGCTATTAACAGGGAATGCTTCTGATGTTTTACCGTTGAAGCAAATTGCTGCTTGTGTTATCTCATGGAAAGAGACAATTATCTGCAGTAGTTTAGGTGGGCATCCAATCTTCTGCAACAGCTTGAAAAGCCCATTTCTGCTCACTAAATCAAACGCTTTAACAAGGTCAATGAAAGCAATATAAAGTGGCCTCTGCTGCTCACATTTCTCTTGTAGCTGTCTTAAGGAGAAGATCATATCTACGGTTGATCGGCCGGGCCTGAAGCCACACTGAGATTCTGGGTAGATTCTGGAAGCTAAGATCTGTAATCGCATTAGGATGACTCTTGCATAAGCTTTCCCGGCTACACTTAGTAATGAAATGCCTCGGTAATTGTTACAGTCACTTCTGTTCCCTTTCTGTTTATATAGAGTAACTATCCTCGAATTCCGCATACTCATCGGGACATAACCTTCTTCCCAGCTGGTTGTGATAAGTGAATATAAATGTTTGAGAATAACAGACTTGTTGTACTTAATAACCTCTGCAGGGATCCCATCTTCACTTGGGGCCTTTCCGTTAGCAAGAGAATCTATTTCTCTACTAAGTTCTTCCATAGTAGGCATTGCATCTAGTTCTTCCTTAACTGGCATTTGTTTGATGGCGTCACATGCATCCGTGCTAACTTCATTCTCGACTGCATACAACTCGAGGCAGTGTTCAACCCAGCGTTCCATTTGTTTGCCTTCATCAGTAATGACTTCACCCGTCTTGGACTTCAGAGGAGCTGTTTTTCTGACAGTAGGTTCAATTGCTTTCTTAATACCATCGTACATTGCCTTAGCATTCACAGAGTCGGCCGCTTTCTGTATACCTACACATAAATTCAGCCAGTAGTTATTTGCGCATCTCCTGGATGTTTGCTGTGCCCTGTTCTTTGCTTTTCGTAGGTCATCTCGAGTTCTTTCCTTTGGGTTTCTTTTGTAAGCAAGCAGGGCTTTCCGTTTAGCCTCAGTGACTGGTTCCATTTCTTCCAAATTTTGCTCGTACCAGTCCTTATTTCTTTTTCCTTTTATTCCATAGGCCAATACTGCTGAGTTGTAGATTGCACCCGAGAGTTTTGCCCATTTCTTATCAACATTCCTTTCTGCTTGCACGTTTCCTGGGAAAGCACTTTCAAAATTACTGGCAAAATCCTGCTTTCTTTGTGTGTCATGAACATGATCTGTGTTGATACGGGGATGACCTCTCGGTTTAGCGTGGTGACATTTCTTAGGAGTGAGCCTCAATGTGCACGCCACTAGGGCGTGGTCAGTGTTGCAATTAGCACTATGATCGTGTCAGTAGCACATTTTTGAGACCAGTACGCCTAGCTATGACTAAGTCAAGTTGATGTCAGTGATGAGAGCGCGGGTGTCTCCAAGACACCTTGTGCTGATCCTTAAGCTGGAAATATGTGTTTGTGATACAGAGTCCATAAAAGCAGCAAACTTCAAGCAGTCTCTGGCCATTTTCATTCATTTTTCCCACCCCATGATGTCCCAGGCAATTCGGCCATATGTCGTTATCTGATCCAACTCTAGCATTAAAGTCCCCTAGAGTATACAGTGTCTCGGTGCTAGGTACCTTGGCTATTCTGTCACTGAGTAAGTCATAAAACAGATCCTTCTCTTCCATGCTGGATGATAAGGTAGGAGCGTACACATTTAGGATGTTGACAGTGCCACTTGAGGAGCATATTTTCAAATCAATAATTCGCTCTGTTCCACCGGATGGTGGCACAGTACCGTCCAGGAGGGCGTTTTTAACAGCAAATCCTACGCCATGAAGGCTCGTCTTGAGACTTCCCCTGCCAGAAGAATGTGTAATTATACTCCCTGATAGAGCCCGCATCTGGAAGCCGCGTCTCCTGCAGTCCCGCAATGTCTACATTCAAACGATGGAGCTCTCTGTCAATTACGGCAGTCTTACGGATGAAATCAACCTCTTGGGCATCGTCAATGTACCTTGGACACATTGTCCTAACATTCCAGGTGGCAATACGAAATAGTGATTTCTTTATTATTTCATTTTTGTTGTTGGTAGGTGTACTATATCAACCCGCTTGTCACAGATTACTCCTAAGCTTCACACACCCCGTGAAGCAGGCGGATAGTGGCGGGACAGCACCTTATTGGCTGGGGGCTGCCCAGCTTGAGGCGGGCGGTAGCTGTCCAGTGAGATGCAATGATCTCTCCCTCCATCGGAAGTGGCCTCTGGCACTCGAGTCTTACGCCAATCAGACAGAGCTTATGACCGGTAACTGCCTCTTCCCGTGTTGTGCCAAAGTCCTTGGACGCCGCTGAAGTGTCCTCTCCAGGATGCTACAAGCCTGAGCGATAAATATGAAGACATGTGAGATGCCCAATCATCATGGTCTCCCTCTCGACCTAAATGATAATATCCAGAGGAAAGGCAAGCCAATACGTCTAGAATCACTTCGGTTGCAGGAGCTGCCGAAAGGGGACGTAGTACGCCTTCCAACCGCCTTTGGCGCCCCACTCGAGATTTTCTTTCAGGGTTTTCTCCCTTAGCCTTCATCCCTCCCGAGACCAACCACAAGGCAGGGGTGTGTAAAGGTAATTAGAGAAAGAGAAGGAACGGTAACTGAGGAGAGGGTAGGGAATAGTATATATAGGATATAGGATATAAGACGGGTCGTTGTGAGGCACACTTTGTCTGGCTCCTCTGCTGAGACCTGCCCGGCTAGGTTGGACCTGCCAGTAGCTACGCTACCGCCGATATAGCTCTCAGCTTCCTTGGAGCACACAAACTCTCCCGCCCACACGGACAGTGCTACGATAAGGCGGTGCCTCATGGGAGAGCGTATGTAATAATATAAAATCTGTATAGGAAAAACATATTTTCATACAACGGCTGTTTTCAAATGGTTCAAATGGCCCTGAGCACTATGTGGCTTAACATCTATGGTCATCAGTCCCCTAGAACTTAGAACTACTTAAACCTAACTAACCTAAGGACATCACACAACACCCAGTCATCACGAGGCACAGAAAATCCCTGACCCCGCCGGGAACCGAACCCGGGAACCCGGGCGTGGCAAGCGAGAACGCTACCGCACGACCACTAGCTGCGGACTAGTTGTTTTCGACACACATGTTGTTGTTATTGTGGTCTTCAGTCCAGTGACTGGTTTGATGCAGTCCTCCATGCCACACTATCCTGCTCATGCCTGTTCACATCCAAGTACTTACTGCAACCTACATCCTTCTGAATCTGCTTATTGTATTCATCTCTTGGTCTCCCTCTACGATTTTTACCCTCCACGCTGCCCTCCAGTACCAAATTGGTGATCCCTTGATGCCTCAGAACATGTCCTACCAAACGATCCCTTCTTCTAGTCAAGCTGTGCCACAAATTCCCCTTCTCCCCAATTCTATTAAATACCTCACCATTAGTTATGTGATCTACCCATCTATTCCACAGCATTCTTCTATAGCACCACATTTCGAAACCTTCTATTCTCTTCTTGTCTAACCTAGTTATCGTCCACGTTTCACTTCCATAGATGGCTACACACCATACAAATACTTTCAGAAGCGACTTCCTGACACTTAAATCTATACTCGATGTCAACAAATTTCTCTTCTTCAGAAACGCTTTCCTTGCTATTGCCAGTCTTCATATCCTCTCTGCTTCGGTCATCATCAGTTATTTTGTTACCAAAATACCAACACTCATCTACTACTTTAAGTGTCTCATTTGCTAATCTAATTCTCTCAGCATCACCTGATTTAATTCGACTGTATTCCATTATCTCGTCTTGCTTTTGTTGATGTTCATCTTATAGCCTTCTTTGAAGGCGTCTTAAGGCCGACGACTGTGCCTTCTCTTAAAGGTTTTCGTAATGTTATCTTTCAGCTAGATAAATAAGCAGGACCACACGTTGTGCGTGTTGTCGTTACTTATCTCGATACAGAAGAGGTTCGAGCATTCTCGTGGCCAGTCCGTTCTGAAGCTTTCATGTCCACCGGAAACATCTGGTCGTTGCTTATCAAGAGACAACACAACGCTGTTTGCCAGCCACTGTGATTGACGCATGGAAAGACGCACCTGTTCTTCTCAAAGCTGAAGCATATTGGAACCGTTTGTGTTGAATGAAGTTTACTACATTGCGCTCCCTGTTGCTTAATATTTTAAGTTCTGTCTTAAACATTAGTTATACTACAATTAAGATGGATTTTTAATAATGCTCTGCTTGTTAAGCATGGTGTGTAAGTAGTTGTTAAGTTGCTAAAGTTGTTAAGATGTGTACTGGGCTTGGTTCTTACAACTGTCAGTGGTATATGGTTTTACGTGTGATTTAATAGAGCCCAGCTAAAATTTCAAGACTAAAATCATGATATGGAGGGTACTTAATGTTGTTATTCCAATAAAAGTGTTGTTAATGCAAATGTAACTCAGCTCAAAGAATCGATCCCAGATTCGCAGTCTACTGCCCAGTTTTGCCACAATAATAATCTCAGACATTTCGCAGGTGATATCATTATTTATAACGGAGTACTCTCTAAAATAGACTGCACAAATATTCAACCACAGCTTAATAAAGTATCCAAGTGGTGCAATGTCAAGGAACTTGCTTTAAACGTAAAAGAAATGTAGATTGCAGTCATAGGTTACTGTGTTTCTTTTTGTAATGTGCAAAATTTTACAAGGCACGAGCCTATGGCATAAGTTCACAGATGTGAGAGCGGCTCGAAGACTTCTTAATTAATAGACCCCAGTATGTTGTCCCCGATGACGAATGTGGGCAGCAATATGAGGTTGTTTGCTGATGACGCTATGGTGAACGGTAAGGCGTCGACTGTAGGAAGATACGACTTAGACAAAATGTCTAGTTGGTTTGATAAATGGCAGCTAGCTCTAAATGTGGAAAAATGTAAATTAATGCGGATGAGTAGGAAGAACAAACATAAAATGTTACAGTATTAGCAGTGTCCTGCTTGACACAGTGAAGGCATCTAAATATGCGAGAGTAACGTTGCAGAGCGATATGAAATGGAATGAGCATGTGAGGTCTGTGGTAGGGAAGGCGAATTGGCGATTACGGTTTATTGTGAAAATTTGAGGAAAGAGTGTTTCACCTGTAAAAGAGGCCGCATATATGACGCTAGTGCGCCGTATTCTTGAGTACTGCATGAGTGTTTGGGGTACGTATTAGATCAGATTGAAGGATGACATCGAAGAATTTCAGAGATGGGGTGCTACATTTGTTGCCGGTAGGTTCGAAAAACACGGGTTACGGAGATGCTTCGGGAACCCACGTTCGAGTCCCTGGAGGAAAGGCGACTTACTTTCTGGGAATACTAGTGAGAAAATTTAGAGAGTCGCCATTTGAAGCTCACTGCCGAACCATCCTACTGCCCCAACATACGCTGTGCGTAAGATAGGATTCGAGAATTCAGGCGAGTTGGGGATTTTCTCTGCTCAGGGACTGTGTGTTTTCATCATGATCATCATCATTCATGACAGCAGCTGGATTGGACAGAAAAAAATTGGACTTGAAAAATTGGGACTTTGTATGGGTACTCATGACCGCGCAGTTGACCGCCGCACAAATCAAATATCATCATCATCATCATCATCATCATCATCATCATCATCATCATCCATCATCGAGAAATCAGGGCTCATACAGATGCATATAAACAGTCATTTTTCTCTCGCTATATTTGTGAGTGGAACATTAAAGGAAGTGGTAAAGGGGACCATCCCCCACGCACTATAGGGTGTTTTACGGAGTAACTATGTAGATCTATATGTATATCAATAGGTCACAGCTGGAAAGGGTCAACTCGTAAAAATATCTGGATGTGAATGAAGCCAGTGGCAGACTTCTGTTCATCAGTAAAGTACTAGGGAAATGCAGTCGAATTGTTTACAAAGCAGTTTCGTAGCACCAGTTGTCACAGCTTTGTTTGACCAATGGTGGAGTATCATGGAGATGCTGGAAGAAGTGGAAAATGCTTCAAGAAAGAAGCAAACTGCCTCATGAAAGTGTACTCAGTAAGCTTCAAAAACCCCATAAATCGATTAATCCAGGAATATACTACAAGCACCTCTGTATAACTCTCAAAGGCGCGACGAAGACAAGATTATAAGGCATAGAGGCCATGGAGAGGAAAATGGTCCAAATAAATGGTACACTGAAAAAAGAGCCAAGCTAAACTACAGCTAGTCTTAGAGCATGCAGACCTCATCCAATAACAGATAGGGACTGTCAAGGCCTGCAGATGGTGGTTATACAAAATCCTATGAAGTGAGCCTAAGGAATCAGTCTTGAGTTTGAAAGTGCTATCTGCCACCCAGCCAGTACAAGGTCCAAAATGAAACTGGAAAGAATGGGGTACAAGGGCCTAGAAGATCATCATAAACCACACAGTGAAACATGTCAGTCAGCTTTGCACTGATATAGTTTATATATCCTTGCTTTTATATGAATACCTCAGTGGTGAATGTGCTGTTTGGTAAATATATGTCTTGATATCGTTGATAATGGTAGCGGCTGCTAAAGTAGAGATGCTAACATGCACCTGAATTAATTCTTTGTTGTGTATATTTAGTTGCATTCATGGGCGAGGCATGCCAGGCAGGAGGGAAACTAAGTTGCAGGCAGTGGCTACATCTCTAGGAGTTGAGGCTGCTTCTAAAGCCACCCAGCCACCCATCCACAAGCTGACTAGTCTGTCAAAGCCACCCTCTCCCACCAACCCATCTGAGTGTGTCTGGGCTCACTGCATGGTGGACCCTAGCTGTCACCAGTCACATGCAGCTTGCACTGCGTCAAAATATAAAGCAAAGGGAAGGGTGTCAGGTGGGTGGTAACAGATAGGGCTAGGAGGTAGTGGTGCACTAGTGGAGCTGACGCACCTAGACCTCAGACCCAATAGCTATAAAATCGCCCACACAATGGATAGTTTGTCAGGACAAACCAACTCGTCATGGGGTAAGGATTGGCTGGCTGATCAGCTAATCCAGTCCTCCATGGAGCAAGTTGCCGACCCATCTGACAGTGTCTGGTCACACTATGACTGTGTGGTGGAACCTCCTGCTTCTAATGCTGTGGCAACTTTTACTATGACAAAACAGAAAGGGAATGACGGCATAAAAGTTTCCTGGGCATGCTACCACGTCATAATGTATAATACACTGGTGCTGGAGAAAAACCAACATTTCGGCCATGGATGCAGCGGTGTTCTTCTGGGTCTCCAGCAGCAGTAGTTTTATACAATATGACACGGTACCAGCCGTAATTTTTTTCGAGGACATGCAGCTTTACTGTATGATTAAATGATGATGGCGTCCTCTTGGGTAAAATATTCCGGAGGTAAAATAGTCCCCCATTCGGATCTCCGGGCGGGGACTACTCAGGAGGACGTCGTTATCAGGAGAAAGAAAACTGGGATTCTACGGATCGGAGCGTGGAATGTCAGATCCCTTAATCGGGCAGGTAGGTTAGAAAATTTAAAAAGGGAAATGGATATGTTAAAGTTAGATATAGTGGGAATTAGTGAAGTTCGGTGGCAGGAGGAACAAGACTTTTGGTCAGGTGACTACAGGGTTATAAATACAAAATGAAATAGGGGTAATGCAGGAGTAGATTTAATAATGAATAAAAAATAGGAGTGCGGGTTAGCTATTACAAAAAGCATAGTGAACGCATTATTGTGGCCAAGATAGACACAAACCCCATGCCTACTACAGCAGTACAAGTTTATATGCCAACTAGCTCTGCAGATGATGAAGAAATAGATGAAATGTATGACGAGATAAAAGAAATTATTCAGGTAGTGAAGGGAGACGAAAATTTAATAGTCATGGGTGACTGGAATTCGTCAGTAGGAAAAGGGAGAGAAGGAAACATAGTAGGTGAATATGGATTGGGGGAAGGAATGAAAGAGGAAGCCGCCTTGTTGAATTTTGCACAGAGCATAACTTAATCATAGCTAACACTTGGTTCAAGACTCATAAAAGAAGGTTGTATACCTGGAAGAATCCTGGAGATACTAATAGGTATCAGATAGATTATATAATGGTAAGACAGAGATTTAGGAACCAGGTTTTAAATTGTAAGACATTTCCTGGGGCAGATGTGGATTCTGACCACAATCTACTGGTTATGAACTGCAGATTGAAACTGAAGAAACTGCAAAAAGGTGGGAATTTAAGGAGATGGGACCTGGATAAACTGAAAGAACCAGAGGTTGTATAGAGTTTCAGGGAGAGCATAAGGGAACAACTGACAGGAATGGGGGAAAGAAATACAGTAGAAGAAGAATGGGTAGCTCTGAGGGATGAAGTAGTGAAGGCATCAGACGATCAAGTAGGTAAAAAGACGAGGGCTAATTGAAATCCTTGGGTAACAGAAGAAATATTGAATTTAGTTGATGAAAGGAGAAAATATAAAAATGCAGTAAATGAAGCTGGCAAAAAGGAATACAAACGTCTCAAAAATGACATCGACAGGAAGTGCAAAATGGCTAAGCAGGGATGGCTAGAGGACAAAGTAAGGATGTAGAGGCTTGTCTCACTAGGGGTGTGTGTGTGTGTTGGGGTTTATGGGCGCTCACTCACTAGGGGTAAGATAAATACTGCCTACAGGAAAATTAAAGAGACCTTTGGAGAGAAGAGAACCACTTGTATGAATATCAAGAGCTCAGATGGCAACCCAGTACTAAGCAAAGAAGGGAAGGCAGAAAGGTGGAAGGAGTATATAGAGGGTTTGTACAAGGGCGATGTGCTTGAGGACAATATTATGGAAATGGAAGAGGATGTAGATGAAGATGAAATGGAAGATACGATACTGCGTGAAGAGAGTGACAGAGCACTGAAAGACCTGAGTCGAAACAAGGCCCCGGGAGTAGATAACATTCCATTAGAACTATTGACGCCCTAGGGAGAGCCAGGCCTGACAAAACTCTACCATCTGGTGAGCACGATGTATGAGACAGGCGAAATACCCTCAGACTTCAAGAAGAATATAATAATTCCAATCCCAAAGAAAGCAGGTGTTGACAGATGTGAAAATTACCGAACTATCAGTTTAATAAGTCACAGCTGCAAAATACTAACGCGAATTCTTTACAGACGAATGGAAAAACTGGTAGGAGCCGACCTCGGGGAAGATCAGTTTGGATTCCGTAGAAATACTGGAACACGTGAGGCAATACTGACCTTACGACTTATCTTAGAAGAAAGATTAAGAAAAGGCAAACCTACGTTTCTAGCATTTGCAGACTTAGAGAAAGCTTTTGACAGTGTTAACTGGAAAACTCTCTTTTAAATTCTGAAGGTGGCAGGGGTAAAATACAGGGAGCGAAAGGCTATTTACAATTTATACAGAAACCAGATGGCAGTTATAAGAGTCGAGGGGCAAGAAAGGGAAGCAGTGGTTGGGAAAGGAGTGAGACAGGGTTGTAGCCTCTTCCCGATGTTATTCAATCTGTATATTGAGCAAGCAGTAAAGGAAACAAAAGAAAAATTCGGAGTAGGTATTAAAATTCATGGACAAGAAGTAAAAACTTTGAGGTTCGCCGACGACATTCTAATTCTGTCAGAGACAGCAGAGGACTTGGAAGAGCAGTTGAACGGAATGGATAGTGTCTTGAAAGGAGGATATAAGATGAACATTAACAAAAGCAAAACAAGGATAATGGAATGTAGTCAAATTAAGTCGGGTGATGCTGAGGGAATTAGATTAGGAAATGAGACACTTAAAGTAGTAAAGGAGTTTTGCTATTTAGGGAGTAAAATAACTGATGATGGTCGAAGTAGAGAGGATATAAAATGTAGACTGGCAATGGCAAGGAAAGCGTTTCTGAAGAAGAGAAATTTGTTAACATCGAGTATAGATTTAAGTGTCAGGAAGTCGTTTCTGAAAGTATTTGTATGGAGTGTAGCCATGTATGGAAGTGAAACATTGACGATAACTAGTTTGGACAAGAAGAGAATAGAAGCTTTCGAAATGTGGTGCTACAGAAGAATGCTGAAGATAAGGTGGGTAGATCACGTAACTAATGAGGAGGTATTGAATAGGATTGGGGAGAAGAAAGTTTGTTGCACAACTTGACTGGAAGAAGGGATCGGTTGGTAGGACATGTTTTGAGGCATCAAGGGATCACAAATTTAGCAATGGTGGGCACTGTGGAGGGTAAAAATCGTAGAGGGAGACCAAGAGATGAATACACAAAGCAGATCCGGAAGGATGTAGGTTGCAGTAGGTACTGGGAGATGAAGAAGCTTGCACAGGAGAGAGTAGCATGGAGAGCTGCATCAAAGCAGTCTCAGGACTGAAGACCACAACAACAACAACCATAACCAGAAAACTTTTATGTCGACTGACTCTGACAGCGGAATCCTACTCAGTTACATTATTGAAAGGGAATGGATGGAGAATGGAGTGGCAGTTAGTTGTCAGGTCTAGCAGGTAGCAGCATGCTGATGAAGCCAAGGCACCCACACCATAGACCTGACCATCACAAAATCGCTCTCTCAACCGCTATAAAATCGCCCATACAAAGGTAAACGTGTCAAGGCAGAACCACTCCATCGAGTGGTCGACCTGTGAATGGGTGGCTTGAAGGAAGGGCTACTATAAGCATGTGGCATTGGCCTGAATGCTCACTGCCAGGTAAGTATCATTAGATACGCAGTCGTGTCAGCAATGGCACCAGCCAGATATATGCAAAACTCTTCAGAAGTTCAGCCCCTTGGTGTGTGGTCTGGATTTCTTCTGAGAAACTTGGTCTGTGGGATAATCACATGCCCTTGGCCAATGGAAAGTAAGTCATTTTACAAGTCAGGATCTTTGCTCAAAGGACATTTTGATTCATCTGCCAAAACTGAGGAGGGCAGGGCTGGCTGAGGGATAGCCATCTCTTAGGAAGCCATGCCCAGTCATTGTTGAAAATGTTTTCTTCTTATACTTGTGGGAAGGTTTGGTGCCATCCACATTCCACTCCATGTGGACTGACAATTTCTTTCATTTGCAATGTGGGAAGGCAGCTCATTGGCCAACTAGAAACAGCTAGGTTTGAGTTTGGACGTTTGGTTCTGAAAATTTCATCCATGGGAACGCAGAACATTTGGGGGGGGGGGGGGGGGATGAGGGAGGGGGGATGAAAGAGCTCTGTTAGGTGATGTGTTGGTGTAATTGAGAAAAATTGTATTGATTAATGACTGGCCCAACGATTCTTATTTGGGCTGACTTTGTGTGGAGCTATATAGAATTTTGAGAACACTCTTTCTGCGGATGTGGCTTGGGGCAAGAAGAACTGTGGATGGAGATATGCAGGCAGGTGAGCTGTCTGTGTTGAGGTATGGAAGTAGGCAGCCTGCTATCTCAAGAATCAGCTCATCACATCCCCAGTACGAGGTGCAACCACTGGCAGGCTGCACCTGATGCATGTCTTGTCCCCTTGAGTCGTCGAATCTGACTACAACAACTTTCAGCTTGGTTTACCATGGGATTCTTGTCGTCATATGCATGGTTAGGCAACGCGATTCAGTTTATTGTCTAGTAATCGGGAGCTCATACATTATTGAGCAGGTTTAGGCACTTGCATATAGAGTTTACTCCATTTCACTTCGTATGATTGGAGCGATCATTGGACAAACAACGTCAGTTATGCATGTTAGAGAACCATCAGTCCAGGTAAGTGCCTGTCACATCTTACCCACTCCTTGTGAACTTTGCCAACCTGATCTAGTACTTATTTAAACAATTTCACTGCCAAAGACTAGTCAGCCCTATAGTTTTTTCTTGTAACCTTATTATTCGTATTAATGTGTAGATTTTTCCTTTTATGTGTTTGATCATCAAGAGCAAATAAAGTTAGGGATAATTTGGGTCAAGACTTTCAATCCAGTATATAGTTGACTCCTCCAACTATTGATCCCTAATGATTTTGTGTGAGAATCAACATCCAGGACCCATTTACGATGGAACAGTTCTTTTCTAATTATATGATCCATTGCGTGACAGATTTATTCCCATACATTTCCATATCAGAGTTCATGGGGAGCAGTTTGTATCTTCATGGGTCCAGAAGGTCGGTTAGCTCAAGTCGCCATCTTACAACATTTCTGCACTCAGTGCTAAGAGATTCTTGAATTGGTGTAAAGAGTGGTGCCAATGGACAGTGGATGACTGGGAACGAGAGATTTGGAGTGTTACACCATGCTATACCCTGTGGCAATCCGATGGAAGTGTTTGAGCTTGGTGAATGGCTTGAGGGTGTTAGCTGCCAGCATGTGTAGCGCCAATGATGAAGTATGACATAGTTGGTGTTACTAAATAGGAATGGGTTTAGAGTGTGGCATCCTTATTGTGTTAAAGAAAACGCTGAAAGCAGAAGAGGATGAGTACATTTTACAGCATTGAGTACTTCGTACAGTAGAAGAACAATTCAGAGACTATGATCCTTTCAGCATGGGAATACAGCCTGTCTGTAGTGACCAGATGACACAACAATCACGTGACCACGACTGTGGATTCTTTGAGTGCCCTGGGAGGTGTTCTTTAACTGTCACAGACCAAGTATTAGTTGTTGTTGTTGTTGTTGTGGTCTTCAGTCCTGAAACTGGTTTGATGCAGCTCTCCATGCTACTCTATCCTGTGCAGGCTCCTTCATCTCCCAGTACCTACTGCAGCCTACATCCTTCTGAATCTGCTGAGTGTATCCATCTCTTGGTCTCCCTCTACGATTTTTACCCTCCACGCTGCCCTCCAATGCTAAATTGGTGATCCCTTGATGCCTCAGAACGTGTCCTACCAACCGATCCCTTCTTCTAGTCAAGTTGTGCCACAAACTTCTCTTCTCCCCAATCCTATTTAATACCTCCTCATTAGTTACGCGATCTACCCACCAAATCTTCAACATTCTTCTGTAGCACTACATTTCAAAAGCTTCTATGCCCTTCTTGTCCAGACTATTTATCGTCCATGTTTCACTTCCATACATGGCTACACTCCATACAAATACTTTCAGAAACGACTTCCTGACAATTAAATCTATACTCGATGTTAACAAATTTCTCTTCTTCAGAAACGCTTTCCTTGCCATTGCCAGTCTACATTTTATATCCTCTCTACTTTGACCATCATCAGTTATTTTGCTCCTCAAATAGCAAAACTCATTTACTACTTTAAGCGTCTCATTTCCTAATCTAATTCCCTGAGCATCACCCGATTTTACGACTACATTCCATTATCCTCGTTTTGATTTTGTTGATGTTCATATTATATCCTCCTTTCAAGACACTGTCCATTCCGTTCAACTGCTCTTCCAAGTACTTTGCCGTCTCTGACAGAATTACAATGTCATCGGCGAACCTCAAAGTTTTTATTTCTTCTCCCTGGATTTTAATACCCACTCCAAATTTTTCTTTTGTTTTCTTTACTGCTTGCTCAATATACAGATTGAATAACATCGGGGAGAGGCTACAACCCTGGCTCACTCCCTTCCCAACCACTGCTTCCCTTTCATGCCCCTCGACTCTTGTAACTGCCATCTGGTTTCTGTACAAATTGTAAAAAGCGTTTCGCTCCCTGTATGTTACCTCTGCCACCTCCAGAATTTGAAAGAGAGTATTCCAGTCAACATTGTCAAAAGCTTTCTCCAAGTCTACAAATGCTAGAAACGTAGGTTTGCCTTTCCTTAATCTTTCTTCTAAGATAAGTCGTAAGGTCAGTATTGCCTCACGTGTTCCATCATTTCTACAGAATCCAAACTGATCTTCTCCAAGGTCGGCTTCTACCAGTTTTTCCATTCGTCTGTAAAGAATTCGCGTTAGTATTTTGCAGCTGTGACTTATTAAACTGATAGTTCGGTAATTTTCACATCTGTCAACACCTGCTTACTTTGTGATTGGAATTATTATATTCTTCTTGAAGTCTGAGGGTATTTTGCCTATCTCATACATCTTGCTCACCAGATGGTAGAGTTTTGTCAGGCCTGCCTCTCCCCAGGGCGTCAATAGTTCTAATGGAATGTTATCTATTCCCGGGACCTTGTTTCGACTCAGGTCTTTCAGTGCTCTGTCAAACTCTTCACGCAGTATCGTATCTTCCATTTCATCTTCATCTACATCCTCTTCCATTTCCATAATATTGTCCTCAAGTACATCGCCCTTTGATAGAACCACTATATACTCCTTCCACCTTTCTGCTTTCCCTTCTTTGCTTAGAACTGGGTTGCCATCTGAGCTCTTGATATTCATACAAGTCGCTCTCTTTTCTCCAAAGGTCTCTTTAATTTTCCTGTAGGCAGTATCTATCTTACCCCTAGTGAGATAAGCCTCTACATCCTTACATTTGTCTTCTAGCCATCCCTGCTTAGCCATTTTGCACTTCCTGTCGATCTTATTTTTGAGACGTTTGTATTCCTTTTTGCCTGCTTCATTTACTGCATTTTTATATTTTCTCCTTTCATCAATTAAATTCAATATTTCTTCTGTTACCCAAGGAATTCTACTAGCCCTCGTCTTTTTACCTACTTGATCGTCTGCTGCCTTCACTACTTCATCCCTCAGAGCTACCCATTATTCTTCTACTGTATTTCTTTCCGCCATTCCTGTCAATTGTTCCCTTATGCTCTCCCTGAAACTCTCTACAACCTCTGGTTCTTTCAGTTTATCCAGGTCCCATCCCCTTAAATTCCCATCTTGTTGCAGTTTCTTCAGTTTTAATCTACAGTTCATAACCAATAGATTGTGGTCAGAGTCAACATCTGCCCCTGGAAATGTCTTACAATTTAAAACCTAGTTCCTAAATCTCTGTCTTACCATTATATAATCTATCTGATACCTTTTAGTATCTCCAGGATTCTTCCAGGTATACAACCTTCTTTCATGATTCTTGAACCAAGTGTTAGCTATGATTAAGTTATGCTCTGTGCAAAATTCTACCAGACGGCTTCCTCTTTCATTCCTTTCCCCCAATCCATATTCACCTACTATGTTTCCTTCTCTCCCTTTTCCTACTGACGAATTCCAGTCACCCATGACTATTACATTTTCGTCTCCCTTCACTACCTGAATAATTTCTTTTATCTCGTCATACATTTCATCTATTTCTTCATCATCTGCAGAGCTAGTTGGCGTATAAACTTGTACTACTGTATTAGGTATGGGCTTTGTGTCTATCTTGGCCACAATAATGCGTTCACTATGCTTTTTGTAGTAGCTAACCCGCACTCCTATTTTTTATTCATTATTAAATCTACTCCTGCATTACCCCTATTTGATTTTGTATTTATAACCCTGTAATCACCTGACCAAAAGCCTTGTTCCTCCTGCCACCGAACTTCACTAATTCCCACTATATCTAACTTTAACCTATCCATTTCCCTTTTTAAATTTTCTAACCTACCTACCCGATTAAGGGATCTGACATTCCACGCTCCGATCCGTAGAACGCCAGTTTTCTTTCTCCTGATAACGACGTCCTCCTGAGTAATCCCCGCCCGGAGATCCGAATGGGGCCTATTTTACCTCCGGAATATTTTACCAAAGAGGACGCCATCATCATTTAACCATACAGTAAAGCTGCATGCACTCGGGAAAAATTACGGCTGTAGTTTCCCCTTGCTTTCAGCCGTTCGCAATACCAGCACAGCAAGGCCGTTTTGGTTAGTGCTACAAGTCCAGATCAGTCAATCATCGAGACTGTTGGCCCTGCAACTACTGAAAAGGCTGCTGCCCTTCTTCAGGAACCACACGTTTGTCTGGCCTCTCCACAGATACCCCACCGTTGTGGTTGCACCTACGGTACGGCTATCTGTATCGTTGAGGCACGCAAGCCTCCCCACCAACGGCAAGGTCCATGGTTCATTGGAGGAAGTATTAGTTAACTGTTTTAATAGATGAATAAAAGGTGTACTCAACTTTGACACACTTCTTTGCCACATAAATATTGGGTGATTTACAGTTGTCATGGACTAGCAAAGCATCACTCTATGCACTAATTAACAAACTGTTCTCTTAGCAACAGTACATGTTAATCTGAAACTTTAATCACTCTTTGGTCCTAGGCGATAATGCTGACTGCCGTAGCTGAAGTCTCGAAGTGGACAGAGCTCTTCCACATTCGGCTCTATACTGACTTCAGTATAAGGGAGCTGCAGTGCTAAGAAGGGAGGCTTTCCTTCAAAAGCATCTCCAACTCATAACTGCAGACAGCAAGACACCACTAACATCTATGGTATCGACATCAGTGTTGCACCATGATCTCTGGATGATACCACAGTGCCCTAACACAGCATGTGTGAGGCGATGGTTTGTGGACAACACCATTCCGGAAACGGACTGGCTTGCCCAAAGTCCTGGCCTGAACCCAATGGAACACCTTTGCTATGAGGAATTAGAACGTCGAATTAGCTCCAGACTACAGCATCCAACATCAGTATCATCTCTGATTTCAGTTCCTCTACATCTACAGCCATGTACATACTCCATAAGCGACCGTATGATTCATGGCAGAGGGTACCATCAACCACTATTTGCTGTAGAACTAGGGACAAACGACTTTCGAGAAGCTTCAGTATGAGCCCTATTTCATTGCGTCTTGTGTTGCCATTCCTGCACAGACATTCAGACACATGTGAGTCCCCAGGACAGTTCAAGCCATCATATAAGCGAAGGATGGACACATCCAGTAGCAATTTCCACTAGAAGGTGTTCGGATACTTGTGGCCTTATTGTGTGTATGTAAGCACTCCAGTATACAGAGTACCATTTCGACCTATGGGTACACGGACTACACGAACATGCTATATACCCTGCTCAACGAAAGTCTGGAATACTATAGTAAAATGAACTCTATGGTGATAGAGGTCTTATTGACCTAGGCACTTTATGTGTTATCCAGTTATAGCCCATTACTGGATGGTATTTACTACTGGCATGGTTTGTGGCCGTTTCCTAGTCATATAAACATACTACTGCCACAGTGGCACACCGTAAGGGGTCCAGTATCAACAACAGCTTCGTTGTGTTCAGCACTGCAGTAACATGGCACTTAGAGGCATACAACACTTTGATAGAGACAAGATTGTGGCTCCGCTTTCAGCAGGCCACACACAGCCAGATGCTGCCGAACGGCTACATGTCACTCAAAGTGGTGTGTCTAAGGTGTGGAGAAAGTACAGAGGGATGGGAAATGAAAACGGTAGACCTCGCAGTGGTCGTCCTTCTGTGGCAAGCAACACCAATGCAGGATCGTTCCCTTCAGCTCGACTGATCTGCCAGAAATACTGGGAATTACTTCTCCCGGGCTACAGGGATTCGTATCTCAGGCCAAACAGTGCGTAGAAGATTGTACCATGGTGATCTTCATCCGAGAACACCAATGAGCAGTTTTGCACTTACCCAAGGGAACCAAAGCAGTCGATGGACCTGGGCTCTTGCATATCAACATTGGACCATTGTAGAATGGAGTAATGTCATGTTTGCTGACGAGACCAGGAATGGTTTGCTACCAGACATTAGTTGTGTTAGGATTTAGAGAAATGCTGGATGACGCCAGGAATGCCGATGCGTGCAGGAAGTTTGCAGATGGAAGAGCAATGTTGTGGCCGGCAATAATGATGGGACGGTAGACCCCTCTAATTCCCAACTACGGCAATTTGACTCACGATATCTCCAAGAGAGCCTACAAACGACTGTAAGGCCCTACAAACGTGAAATCGGTGACGACTTCATCCTAGTCTCGATACCTTCAAACATCAACTGAATGTATTGGCCAGCACATTCTGCAGACATGAACGCAACTTATGAATGGTCAGCTCCATGTGGTTCTCAAGCCGTGCAGCGACCGTAAACCATAAAATTACCAAACATGCAGCAACCAGTCGCAAAATAATGTTTTATTTATTCACTTTTGCAAACCGATTTCAACTGATTAACAGCCATCATCGGTGCTTTCAACCAATATGTGCCCTGAGTAGTAATAATGTCTTAAGCAGAGGTCAAACATAAAGTCTTTTTGTTTCTATGTTTTATGTTTGACCTCTGCTTAAGACATTATTACTACTCAGGGCACATATTGGTTGAAAGCACCGATGATGGCTGTTAATCAGTTGAAATCGGTTTGCAAAAGTGAATAAATAAAACACGAATTTGCGACTGGTTGCTGCATATTTGGTAATTTTACGAATGCAACTTAGCATGTATGGCACCTGTTGAACGTGGCCAACGCACAGCATCCGAATCCACCTGACAATCTTCAGGACCTCACCGAAGCTGTCATTGAGTAGAGGGACCTCGTACACCAAGAAAAACGTGATCGTCTCATCTAGAGCATACCTCGTGGAGTGGTAGAACTCATCCGTCTGTGGAAAGGACGTACTCGCTACTAAAGACTAATAATCATCATTGTGAGATAAGATTTTCACTGTATTTGTTTTCAAGATGTAATCTTAGGAGAGAGCCCGCTTTGTTTTTTAATGATTCTTTGTAACTACCCAGAATTGTTGTTGCTTTCAGTGGATGCACCGGTTCCCGTGATACCACCGAAGTTAAGCGCTGTCGGGCGTGGCCGGCACTTTGATGGGTGACCCTCTGGGCCACCATACGCTGTTGCCAGTTTTCTAGGTGCACTCAGCCTCGTGATGCCAATTGAGGAGCTACTCGAGCGAATAGTAGCGGCTCCGGTCAAGAATACCATCATAACGACGGAGAGAGCGGTGTGCTGACCCCACACCCATCCTATCCGCGTCCTCCACTGAGGATGACACGGCGGTCGGATGGTCCCGGTAGGAGTGCTTTAATGGGGGTATTTTACAAGTCTTAGTGGGTGTACTGTAAGAAGTCATCGCAGTTTACGAGATTCCAAATTTTTGTTTTTGTCAGCAGACAACCCCACTCAAAAAGGAGGGGAAGGTAGTGGTGTTGGTGGTGGTGGGAGGGGGGGTGGGAGGGGAAATAACTGAAACCGACTTTTCCCAGATACGAACCTTGCACCACAGCGATCGCTACGCGCCTTCTTCGTGTCGCTTTCCCTCCACAACCCCTCTCTCATTCCTCTTAATCTCCCACTTGTTCCCCCGTCACCTACCGCTTCCGCTAGCTCATTCCTCTCGCGCTGCCCCGAATCTTGCTCCTAGCGCCGCTGCGTCGTCTTCGCCCCCCTGCCAGACGGACCGCTAACAAGTGCGTTATATATCGGGCGCGCGTCGCTGAGCGATGGCGGACCGTTCCATTGTGACGCGCGATCCTTTGTTAAGCCGGCCGCGGGGGTGGAGCTCATTTCGATACATCACAAACAGAGCGCCGCCGAAACGGATACCCCTCTGTACACACGGACGACGGACGGCCATTTCTTTCGTGGCCCGACTCGGTTTTTCTTTCTTCCCCACGGCGGCGGAAGAGGACGGATACCGGCGAACGATGAAGGGCGGCTTGCTAGTGAAGCAGATTCTGGGGCCAGAGGGCGGAGGGGGGGGGGGGAGGGAGGGAAGAAATGGGGGGCGGGGGGGAAGAGCAGCGAGGATTGCAGAGTAGCTGTCGTTCGGAGACGCGCGCAAATACATCAGATCTGCTCCATCTGCAGCCTCTCTGTCCGCCTCATTTCTCAGCGACGGTTTTAGAGATTGTTCCATAATTTTCGCCGCTACGACGCGACGGGAGGCGCGTTTGCTTTTCCGGAGTAGCGGCGGCGCGTTCCAGGAAGGCTGGAGCGTTGGGACAAAGACCACTGCAATACCAGAGGGACTGAAGAAGAGAAAATGTATCCGACTTGTGTGAGCAACATCTTTTCTGCTCTAGACGTGTTCCACAACGAGACTTGTTTTCGGTTTGGGCAAGGCAACTCTGTCAAGGAGAACAGAATGTAGGGGGACGCCCTTACGCCGAGAAAGTCAAGCCTGCCTCCGCCATATTAGTGAGCCTTAGCGTGTTGTCTGGATTGCAGTTCTGCGCTTCGATTTCGTTGAAACAGATACACTACTGGCCATTATAATTGCTACACCACGGAGATGACGTGCTACAGACGCTAAATTTAATCGACAGGAAGAAGATGCTGTGATATGCAATTGAATAGCTTCTCACAGCAATCACACAAGGTTGGCGCCTGTGGTGACACCTACAACGTGCTGACATGAGGAAAGTTTCCAACCTATTTCTCATACACAAACAGCACTTGACCGGCGTTGCCTGGAGAAACGTTGCTGTAATGCCTCGTGTGAGGAGGAGAAATGCGTACCATCACGTTTCCGACTTTGATGTATGTCGGATTGTACCCTATCGCGATTGCGGTTTATCGTATCGCGACATTGCTGCTCGCGTTGGTCGAGATCCAATGACTGTTAGCAGAATATGGAATCGGTGGGTTCAGGAGGGTCATACGGAACGCCGTGCTCCATCCCAACGGCCTCGTATCACTAGCAGTCGAGATGACAGGCATCTTATCCGCATGGGTGTAAGGATCGTGCAGCCACGTCTCGATCCCTGAACAACAGATGTGGACGTTTGCAAAACGACAACCATCTGCACGAACAGTACGACGACGACTGCGGCAGCATGGACTATCAGCTCGGAGACCACGGCTACGGTTACTCCTGGCGCTGCATCACAGACAGGAGCTCCTGCGATGGTGTACTCAAAGACGAACCTGGGTACACGAATGGCAAAACATCATTTTTTTCGGATGAATCCACGTTCTGTTTACAGCATCACGATGGTCGCATCCGTGTTTGGTGACTTCGCTGTGAACGCACATTGGAAGTGTGTATTCGTCATCGCCATACTGGCGTATCACCTGGCTTGATGGTATGGGGTGCCATTGGTTACACGTCTCGGTCACCTCTTGTTCGCATTGACGGCACTTTGAACAGTGGACGTTACATTTCAGATGTGTTACGATCCGTGGCTCTACCCTTCTTTAGATCCCTGCGAAACCCTACATTTCAGCAGGATAATGCACGAGTGCATCTTGCAGGTCCTGTACGGGTTTTCTGGATACAGAAAATGTTCGACTGCTGCCCTGGCCAGCACATTCTCCAGATCTCTCACCAATTGAAAATGTCTGGTCAATGGTAGCCGAACAACTGGCTCGTCACAATACGCCAGTCACTACTCTTGATGAACTGTGGTATCGTGTTGAAGCTACATGGGCAGCTGTACCTGTACACGCCATCCAAGCTCTGTTTGACTGAATGCGCAGGCGTATCAAGGCCGTTATTACGGCAAGAGGTGGTTGTTCGAAAGTGTCTTGTTTCAAAGAACGGAGAAACGGGCTAACAAAGATGGTGCACAGGCTTCAAGTGAGGTCTGTGCTCGGTCTAGATAACCCCACGTCCGCTTTGTTCTGGCTACTAACGGGGTCACATGCTGTAGGAGTACATTTACATAAATAACTCGCAAACAGCCATACGGTGCATAGCGGAGGGTACCTTGTGCTAGTACTAACTATTCCCTTTCCCGTTCCACTCGGAAATAGTGCGAAGCAAAAAAGAGTCTATACGCCTCCGTACGAGCCGTAATTTCTTTTGTCTTTGTGGTCCTTACGTGAAATAAACGCTGGCGGCAGCGGAATCGTTATGCAGCCAGCTGTAAGTGCTGGATCTGTAAATTTTCTCCCCAGTGTTTCACTAAAAGAACGTGGTCTTCGCTCCAGGCATGTCCAATTCAGTTCTCCGAGCATTGCCGTAATACTCGCGTCTTTATCTAAGCTACTGGTAATACTTCTACCGCAATGCGTCTGAATTGTTTCGATCTCTTCCTGGTGAGGATTCCAAACACTTGAGCGAAACTCACGAATGCGTCACACTAGTGCTCTATACGCGGTCTCCCTTATAGACGACCAACACTTCGCTAGATGTATCCCAATAAACGAAAGTCGACCATCCGCTTTTTCTACTACCGACTTTACGTGCCTGTTCCAGCTCATATCGCTCCGCTCGTGGCTTCGTCAGGCAGTACGTTACTAATAGTGCATTCGAAAATTACAGGGTTGTTTGTCCTACTCATCTGTGTTAATTTACATTTTTTTCCACATTTACATGAGGCTGTCAATTATCACACTAACTAGTTATTTTGTCGAAGTCCTCCTGTACTTGTCACTCATGTAATACACTTTCACGTACACTACAGCGTCATCATTAAGCAGTCGAAGATTGCAGCTCATCCTATCAGTCAGACCCTTTATGACCGAGGCGAGGTGGCGCAGTGGCTAGCACACTGGACTCTCATTCGGGAGGGCGACAGTTCAGACCCGCGTCCGGCAATCCTGATTTAGGTTTTCCGTGATTTCCCTAAATCGCTAAAGGCAAATGCCGGACGCTTCTTTTGAAAGGAACCATTCTTCCCATATAATGGTTAGTATTTGCCTTCCTTCAATCATCACCATATCAGCCCTGTTGTCAAATCAAGTAGCTCATCACACCGTGATTCCAGTTGCAACGCTACCCCCAAATGTGTATGTGAGTTTGACGACTGTCAATTTCGCGATCGCAGCGGCATGGTCCCAACTAAAAGTGAATTAAATTAACCCTGCCATTTATCAATGAAACTGAGAACAACATGTTGATTCGTTCTCCAATCCTTGATCAGGATCGGTACTTGGAGTCTAATCCTAGGAAAAGTAGAACAACTGGGTATTGATATTTATTATAAAAACAACTGTCCAAGCAAAATATGCAAATTGAATGCGGATAGACGTACAGCGTTATGAAGCTAAGGTGTAGATTTAATTGTCACTTAACTCCAACAAATTAAATTGGAGATCGGCACAATGTTTGTGACATGACTCGAAGTCACGCCCCCTTTTGTACAATGGAAACACTAAAAAGGGAACCTCCCCATCGCACCCCCCTCAGATTTAGTTATAAGTTGGCACAGTGGATAGGCCTTGAAAAACTGAACACAGATCAATCGAGAAAGCAGGAAGAAGTTGTGTGGAACTATGATAAAATAAGCAAAATATACAAACTGAGTAGTCCATGTGTAAGATATGCAACGTTAAAGATAACGTGAGCCCAGGAGCGCAGTGGTCCCGTGGTTAGCGTGAGCAGCTGCGGAGCGAGAGGTCCGTGGTTGAAGTCTCCCCTCGAGCGAAAATTTTTTCTTTATTTTCGCAAAGTTATGATCTGTTCATTCGTTCTTACGTCTCTGTTCACTGTAATAAGTTTAGTGTGTGTTTTGCGACCGCACCGCAAAACCGCGCGATTAGTAGACGAAAGGACGTGCCTCTCCAATGGGAACCGAAAACATTTGATCGCAAGGTCATAGGTCAACCGATTCCTCCACAGGAAAACACGTCTGATATATTCTATACGACACTGGTGACGGCATGTGAGTCACATGACAGGAATATGTTGTCGACCCACCTAACTTGTACACTTGCCGAATGGGTAAAAACATTCTTCTACGTTGCCCGATTTAGGTTTTCTTGTGGATGTGATAATTACTCCCAAAAAAGTGATGAAAACATAAGAGTTTGTCACATAAACTGCGACAAATGAATGAAACAGTTTCCCTGTGCTCTGTCAAAACGTTTTCAAATTTTTCCGTGTGTAGACTGTCAAATCCTGCATATGTCCAAGCAAATCAGAACGTGTCCTGGAATTTTGGAGAGCGAAGTGTGGAGAGTGTGTGTGTGCCTGAACTTTGATAATTGTCTGAAAATAAAAAATTGAAATTTTCACTCGAGGGAAGACTTGAACCAAGGACCTTTCGTTCCACAGCTGCTCACGCTAACCACAGGACCACGGCTCTCCTGGGCTCACGTTATCTTTAATGTGGCCTATCTTACACATGGACTACTCAGTTTGTATATTTTGCTTATTTTTTCATAGTTCCACACAACTTCTTCCTGTTTTCTCGATTGATCTGTGTTCAGTTTTTCAAGGCCTATCCATTGTGGCAACTTTTAACTAAATCTCAGGGGGATGCGATGGGGAGGTTCCCTTGTAAGTGGTTGATACTGATTAGCACTGAAGTTAAGAAAGCTTCCGCCCTGACTGGGGCTGATAGTAAAGAGCTCTGCGATCAAACAAACGGGACACACTTACTGATAAACTCGACACATTTAGTTTTAAAGATTCCCTACCTGCTGAGCCGCGGTACTTAAGTCACCGGATTCAGTGGTGGGAAGAGCAATTCTAGAGCGCACACCTGCTCAGCACTTCCGGCGGTCGTGCAGAAGGAGTGCGTTGTGTGGCTAAAAATTCTGGCTACACAGAGCACGTGAAACAGCGTCCGCAATCTTCTAGGATTGAAGCTATCCCTGATACGAGACAAGAATTCTGCTAACTCGTAAGTCAGAAGCAGAGACTTAACACAAGTGTGAGGACTAAAGAAGCACTTCGTAATGTCCCACAAATATGGATATTGCACGATTCGATTTTTAAGTCATCAGTCTTCTGACTGGTTTGATTCCGCCCTCCATAAATTCCTCTCCTTGCTAAAATCCTCGAATCCAAACTCTGTCTTCCACTACAATGTTTACTCTCTACAGCTCCCTCTAGTACCGTGGAAGTTATTCTGTGACGCCTTGTGTCCCACCATCCTGTCCCTACCTCTTGTCAGTGTATTCCACATATTTCTGCTCTCGACGATTCTGCAGAGAACCTCCTCATTCCTCACCTTATCAGTCCACCTAACTTTCAACATTCGTCTGTAGCACCACACCTCAATTGCATCGATTCTCTTCTGTTGCGGTTTTCCCACAGTCCATGTTTGACTATCATACAATGCTGTGCTCCAAACGTATACTCTCAGGAATTTATTTCTCAAACTAAGACCTACTGTTGATACTAGTAGATTCCTCTTGGTCTGCAATGCCCTTTTGGCCAATGATAGTCTGCTTTTGATGCCCTCCTTGCTCCGTCCATCATGGGTTATTTTGATGGCTAGGTAGTACAATCCCTTAACTTCATCTACTTCAAGATCACCAGTCCTAATGTTTCCCACTGTTCTCATAACTTTCGTCTTTCTTCATTTTACTCTCAACCCATATCCTAATGTTTCCCACTGTTCTCATTTCTACTGCTTCTCACAACTTTCGTCTACCTTCCATTTACTCTCAACCCATATCCTAATGTTTCTCGCTGTTCTCATTTCTACTGCTTCTCACAACTTTCGTCTTTCTTCATTTTACTCTCAACCCATATCCTAATGTTTCTCACTGTTCTCATTTCTACTGCTTCTCACAACTTTGGTCTTTCTTCCTTTTACTCTCATTCCATACCCTAATGTTTCCTGCTGTTCTCATTTCTACTACTTCACACTACTTTGGTCTTTCTTCATTTTACTCTCAACCCATATTCTGTACTCATTAGACTGTTCATTCCATTCAGCAGATCATGTAATTCTTCTTCACTTTCTCTCAGGACAGCAATGTCATCAGCAAATCGTTTCATTTATAGCCTTTCACCTTGAATTTTAACCCCATTCCTGAACCTTTGTTAGAATTACACCATTGCTTCTCCAATGTAGCCATTGAACACTAGGGCAGAAGGCTTCATCCCTGTCTTACCACCCTTTTAATTCGAGGTCTTCGTTCTTGATCGTCCACTTGTATCATTCCCTTTTACATGACACGTCTCCTCCTACAGCACACTTCAATTTTTCTCAGAATTTCCAACATCTTGCACCATTTTACGTTGTCGAACGCATCCTCCAGGTAGACATATCCTGTGAACTAGTCTTGATTTTTCTATAGGCTTTCTTCCATTATCGACCGCAATGTCAGAATTGCCTCTCTGGTGACTTTACCTTTCTTAAAACCAAACTAGTCCACATCTACCAGATCCTCAGCTGTGTTTCCCATTCTTCTGTATATTATTCTTGTCAGCAATTTGAATGCATGAGTTGGTAAGCTGATGTTGCGACAATGCTAGCACTAGTCGGCTCTTGCGATCTTAGGAATTGCGTGGATGATGTATTTCCAATATTCTGATAATATATCGGCAGACTCATATTCTACACACCTGTGTGAATGGTCATTAGTTGCTACTTTCCCCATGACTTTAGTAATGGTATCCACCCCTTCTGCCATATTTGATTTTAACCCCTCAAAAACTCTTGTAAATTCTGATTTTAGAACTGAATCTCACCCCTCGCTGAGACTCTCAATGTACTCTTTCCACCTATCCGCTCTCTCCTCTGCATTTAACAGCGGAATTCCCATGGTGCTCTTGATGTTATCACCCTTGCTTTCAATTAGTTTTGACCATTCTATATGCCGAGTCAGATCATCCCACAATCATTTATTTTTCGATTTCTTCACTTTTTTCATACAGCCATTTCGCCTTAGCTTCTCTACAATTTCTTTCATTCCTATGTGACTTGTATTTCTGTATGCCTGAAGTTCCCTGAACATTTTTGTACTTTCTTCCTTCATCCGCCAAATGAAGTGTTTCTTGTGTTAACGATGGTTCCTTCGCAATTACCTTCTTCGTACATATGTTTCTCTTTCAGTCTTCTGTGATTGCCCTTTTTAGTGATATACATATTTCTTCAACTGGACTCCCTAGTGTGCTATTAACTACCACAGTATCTATCTCCTCAGAAGACTTCAAGCGTGTCTATTCGTTTCTTAGTGCTTCCGTGTCCCAGTTTTTTACGCATTAGTTGTGCCTGAATAATCTCTTCTACTTCAGTTACTATTCATCATTGCCAAAGTGTGATCTACGTCTATATCCTCTCCTGGATGCGGATATATCTCATTTCGGAATCCCTGTATTCTAACTAAAATCTCCGGGCCTTTTATAAGTATACCTCCTCCTCTATGATCCTTGAACAGAATATTAGTTATTATCAGCTGAAAATTAACCCCGAAGTAGAAACCCACTGTAAGGAACATGAGCCGGCCGCGGTGGTCTCGCGGTTCTAGGCGCGCAGTCCGGAACCGCGCGACTGCTACAGTCGCAAGTTCGAATCCTACCTCGGGCATGGATGTGTGTGATGTCCTTAGGTTAGTTAGGTTTAAGTAGGTCTAAGTTCTAGGGGACTGATGACTACAGCTGTTGAGTCCCAAAGTGCTCAGAGGGATAAGGAACATGATACAGCAGTCTACAGAGTACACAGCGTCTCCGAGTGACCACTCAATGTCTGAGGCCGTTGTATCGCTCTTATACACCTTAACAACCCTATTAAGAACATTGGATACACTCTGGTGGCTGTCCTATCAGTGACAAAGAATAGCAATAATTATTTACGTACTCGTCGACGGTGTGTACGTCTACGCAGGGTCATTAGCATCCGACTATAGCTTCCTAGTACGTCACTTTTTTTTCTTGTTCTCTTTCAAACAAGGTATCTACGGCCAGGCAGTAATTTAGTAGCTCATAACTAGGTCCCAGTAGCCAAAGTTGTTCCACGTGGGTATGCCATAACTCCAAATTTTCCTGAATGACTATTTTACTCTGCAGTGGACTGCGTGCTGTTCTGAAACCCGGACCTTTGAAATTAATGGACAGTGCTCTTACTAACTAAGCTATTCAACCTAGAGGTCGCCAGACGCGATTAAATACTATCTCCAACATTTTACTGAAATCATTTTCTTATGTTTTTCAGTCTGGCAGCTGGCCGCGGTGGTCTAGCTGTTCCAGGCGCGCAGTCCGGAACCGCGCGACTGCTACGGTCGCAGGTTCGAATCCTGCCTCGGGCATAGATGTGTGTGACGTCCTTAGGTTAGTTAGGTTTAAGTAGTTCTAAGTTCTAGGGGACTAGTGACCACAGATGTTAAGTCCCATAGTGCTCAGAGCCATTTGAACCACTTTTAAACAGTCTGGCACCCACGCCAAGCACAAACGTTGAGTCAGCAGAGGTCGTTCGTTTCCCAGAGGTGCTGACGACGAATCTGCCCACACAGCACTCGTCGCGTATCACCAACAAAGAGGTCCGCCCCCGGTAGCTGAGTGGTCAGCGTGACAGAATATCAATCCTAAGGGCCCGGGTTCGATTCCCGGCTGGGTCGGAGATTTTCTCCGCTCAGGGACTGGGTGTTGTGTTGTCCTAATCATCGTCATTTCATCCCCATCGACACGCAAGTCGCCGAAGTGGCGTGAAATCAAACGACTTGCACCAGGCGGAAGGTCAACCCGACGGGAGGCACTAGTCACACGACATTTTTATACCAATAAAGAGCAGAACATGCAGCGATGTATCACGTGTTCTGTACTCGCCGATTTCGGGCCTGCTGGTCTAGCAACAATGTGCGAGCTTTTATGTCATACATACTATTCGGAGGTACGTCAGTTTCCAATCCTGAAGGGGCCGCGAGGTGTAGCCGTGCGGTCTAGGCGCCTTGTCACGGTTCGCGCGGCTGCCCCCGTCGGAGGTTCGAGCCTTCCCTGGGGAATAGACACGTGTGTGTGTGTGTGTGTGTGTGTGTGTGTGTGTGTGTGTGTGTGTGTGTGTGTGTGTGTGTGTGTGTGTGTGGGTCCTTAGCCGGCCGGAATGGCCGTCCGGCTCTAGGCGCTACATTCTGGAGCCGAGCGACCGCTACGGTCGCAGGTTCGAATCCTGCCTCGGGCATGGATGGGTGTGATGTCCTTATGTTAGTTAGGTGTAATTAGTTCTAAGTTCTAGGCGACTGATGACCTCAGAAGTTAAGTCGCATAGTGTTCAGAGCCATTTGTTGTCCTTATCGTAAGTTAGATTAAGTAGTGTGTAAGCCTAGGGACCGATGACCTCGGCAGTTTGGTCCCTTAGGAATTCACACACATAGTGGTGACCCCGTCCGTCAGATGGGAACGTTAAGCTCGGCGCCTTTGTGGTGTTATTCGAGAGGAATAGGGTGTGCGCGCCACCATCTTGAAAAACTCTTTTGGTTTTTTTTTTTTTTTTTTTTTTTTTTTTTTTTTTTTTTTTTTTTAGCACTATGCGACTCAACTTCTGAGGTCATCAGTCGCCTAGAACTAATTAAACCTAACTAACCTAAGGACATCACACACGTCCATGCCCGAGGCAGGATTCGAACCTGCGACCGTAGCTGTCACGCGGTACCAGACTGAAGCGCCTTTAACCGCACGGCAACACCGGCCGGCTGAAAATCTCTCTCTTCCCTTCGTCCATAACCACACAAGCCCAACATTACACTGTGCGAGCACTCAGTCATCGACACTACCCAGATACACTCCTGACACTCCACAACAGGTCGGAGAAAGGCAACGGGGAACCACCTCCACTACAACCTTTTCTAAGATAGCGATACAGGATTCATTCATTGGCTCCCCTGAACTCAGTCCCTAAGTATGGGTTCTCTATGTTATGTGTTAGATAGGAGCTTTTATTGCTTATTCATATATTGAACAGTACTACAGATCTGATAGTTAAGAAGTTATCAGTAGATTTTCAGATCAACAAAGATAATACAAAACGTCCTATGTATGACGGTAGTATCTGTTCCCGAAAGAACAGTTACCGTGGATGACCATGCAGCTTTGCTAGAAATGAAATGATAATTAAATGGACACCCTAGCTGCAACAGGGACATGTTGAAAATGTGTGCCCCGACCGGGACTCGAACCCGGGATCTCCTGCTTACATTTTCAACATGTCCCCAATGAAGTGTATCAACGCCTGTTTGCAGCTAGGGTGTCCATTTAATTATCATGTCATTTCTAGCAAAGCTGCATGGTCATCCACGGTAACTGTTCTTTCGGGAACAGATACTACCGTCATATATAGTTAAATATGGCTTCCCGGTCATTGACCTTCTTGTGCGAACGCACACGCTATGCCCGAACTCGTAGGGGACTTGGTAGATTAATCTGCCACGAGTAATGAGTATGATGGGCAAACATCTATTAGGCGCACTACGAATGTAGTGGTGTGGACATGTTGGGAATGTGGATCTCACGGGGAGCGTGCAAGGGATAAATCCCTGCAGGCGCACTATCCTCTGTGCCCGCGGTGGCTCAGATGGATAGAGCGTCTGCCATGTAAGCAGGAGATCCGGGGTTCGAGTCCCGGTCGGGGCACACATTTTCAGCATGACCCCAATGAAGTACATCAACGCCTGTTTGCAGCTAGGGTGTCCGGGGGTGTCCATTTAATTATCGTTTCACAAAACGTCCTGTCAGATCGAAACTGTGTGCCGGAAAAAGGTCCCGAGTTAGAGTTTCGTTCCGGCGCACAGTTTTAACATGCCAGGATGTTTCATATAAAAGCACGCTCCGTTGCAGAGTGAAAATTTCATTCTGAAAACTTCCCCCAGGCTGTGATTAAGCCATGTCTCCGCAATATCCTTTCTTACAGGACTGCTACTTCTGCTAGGATCGCAGGAGAGCTTCTGTAAAGTCTGGAAGGTAGGAGACGAGGTACTTGCGGAATTAAAGCTGTGAGGACGGGGCGTGAGTCGCGTTTGGATAGCTCAGATCATGCCGGCACGGTAGCTCAGCGTGTTCGGTCAGAGTGTTAGCTGCCCTTTGTAATAAAAACTCAGTGTGTGGATCAACGAAGAACCTGAATGTGTGTCATTGGACGTCCACCCCGAACAAATTCAACTATCAATATAGAACAAAATGCCCGTGAAAGGCAAAGATCCCGAGTTCGAGTCTCGGCCCGGCACACAATTTTTATCTGCCAGGAAGTTCCATATCAGCTGACACTCCACTGCTGAGTGAAAATTTCATTCTGGAAAGATAATAAAACTCACGCGGCTACATAAAGCTCCTCACTCTGCTGTTCTCCTTATCATTACACCTAAATTTAAACTTTTTTTATAGCACCACATCTCATATGCTTCGATTCTCTTCTGTTTCGGTTTTGCCACATATCATATCTCACTACCATACAGTGCTGTGTTCCAAATTTCTTCCTCAAATTGAGATCTATGTTCGATACTAGTGGACTTTTCTTGGCCAAGAATGTTCTTTTTTCCAGTACTAGTCTGATTTTTATGTTTTCCTTGCTCAGTCCGTTATGGACCATGTTGCTACCTAAGTAACAGAATTCCTTAACTTCGTCTCCTTGGTGATCCCAAAGTCTGATGTTAAGTTTCACATTTCCTCTACTTCTCATTCCTTTCGTCTCTCTTCAGTTTCGTCTCAATACGTATTCTGCACTCATGGGGCTGTTCATTAAATTTACAGAGCCTGTAAATCTTATTCACTTTCACTGTGGATAGCAATGTCATCAGCGAATCTGAACGTTGATATACTTTTACCTTCAATTTTAATCCAAATACAAAATTAGAATGTTTCAGAACTTAAGTATTACATGTGTAGTTCTGAGTCTTCCAGATATTTACAATTTAAATGGATATTGAAGTATGGATATGTGCAAATCCTTTTTCGAAACAATCTAATATCCGTTTCAGTGCGTGTGTGACTTACGAGTGCGAAACCGTTACACTTTTAGCATACTTTCAGCTTTTTCAGGCTACGAATTTCATAGAACTCAGAATCTTATCGAATTACAAAAGTTGTAAAACTCTGTTGTGAGTTTATGAACTATCATTTATTGGCGGATCATCTTCTTCTTTTTTCAGTTATTTGGTTCCTGAGAGAGTCTCTCTCTGCCCTTTAATTACAGTAGTCTAAAAGCAGGTGGACAATAGTAGGGCTATACAGATGCTAGTTGCATATCTTACCTCCATAATACACAATTACATTCTGAATCTTGGACAAGCAAAGCAAACGTGAGAATTATTTTCTTGTGTTGTTTTGCGATGTATCAGAGTTCAATTGAAACAGATTGAAAGTATCAGCCACGAAAACCATTAAGGAGAAAACGTTTTGGAAAGTGAGTGTATGAATTCCAAAATCCTTTAAAGGTCTTCTACAAGATGTATTACTCTCTACCTTATGCCATATTCTTATCGCTGCCTTCTACTGCACAAACCCACTATTTATTACGTCTCTAGTAATCCATCGATTATACTGGAACACCTGCTGGACATGCAGCAGTTGATTTATGATAATTAAAACCAACAGATCCGTTGTACTTTTTTGTTAAAAATGAAATTCCTCTAGCTATACTTAAGATTTTATATTTACTTCTCTACTGGTTTCGACGTTGCGTCAGCGCCATTTTCGGGCCCGTACATTTTGATGAAATCAGTTGTGTGTGGCTCTGTCTGGAAGTCTGCGGTGAGACCAAAATGTGCCCCACATGGATGGCAATCTTTGGTTACTATCTTTGACCCAGTGTGAAGTGTGAAGTTTAAACCAGTGGGTCTAAGATAGTTACTATCTTTGATTACTATCTTTGACCCACTGGTTTAAATTTCACGCTAGTTACTGCCCGACATCCATGTGGAGCACGTGCTGGTCTCACCGCGGACTTCTAGACTGAGTCACACACAACTGATTTAATCAAAGTGTACGGGCCTGAAGATGGCGCTGACGAACGTCGAAACTAGTAGCGAAGTAAATATAAAATCTTAAGTACAGCTGGAGGAATTTCATTTTTAGTAACAATCATACCAGCTGTGTCCCACCTTCATCTAGTTTAAATATGGATGTACGAAGATTAGATTCATTGTAATCCGGCGTCATTTATTCAAAACACGCTACCAGTTTCGAAGCCGAAAAGGCTCTGACCGTTGAGAAACTTGTCACGGATACGAAGTTACGGAATCCAGTTGATTTTGGTCGCGCTGCACACTATTTTGTTCGTTGCTCGTCTTGGTGTAACATGTTTAATAAATTTTACTGTTTACATTTGAAGACTCCATTGGTGGTTGTTACAGTGGTTCGTACTCTGGTGATCACGCTTGGGGCCTGAAGATGACACGTTTCGGCATCGAAACTGGTTGCGTGTTTAGAATAAACAACGTCAGATTACAATACAGCTCTTGGTTTTGACCATCATCATTCAAGTGCTTTATTAATACCTTACCTGCACTACTCCAGAAGATAATTCCATAAAACAAATAGCGAGGAAAAAAAAGGAAAAACGCCAACACTCTTGTCTTTAGGTTAATAAAATGATAGATTCTTCTACGACGTAAGATGCAGGACTGTTCTTCTATATCTACGTGGGTACTCCGCGCATCGCACGTAAGTGCTTCGCAGTGGGTTCATAGAATCGCTTGCACGATAATTCCTATTGCATTCTCGAACAGCACGCAGGAGAAACGAACACCTATATCTTTCCGTGCGGGCTACAATTTATTTCCCTTATTTTATTATGATCGTTTCTCCCTATGTAGGTCGTCTTCAACAAAATATTTTCGCATTCGAAGGAGAAAAGTGGTGATTGGAATCTCGTGAGAAAGTCCCGTCGCAACGAGAAACGCCTTTGTTTTAATGACGTCCACACCAAATCCTGTGTCATGCCCCTCATATGTCAGCAGGAGTAATCCACTAAATTACAGGCCCATATCGTTAACGTCGATATGCAGCAGGATTTTAGAACATACACTCCTGGAAATTGAAATAAGAACACCGTGAATTCATTGTCCCAAGAAGGGGAAACTTTATTGACACATTCCTGGGGTCAGATACATCACATGATCACACTGACAGAACCACAGGTACATAGACACAGGCAACAGAGCATGCACAATGTCGGCACTAGTACAGTGTATATCCACCTTTCGCAGCAATGCAGGCTGCTATTCTCTCATGGAGACGATCGTAGAGATGCTGGATGTAGTCCTGTGGAACGGCTTGCAATGCCATTTCCACCTGGCGCCTCAGTTGGACCAGCGTTCGTGCTGGACGTGCAGACCGCGTGAGACGACGCTTCATCCAGTCCCAAACATGCTCAATGGGGGACAGATCCGGAGATCTTGCTGGCCAGGGTAGTTGACTTACACCTTCTAGAACACGTTGGGTGGCACGGGATACATGCGGACGTGCATTGTCCTGTTGGAACAGCAAGTTCCCTTGCCGGTCTAGGAATGGTAGAACGATGGGTTCGATGACGGTTTGGATGTACCGTGCACTATTCAGTGTCCCCTCGACGATCACCAGTGGTGTACGGCCAGTGTAGGAGATCGCTCCCCACACCATGATGCCGGGTGTTGGCCCTGTGTGCCTCGGTCGTATGCAGTCCTTATTGTGGCGCTCACCTGCACGGCGCCAAACACGCATACGACCATCATTGGCACCAAGGGAGAAGCGACTCTCATCGCTGAAGACGACACGTCTCCATTCGTCCCTCCATTCACGCCTGTCGCGACACCACTGGAGGCGGGCTGCATGATGTTGGGGCGTGAGCGGAAGACGGCCTAACGGTGTGCGGGACCGTAGCCCAGCTTCATGGAGACGGTTGCGAATGGTCCTCGCCGATACCCCAGGAGCAACAGTGTCCCTAATTTGCTGGGAAGTGGCGGTGCGGTCCCCTACGGCACTGCGCAGGATCCTACGGTCTTGGCGTGCATCCGTGCGTCGCTGCGGTCCGGTCCCAGGTCGACGGGCACGTGCACCTTCCGCCGACCACTGGCGACAACATCGATGTACTGTGGAGACCTCACGCCCCACGTGTTGAGCAATTCGGCGGTACGTCCACCCGGCCTCCCGCATGCCCACTATACGCCCTCGCTCAAAGTCCGTCAACTGCACATACGGTTCACGTCCACGCTGTCGCGGCATGCTACCAGTGTTAAAGATTGCGATGGAGCTCCGTATGCCACGGCAAACTGGCTGACACTGACGGCGGCGGTGCACAAATGCTGCGCAGCTAGCGCCATTCGACGGCCAACACCGCGGTTCCTGGTGTGTCCGCTGTGCCGTGCGTGTGATCATTGCTTGTACAGCCCTCTCGCAGTGTCCGGAGCAAGTATGTGGGTCTGACACACCGGTGTCAATGTGTTATTTTTTCCATTTCCAGGAGTGTATATTGTGTTCGAACATTATGAAATACGTCGAAGAAAATGGTCTATTCTCACACAGTCAACATAGATTTAGAAAACATCGTTCTTGTGAAACACAACTAGCTCTTTATTAATATGAAGTGTTGAGTGCTATTGACAAGGAATTTCAGAACGATTCCGTATTTCTGGGCCGGCCGGTGTGGCCAAGCGGTTATAGGCGCTTCGGTCTGGAACCGCGCGACCGCTACGGTCGCAGGTTCGAATCCTGCTTCGGGCATGGATGTGTGTGATGTCCTTAGGTTAGTTAGGCTTAAGTAGTTCTAAGTTCTAGGGGGACTGATGACCTCAGATGTTAAGTCCCACAGTGCTCAGAGCCATTTGAACCATTTTTGAACCGTATTTCTGGATTTCCGGAAGGCTTTTGACACTGTACCACTCTCGTAGTGCTTGTGGAATATCGTCTCAGTTATGTGACTGGATTTGTGATTTCCTGTCAGAGAGGTCAAAGCTCATAGTAATCGAGTACAACTGAAGTGATTTCTGGCGTTATCCAAGGCAGTGTTATAGGCCCTTTGCTGTTCCTTATCTCTATAAACGATTTTGGAGACAATCTGAGCAGCTGTATTCGGTTTTTTGCAGATGACGCTGTCGTTTATCGACTAATAAAGTCACCAGAAGATCAAAACAAACTGCAAAACGATTTAGAAAAGATATCTCAATTGTGCGAAAAATGGCAGCTGACCCTAAATAACGAAAAGTGTGAGGTCATCAACATGAGTACTTAAAGGAACTCGTTAAACTTCGCTAACACGATAAATCAGTCTAATCTAAAAGCCGTAAATTCGACTAAATACCTAGGTATTACAACTACGAACAAATTAAATTGGAAGGAACACATACAAAACATTGTGGGGAAGGCTAACCAAAGACTGCGTTTTATTGGCAGGACACTTAGAAAACGTAGCAGACCTACTGAGGAGACCGCCTACACTACGCTTGTCCGTCCTCTTTTAGAATACTGCTGCGCGGTGTGGGATCCTTACCATATAGGACTGACAGAGTACATCGAAAAAGTTCAAAGAAAGGCAGCACGTTTTGTACTATCGCGAAATATGGGAGAGAGTGTCACAGAAATGATACAGGATTTGGGCTGGAAATCATTAAAAGAAAGGCGTTTTTCGTTGCGACGGAATCTTCTCACTAAATTCCAATCGCCAACTTTCTCCTCCTAATGTGAAAATATTTTGTTGACACCGACGTACGTAGGGAGGAACGATCACCACGATAAAGTAAGGGAAATCAGGGCTCGTACGGAAAGATATAGGTGTTCGTTCTTTCCGCACACTATAAGAGATTGTAGTAATAGAGAATTCTGAAGGTGGTTTGACGAACCCTCTGCCAGGCACTTGAATGTGATCTGCAGAGTAGCCATGTAATGTTGATGTGGATGTAGACACTCTCTCCCCTATTTTTCGATAACACAAAGTGTGTTGCTCTTCTTTGAACTTCCTTGATGTACTTCTTTAGTCCTTTCAGATAAGGATCCCACACCGTTTAGCGGTACTCCAAAAGGGGACGGACAAGCGTAGTGTGTTTCTTTAGAATGTGTGTTGCATCTTCGAAGTTTTCAGCCACTAAAACCCAGTATATGGTTCTCCTTCCTCACAACTTCTCATACGCGTTGTTTCCAATATACGTTGTTCGTAATTGTAATTCTTAGGGGTATCTAACTGATTGTATGACCTTTAGATCTGACTGATTGATCCTGCAACGGAAGTTCAACTGATTCCTTTTAGCAGTCATGCGCATGACCACACACTTTTCATCATTTAGGATCAATTGCCAATTTTCGCAACATACAGATATCTTATTTAAATCTTTTTGCAGGTGGTTTTGATCTTCTGATGATTTCATTAGAAAATAAACGACAGCATCGACTGCAAGCAATCTAACACGGCTTCTGAGTTTCTCTCCTAAATCGTTTAGGAACAAAGAATCTATAACACCATCTTGAGGAGCGCCAGAAATCATTTCTGTTTTACTCGATGACTTTCCTCAATTGGTGCGAACTGTGACATTTGTGACAGAAAGTTAGAGTCCAGACACTGATGTACCATGGTTAATTTTTCCGTGTGTTGACTCCAAAAGGTTCCAACGGCCATTCACCTTTACAGTGGCTTACGCAGCAAATATGTAGTTGCACTTCCGCACGTACCATCTTCCAGAATTATAGAGATAATAACCGAGCTTATATAACCCTTTTACAGGGAGTTTTTAACCGGAAAGGAAAAAAGCGAAATTTTTCATTGCAGTTGGCAGATGTGTGCGAAGACCGGTAGCCGATAATCCTAAAGATGGACCGATTAATATAGAGATGTTCAAGAGTACTACAATTACTTAAACGGCCATAACATCGCCCCAACGAGGTTGCTACAAGAAATCAGACGTGTAATTTGCTGGCGATATGTGTGCAAAATACTGTCCGATGCCTCTTAAAGACAGGCGCCTGTGGTAATGACACGTTCCCGTCGCGTCTCGTGCAATAGCTTCATCCACTCGACAAAGCGGTGCGCGGAAAAACGAAAACACTTTGGGAGAGCAAGCGAGTAAATACATGGCAGCAGCCTGATAAACAGAAATTATGATGAGGCTAAATTATCTATTATGCGAGTCACCAAATTGACGTCGTATTAGCATAATAATGAAATGAAACTCATTTCCGTCTTCTATTTTCATTCTGCTTTTTTTTTTTCAAGTTTCTGTCTCTCCATCTCTTCTTCCCTCTCTATCTCTCTCCCTCCTCTCTCTCTCTCTCTCTCTCTCTCTCTCTCTCTCTCTCTCTGTCTCTGTCTCTGTCTCTCTCTCTCTCTCTCTCTCTGTCTCTGTCTCTCCCCATCACTGCGCCTCTTTTGTGGTTCACACAATTCATTTACCACAAACTGCGTGCAATCCGAGACTAAATTTATTCGACATTGCCACAGTAGCCCCGCTCATTGTCAGCGTAATGCGTATAACATTAGAAAAATTCGGAGAAATAAGACGACTGTAATAAATGTCCCTGTATGAAGCTGTGCTCCTTCACTGCTGTTTACCTCCCTTTTTTTGTTTTCCGGTGTTTCGTCCCCCACAGCTGGTAGCAGTAATGGCAACCAAATTTTATATGCGCTCTATAATTAAGTTATTACAAAAGCTAACTGTCATTACACAGTTTAAAAGATGATTCCAGGGGAAAAAGAGCTCCGCTGAGAAAATTTTGCAATTTGTTCACGGATATTTTGAGAGTATTTTGGTGTAAGGAAACCGTGGTTTTTGGTAAGTTGTCACAGAGTAATAATGTATTTACGGCTACTTCGGTCTGCTACTCCCGTCACCGTTTCAGTTCCTTCACAACAGTAAACAAGCCTGTAACATGGAGTTTCCAAAACGTAAAGCAGAAAGTACAGTGTATTGCAACAAGCTTGAGAGGGAACACGCGTAGGACGATTTTCACCAATCGCATATATAACATTGTCTTTCAGTCCAGATGTCCCAGCATTCCATCCACGGCCTGTATATTCCATTCTAACACGGTATCACTTGGTTTCTCGTTGGTACCTATGTACGGATGAGCAAATTTATTTACTGTGATGGGGAAGTAAATATTCCAGAATTCTAATCGAGAACACGAGTAACTTACAAGGAGAGGTAACCAGCGGTGGGATCGAATTTTTGAAACCATATGTACGATAATGTAGGTTAAGATGAGAGGTATCACAGACTGCCGCCATTCACCATGGTGGATCCTTGGTTACGAGTAATTGACGAAAAAAAATTTGGAAATTTTTGGGACAATTAATAACGTTAAAATAGTCACATGAAATAGTATGGTTGCGTAGTGTAATGGATAGGACAGTAGCTTCACATGCAGGAGGTTGAGGGGTACGAATTTCGGAATAGTAAACTTTCTTCTTTTCAAATCTTTATCGAAATGACATGGATCAACATTTTTATTCAACTGATTGATTTAAATGTAATTTTTTTTATTTCCATTCCTTTGCCACATCATTTACTCATATCAACTTCTACATTTGCTTTCATTTTTCTTCCTACCATTCTTTTCCCACTTAATCTTTGCTCATGTGTTTTTAATAAATTTTGTGCATTAATTCCGAGTTAATTTCTTCGGTTTTTTCACCCTGTGTTTCTTCGTCCGCGGAATTGCGTTCATTATATCTATTTCCCATTATGTTTGATTTTCGTTATACTTTCCCAGATTGTCTGATGATACCTAGAACAGGCAAAACGCGTCACATGTCAACGTGTTACAGACCTGTCTTGTGCAGCCAAGACTGTTTTTTTCTGTATCCATAAACCCTTCTTTCTTTTATATCTTCGTTACTTTTTCCCTAGTGCAATAGGTATTTAGGTTATATTTTAAATGTTTGTATGACAAATGCAAAAAAAAAAAATTGCACACTGGTAACGAAAAATACGTTTTCACACAACTGCACAGACGATATAAACAGATTATTTGGCCTTTTGTTTTTTAACTGATAGATACGAATTTTTAAAGTAATTGAATATTATGAAAATGGAAACGAATGCTATTTCTGGAATGTACTAAATCAGCTGTCAAATAGAATGATATAAAGAAAAAATGAAACAGATGAAAAACGTTGATACGGTAATTAAAATAGTGATAAAGGAGTAGAAATAGAAAATAGCATTTAAACCAATTAATTGAATAAAAATAATTATTAAAGTCATTTCAATAAATATTTAAAAATAAAAAATTGATGTATTTTACGAATTTTGAACCCAGAACCTCCTGCGAATGAAACGCCTATCTTAATTTTTTTTTCTCTCATTTTGTTGGTTATTACTTGCTATATTTGCTCAGAGCGGACGTCCCATGACACCCGTTCAAGTTCATCGTTGGCCCATTCACTCACTTTTCATTACAGAGGGCGAATAACCCTACCGTGCCGGCTATATATTACACCGCACAACCATACTATTTGATATATCTTTTTTAACGCTACTGATAGTCGCACAAAAGTCGAATTATTTTCCGGAAGTCACTCGCAAACGAGGACCCATCAGGGTGAATGGCTGCAGGATGTGATATCTGGGATCTTAACCCACATCACCGTAAACTTGGTATCAAAAAGACGGTCCCACCCCGGTTGACTTCTCCTTGCTAAAAGCAGCTAAAAGAAGTTAATAAAGTCAAGTTTTTCGGTTCAGATTGTACACCAGTCAGGTTCCTTCCAGAGTATACTGACACATTAGCCCAATGCTTAGCAATCGTACACAACAGCTCCGTCGACGAAAGATCCGTACCGAAAGACTGCGAAGCTACACATCAGTACTCAAGAAATGAAATAGGAGTAACTGGCTGAATTATAGGACCATATCGCTAACGACGATTTGCAGTAGGACTTAGGAGCATATACTGTGTTCTAAGGTAAAGGTCTAACGTCACACAGCCAGCACGGATATCGTTCTTGTGAAATACAACTATCTCTTTATTCGCACGAAGTTATGAATGCTACCGACAGGGGATGTTAAATTGATTCCGTATTTCTAGACTTCCAGTCGGTTTTTGACGCCGTTCCTCACAAGAGATTTCTAACCGAAAACGATTTGGGACATAATCTGAGTAAGCCTCTTAGATTGTTTGCAGATGATGCTGTCATTTACCGTCTAGTAAAGTCATCATAAGATCAAAACAAATTGCAAAACAACTTAGACGCGATATCTGAATGGGTGGTGAATAACGCAACCGGCCAGAAATACTTTCTGAGAGCTTTATTTTTGTGCCATAACCCGTTCCGGGCTATCAGGCCCACCTTCAGATGGCTAATATTTTTCGCTACACACATGTTTTGATCAACAGCATGTCGTCTGCTCCACTCTGCACAAAAATATTTGAGTATATAATCCCAATTTATAAGTTGTTTCAAAAATAAAAGTACGATAAGGTGCTTTCATTTTTATACACTCCTGGAAATGGAAAAAAGAACACATTGACACCGGTGTGTCAGACCCACCATACTTGCTCCGGACACTGCGAGAGGGCTGTACAAGCAATGATCACACGCACGGCACACCGGACACACCAGGAACCGCGGTGTTGGCCGTCGAATGGCGCTAGCTGCGCAGCATTTGTGCACCGCCGCCGTCAGTGTCAGCCAGTTTGCCGTGGCATACGGAGCTCCATCGCAGTCTTTAACACTGGTAGCATGCCGCGACAGCGTGGACGTGAACCGTATGTGCAGTTGACGGACTTTGAGCGAGGGCGTATAGTGGGCATGCGGGAGGCCGGGTGGACGTACCGCCGAATTGCTCAACACGTGGGGCGTGAGGTCTCCACAGTACATCGATGTTGTCGCCAGTGGTCGGCGGAAGGTGCACGTGCCCGTCGACCTGAGACCGGACCGCAGCGATGCACGGATGCACGCCAAGACCGTAGGATCCTACGCAGTGCCGTAGGGGACCGCACCGCCACTTCCCAGCAAATTAGGGACACTGTTGCTCCTGGGGTATCGGCGAGGACCATTCGCAACCGTCTCCATGAAGCTGGGCTACGGTCCCGCACACCGTTAGGCCGTCTTCCGCTCACGCCCCAACATCGTGCAGCCCGCCTCCAGTGGTGTCGCGACAGGCGTGAATGGAGGGACGAATGGAGACGTGTCGTCTTCAGCGATGAGAGTCGCTTCTGCCTTGGTGCCAATGATGGTCGTATGCGTGTTTGGCGCCGTGCAGGTGAGCGCCACAATCAGGACTGCATACGACCGAGGCACACAGGGCCAACACCCGGCATCATGGTGTGGGGAGCGATCTCCTACACTGGCCGTACACCACTGGTGATCGTCGAGGGGACACTGAATAGTGCACGGTACATCCAAACCGTCATCGAACCCATCGTTCTACCATTCCTAGACCGGCAAGGGAACTTGCTGTTCCAACAGGACAATGCACGTCCGCATGTATCCCGTGCCACCCAACGTGCTCTAGAAGGTGTAAGTCAACTACCCTGGCCAGCAAGATCTCCGGATCTGTCCCCCATTGAGCTTGTTTGGGACTGGATGAAGCGTCGTCTCACGCGGTCTGCACGGCCAGCACGAACGCTGGTCCAACTGAGGCGCCAGGTGGAAATGGCATGGCAAGCCGTTCCACAGGACTACATCCAGCATCTCTACGATCGTCTCCATGGGAGAATAGCAGCCTGCATTGCTGCGAAAGGTGGATATACACTGTACTAGTGCCGACATTGTGCATGCTCTGTTGCCTGTGTCTATGTGCCTGTGGTTCTGTCAGTGTGATCATGTGATGTATCTGACCCCAGGAATGTGTCAATAAAGTTTCCCCTTCCTGGGACAACGAATTCACGGTGTTCTTATTTCAATTTCCAGGAGTGTATATGAAGCAAGCACTTCAGCGTACTTTCATTAAAGAAAAAGATTATAAAGTGGCACTAAATACTGAAATATTCTTGTGCAGTGTGGAGCAGACGACATGCTGTTCATCACAACGAAAAATATTAGCCATCTGAAGATGGGCATGGTAGCCCGAAACCGATTATGAGACTAAAATGAAACACTTAAAAAGTATTTGTGTCCGATTGCGTCGTTCACCAGCTATCGTTAACGGCCGCGGTGTTCACAAGATCCAACAAGGATAATATAACACCGATATCTGATTAGCGACCTTGTAATTCTGTCAGAGACAGCAAAGGACTTGGAAGAGCAGTTGAATGGAATGGACAGTGTCTTGAAAGGAGGATATAAGATGAACATCAACAAAAGCAAAACAAGGATAATGGAATGTAGTCTAATTAAGTCGGGTGATGCTGAGGGAATTAGATTAGGAAATGAGGCACTTAAAGTAGTAAAGGAGTTTTGCTATTTGGGGAGCAAAATAACTGATGATGGTCGAAGTAGAGAGGATATAAAATGTAGGCTGGCAATGGCAAGGAAATCGTTTCTGAAGAAGAGAAATTTGTTAACATCGAGTATTGATTTAAGTGTCAGGAAGTCATTTCTGAAAGTATTCGTATGGAGTGTAGCCATGTATGGAAGTGAAACATGGACGATAAATAGTTTGGACAAGAAGAGAATAGAAGCTTTCGAAATGTGGTGCTACAGAAGAATGCTGAAGATTAGATGGGTAGATCACATAACTAATGAGGAAGTATTGAATAGGATTGGGGAGAAGAGAAGTTTGTGGCACAATTTGACCAGAAGAAGGGATCGGTTGGTAGGACATGTTCTGAGGCATCAAGGGATCACCAATTTAGTATTGGAGGGCAGCGTGGAGGGTAAAGATCGTAGAGGGAGACCAAGAGATGAATACACTAAGCAGATTCAGAAGGATGTAGGTTGCAGTAGGTACTGGGAGATGAAAAAGCTTGCACAGGATAGAGTAGCATGGAGAGCTGCATCAAACCAGTCTCTGGACTGAAGACCACAACAACAACAACAACATCTGATTAGCGCGAGAAGAGACCTCTCTGACTAAGGAAAAGTGTGAAGTCATCCAACTGAGTACAAAAAGAAATCCGTTACATTTCGATTACACGATAAATCACACAATTCAAAGGCTTTGAATTCGACGAAGCACCTAGAAATTACAGTTGCGAAAAACTTGAAATGGAATGCTGACGTACGCTAGAAAATGTTGTGGGGAAGGCAAACCAAAGACTACATTTTATTTGCAGAACACTTAATTGGTGCAACAGGTTTACTGACGAGATTGCCTACACTACAAAATTGTGTGTGAAATCTTATGGGACTTAACTGCTGAGGTCATCAGGCCCTAAGCTTACACACTACTTAACCTAAATTATCCAAAGGACAAACACACACACTCGTGCCCGAGGGAGGACTCTAACCTCCGCCGGGACCTCGTCCTCTGCTAGAGTAGTTTGGGATCTTTAAGAGACAAGACTAACGGAGGACGTCGAAAGAGTTCAGAGAAGGGCAACACGTTTTGTGCTATCGCGAAATATGAGAGAAAGGAGAGAGGAGAGGAAGTGCTATGGATATCATAAACGAGTTAGAATGGTATACACTTTTAATCCGCCAGTAAGTTCCATATTAACACACCGCTGCAAAACGGAAAATTCATTCTGAAAGTGAGTGATTACTAAAAAAAAATATTTGTGAACAGGAGACTAAGAAACGAAGTAAATATATCCTCTTATTGTGATATGCTTCTCTTCCTCCGCATAGTGGCTACAGCTCACAAAAAGCATGAAGACAACAATATCATTGTTTACTTTTGTTAAAAGCTTTCGTGCCGCTGTTGTAGCCTGCAGATAAAGCTTGTGCGTCGAAACATGTTCCTTTAATGAATAGCAAACTGAGTACCTAGCGTTACCCGGGTGTGTATTTATTCCAATTTTCTTAGTCCACCTCCTCCTCCCTCGACCTCCTCCTGTTCCTTTCCCTGTCCACCTCATCCCTCTCCTCTTTCTGTCCATCTACTCTTCCGTTTATCTCTCCATTTATTCCTCGCCGTCTTTCAGCCTGTCTCCTTCACCTCCTCTCTCATCCCATCTCTTCAAACCTTGCTCTCCCTATCCATCTCTTCTTCTTCCTTTCCACTGCCCATTTCCACCTCCCCAATTACTGACCATTTTTTCCTGCCCAATATCTACGGCAATCTACTCTTTCCCCTTTTCTTTCAGTCCATCTCTTCCTCTCACCCTCCCTCTCATGGTTATCACCCGCACCCGCACCCAAACAGAAGGTTGCTGGTCCTTACAAAAAAATGGTTCAAATGGCTCTAAGCACTATGGGACTTAACCACTGAGGTCATCAGTCCCCTAGAACTTAAAACTACTTAAACCTAACTAACCTAAGGACATCACACACATCCATGCCCCAGGCAGGATTCGAACCTGCGACCGTAGCGGTCTCGCGGTTCCAGACTGTAGTGCCTAGAACCGCTCGGCCACTCCGGCCGGCCCTTGTTCTTACCCCCACAGTGTGTAGTAAGTTTGGATTAACACTATCCAGGGCTTTAGAAGGAGTTTACCGGTGGCTTTGCCCACATACGCATATGTCACATGTATTTCCAAATATTTAACTTATTTCATACATATTTGTTCACGTATTTCACATGTATCTCTGGTGAACTTCACCTTGCAATTCCATTTTCACGCAGCTCATTGTTTATGACGTCATACTTCCTGAACTATGCGTCGTAGAATGATAGAGTTTTGTAGGTGCATCCTTTGCTATATGCAAACTATATTGCGAATTAGTAGTGAAGAAATAGTAAGTTTAAACGTCATACGCGACGCGACACTTTTTCATGGATCTCAATGTTAACGCCATACCTTCTGAACTATGTGTCGTTCTATCATATGTCTTTGCGGGTACATTCAGCGGTATGTGCCAATATTGTCTGCCAAATATATTGGGAATAGTGTAGTAAAGGAGTAATAAATGGAAAAGTGATGTCCAATGCTGCAGATTTACTACATAAACCGCGAAAATACAGTAAGTGATAAACTTTTCCCTTTTCATCATTTGTGGTGTAGAGGAGAGGGGTGTCAACCAGAGAAAGGTTTGGTAGAGGGCTGAAATTATGCACAAAGTTTGTTGCAACTCACTAAGGGCTCTTGTTCTCAAGTAATGAATGAATATAGTCTCGTTATTTGCAGGACGTAAACTACGCTTCTTTTTCACACCTGCCCCACTTTTTTGCGAGATAGATCGTTCGTACCCCATAGTGGTCGTTTCCGGACTACGAGTGATATGTGTACTTTGGCTGAAATCGATCCAGTGCTTTAGGAGGAGATATGGAAAATACATATAGAGGGTGAATATTAATAAAAAGCAGCTAACTGCAGGGACGGATTCCTGACTGGAAATGAAGGAAAAAAAGGTCCTGTGGACGGTATGCTTGGAACGGCAACAAATCGTCCAGGAACACATTAAAGAACTGCATCGCATCCACGCTCCGACAGATGTTCAAAGTGACCTCCATGCGATTTCATTTGATAGTGATACAAGCGCTTGTCATACAGGACACACATAATCTTATTTTAAATGCGAACCTTTTAGGTCAGGCTTTACCGTGACTGTTATTGACATCGAATGGAACAACAAGTTTACTGTTACCAGTCACTCTTTATTTATCTCCAAGACGCGTTTCAGAGGTTTAAACCTCCGTCATAAGGTAGATTTACATTTTCTAGTATGACACGTGTGTGTTGTGTTACTATTTTTGCAGAAACTTATGGCACTGTCTACAGTGGTCAAAGGTTCCTTTCACTGTCGTAACACATCACATGTATACTGTCTCTACGTATATACTGGAGTTTCAGTTGATATTCGTCCGACCCTGGTAGCTGAGTGGTCAGCGCGACGGAATGCCATACGTAACGGCCCGGGTTCGATTCCCCGCTGAGTCGGATTCATTTTGTCCTTATCATCAATTCGTCCCCATCGACACGTAAGTCACCGAAGTGGCGTCAACTCTTAAGACTTGCACCCGGCGAACGGTCTACCCGACGGGAGGCCCTAGCCACACGGCATTTCCATTTGATATTCGTTTTTTGACTGCAAGGGGACCCTCCATACTGTAAATCAAGGATTTTGAAGCTCTTCCAATATGTTGTACAGGCACTTACCCTGAGTACCTGGCTATCCGGTTTTTTAGCGACGGGCCTTGGATTTTGAGGAAATTAATTTTGAAGTTAATTAAGTGCTTTGCACACCCGTAACATTACATATGCTTCTAGCAAGTCAGCGAAGGGCAGCGATAAAGGTTCCCGGCTACCGCGCTGGAGGTACAGTGTTCGAATCCTGCTCGTGTACTTTTTTTTTTTTTTCAAAATTGACCTAACTTTTCAATTTTCTTTCAAAGAATATCAACAAACAGTGTAAGGTGTGCGAAATTATGAATGCTCCCGACTTGATGAAAGACAATAGAGAGATCGCTTCTAGGGAAGATACGATAAAACTACATTCGCTATTCCTACATCAACTGAGCGCACCTAATTTTGAAAGCGTGATTAGATACGCGTGGTTCTCTTCGAAATTAGCGGATGAAAGAGAAATCTTATTGAATGCAAAACAATTGTTTCCCGGTATCGCTCATGAAGAAACCGTGCGCCTGCAAGACGGTTGCTTTAATAAAATGCGCGTGGTGTCGCAAAAATTTGTGCTTCGGTTGTTTCTATGTTAAGTATCACCCACAATATTGTTCTGGCATATCAAGCAATGTGGACGATGAAAAATAAGATTTTGTAATATTGTACGAAAGAAAAAATTAATAATTGATACATATTTACAATTTCGCATACCTTGCACTGTTTGTTGATATTCTTTGAAATAAAACTGAAAAATTTGGTCGATTTTGAAAAGAAAGAAAAAAGCACACGAGTAGGATTCGAACACGGTACCTCCAGCGCGGTTGCCATAAACCTTTACTCCTGAGCTACGGTTCCTTGATCGGAATGGAAGTAATACTACGGGTATGCACAGCGCAATGAACTTCAAATTCGATTTTATCAATAAACCAAGACCCGTCGCTAAAAATCCGGATAGCCAGGTACTCAGAGTAATTGCCTCAGCAACATACACTACTGGCCATTAAAATTGCTACACCACGAAGATGACGTGCTACAGGCGCGAAATTTAACCGACAGAAAGAAGATGCTGTGATATGCAAATGTTTAGCTTATCAGAGCATTCACACAAGGTTGGCGTCGGTGGCGACACATGCAACGTGCTGACATGAGGAAAGTCTCCAACCGATTTCTCATACACAAACAGCAGTTGACCGGCGTTGCCTGGTGAAACGTTGTCGTGTTGCCTCATGTAAGGAGGAGAAATGCGTACCATCACGTTTCCGACTTTGATAAAGGTCGGATTGTAGTCTATAGCGATTACGGTTTATCGTATCGCGACATTGCTGCTCGTGTTGATCGAGATCCAATGACTGTTAGCAGAATATGGAATCGGTGCTTTCAGGAGAGTAAGACGGAACGCCGTGCTGGATCTCGACGGCCTGGTATCACTAGCAGTCGAGATGACAGGTATCTTATCCGCACGGCTGTAACGGATCCTGCAGCCACGTCTCGATCCCTAAGTCAACAGATGGGGACGTTTGCAAGACAACAACCATCTGCACGACCAATTCGACGTTTGCAGCAGCATGGACTATCAGCTTGGAGACCATGGCTGTGGTTACCCTTCACGCTGTGCCACAGACAGGAGCGCCTGCGATGGTGTACTCAACGACGAACCTGGGTGCACGAATGGCAAAACGTCATTTTTTCGGATGAATCCAGGTTCCGTTCACAGCATCATGATGGTCGCATCCGTGTTTGGCGACATCACAGTGAACGCACACTGGAAGCGTATATTCGTCATCGTAATTATGGCGCATCACCCGGCGTGACGGTATGGGGTGCCATTGGTTACACGTCTCAGTCATATCTTGTTCGCATTGACGGCACATTGAACAGAGGACGTTACATTTTAGTTGCATGCGAAGCTGTACCTGTACACGCCATCCAAGCTCTGTTTGACTCAATGCCCAGGCGTATCAAGGCCGTTATTACGGTCAGAAGAGATTGTTCTGGGTACTGATTTCTCTGGACCTATGCACCCAAATTGCGTGAAAATGTTACCACATGTCAGTCCTAGTATAATATGTTTGTCCACTGAATACCCGTATATCATCTGCATTTCTTCTTGGTGTAGAAATTCTAATGGCCAGTAGTGTAGTTGAAGAGCATCAAAATCCGTGATTTACAGTATGGAGGGTCCACTTGTTAGACCATGTTGGTAGGCTACTTGCCTTGAGCTTGCGCCAGGTTACCTCTCAGTATCCTGTAGAACTAAGTCCCTCAGATCTGGTGTATGCACCACGACTTGAAATGTGGTGGTTGGTATCTGCGAGGCTACTTGTTTTGGTTTAGCCTTACTGCTTCTTGACCGATTCCATCTGCTTGGCCACACACAAATATCATCTCGGCTTGTTTCCGACAAATACCGGACCATTCTGCTGCTTACAGTGTTGTTGTTGTTGTCTTCAGTCCTGAGACTGGTTTGAAGCAGTTCTCTATTCTACTCTATCCTGTGCAAGGTTCTTCATCTCCCAGTACCTACTGCAACCTACATCCTCCTGAATCTGTTTAGTGTATTCATCTCTTGGTCTCCCTCTACGATTTTTACCCTCCACGCTGCCCTCCAGTACTAAATTAGTGATCCCCTGATGCCTTAGAATATGCCCTACTAACCGATCCCTTCTTCTTGTCAAGTTGTGCCACAAATTTCTCTTCTCTCCTGTTCTATTCAATATCTCCTCATTAGTTATGTGATCTACCCATATAATCTTCAGCATTCTTCTGCAGCACCACATTTCGGAAGCTTCTACTCCCTTCTTGTCTAAACTGTTTGTCGTCCACGTTTGACTACAATACATGGCTAGACTCCATACAAATACTTTCAGAAATGACTTCCTGAAAATTATATCTGTACTCGATGTTAACAAATTTCTCCTCTTCAGAAACGCTTTCCTTGCCATTGCCAGTCTACATTTTATATCCTCTCTACTTCCACCATCATCAATTACTTTCCTCCACAAATAGCAAAACTCATTTACTACTTAAAGCATCTCATTTCCTAATCTAATTCCCGCAGCATCATTCGATTTAATTCGACTACATTCCATTATCCTTGTTTTCCTTTTGTTGATGTTCATCTTATATCCTCCTTTCAACATACTTTCCATTCCGTTCAGCTGCTCTTCCAAGTCCTTTGCTGTCTCTGACAGAATTACAATGTCATCGGCGAACCTCAAGGTTTTTATTTCTCCTCCACAGATTTTAATTCCTAATCCGAATTTTTTCTTTTGTTTGCTTTTCTGCGTGCTCGATATACAGACTGAATAACATCGGGGATAGGCTACAACCGTGTCTCACTCCCTTCCCAACCACTGCTTCCCTTTCATGCCCCTCGACTCTTATAACTGCCAACTGGTTTCTGCACAAATTGTAAATAGCCTTTCGCTCCCTATATTTACCGCTGCCACCTTCAGAATTTGAGAGTATTCCACTCAACATTGTGAAAAGCTTTCTCTAAGTCTACAAATGCTAGAAGCGTAGGTTTGCTTTTCCTTAACCTGTTTTGTAAGGTAAGTCGTAGGGTCACTATTGCCCCTACGTCGGCTTCTACCACTTTTTCCATTCGTCTGTAAAGGATTCGTGTTAGTATTTTGCAGCCGTGACTTAATTAAACTGATAGTTCGGTGATTTTCACATCTTTCAACACCTGCTTTCTTTGGGATTGGAATTATTATATTCTTCTAGAAGCCTGAGGGTATTACGCCTGTCTCATACATCTTGCTCAATGGATGGTAGAGTTTTGTTAGGCCTGGCTCTCCCAATGCTGTCAATAGTTCTAATGGAATGTTGTCCACTCCAGTGACCTTGTTTCGACTTATGTCTTTCAGGGCTCTGTCAAACTCTTCGCGCAGTATCATATCTCATAATTCATCTTTATCTACATTCTCTTCCATTTATGTAATATTGTCCTCAAGAATATCGCTCTTGTGTTAATACTCTATGTACTCCTTCCACCTTTCTACTTTGCCTTCTTTGCTTACAACTGGGTTTCCATCTGAGCTCTTGCTATTCAGTTCGCTGCGTAAATCACACAGCCTGCAACACGCAAGGAATGCAGGTCACGTGGTCAGAGGAACAGCCATTCGTCAGTGCCATCTACCCTGGCAACGATGCCTTTTCGGACACATCTCCATAGAATCTTTTTTCCTCCATATCCAGTCAGGAATGCACCTCTGCTGTTTCTTTGTTTTATTAATGATCACTGTGTGTACATAGATATAGACATACACCCACTTTGGTAATACACTTGGATTTAAATACACTCCTGGAAATGGAAAGAAGAACACATTGACACCGGTGTGACAGACCCACCATACTTGCTCCGGACACTGCGAGAGGGCTGTACAAGCAATGATCACACGCACGGCACAGCGGACACACCAGGAACCGCGGTGTTGGCCGTCGAATGGCGCTAGCTGCGCAGCATTTGTGCACCGCCGCCGTCAGTGTCAGCCAGTTTGCCGTGGCATACGGAGCTCCATCGCAGTCTTTAACACAGGTAGCATGCCGCGACAGCGTGGACGTGAACCGTATGTGCAGTTGCCGGACTTTGAGCGAGGGCGTATAGTGGGCATGCGGGAGGCCGGGTGGACGTACCGCCGAATTGCTCAACACGTGGGGCGTGAGGTCTCCACAGTACATCAATGTTGTCGCCAGTGGTCGGCGGAAGGTGCACGTGCCCGTCGACCTGGGACCGGACCGCAGCGACGCACGGATGCACGCCAAGACCGTAGGATCCTACGCAGTGCCGTAGGGGACCGCACCGCCACTTCCCAGCAAATTAGGGACACTGTTGCTCCTGGGGTATCGGCGAGAACCATTCGCAACCGTCTCCATGAAGCTGGGCTACGGTCCCGCACACCGTTAGGCCGTCTTCCGCTCACGCCCCAACATCGTGCAGCCCGCCTCCAGTGGTGTCGCGACAGGCGTGAATGGAGGGACGAATGGAGACGTGTCGTCTTCAGCGATGAGAGTCGCTTCTGCCTTGGTGCCAATGATGGTCGTATGCGTGTTTGGCGCCGTGCAGGTGAGCGCCACAATCAGGACTGCATACGACCGAGGCACACAGGGCCAACACCCGGCATCATGGTGTGGGAAGCGTTCTCCTACACTGGCCGTACACCACTGGTGATCGTCGAGGGGACACTGAATAGTGCACGGTACATCCAAACCGTCATCGAACCCATCGTTCTACCATTCCTAGACCGGCAAGGGAACTTGCTGTTCCAACAGGACAATGCACGTCCGCATGTATCCCGTGCCACCCAACGTGCTCTAGAAGGTGTAAGTCAACTACCCTGGCCAGCAAGATCTCCGGATCTGTCCCCCATTGAGCATGTTTGGGACTGGATGAAGCGTCGTCTCACGCGGTCTGCACGTCCAGCACGAACGCTGGTCCAACTGAGGCGCCAGGTGGAAATGGCATGGCAAGCCGTTCCACAGGACTACATCCAGCGTCTCTACGATCGTCTCCATGGGAGAATAGCAGCCTACATTGCTGCGAAAGGTGGATATACACTGTACTAGTGCCGACATTGTGCATGCTCTGTTGCCTGTGTCTATGTCTATGTGCCTGTGGTTCTGTCAGTGTGATCATGTGATGTATCTGACCCCAGGAATGTGTCAATAAAGTTTCCCCTTCCTGGGACAATGAATTCACGGTGTTCTTATTTCAATTTCCGGGAGTGTACATCAACCAAAATTTATGACTGGTAGCATTCTGTGAAAATCCTTTTCGCAGTGATGAGAATGCTGCGGCAAGCAAACATGGGGAGAAGACATAGTTTCATGTGTTCGTCAGATGCACAGTTTGACCGCGCTCATCACGCAGAACTGGACGACCTCTCGAATGTCGGCGCCATTTCATGCCAGATGCGGTGCTAAATGTACCGTAACTGAAGACGTGACATGCTAGACGGACACCGGGTGAAAAACACTGGAACCAGGCAAGCTACAAGGCCCTTTTTTCGTGGGGTTCAGCGCCCTTTGAATGGCGAGTCGCTTTTTGCGTCGGGCGGTCGAAGAATCCCATCGAAACACGGCAGCGGTGCTGTCTCCACGATGCACTGGTTTTCACGAACTTTAGGTGACCTAAGCGTCTTTTATGATCCGGTGAAGTGAACGAACGCTTTCCATTTTAATAAAAGAATACATTGACCGTTTTAGGCTGTACTGTGCTTTATTAAAATCACGCTGTTAGATAATTGCGGCCGTGAGCTATTATCAAGAACATTTGCTACGTCATGTATTAGATATCGTGCTCATCACATTCTTTTATGTCACATACTTTACATAGTCTAAGTGCTGCAGCCGGACAATAGATAATGTATTCCTTTGTTAAAAACTTAGAGGCTATGGATCCTCTCTGAAACAAAAAGCTTTCCATCTAGCGGAGCTCAACATTTTATTAAAATTGCGGGAAAGCCTACTCTTTTTCTGGTTGAGAAATTAGTAGCCACAAAAAAGCATTAATCGTGGTTTTACTGCGATCCCAGTGATGTTGTCTTTGATTACATGGAGCATATAGTAAATAAACGAAGCTGACGATAAATTGAAATTTCCGTTGGTGCTTGCTGACATATTAATATTAAACGAAGCAGAAGTTTAGAAACGGAATCAGAATGCAGAGTGAAGAAATAAAATCCTTAATGTTTGTTGATAACATTCAGATTCAGTCAGCGACGGCAAGGGACTTCGATGAGTAGCTGAATGGAATGGATAGAATCTTGAAAAGAGCATGGAGGATGAGGAATGACAGAAGCAAAACATGGATAATCGAATGCATTCGAATTAAATAAGGCGTTTTTGATGGAATTACATTAGGAAATGAGACAATAAAAGTAGTAATACTGTTTTACTGCTTGTGTACCAAAATACCTGACGATCAGAAGTTTCGACCTACCAACAGCTTCATGGCAATGTCTTTCAACATCGGGTACAGTTCTCCGTGCCGGCCGGGGTGGCCGAGCGGTTCTAGGCGCTAAAGTCTGGAACCGCGCAACCGCTACGGTCCCAGGTTCGAATCCTGCCTCGGGCATGGATGTGTGTGCTGTCCTTAGGTTAATTTTTAAGTAGTTCTATGGGGATGATGACCTGAGAAGTTAAGTCCCACAGTGCTCAGAGCCATTCTCCGAACGGTATCTGTGATGAGTGCAATGTGGTGAGGCCGTTTTATGTAAGATGAAGTATCTTTGACAAACATCGGACAAAGCAGTCATCATAATATGCACTACTTGTCACTAGAAAATACTCACTGGCTGATAGTGGATAAACAAAACCTCGCTCTGTCACAACGTGTACTGTTTAGTTTTTCAAGAATCCTATTCTTGGTCTCTGTTGTGGGAGTGGTTTGGTACACATGAAAATAGTTTCAGGTGCTTGTGGTTTTTATATAAGCTAGTTTTCTCACTTCAGCTTGGCTCTTCGTCGTTATGCTGCAATGATATTTGCACGCTGCGCGGAGTGGCCGCGCGGTTAGAAGCGCCATGTCACGGATTGTGCAGGTTCGAGTCCTCCCTCGGGCATAAATGTGTGTGTTGTCATTACCATAACTTAGTTTAAGTAGTGTGTAAGTCTAGTGACCGATGACCTTAGCGCTTTGGTCCCTTAGCAATTCACACACGTCTGAACATTTTTAATATTTCCACTAATTCCCCTTCCATCACGGGACTTCCACAAAACCGCTTCCTACTAAAACTGTCTGTATGTGTACCACAGAACTCGGCAAGGTAGTAGGCATGTGTGAATGCTGTAATGTAAATATTTCCCAAATACTCTTACCTTACGACGACGGCAGCTTGTACTAATCTGTGACCCTGTTATGTTATAATGTATGATCGACAGCTGAGGTGGTGTTGTACATGTACTTCAATGTAACCTTGAACAGCAAGAAACCACAATTATCAATCCTTACCAAAACATGGGTGAAATTGCCTTTTAGAAATGACTGATTCAATCTGTGTAGGCCTACTCCGTATGGTGCTTCTGCTCAATGGATATTATATCCAACATATTCCGCCAACTGGCTCCTCTGCAACTGCACAGCAATCGCAGTTCAGAAACGGTATTAACTTAAACAAGTGTTTAGTTTTGTTGGTAGCCATTCACTCCATTTCGAAGAATATTTATCCTTGCTCTTCGACGGTTACCAAAATGGTTTGATGCGACCCTCCAGAAATTCCCCTCTTGTGCCAACCTCTTTGTCTCAGTCAGCACTCGCATCCAGAGTCTTCATTTAGTTGGTGGATGTATGCCTCTCTCTCTCTCTCTCTCTCTCTCTCTCTCTCTCTCTCTCTCTCTCTCTCTCTCTTACTCCAACAGTTATTACCCTCTACAGCTCCCTCTAGTACCATATAAACCAATTCATTGGTGCCCTAACAAATGTTCTATCACGCTGTCCTTTCCTCTTGTCAATATTTACCACATCGGTTCTCCTCACCGATTAACCGATAACCTCATTTCCTAGCTTATCAGTTCACGTAATTTTCAACATCCTTTTACTCACAAACCTCACACGCTTCGGTCTCTTCTTTTCGGATGTTTTCACAGTCGATGATTCACACAATGTAGTAGCACAGACGTACATTACTTCCTAAAATTAGTACCTATGTTATGTACTGTCAGTCTTCTTTTAGCAAGAGATACCCTTTTCCGTTTTTTATTGTCATTTCACTCCCCCACGCCCCATGTTGGCGGGGATTGGGTTGGGCTATCAGCGATACAGGCAACACATTCTTCAGCCAACAGAGCAAAAATTTAATTAGATAACAAAGAAATATTGAATTTAAAACTTTGAGGGGAAAAATAACATGGAAATATCTAGATATACTCTAGATAGGATCTCTTTCACTGGTAGTTGAAAACAGTAATAATAAATGGTAAAACGAAAAACAATAAGAGCACATTTAAAAACATTTAAAACCTGACGTCAAAACACTGGTATTCAAAAGAAGCGCTGTTCTGTCACTAAGAACCAGAACGACCTGCCTGGGGTTCGGAAGGCTGTTGTTAAAGGGGGAAATGTTTGCCAGTGTGGTGGGATAAGGATGCAGGACAGGTGTTTAACAACTATGTGGTAGGAGTGGCTGTTGGGACAGAGGAAGGGCTGGAGTAGAGGGGGAACTGGTGACGTTAATAGTTGCTGCCTGAAGGGTGAGTGGGGAAAGAAAGGCATATGGAGGAAAAATGAGGGGTAAATAAAAGTGTGGAGGGGAGGGGGAGGAAGCCCTGATGACATGAAATGCTTAGGGTGGACTAATGGCTGGTAGGATGAGTATTTGTAAGGGTGGACTTCATGATCTGGGAGAGTGTATGGGGAGTGTGTAAGTGTAAGGGTGGTGGAATGTGTTGGTAAAGGCACAGTAGCATATGGAGATTGGAAAGGAGAGGGTAAGCGATAGGATTATTGGAGTAGAGTTTGTGGATGGTATACCGGTAGATTGTTTGGAGGTGTTCAGTATGAGTGAGGAGGGGTGGGAATTTGGTGAGATGGTAATGTATCATTGTGCCGCTTGAGGATCTGCATGGAGTTATAGAATTTGGGAGGGGTGGATATCCATACAACATGTGGATAGCAAAGGATGGGACAGATCAGAGATTTGTACATACGAAGGACAGTGGAGGGGTGTAGTAGTCCGGATGTTTGGCTGATTAGTAGTTTTGTGGGCTTTTTGTTAGACATATGGTAATTGAGGTTCCCGCGTTTGTTGCCGGTCGATGGTTAGTGCAACGTATTTTAGTGTATTAGTTAGCTACATAGGATGATCGCAAGTGATGAGGTAGAAGTTATGGAAACAGAAGTTGCGGGTAGTTCGTCCTGAGCTGTGCTGGCCGCAGCTTATGTGTTGGTTTAAACTTTGACTGTAACTCTGCGTTTGGTTTCCCGTGATTATTGCGGTTATGCCGTGGTTCTTCCTCTTTCTACGTGTGGCAGCAGCGGTGTGTATCGATATTCGCACACTGTACTGTCTTTGATCTGGTGCTTGTAGTTTCCGGCTAGCCGGTGTGCGGCAGTCGGTCGGCTGGTGTGGATCAGCCAGGAAATCTCCGCGCGGCGCAGTGGACCGGGCCCGCTGGCGGTCTCTACGCAGTGTCGGAGTGTGTGGCAGCTGTTCCGATTGCTACGGGGCTCGTGGCTCACCGACCCAGTATGTCAGAGTTGAGTGGTGATTTAATTACTGTAGCCAGTCTGTTCACACTGTGCCGTTGGTTTTCATGGTTGGCTGTTGGGGATATTCCTGTGAGCAACAGCGAGCGTTCGAGTCGGCGAAAGTTTCGCCGCCATCTGGTGGAGTTTAAGTGTATTTTGATTACTTGAAGTCCAAGTGAACCAGCGGAATTCTCTGCCTTTTGGCCGTTAGCGTTCCGGTTACCGGCCCTGGCTGCTGACGTAAAATTCAGGCAGTGTCCTTTCCTCACCGTGTTGTCGCTGTCCAACACGTGTGTGTAGTTTTGACAGCTTATGCGTACTTGGTTGTGGGCGGCTACGCCGTTTACGTTTTGGCCTTGGACTTCCTTGTGTTCTGGTCGGGTGGAAAGCAAGTCGTCTTTTCGGTGGGTTCGCTGACTGTCTCTTGGTTGTGTTGCCGGTCGATCGGATATAGTTGGGCCGACTACCTGTCTCCCCTAGGTGAACGTTAATATTTCAAGTGCAGACCGCCACCCGGAAACTTCTGAGCGCCGCTAGCTGTACTGCCTTTTCTATTGGTGTCTGATTGTATATTTTAATGGCTCATAGTCGACGGTTTGAATTTGTATGCTTTCAGCTGGGTTTTAAATAATGGGCCTTCAGCAGATGTAACATTGAAAGTTCCTTCCTTGACAAGTCTTACATTGTTTGGACCTTCAGCCTCATTTAAAAAAATTAAAGATAAAGCCTTGGGCTTTCTGTCTTGTAAAAATGTATTGAAATTGTGCTTCGAATCATGGGCTTTCAGCCGTTTTAAAATTAAAATTAGATTGTTTGAGCCTTTAGCCTCCTTTTTTTAAAATTATTTAAGGATAAAGCTTTGGGCCTTCAGCTTTTGAAAATTTATTGTAGTTGTGTTTTTAAATCATAGGCCTTCAGGCATTAAAAAAATTAAAATTCCTTACTTGTCAAGTCTTAGATTGTTTGGGCCTTCAGCCACATTTGAAATATTATTTAAGGATAAAACCTTACGCTTTCTGTCTCTTGAAAATTTATTGTAGTTGTGTTTCAAATGATGGACCTTCAGCCGTTTTAAAAAAATTAAAGAGGTTGTGCCCTTAAGCCATAAGATTGTGTGACTTATTCAGAAGATAGTTAAGCTCGGAAATTTGTGCTGTAATGTTTGGCAACTAATACAGTTGTGTTCGAAAGTAACTGGCAGCCGCTCATTTTTGGCCCCTTTCCACAATCCCAACTACCTGTTCTGTCCTGTGGATTTAACCAGGCGTTTCACTAGGTTTTGGAAGGGTTGAGCTTGAGAAGCCACTGGTTCCACCAGGAAGTAGACTGACTGAGGTGGAAATGGAGGGATTGTTTGGGATTCCTCGAGCATAGAGTAGAGGGCGAAGGAAGCGGTGTCGTCTCCATACTGAAGGAGGTGCATCGGAGGAGGTGGTTTGAGCGTATTGGAAGTACATAGGACGTAAAGGAGAGGGCTGAGCCAGCATTAGTCTTCTTTTTATACCCTCATTGCTTCGTACTTCATACGTTAGTTTCTTGCAAGGTAGCTGAATCTCTTCACTTCGTCCGCTGGGAGGCACCAAATTTTGATACGAGGAAAAAAAACAATCTATGTCGGTGGTCTCCGCGGAGAAAAATACCAGACACGTAAACTTAGTTCTAAGACACATACAAACTAAAGTGGTACAAAACAGAACGGATGTGTTACAAGTGTTCAGGGCGAATTCCCCGACCGGCGACCAGAGGGGCTACAATTTTTCGGATCACAGCTAATCGGCGGGGCGATTAACTTGTCAGCGACATTCCAGATCCCCGGCCCCCTCTTCTTTTTGGCGCCGCTCTGGTTTCTGCGTCCTGCAGCGGAGCTGTCCTCGCTAGGCAGGTGTCACCAGCGCGCCCGGCGCGGCCCGGCCCGGCCCAGCTGAGAGTAATCTCTTTACAGGGTGTGGGCGCGCCCACTGGGGAGGCGCTGTGCGGATTTCTCGGCGCCGTAAATCTGTCGCTGTGTTATTCCTGGGAGGAGCGGCGGACACCTGTTCCCAGTTTGTCCGCCACTATGCGCAGCGACAATAAACGCGGTCGGCAGCGTCCCACTGGGACGGAGGAAACGATGGATCGCTTCCACCGACTGACCGTTTTCTCTTTTGAACTATACGACGAGTGAAGGCGTCGTCATTTCGTCAGTTACCGCGTGATACGTCTACATCTACGTCTACATCCACACTCGGCAAGCCCCCTGACGGTGTGTGGCGGAGAGTACCTTGAGTACCTCTATCGGTTCTCCCTTCTATTCCAGTCTCGTATTGTTCGTGGAAAGAAAGACTGTCGGTATGCTTCTGTGTGGGCTCTAATCTCTCTGATTTCATCATCATGGTCTCTTCGTGAGATATACGTAGGAGGGAGCAATATTCTGCTTGACTCCTCGGTGAAGGTATGTTCTCGAAACTTCAACAAAAGCCCGTACCGAACTACTGAGCGTCTCTCCTGCAGAGTCTTCCACTCGAGTTTATCTACAATCTCCGTAACGCTTTCGCGATTACTAAATGATCCTGTAACGAAGCGCGCTGCTCTCCGTTGGATCTTCTCTATTTCTTCTATCAACCCTATCTGGTACGGATCCCACACTGCTGAGCAGTATTCAAGCAGTGGGCGAACAAGTGTACTGTAACGTACCTCCTTTGTTTTCGAATTGCATTTCCTTAGGATTCTTCCAATGAATCTCAGTCTGGCACCTGCTTTACCGACGATCAATTTTATGTGGTCATTCCATTTTAATTCACTCCGAATGCATACTCCCAGATAATTTATGGAATTAACTGCTTCCAGTTGCTGACCTGCTATATAGTAGCTAAATGATGTTTCTTACTACGTATTCGCGGCACATTGCACTTGTCTACATTGAGATTCTATTCCCATTCCCTCCACCATGCGTCAATTCGTTGCAGATCCTCCTGCATTTCAGTACAATTTTCCATTGCTACAACCTCTCGATATACTACAGCATCATCCGCTAAAAGCCTGAGTGAATTTCCGATGTTATTCACAAGGTCATTTATATCTATTGTGAATAGCAACGGTCCTACGACAATCCCCTGCGGCACACCTGAAATCACTCTTACTTCGGAAGACTTCTCTCCATTGAGAATGACATGCTGTGTTCTGTGATCTAGGAACTCTTCAATCCAATCACACAATTGGTCTGATAGTCCATATGATCGTACTTTGTTCATTAAACGACTTTGGGGAACTGTATCAAACGCATTGCGGAAGTCAAGAAACACGGCATCTACCTGGGAACCCGTGTCTATGGCCCTCTGAGTCTCGTGGACGAATAGCGCGAGCTGGGTTTCACACGATCGTCTTTTTCGAAACCCATGCTGATTCCTACACAGTAGATTTCTAGTCTCCAGAAAAGTCATTATACTCGAACATAATACGTGTTCCAAAATTCTACAACTGATCGACGTTATAGATATAGGTCTATAGTTCCGCACATCTGTTCGACGTCCCTTCTTGAAAACGGGGATGACCTGTGCCCTTTTCCAATCTTTTGGAACGCTACTCTCGAACTTCCTTCGCGTTCTCTGTGTAAAATCGAACTGGTATCCCATCAGGTCCAGCGGTCGTTCCTCTTCTGAGCGACTTTCCTTCGATAGTTCTGCATGCTGGGTACCTACTGGACTTGGGTATTTCGGACCTGATTTGTGATACCGAAAATGTTCTTGCTCAGTAGCGAGTCGTCCATTAGTCCTGCACACTGAGGTAACAAAAGTCATGGGAGACCTTCATGTCGGACTACCCAACAAAGTGCAGCGACTCCATGTAGCATCAACTCAGCAACTCCTGCAGAAATATTGAGCCGCGCTGCCTCTATAGCTGTCCATAATTGCGAAAATGCTGCCAATGGAGCATTATGTACACGAACTGGCCTCTCTCTTACGTCTCGTAAGTGTTCAAATGGCATTGATGTCGGGCTATCTGTGTGGCGAAATCGTTCGCTCGAACTGTCCAGAAAGTTCTTCAAACCAATCGTGAGCACTTGTGGAAAGGTAACATGGAAGATTGTAATCTACAAAAATGTCACCGTTGTTTGGGAACACGAAGTCCATAAGTAGCTGCAGACGATCTCCAAGTAGCGAAACATAACCGCTCCCAGTCAATGATCGGTTCAGCTGGACCAAAGGACCCAGTCCGTTCCATGGAAACACAGCCCTCATCATTATGCAACCACGATCAGCTTGCACAGTTCCTTTGTAACAACGTGGGTCCATGGCTTCGTCGGGTCTACACCGCACTTGAACTTCACCATCAGCTCTTGCCAATTGAAATCGGGATTGATCTGACCACCTACAGTTTACCAGTCATCAGCGTTATCAGTATCAAACACAGTTTGAAAGGGCTTCATAGTGGGTCTCCTTACAGCCGGCTGGTCAAACCGCTCAGTGACTAGATTTGTCGGGCTGCTGAATGCGGCAATAGTCCCACTTTGGACTGTATCGGGATGCGAGGACAAGAATTCTCGTTGTCAAGGACCCAGTGGACCAGAATTTACCATCACGAGGTATGATCGCCGTAATTCCGTAACATCCCGCACCATTGGTCGGAGACTGACAGCAGTCGAACTAGAGAAGTACCATTGCTGGAGACGAAACGGAAAATTAAGCCTCAACTGGATACATCTCGAACAGTGGTGAACCTTTCATCTCATCCCATCACCAACGCAGCCACAGAAGCACCAGCTAAGGGACTAAACTTTGCCGTCACGCCTTAGCGGATTCCTACGGAAGAGATCATCGAATCCGTGGAAGCAGCACTCCAGTTCACATCTGCGAAATAAGCTGAGAAAGGCACGAATCCGTTCAAGTTCTTCTACTTGCCAAGTCACCGAAACACAACCTTAGCCGAGAGAAAAGGGCAGCTATTAAGGAACTGAGGAACAACGACGAATTCGTGAAATTTACAGCAGACAAAGGCAATGCTGCTGTCATCTTAGACACCGTGCATTATGAAGGCAAGATTAAATAATTATTAAATGATCCCATCTACAAATAACTAAGGGCGGACCCTACGACGAAGATAATTCGAAGCACGCAGGCTTCGATTAAGGACTAGGGAATTGACGCTGACACAGACAAAGGTCTTATTCCGAGAGTACCAGTCGCTCCTAGAATTTACGGTGTTCGAAAGATATCGTTTCTCAGTTTTGATTATTGATAATAACTTGATACCAGTGCCTATGAGTTTAATTTGTGCACCACAGCACTGAAGATGATCACTATGTGATTGAAAATCGATTTTTCTATCAATAAACCATCAACATTACAGGGAACGCTGACCTTTCTTTTAACTTACATAGGGAAAAAATGGTTCAGATGGCTCTGAGCACTAATGGACTTAACTGCTGAGGTCATCAGTCCCCTAGAACTTAGAACTACTTAAACCTAACTAACCTAAGAACATCACACACATCCATGCCCGAGGCAGGATTCGAACCTGCGACTGTAGCGGTCGCGCGGTTCCACACTGTAGCGCCTAGAACCGCTCGGCCACTCCGGCTGTTTTTACATAGGGAAAGTTATCCTATGAGGCCAGTGGTGAATGGGATCAATTCGCCTACTTATAATTTGGCAAAGTACTTAGCCTGCAAATTAAGACGTCTAGATGGCAAGACGGACTCTTATGTGAAGAACTCGGCGCACTTTACATAACGCTTAAAGGGAGAAACAATTCTGCCTACGGGAATCATGGTCAACTTTGAAGTGAAGCCAAACGTGCCACTGGAACCTTCAGGAGCACGTCCTGCCAGACATATGTGACCTGGTTGAGTTGTGCCTGACTTCAAATGGCAAGGAAAATAATACGAGCAGACAGACGTCGTAGCAATGGGGTCTCCCCTATCTCCGCTGGCAGCCGACATATTCATGGAAGCCTTTGAAGCAACGGCCCTGCGTTCAGCTCCTTCACGCCCACGTTGCTGGTTCAGATACGTGGGCGACACGTTCGCTATATGACCTCATGTTGAAACGGAGCTACACAAGTTTCACGAATATTTGAACAACATGCACGGAAAGACACAGTTCACACTCTAAATAAAGAAGACCTGTGCAATTCCATTTCTAGAGGATGGAGTACACAGGACATCGGAAGGGCACACTGGGGCATATCGGAAGCCTCCACGCTCAATCCTACCACCATCCAGCTAAGAACTCGCTCATCCGTTCTCTGGCAATCCGTGCGCAGCACCTAAGTGATGCTCAAAACATTAGACCTGAGCCTTAAAGTCTACGCACAACGTTTCTAGCCAATGACTACAGCCATAAGTCGATTCACACAGCCTCGTCGACGAATATAAGTAAGCATGAAATAGACAAAGTGCAGCCAACGGTGCGCTTACCGTATGTGAAAAATGTTACTCACCGGGTAGGCAAACACCTTCGCCGCGTTGGGGTGCAGCCTGTCTTCTATTGTGGTTACAGGATCTAGGATGTGCTAGGCTCCACTAAGGACAAGCTGGATGCATTACACACTGCAGGCGTGTACAAGGTGGAATGTGTAGAGGCGTACACCGGCGAGACACGTAGGCCAATAGCAACGCGTATTCGGTAACACGAGCGCCATATTCGTCTAGGACAACACAACAAATCAGCAGTGACAGAACACCAACAAGATTGCCGGAAAGAAATAAAATTCAGTGAGGCCTGTGTGTTGGCCAAGCAGCTGGTTATGACGAAAAGCAAAATCAGAGAGGCCATCGAAATAGTTAAAGGAATAACATGAATAGAGAGGATGGACACAGGCTTACCCAATCTTGGCTGCCAGCTATCAGAGCCCAAGACACCGCACTGTCAACACGAGGCACGGGCACTACCGCGCCGCCGCGCGGCCGACGTCCAGCAGTTGGTAAACAGCAGCAAACTTTTCATTCGCCGGTGACCACCAGTCACAGCGCATAACACAAAAGCCAATAGACAACAGAGGTTACGCTTTCCCTCCGCCGCAGTATCCCATCAAAATAAAGTTCAAATCGTTCAAATGGCTAAAATGGCTCTGAGCATTATGGGACTTAACATCTGAGGTCATTAGTCCCCTAGAACTTAGAAAAAGAAATGAGTGTGAAATCTTATGGGACTTAACTGCTACGGTCATCAGTCCCTAAACCTACACACTGCTTAACCTAAATTATCCTAAGGACAAACACACACACCCATGCCCGAGGGAGGACTCTAACCTCCGCCGGATGGAGCCGTGCGAACCGTGAAAAGGCGCCCGGACCGTGACCAGACCCCCTAGACCGCGCGGCTACCCCGCACGGCGATAAAATAAGTAAGGGCCAAAAACTGTACTAGCGAGCATCCTACATCACACGTTAACTCTCCGTTGACTGTGATGCTGCACTAGTCTCAGCTATCGTGGGTATTTAGTGGAGAAATAACGTACAACGTCTGTTAAAAAATTGCGGATCATTCCTAATTTCACGCCAGTGTTGTGTTGGAGTGAAATGCGGTTGGCATCCCTGTACATACAAGGGTCACTCCAAAAGAAATGCACATTTTTTTTTTTTAAATCCATCTTTCATTCTACACGTTCCAAAGTATTACAGTGAGCAGATACATCCTTTAGGAACAATATTTTCATTTCTCCACATAATTTCCATCCCTCTCAACTGCCTTACGCCATCCTTGAACCAGCGCCTGTATACCCGCACGGTGAAATTCTGGACCAACCAGTTGGAGCCACTGTTTGGTAGCGTGCACAGAGGAGTCATCTTGAAACCTTGTTCATCTACATCTACATTTATACTCCGCAAGCCACCCAACGGTGTGTGGCGGAGGGCACTTTACGTGCCACTGTCATTACCTCCCTTTCCTGTTCCAGTCGCGTATGGTTCGCGGGAAGAACGACTGTCTGAAAGCCTCCGTGCGCGCTCTAATCTCTCTAATTTTACATTCGTGATCTCCTCGGGAGGTATAAGTAGGGGGAAGCAATATATTCGATACCTCATCCAGAAACGCACCCTCTCGAAACCTGGCGAGCAAGCTACACCGCTATGCAGAGCGCCTCTCTTGCAGAGTCTGCCACTTGAGTTTGTTAAACATCTCCGTAACGCTATCACGGTTACCAAATAACCCTGTGACGAAACGCGCCGCTCTTCTTTGGATCTTCTCTATCTCCTCCGTCAACCCGATCTGGTACGGATCCCACACTGATGAGCAATACTCAAGTATAGGTCGAACGAGTGTTTTGTAAGCCACCTCCTTTGTTGATGGACTACATTTTCTAAGGACTCTCCCAATGAATCTCAACCTGGTATCCGGCTTACCAACAATTATTTTATATGATCCTTCCACTTCAAATCGTTCCGCACGCATACTCCCAGATATTTTACAGAAGTAACTGCTACCAGTGTTTGTTCCGGTATCATATAATCATACAATAAAGGATCCTTCTTTCTATGTATTCGCAATACATTTCATTTGTCTATGTTAAGGGTCAGTTGCCACTCCCTGCACCAAGTGCCTATCCGCTGCAGATCTTCCTGCATTTCGCTACAATTTTCTAATGCTGCAACTTCTCTGTATACTACAGCATCATCCGCGAAAAGCCGCATGGAACTTCCGACACTATCTACTAGGTCATTTATATATATTGTGAAAAGCAATGGTCCCATAACACTCCCCTGTGGCACGCCAGAGGTTACTTTAACGTCTGTAGACGTCTCTCCATTGCTGTGTTCTGTTTGCTAAAAACTCTTCAATCCAGCCACACAGCTGGTCTGATATACCGTATGCTCTTACTTTGTTTACCAGGCGACAGTGCGGAAAATAGCATCTACCTGGGAGCCTGTATCTAATATTTTCTGGGTCTCATGAACAAATAAAGCGAGCTGGATCTCACACGATCGCTGTTTCCGGAATCCATGTTGATTCCTACATAGTAGATTCTGGGTTTCCAAAAACGACATGATACTCGAGCAAAAAACATGTTCTAAAATTCTACAACAGATCGACGTCAGAGATATAGGTCTATAGTTTTGCGCATCTGCTCGACGACCCTTCTTGAAGGCTGCGACTACCTGTGCTCTTTTCCAATCATTTGGAACCCTCCGTTCCTCTAGAGACTTGCGGTACACGGCTGTTAGAAGGGGGACAAGTTCTTTCGCGTACTCTGTGTAGAATCGAATTGGTGTCCCGTCAGGTCCAGTGGACTTTCCTCTGTTGAGTGATTGCAGTTGCTTTTCTGTTCCTTGGACACTTATTTCGATGTCAGCCATTTTTTCGTTTGTGCGAGGATTTAGAGAAGGAACTGCAGTGTGGTCTTCCTCTGTGAAACAGCTTTGGAAAAATGTGTTTAGTATTTCAGCTTTACGCGTGTCATCCTCTGTTTCAATGCCTTCATCATCCCGGAGTGTCTGAATCTGCTGTTTCGAGCCACTTACTGATTTAACGTAAGACCAGAACTTCCTAGGATTTTCTGTCAAGTCGGTACATAGAATTCTACATTCGAATTCACTGAACGCTTCACGCATAGCCCTCCTTACGCTAACTTTGACATCGTTTCGATTCTGTTTGTCTGAGAGGTTTTGCCTGCGTTTAAACTTGGAGTTAAGCTCTCTTTGCTTTCGCAGTAGTTTCCTAACTTTGTTGTTGTACCACGGTGGGTTTTTCCCGTCCCTCACAGTCTTACTCGGCACGTACCTGTCTTAAACCCATTTTACGATTGCCTTGAACTGTTTCCATAAACACTCAACACTGTCAGTATCGGAACAGAAATTTTCGTTTTGACCTGTTAGGTAGTCTGAAATCTGCCTTCTGTTACTCTTGCTAAACAGATAAACCTTCCTCCCTTTTTTTATATTCCTATTAACTTCCATATTCAGGGATGCTGCAACGGCCTTATGATCACTGATTCCCTGTTCTGCACATACAGATTCGAAAAGTTCGGGTCTGTTTGTTATCAGTAGGTCCAAGATGTTATCTCCATGAGTCGGTTCTCTGTTTAATTGCTCGAAGAGAATCTTTCAGTTTCTCAAAGAGATGATAGTCACATGGAGCCAGGTCAGGACTGTAAGGCGGGTGTTTCAGAGTTGTCCATCCGAGTTTTGTGATCGCTTCCATGGTTTTTTGACTGACATGTGGCCGTGCATTGTCGTGCGACAGCAAAACATCCTACTTTTGCCCATGTGGACGAACACGACTCAGTCGAGCTTGAAGTTTCTTCAGTGTCGTCACATATGTATCAGTATTTATGGTGGTTCCACTTGTCATAATGTCCACAAGCAAGAGTCCTTCGGAATCGAGAAACACCATAGCCGTAACTTCTCCAGCAGAAGGTGTGGTTTTGAGTTTTTTTTTTCCTTGGGTGAATTTGCATGATGCCACCCCATTGATTGCCTCTTCGTCTCTAGTGAAAAATGATGGAGCCATGTTTCATCACCTGTCAATTCTTCCAAGAAATTAATCTCCACCATTTTCGCACTGTTCCAAAAGTTCGCTGCATACCGTTGTTCTTGTTTCATTGTAAGCCACTGTCAACATCCTGGGAACCCACCTGGCACAAACCTTTTTTAGCGCCAACACTTTTAGTGTTCTGCACACACTTCCTTCCCCTGTCCCACCGTAGCACGACAATTCGTTCACTGTGATGCGTCTGTCAGCAGTCACCAATTCGTTAACTCTCTGCACATTGTCTGGAGTGTGTGCAGTACGAGGCCTGCCGCTGCGAGGACAATCCTCAATATTGCCGTGCCCGCTTTCATCACGAAACCAGCTTTCCCACCGACTAACTGTACTGCGATCGGCAGAAGCATCTCCATACACCTTATTCAACCTCTTGTGGATATTTCCCACTGTCTCGTTTTCACAGCACAGGAATTCCATGACAGCACTTTGCTTCTGACGAACGTCAAGTGTAGCAACCATCTTGAAGACATGCTGTGACGGCGCCACTCACGGGAACAGGTTGAACTAAGTTTGAAAACAAGCGGGGAGGATGTATCTACACACTGTAAAACTTTCACACATGCAGAATGAACACTGTATTTTTTCAAAAATAGTGTGCATTCCCTTTGGAGTGACCCTGGTATGTGTGTTTAATGCGTAACTGTTGCTTATTTGTTAATTATTGTTCAGTGTTGTACTGAATAAAACACTGTGAGGGACACTTTGAGAATTTCTGGATGGCAGAAGTAAAGGAGCTACGCGTCTGCATTAAATTTTGTGTGGAACTCAAGAAAACCGTTGCAGAGCCACACCAAATGATGCAGGAAGCCTACAGTGATGAGTACTTAAGCCACTCTGTGTTACGAATCGTTTACACGGTTTAAAGATGACCCTTGTTCTGGACGCCCTTCACGTCTACCGACGACGGTCATGTCCGGAACAACAACGAAACTGTGCGTGCCAATCAAAGACTGACCCTCAGTGAGATTGCCGAAGTATGTAACGTTCCAGTTGGATCACGTCATGAAATCCCGACACAGCACCTTGGACTGCTCCTGTTGCCGCCAAGTTCGTCCCACGGCTCATGAGTCAGCATCTAACAACCCTACCACAACAAAGGTCAAAAATTAATTATGATTGTAGTGTTGCTCACGCTGCTAAATATCGCATTTTCGGGCAACAACAAGGTTATATTATGTGGCAGGTGTCATTAGAGCACAGTTAATAAAGTCATTTCTTGAAATAATGGATAAACTAGGCAATCTTTTCGTGTTTCCCACGCTGGTCTTGTTGTGAACTCATGGCTCAATCGTCGAAAATCTAGGTAGTGATGATTCCAAGCTCCGATGCAAAGAGGCCTAGGTGTTATTCTGCGATATTCAAAAGTATTATAGATGTGTTTTGTTTTGGCTGGTAGGAGAGCCAACACCGTGTTACTAGGAGGAGGCCGAAAGGCACGCGTTTTAGCTCACGCAGGCTGGCGTGAGGTCTGGAACAGGACAAGGAAATTAGAATTCAGAAAAAACGGACGTAGCTGGTGGAATACTTAACTTTAATCCATTAACGGTGAACGTCGGTCTGGACGGTACATGATTCACAATATCAATTGGAACTGAATATGGCGCCTTGCTAGGTCGTAGCAAATGACGTAGCTGAAGGCTATGCTAAACTATCGTCTCGGCAATTGAGAGTGTATTTTGTCAGTGAACCATCGATAGCAAAGTCGGCTGTACAACTGGGGCGAGTGCTAGGGAGTCTCTCTAGACCTGCCGTGTGGCGGCGCTCGGTCTGCAATCACTGATAGTGGCGACACGCGGGTCCGACGTATACTACCGGACCGCGGCCGATTTAAAGGCTACCACCTAGCAAGTGTGGTGTCTGGCGGTGACACCACATGTTTCATAAACCATTCTCGAAAATGAAACTTTTGCAAGTTAGAACAATGGTGATGTAAAAAAAGTAATCAGCACTCCGAATTTAAGTTACACTTCTTTTTTATTACTTTTGTTGCAATATCACGTAACTCGTTCCAAAACATCACTTCACAACCGCGCGACTGCTACGGTCGCAGGTTCGAATCCTGCCTCGGGCATGGATGTGTGTGATGTCCTTAGGTTAGTTAGGTTTAAGTAGTTCTAAGTTCTAGGGGACTGATGACCTTAGAAGTTAAGTCCCATAGTACTCAGAGCCATTTGAACCATCACTTCACAATATAAAACATACTTGAAAATATCTCCCTCACTGTTAAAGTTAACATTTCATAAACTGACTACAATTTGCGTCTTTTTAACATGACGACCAAAGCTTGACTCTCTAATAACCGCTTACCTGCCCAAAAATCAGAGTTACAATTACGTCAATGATCATAGTGACAAAAGAAAGAATACACATAAGAATAATATCATTGCAATATATACATATCGATGTATCGAACTACCTCTACATTCATGAAATCAAATCTGAATGTTGTCACAGAAATATGTTAACTATTTTACAGAAACACAGCAGAATATTGCTGGTATCGAGAGGTTGAGGAGAGGTGCCGTAATGGTTACGTAATTCAAGTACCATTACAAGGACCAGGAAGAACTTCGTCTCACAATCTGTGAAGAGCTTTCGGATCGCGCAAATGAGAACTCGTATCGCGGTAGCACACCCGCACATTCATCCCTGTTGGTGCGTGACTATTGCACGAAAAACGAAATCACTGTATACCCCATCCTCCCTTCTCTCCAGACCTGGCCACTGTGGTTCAAATGGCTCTGAGCACTGTGGGACTTAACTGCTGAGGTCATCAGTCCCCTAGAACTTAGAACTACTTAAACCTAACTGACTTAAGGAACTCACACACATCCATGCCCGAGGCAGGATTCGAACCTGCGACCGTAGCAGTCCCGCGGTTCCGGACTGAAGCGCCTAGAACCGCACGGCCAACAGGCCGGCAGGCCACTGTGGAATTCTTTTTATCTGTAAAGTAGAATCACCCGTTGCAAGGACGAAGATTTGTAAAGATAGACGAGATAAAAGAAAATTTGCAGACGGTGCTTCGAGCGATCGAGTAAGAGGCGAATAGAGACTGTTTCCGGAGGTGGAAACGGCGTTGGGAGCAGTGTACCAAGTCTCGACGAGAGTATTTCGAAGCAGACCATTCACAATAAGTAAAAGGTAAGCGTAGGAAAATTTCGTTGACAAAGTTCCGTAATTTTTTGAACGGACCTCGTATGTTCTTTGATCTTGCGTGTGCTTATTTCGAGAAGGAACATTCATCTGTGAAAAGAATACTGGAGGGTGCTGCCTGGCGAACATTCTCCACTGTCGTCGCTGACAGGACTTTGATTTATTCTGGAAATTGTTCCATTGTTGACATTTTTGGGGTGAATATACACTATAAAGATGAACCCGCCAGGTGAGCCGAGAGCGCTAATGCGCTGCTTCCTGGACTCGGGTAGGCGTGCCGGCCCCGGATCGGATCCGGCCGGCGGCTTAACGACGGAGGCCGGTGTGCTGGCCAGCCTGGATGTGGTTTTTAGGCGGTTTTCCACATCCCACTAGGTGAATACCGGGCTGGTGCCCATGTTCCACCTCAGTTACACGGCTCGCAGACATCTGAACACATTCGCACTGTTCCATGGATTACACTCGACACAGACAGTTGGGATACACTAATTCCGTCCTGGGGGGGGGGGGGGGGGGGGGGTGGTTACAGGGTGGCGGCAGGAAGGGCATCTGGCCACCCTTTAAATTAACCTAGCCAATTCCGATTTAACCATGCCGACCCTGCGTCATTGCGAGAAAAAGGCACAAGCAAAAGAAAGAAAGGAAGAAAGTACACTATAAAGATGGAACTGGTGACGTGTTCGAAACCGAGACTCGCTCGTTACAGGAATGGTAAATCTCTTGTATAAGATGTCGTGCGCTCGCGTATGGATTCATCTCAACAGAAGCGAGAACAGTAACGTCGGCCATTTCGTGCGTGCGTGTTTCTACGAGCATTGCGTTGCCTTGGGCTGAAACTTTACGTTTCGTGTAGCTTCACAGCAATAGAATGAAACTTCCGTCAAGACGATGGGTTAATTTGAGTACATCGCTCTCTGTTCAGTTCCCCTGCACGAGTAGCATTACGCCTGCCTTCGTCCACAGCAAAAGAAATGGAGACTCAGTTCTTACACACGGACTGCTCTTACTATACACAGCACATCGTTTGAAAATACTACGACACTTGCACGGACGCGTGGTGTCTGTTATTTCGGATGTGTCCGAAAGAACAGGTACCACGCGGGTTTCCACATCTGTGGTGTACATTATGTAGGTGGCAGAGAGAAGAAACGAAAGGAAAGGAACCATTGATATCAGCTGCCATCGGGACTTCGTGCAGAATCAGCGGCGACGAGCGAAACTACGTACCAGACCAAGGGCCTAGTTAGCAGCAGATTCCGGATTCGAGTCCCGGTCAGACACACATTTTTCGATGGTTTATTCCGCACAAAGTCGCGATGCAGCTAGTATCATTAGTTGCTTTCCTTTCCTTTCTCCCCCCGTTCGCCTGCGACTTACATAGTAGCACAACACTGTTCTACACGTACCCGTGTTGTAAAATAAGAAATCGTTATCACTGTTACCCTTCTGCTAACTTTCATTCTCAGTAGATCTGTCGCACTTTGTGTAAATTGTACTCATACGAACCTTTAATTGAAGGGTGACACCCTGACTGAAAGCTTTTTCCTTGTGTTTTCATTTGTTTACTGCTAACACCAACAAACGCGCGAGTTACTTGGAAAGCGTGCTAGAACACGAGAGTTAATTTTGTATTACATTTTTAATAACGTCATGTTTACTTGAAACTGTGACACGTTTTTAAACAGGACTGGAAGTGGCTACTCTAACAAAACACGTCGGCTGATACAATGAAGAGCCAAAGAAACTTGTACACCTGCTTAATATCGCGTAGGGCCCCCGCGAGCACGCAGAAGTACCGCAACACGACGTGGCATGGACTCGACTAATGTCTGAAGTAGTGCTGGAGGGAATTGACACCAAGAATCCTGCAGGGCTGTCCATAAATCCGTAAGAGTACGAGGGGGTGGAAATCTCTTCTGAACACCACGTTGCAACGCATCCCAGATATGCTCAATAATGTTCATGTCCGGGAAGTTTGGTAGCTAGCAGAAATAAGCCCAGTAAAGCGTTGCTGAAGTCACTCTGTAGCAATTCTGGACGTGTGTAGTGTCGCATTGTCGTGCTGGAATTGTCCAAATCCGTCGGAATGCACAAGGAAACGAATGGACACAGGTGATCAGACAGGATGCCAACGTACGTAACCCTCCAATTGCACACATCCCACGCTATTACATAGCCTCCACCAGTTTCAACAGTTCCCTGCTGACATGCAGGGTCCATGGATTCATGGGATGCCTCCATACCCGTACACAACCATTCGCTCGATGCAATTTGGAACGATACTTGTCAGACTAGGCAACGTGTTTCCTGTCATCAACAGTCTAATGTCGGTGTTGACAGGCCCAGGTGAGGCTTAAACTTTGTGTCGTACAGTCATCAAGGGTACACGAGTTGGCGTTCGGCTCCGAATGCTCATAAAAATGATGTTTCGTTGAATGGTTCGCACGCTGACACTTGTTGATGGCCCAGCACTGCAATCTACAGCAGTTTGGGGAAGCGCTGCAATTCTGTCATGTTGAACGATTCTCTTCAGTCGTCGTTGGCGGCGCTCTTGCAGAATCTTTTTCCAGCCTCAGGGATGTCGGAGATTTGATGTTTCATAGGATTACTGGTATTCACAGTAGACTCGTGAAAGGGTCGTACGGGGAAATCTCCACTTCATCGCTACCTCGGAGATGCTGTGTCCTATCGCTCGTGCGCCGACTTTAATACCACGTTCAAACTACACCAGTTTCGTTGGCGCTTCACTGCATTTGAAAAGGACATGTTGCTGTTCATATCTTCGTAACAAAAAGTTATTTTGAGTGTTGTAGATAAACGCGACACCCTCTATGTAATGCTACAGAACTGTAACTTGACTCACCCTGTGGTCATGTTTCCAGAACCTACGAGTTGATTGACCTCACCATCCTCTTTAATGAGTATCTTGTTGACAGCCAAACACTGTAAGTTACTGGATGCAGCGTGCGAAGTAAAATGCACGGATGAAGTCTCTGAATCTTTTGATATAGCAATATTGTTGAATTTCACTGCTTCAGCAACAGTGATTGGACAGAATAATGGGAACACCAGAAAAGGTAACATATTACAATGGCTCATACGGTGTAGGAAAACAATTGGCGTTCAAAACAGCTTCCAGTGGTTCAAAATGGTTCAAATGGCTCTGAGCGTAGAACTATTTAAACCTAACTAACCTAAGGACATCACACACATCCATATCCGAGGCAGGATTCGAACCTGCGACGTTAGAGGTCGCGCGGTTCCAGACTGAAGCGCCTAGAACCGTTCGGCCACCGCGGCTGGCTTCCAGTCGTCTCGGAATGAATAAATACAGGCATGGTTTTCCTGACCTATCTTATACCACTCTTTCTGCAAAACAGTGGCAACTTCTGGTAAAGGTGATTGAGGTGGATAGCGATCACGCACTGTTGTCTCCAGTGTTGACCACAAAAGCCCAGTAATATTGAGATCTGGTGAATGTGGTCTTGGAAGAGAACCACAAGAACTGTACCATGGAATGGACCTGATCAACCAAAATAGTCACATAATCCATGGCAGTAAGATGACCTTGCAGAGTAACCGTGAGGACACCACAAAAAAGCAAGTACATTTCCATAATTTACAATGACTTTTTAATAGCAACTTCATAAAGGGGGTGCACGAATATAGACACTACTGGCCATTAAAATTGCTACAGCAAGATGAAATGCAGATGATAAACGGGTATTCATTGGACAAATATATTATACTAGAACTGGCAGGTGATTACATTTTCGCGCAATTTGGGTGCATAGATCCTGAGAAATCAGTACCCACAACAACCACCTCTGGCCGTAATAACGGCCTTCATACGCCTGGGCATTGAGACAAACAGACCTTGGATGGCGTGTACAGGTACAGCTGCTCATGCAGCTTCAACACGATACCGCAGTTCATCAAGAGTACTGACTGGCGTATTGTGACGAGCCAGTTGCTCGGCCACCATTGACCACACGTTCTCAAATGGTGAGAGATCTGGAGAATGTGCTGGGCAGGGCAGCAGTCGAACATTTTCTGTATCCAGAAAGGCCCGTACAGGACCTGCAACATGTGGTCGTGCATTATCCTGCTGAAATGTAGGGTTTCGCAGGGATCGAATGAAGGGTAGGGCCACGGGTCGTAACACATCTGAATCCACTGTTCAAAGTGCCGTCAATGCGAACAAGAGGTGACCAAGACGTGTAACCATTGGCACCCCATACCATCACGCCAGGTGATACGCCGGTATGGAGATGACGAATACACGTTTCCAATGTGCGTTCACCGCGATGTCGCCGAACTCGGATGCGACCATCATGATGCTTTAAACAGAACCTGGATTCATCCGAAAAAATGACGTTTTGCCATTCGCGCACTCAGGTTCGTTGTTGAGTACACCATCGCAGGCGCTCCTGTCTGTGATGCAGCGTCAAAGGTAACCGCAGTCATTGTCTCCGAGCTGATAGTCCATGCCGCTGCAACCGTCGTCGAACTGTTCGTGCAGATGGTTGTTGTCTTGCAAACGACCCCATCTGTTTACTCAGGGATCGAGACGTGGCTGCACAACCCCTTACAGCCGTGCGAATAAGATGCCTGTCATCTCGACTACTAGTGATACGAGGCTGTTGGGATCCAGCACGGCGTTCCGTATTACCCTCCTGAACCCACCGATTCCATATTCTGCTAACAGTCATTGGATCTCGACCAACGCGAGCAGCAATGTCGCGATAGGATAAACCGCAATCGCGATAGGCTACAATCCGACCTTTATCAAAGTCGGAAACGTGATGGTACGCATTTCTGCTCCTTACACGAGGCATTACAATAACGTTTAACGAAGCAACGCCGGTCAACTGCTGTTTGTGTATGAGAATTCGGTTGGAAACTATCCTCATGTCAGCACGTTGTAGGTGTCGCTACCGGCGCCAACCTTGTGTGAATGTTCTGAAAAGCTAATCATTTGCATATCACAGCATCTTCTTCCTGTTGGTTAAATTTCGCGTGTGTAGCACGTCTTCTTCTTGGTGTAGCAATTTTAATAGCCAGTAGTGTTGACATTATGATGCCTAACAAGGTATAGGTAAACATTAGGCCTTGAAAATAGCTTCCAGCCGTGGATGGCTACACACCCTGTACGGTTTTCGAGGGAATCCTTGTACCATTATTCCTGCATTATAGTAGCACGTTCGATTAACGACGATGGAGGTGGATCGCGACCACGCCTGCTTCTCTCCAAAGTATGTCACAAAGGCTCAATAATATTGAGATCAGGTAAAAAAAAAGTGCCAAACGATGCAAACTGTGTGAAAATCTTGGCCGTGTATGTAGTGGGACGAAATTAAGCGTCACCCATCCACCAAAGTCAGCCCAGTTTGCAGGTGACTATAAGTTTAATTTAGTTTTGTTTATGTGTTTTCTTATTATTTGTAATAAGATGTGAATTATCTAAAAGTTTTGTATTTTTTTTACGTGTTTCATGTACGGAGAGATCGGCGCAACGAACGGGGACAGCATCTTCGTTGCCGCGACCAGAGAGGAAATTGCTGGCCGCTATACGTCGCGGGTCGACAGCCAAGGAGCAACAGAAGATCCTGGAACCGAGTTGTTGCGTCGTGTTTCTAAAAAAATTAAAAATGAATTTTTATACTCTTTTTGTACAACAATGACGTCATAATGAGCTTAATCTTATTGAAATGTTAGTCACTGTCTGTCAACGCTCAAGTTCACATCTGTATGTGTAGGAAGTTAATAAAATAGTGTATGCTACTAAAGTTTAAACACGTGTCTTGAAGATTTATTTATGAAGAGTTATGTGAACGGATTAATAATATATTTGACAAGATTATTGATTCAGACAGCGTTGGCCGAAACTTTGAATCTAAAAAGTTTATTTAATGTGTGATTCTGATATCGATTAGATCCAGATAACGTGTGTCGATATAATTTTCTGAGGAGAAACAAACGAACTTTAAATTCGAAAAAAGTTACGAAAACCAATTGGCCCAAGTGATGTAATTCTCTGCACACGACTCAACTGATGTTTTACAGTTTCGTTCAAGAACCATTCTATGACAATTTAAAAAGAATATGAATCATTTTTGAAGTGGGTTGTAACTGACGTAGGTGACGAAGTCTGCACATGGTCATACTTATATCAAACGAAAACCTAATACGTCGTTACACCGCACCGTGGCGACCTTAGAAACAGGACTTGTGTGCAACTAAGGCACACAGGTACGAAACAAAGCATCAAGAGTCCTTCGGAAGTCAACGCGAGTTTTCGTGGAGCCTTCACCAGCCAGCGGCGACTTCGCGGGTGTGGGCATCTGACGGAGTGCAGCCAAGCAGTACGGTCACGCAGTTGTTCCACGTGAAGGCGCGTCTGTTGGGCAGCAGCTGAACGCTGCAAACCCCGACAACCTTTTTTCTCCCTAAACTAATAGGCCCAGTACGTCAGCTGCGGGGCGTTCCTCCGGCTGATATTAGAGGTGTTGCTGAGGGCTTCGCCTGTCTACGGCGGTGCCGGGCGTGGTTGCAGCCAGCGACGTTTTCGGTGTTCGACTCAGCGTCCTGCCGGTTGCGGAAGCGGGGTCGCAGCATCTCAGCGGCTGCATCGACGGCTGTTACATCTGCAGCCCATAGCAGCACACTGATCATCGAGAACTACAAATTACAATATTAGTGTCCGGTGAGTTTGTTTCAAGTTGGAAGTGGAGTGTTGTACATAGGAAGTGTGCTTTTACAGGATTGTTGATTACAAGTTTGCGTGTGTAAATAGTTAATATCTTACAATAATGTCGGGAAGTGAAATGTCAGACGAAGAGCAATCTATGTCCGATAGGAGCGTGAGATCCCTTTTTAGGGCGATCGCTAAATTGAAACAATCTAACGAAGAATCTACTGCTAGATTAAAAGAGGAATTAAAACAGTCTAACGAAGAATCTATGGCTAGATTAAAACAGTCTAACGAAGAATCTATGGCTAGATTAAAACAGTCTAACGAAGAATCTACTGCTAGATTGAAACAGGAACTAAAACAGGAATTAAAACAGTCTAACGAGGAATCTACTGCTAGACTTAAAGGGGAGCTAACAAAATCAACAGACAGGTTGCAGGAATATCTTAATGAAACCAGTCGAGAATTAAGTGATAAAATACAGTCTTCTAAAGTTGAAATGCAGGAAAAATTAGTAGGACTTAGTAATAAGATTGCTGATAATTGTAAAAGGTTAGAAGAACATATCCAGGAATCGCGCGAGGAAAAAGCTCGCATGCGACACGATATTACTGACTTATCCGAGAGACTAGATAGTGTCAATATCTTAGTTGTAAATGAAATACAGAAAAATAACGATATGTTACGAGATGAATTTTCTATGCAAACGGAAACGGTTCGTAGAGAATTATTGGAATCTATTAAAGAGGTCTCTACCAAACCTGTAGAGATTTCTTCAATAGATAATGTAGAATTAGAGACATTAACTCATCAAGTAGAAAAGGACCATACCGAAATCGAAAACATGAAATTTTTAATTACTGAAATATGCAGTAATCTTGAGACTGCCAAAGATAATAATATTGACGAAGGTACAGAGCGTTCACATCGTGAACACAGTGAAGAATCGATATTAGCTAGTCGCGTATCCAATACAGAAATGCGGATACAGGAAATTACTAAACGGTTATCGGAATTAGATAATAACGAGAACATTTCAGGTAGCAGAGGTAATAACATAATCAGAGACAACAGTCGCATCGAATTTGCTAGCACGGACGACAACAATATGAATAAGGCAATCACGGCAAGCCAATCCGATGCAACTCCGTCTCTGCAAGCTAAACAAAATCCGACTGTTTCTCTCGCAGAATGTCTGGATGCCATAACAACAAATTCAAATGTAGCAAGTCGATTTCCTGTATTCAAACCAGGAGGCGAACTGCACCCTATAATCTTTATAAAAGCTTTTGAAACATCATTATCTCCTAAATGGAGTAATGAAAAACGCATTCAATTTGTAATAGGACATTTAGAAGCAGAAGCTGCGGAGTGGGCAGTACTGCATAGAACTGAATTCAGGGATTGGGATGATTTTGTTAAGCAGTTTAAACAAAATTATTGGTCAAGACGAAAACAACAACACTTAACTTTAGAGTTGTTAGCCCCTCCTCCATATTCTAAACGGTGGAGAGGTTATAGGAATTATTTTGAATGGAATTTAAACCGTGCTAAATTAATTGAAAGTCATCTAATGCAAGTCCTAATTAGTGGATTACCGTATTACATAAAGGAAAGAAAAATGTTATTCTACGAATTATACAAAACCTTAATAATGGGGACGAAACAGTTAACACCCGGGGTGTGTGGTTATATTTTAACGACTTGTTGTATTGGAAAGCACAGAGGGAACACCAGAGATGGAAAATCTGCATTCCGAAAACTGTTGTGGACGAGTTAATTACTTATATTCATGAAGGTTACGGGCATTTTGGAATTCATAAATGTATTAAACATCCAATGTAGTATTATTATCTCAAAAATATGTCACGTATTGTGAGAAGTATTATTAGGGCTTGTGAAACCTGTCAAAAGGTTAAAGTTAATAACAAATCCAAGCGTTATAAATTATATGCTGTAATTCCTCGAGGTTTGTGGGATCTACTATCATTAGATTTTTTCGGCCCTCTGCCTCGGAGTTCAGGAGGATTAACATATGTGTTTGTTGTAATGGAATGTTGGTCCAAACATGTGAAACTATATACTTTGAAACGAGCGAATACAGCAAGCGTTATACGCTGCCTCACCCGAAATTACTTTGTTAACTGGGGCATTCCTAAACGACTTATGTCTGACAACGGTAGTGCCTTTATTAGTCAAAGATTTCAAGATATGATAAGACAATATGGAATCAAACATATCTTAATTTCGAAATATCACCCTCAAAGTAATTTAGTAGAAAGAGTCATGAAAGAATTAGGACGATTATGTAGAACTTATTGTGCACATAAACATACTCGGTGGGCCAAACTAATGCCTGAATTCGAAAAGATATTAAATGAGTTGCCTCACCTAACGACGGGATTATCACCTATAGAAATTTTAGGCAAACGAATTATAGGTGAGCCTTTACTAGCTGCTTTACCTTGGCCACCAGTAAATGAGATACAACAAGATATTCCAGACGAAAAAGTTTGCGAACAGATTGTAAAAAATGCCGAACGGAGAATTAAAAGTTATAATCAACAGGCTGTAGAACCCTCATTTCAGGTAGGAGATCTTGTGTTAGTACGATCTCATCCTAAAAGCTCTAAGATCGATAAGGAATGTAGAAAATTCTTCTTTATCTTTGAAGGTCCATATGTTGTACATAAGATTGTACATCCCAAAGCATTACTTCTTATGGAACCTTCATCAGGTGTAATTAAAGGATTATATAGTGTTGATCAAATGAAACCCTTCATTTCTAAATAAGTTAATATTTAGTATATGTTACATACGGAAGAGCGTTCATAGTTTATTCATGTGGAGTTTTCGTGATAGTTACGTATTATTTTAAAGAATAGAACAGAAAGCTTAAACATGTGTTCTACAATAATCTACTGGTACTTCAAAAAGAGAAAGATAACCAAAAGGGGGATTTATATGGAGGAAACTTTGCTCTTAGGTCTAAAGGAATTTTGCGTATTTTAAATTTACTCGGATAGTAGGAGCCAAAGGGGATGGTTAATAGTTTTAGGGACCATGGGCGTCCAGAGCTATATGGCTCACGAGAACATAGCAGAGTGCCTTTAATAGAGGTTTGCAATAGTGTTAATATAGAACACACCAAACGGGGCTCTCTCGCTTGTTTCTCCTAAATAAATGGCCATTACCCAACAAGGTGTCCGAAGGTAAAGAAAGCCGTGCCGAGATTCTAAAGAGAGTTTTGCTGGATTTCTTCTTGACCTCAGGCATAAATAAGGCATTAGGGAAGAGAATGACGTAAAGTAAATAGTACTATTAGTTATTGTGAGAAACTTATTAGTAATATACATTCTTGAAAAGAATAACTCTAGTAAATAAATGAAACTGAAACTAATCTATCACAATTTGAACGCTCTGTCCTAATGTACAACGTTAAAGAACGTACTAAATTAGTATTTATTAGCAACTATTAACTGAAGAGGAGCAATCTCCCTATATTCGGTTACGAATTACCATAAGAGCACAATTAAGAGTAAATGACAAATAGTCACAACGATATCGTATTAAAAGGATTAAATCTATCTAATAGCAAGGACTCTAGGTTACGTAAAATGTGAGGAAAATGTATTAACAGTTAAATATTATATATTGAACAGTTTAATTCCGGTTAAAACCTGACAAACTGAGCTTGTGGGTGGGGTATGTAGTGGGACGAAATTAAGCGTCACCCATCCACCAAAGTCAGCCCAGTTTGCAGGTGACTATAAGTTTAATTTAGTTTTGTTTATGTGTTTTCTTATTATTTGTAATAAGATGTGAATTATCTAAAAGTTTTGTATTTTTTTTATGTGTTTCATGTACGGAGAGATCGGCGCAACGAACGGGGACAGCATCTTCGTTGCCGCGACCAGAGAGGAAATTGCTGGCCGCTATACGTCGCGGGTCGACAGCCAAGGAGCAACAGAAGATCCTGGAACCGAGTTGTTGCGTCGTGTTTCTAAAAAAATTAAAAATGAATTTTTATACTCTTTTTGTACAACAATGACGTCATAATGAGCTTAATCTTATTGAAATGTTAGTCACTGTCTGTCAACGCTCAAGTTCACATCTGTATGTGTAGGAAGTTAATAAAATAGTGTATGCTACTAAAGTTTAAACACGTGTCTTGAAGATTTATTTATGAAGAGTTATGTGAACGGATTAATAATATATTTGACAAGATTATTGATTCAGACAGCGTTGGCCGAAACTTTGAATCTAAAAAGTTTATTTAATGTGTGATTCTGATATCGATTAGATCCAGATAACGTGTGTCGATATAATTTTCTGAGGAGAAACAAACGAACTTTAAATTCGAAAAAAGTTACGAAAACCAATTGGCTCAAGTGATGTAATTCTCTGCACACGACTCAACTGATGTTTTACAGTTTCGTTCAAGAACCATTCTATGACAATTTAAAAAGAATATGAATCATTTTTGAAGTGGGTTGTAACTGACGTAGGTGACGAAGTCTGCACATGGTCATACTTATATCAAACGAAAACCTAATACGTCGTTACACCGCATGGAGGCCGAGCGGTTCTAGGCGATACAGTCTGGAAGCGAGCGACCCCCACGGTCGCAGGTTAGAATCCTGCCTCGGGCATGGATGTGTGTGATATCATTAGGTTAGTTAGGTTTAAGTATTTCTAAGTTCTAGGGGACTGATGACCACATAATTTAAGTCCCATAGCGCTCAGAGCCATTTGACCCATTTGTGTGAAAATGGGATCACCACAGGGGAATAAACACTGCACTATGACATGCACATGAAGAGCCAAACTTGTCCATAATCCTTGGCAGTAATGCGACTATGGGCTTTATGGATTACCGTATGATGGTTGTCCGAATCATCACCAAATCCCCATCATATTTCACTCTTGGGACGTAAAGTTGTGCAGTGTGAAACAAGACTCATCTGACCAAATGACTTTCATCCATTGCTCCATAGTCTAAGACTAGTACTATGTTTTACTATTAGGGACATTTGCATTACTAATGAGTGGTTTTGGAATTCCAGCTCGCCCTCCAGTTCCATACTTCTGGAGCTTCCTTCGTGTTATGGTACTGACAGGGTTCACGTGTGCAAAATTCACACCTGGAGGGTCTTTTGCAGCTGTCGTCCTAATATTTTTCGTCGCAGGTCTCTGCAATGACCGTCCGCCACCATCATTCAGCACATTCTTTTGTCCGCGTTGAGACTTGGCAGGCGATGTTTTTCCGCTCTTCCTGTGTGTAGTATACATCTTCTGTGCTTCTTGAAGCACAAGACACGTCGGGTGCCTGGACCGGAAGCACCCAGCAAACTAGCACCAGCAAGCAATAACTTGCCCGCGTTCGAACGCACTGAGGTCTGCGCTCCGACATAACACAATCACCACTGCACTGAACACTGGTCTGACCGTGACAGACACGTGGAACGTACTGAGGACATTGCACAGGTGCCGTTCGTGGTCAAATACAAAACCTGTAGGCTTGGTTAGCATCTACATTTATGTTGAAGTACGCATCTCTCGCTGTGTTTCCATACTGTTCTCGTGCCCATGTATGTACGTTTCATTGTTTAAGACAGGAGTAGGGACGAAAACTTGTGTATAAGTAGGCATGAAATCTTCCGTGCTGATGCTGGTAGGGGAAATGCAGTTATTCAAATACACTGAAGACCCAAAGAAACTTGGACACCTGCCTAATATCGTGTAGGACGCCCCCGAGAACGCTGAAGTGTCGCGACACGACGTCGCATGGACTAATGTCAGTAGTAGTGCAGGAGAGAGCTAGCACCATGAATCCTACAGGGCTGTCCATAAATCCGTAAGAGTACGAGGGGTGTAGATCTCTTCCGAACAGCACGTTGCAGGGAATTCCTCGTATGTTCAATAATGTTGATGTCTGGGGAGTATGGTGATCAGCGCAAGCGATTAAACTCAGAAGAGTGTTCCTGGAGCCACTCTGTAGCGATTCTGGACTTGTGGGGTGTCGTATTGTCCTACTGGCATTGCACAAGTCCGTCGCAATGCGCAATGGATATGAATGGAAGCAAGTGATCAGACAGGATGCTTACGTACGTGTCAAAGTTGTATCTAGACGTGTCAGGGCTCGCATATCACTCCAACTGCACACGGCCCACACCATCACAGAGCCTCCACCAGCTTGAAAAGTCCTCTGCTGACATGTAGAGTCCATGGATTCATGATGTTGTCTCCATACCTGAACACGTTCATCCGCTCGACGCAATTTGAAACGAGACTTGTCCGACCAGGCAACATGTTTCCAGTCATCAGCAGTCCAATGTCGGTGTTAGCGGGCCCTGGCGAGGCGTACAGCTTTGTGTCGAGCAGTCATAAAGGGTACACGAGTAGAACTTCCACTCCCAATGCCCATATCGATGGTTTCGTTGAATGGTTTGAATGCTGTCACTTGTTGATGGCCCAGCACTGAAATCTGCAGCAATTTGCGGAAGAGTTGTAGTTCTGTCACGTTGATCGATTCTCTTCAGTCGTCGTTGATCCTGTTTTTACAGTATCTTTTTCCGGCCGCAGCGATTTCGGAGATTTGATGTTTTACCGGATTCCTAATATTCATGGTAAACTCGTGAAATTGTCGTATGGGAAAATCCCTAGTTCATCGCTACCTCAGAGATGCTGTGCGCCATGTGTAAGTAGGCTGTTTAGGTTTTCTTAGTGGTAACGCCACGTAGCGCTCTGTGTGAGAATCACTGGCTGTGCTGTGTGCAGTCTGTGGCTAGTTTGCATTGTTGTCTGCCATTGTAGTGTTGGGCAGCTGGGCTGTTAACAGCGCGTAGCGTTGCGCAGTTGGAGGTGAGCCGCCAGCAGTGGTGGATGTGGGGAGAGAGATGCCGGAGTTTTGTAATTTGTCATGAATTGCTATATACGTATATTATGACTATTAAGGTAAATACATTGTTTGTTCTCTATTAAAATCTTTCATTTGCTAACTATCCCTATCAGTAGGTAGTGCCTTCAGTAGTTTGAATCTTTTATTTAGCTGGCAGTAGTGGCGCTCGCTGTATGGCAGTAGTTCGAGTAACGAAGATTTTTGGTGAGGTAAGTGATTTGTGAAACGTGTAGTTTAATGTTAGTCAGGGCCATTCTTTTGTAGGGATTTTCTGAAAGTCAGATTGCGTTGCGCTAAAAATATTGTGTGTCAGGCTAAGCACAGTCCTTGTACAATTTTTCAAAGGGGACGTTTCACATGGCTCATGCGCGGACAATAGCAACAGAACAACACACTTAAATTTTGACAACCTGCCACTGTGGCGGTAGTAACCGATTTAACAACTCCGCCAGGCATTTGTTGTCTTATATAGCAGTCGCCGACCGCAGAGCCGTATTCTGCCTGTTTACATATCTCTGTATTTGAATACGCAAGTGCCTACAGAAGTTTCTTTGCGCTTCCGTGTAATTCCACATAACAGTGAACGCTGGTCAAGATTAGATTAGATTCAGTTTTCGTTTTATAGGCCAAAAAATGAGATGATTCTCGTGTCTGAGGAACAAGTCAGAAAAGTATAACACAAAAAACATAAAACAGTTGAATAAAAAAAATTCCTTCGCGGCAAATGATAACAGCCAAACAGCTGCAGAATAAAGATTTATTGAAATCCTTGACCACGGTTTCGTTATTTCTAAGTATACCTCCATCAGAAGCAAAACTACATTAAAATCACATGCTGCAGTGGAGATGCATAAAACAATCGTGCTATAGGCGTCGTCAGTAGTTTACCGTGAAAATTTGTCAGGAGATTTTCAAAATATGTGAATACATTACAGTAAACTGGAACTAATAATATTTACAGAATAAAGGCACTGTCAGAATGATACACAGTTATGCACTTTTAATAAATTTGTCGTACACTAAATAGCTAATCTTGATTGTTGTGACCAAGTGCTGTCAGAATTGATATCTGACAGACATTTTTAGTTAAGCTGGTCTAAAAGTCCCTGTTAAGATTTTCATATATAGAATACTGCAGAAGCAGTTACCTATCAAGAAGTCTTTAAACTCTGTTTAAGCTGTGCTTTATTTGAAACCAAATTTTAATGGTTGCTGGTAATTTAATGGAAACTTGTGTTCCTGGATATTGGACCTCTTCTTGGTCCAAAGTAAGTGACTTTACGCCTTTAAGTGAATGTTATTCCTAGCACTAACTATTTTATATTCCGGGCTGTTGGAAGGCATGATATTAGGAAGAACTCCACACACAGCTGGTATAATTGCCGTTTATTAAAACGACGGGTTTCCCGGCTTTAAGCCACATCATCAGACGAACCTACTTGTCAAAAAGCAAAGTACAGTCTCACCACTTCTTACGGATATTAAAATTTGTAAAGGAATGTCTAGAATATACTCACAATGTTAAAAGACAAGAGGTATACCCATCGCTTCTAGTCGAAAGTTGCTATTCGGAGAGTATCGTCAATATAAGGCGAACGAAAGTGAAGAAATGCCCCATTCTTTAAATTTTTCCTGCATCCAAAACAAAGAGAAATGAAACCAAGATAAATTTTTTAAGAAAGAGGCCGGATTGGCGATAATAAATTGTTACTGCTAACATGATTAGTCGCGGCACACGCAAATTACAATTTGGAAAGAATCAGGTGGGTGTGTCTTGCTGGTGTGCCAGTAGGGCAACTCGGTACAGGGCAAGCTAAAAGCGTCCCGCACGAACGACAAAGAGAGACTAGCTGGCTGGCGGAACGGATGCTACAAAATAAATAAATAAATAAAAATAAAAAATAAAAAACTAAAAAAATAAAAGTGGCTCAAATGGCTCTGAGCACTATGGGACTTAACATCTGAGGTCATCAGTCCCCTAGAACTTAGAACTCCTTAAACCTAACTAACCTAAGGACATCACACACATCCAAGCCCGAGGCAGGGTTCGAACCTGCGACCGTAGCAGCACGGCGGTCCCGAACTCAAGCACCTAGAACCGATCGGCCGCAACGGCCAGCACGGATGCTATCCGTGTGGACAGCGTGACGTTATATACTTGTGACCGGGAATGCTGGGTCGCTACCTTTACAAGCGATTTGGAATTGAAGCACCATAGCATTCTGGCAAATTTTGATTGTTTGCATGATTAGGTGCTGGTAGGTAAATTCTGCACTGTTCTCCTGTTTTGATAAACAACAATTTTACAATCTGTGAGCGGAGTTCTTCCCGGCGTCATATTATTGCTAATATTGATACAATGTATTGAGCTATTGGTTGGTAATAAGGACATGTTACTTGTAACAAATTTCCTTGAAGGATAAATATACTGAGAAGCAATGGTTAGTATACAGAGCTCCTTAAGCAGCTTTCCACGTGATGTTGAATTTGCACCACAAATGATCCTTATTACACGCTTTAGCACCATAAAAATTTTGGCTCGGTTAAAAACTGTTGTTCCGATAATATATGAATCGAGATGCAGCTTTGCCCCGAGTTCGTAGCTCACTTCTTGCTGCGCCTGGGAGTCGATGGGGGACCCCCCGCTGTGAAGGCCTCGCGCCCTCATTCTCCACGCAAACAAAGCGGGACATAATAGGACGACGGTGCGTCACGCATTCACGGGTCACGCACGCGCGTTGCCGACGGGCCGAGCCAACGCACTGCGTTCGAGCCGTCTGGACTCTAGACGGAGCAACAGCTGAATCTTTCTCACCAGAGAAATATCACCAGACAGCTGTAGATTTTGTAAGTTGTTATTTTGTTTACACGACCAGTTTCGGCAACCATACAGCAGTTTCGTGATTTTTCTTAGGTAAACGTATGACCGTCCGCTGCCCCGTATCCACGACGGATCAGCAGAGAGATCTGAACCCACGTCTACCTCCATTACACTTAGAACGCTACACAACTTCCAGAAGACGAGAATTTTGCGAGGATTTTTTCCAGACTCATGGATACAATTTTTTTTATCAATTGACTCGGGAGAGGAAAACAGTCTTAGTTGCGATGTTGAAATTACTGTTTATTTAGTCATCAGTGACTCGTATTTCGCACAATTCAATTCAAAGCATCTTCAGATTGACCTACATCATAGGATCTAATTAGGAAGGCTTCACCCTACCTTGACTATACGAAATTAGGTAACTCTAAAACTGATCTTACCGATAAATGTTGATAAGCAAGTTCTGGATATCGACAATGAAACAGGGCTAGAAATGAGCGCATGTATGTAAGTATGTGTGTACGCACGCACATTTGTATGTCTAAAACAATACGCTTCTGTACCTATATTACAATAAGCAGTTAAATAGTTTTATCCTTCTTTGTGTGTCCTTCCATATGCCATTGTAATTGCAATTTGTACACTACTGGCCATTAAAATTGCTACACCAGGAAGATGACGTGCTACAGACGCGAAATTTAACCGACAGGGGGAAGATGCTGTGATATGCAAATGATTAGCTTTTCAGAGCATTCACACAAGGTTGGCGCAGGTGGCGACACCTGCAACGTGCTGGCATGAGGAAAGTTTCCAATCGATTTCTCGTACACAAACAGCAGTTGGCCGGCGTTGCCTGGTGAAACGTCGTTGTGATGCTACGTGTAAGGAAGAGAAATGCGTACCATCACGTTTCCGACTTTGATAAAGGTCGGATTGTAACCTATCGCGATTGCGGTTTATCGTATGGAGAGAATCTGCTCGCGTTGGTCGAGATCGAATGGCTGTTAGCAGAATATGGAATCGATGGGTTCAGGAGGGTAATACGGAACGCCGTGCTGGATCCCAACGGCCTCATATCACTAGCAGTCGAGATGACGGGAATCTTATCCGCATGGCTGTACCGGATCGTGCAGCCACGTCTCGATCCCTGAGTCAACAGATGTGGACGTTTGCAAGACAACAACCATCTGCACGAACAGTTCGACGACGTTTGCAGCAGCACGGACTATCATTTCGGAGACCATGGCTGCGGATACCCTTGACGCTGAATCACAGACAGGAGCGCCTGCGATGGTGTACTCAACGACGAACCTGGGTGGAGAATGGCAAAACGCCATTTTCTCGGATGAATCCAGGTTCTGTTTACAGCATCACGATGGTCGCATCCGTGTTTGGCGACATCGCGGTGCACGCACATTGGAAGCGTGTATTCCTCATCGCCATACTGGCGCATCACGCGGCATGATGGTATGGGGTGCCATTGGTTACTCGTCTCAGTCACCTCTTGTTCGCATTGACGGCACTTTGAACAGTGGACGTTACATTCCAGATGTGTTACCACCCGTGGCTCTGCCCTTCATTCGATCCCTGCGAGACCCTACATTTCAGCACGTTAATGCACGACCACATGTTGCAGGTCCTGTATGGGCCTTTCTGGATACAGAAAATGTTCGACTGCTGCCCTGGCCAGCACATTCTCCAGATCTCTCACCAACTGAAAACGTCTGGTCGATGGTGGCCGAGCAACTGGCTCGTCACAATACGCCACTCTCTACTCTTGATGAACTGTGGTGTCGTGTTGAAGCTGCATGGGCAGCTGTACCTGCATAAGCCATCCAGGATCTGTTTGACTGAATGCCCAGGCGTATCAAGGCCGTTATTACGGCCAGAGGTGGTTGTTGTGGGTACTGATTTCTCAGGATCTATGCACCCAAATTGCGTGAAAATGTAATCACATGTCTGTTCAAGTATAATATATTTGTCCAATGAATACCCGTTTATCATCTGCATTTCTTCTTGGTGTAGCAATTTTAATGGCCAGTAGTGTAGTTTTATTCGTGCGATAGTTTCTTCTTTGTGTGCCCTTCCATATACCACTCTAGTAGCAATTTGTATTTATTCTTTCTCCTGTTTCGATAAAAAAGCATCTATGAGATAAAAATCTATAGATTACGACACGTAATTTCATTTCTATACAACGCGAACATTAGTAAAAAAAATGTTCAAATGTGTGTGAAACCTGTCCCTAAGCTTACACACTACTTAACCTAAATTGTCCTAAGAAGAAAGAGACATAACCATGCCCGAGGGAGGACTCGAACCTCACCGGGACCTGACTGCAGCGCCCTAAACCGCTCGGCTAATCCCGCGCGGCGAACGTTAGTAAAACCAACTGCAGGGATGGATTCGTGACTGAAAAATGGAGAAAAAGAGGACCTACGAACATGTGTCCTGAAATGCGTCCTTGCCACGGTAGAAGTCACTGACGAATGACAATTCCTCTGACTACAATTCTTGTGTAATGTAGGCTGTGCGACTTACGCAGCTTACTGGTAGCAGCCCAATAGTCCGATATTCACGTCGGGGACAAGCCAATATGGTGTTTGTGTACGGCCAAGCAGTTGTAAATGGTTGAGAGGCAGCACAGCTATACCAAAACAAGTACCCTGACACATAGCAACCACATCACAGTACATTTCAAGCCCTTTATGGGCGTCTGTGTGATCATGGGTCCTTTCAGACAGACGAACGTGCAAGGTAGTAGCGGACTGTGCGTACACCAGATCTGGAGGACTGATTTCTACAGGATATTGTCACGAACCCTGGTGCAAGCTCCAGCTAGTGGCCCGCCAGCATGGTGTGAGCCAAAGTACGATTATGTGTACACTGCATGACAACAGCTGCTACTTTGAACATCTGTCGTGACGTGGATGCGTTGCGTCACGGGATATACGTTGGAATTGCTGGGGTCAATGTATGGTATGTTAATAAGTAATGAACCCTGCAGTGATTCCCAGAGAACAGATGCAGTCATAGAGCAGCGGTTCCGGCTTGTCACGAACGCGGCAGGGAGTGTACCAAAACGTTTCGACCAGGCGCCATCTTCAGGTGCGTGGCGTGTACCGGCCCGTCGCCCTGACGCAGGGGGTCCGCCGTGATTGGTTGCCGCTCGGTCCGCCGACCACAGCTCCCGGAATTAAAATCTCTGGCGCGACGGGAGCTAAGATTTATAAAAATCACTCTATTAACCCCCGCTCACACACACACACACACACACACACACGCACACACACACACAATTTTATCTTTTCCTCTTCCTCCCTCCTCTTACCAAGACTGCTCATCAACGACAGTAGGCAGTAGCCGCTAAGCTCCCTCTGCATCTCGTACTTTTTCTTTCTTCTAAAGAGAGAAAAACTAGTCGCCGCATATCTGACGTTGTCAAAAAGGAAAACAGCAAAGTGGTGGAAGAATCAACAAGGGAACCCGTAGCTGCGTGTCACGGTGCCAGTGGAAGATAAATAAATCTGGCGGACGGGCGGACCGCGTTGTCCGGAGAAGCTGCGCTCTGGTCGACAGGTCAGCTCAGCGTTCTCAAAGGGACCTATAAACCCAGCGGAAGGCGCTGGAATGAGCTGGAGGGCACAAGGAAGCGCGGACCACGCGAGAGAGAGAAATGCCCTGGAATCAAGTGAAAACACACACGCACGCAATTGATGAAGTAACCCGAATAACAGAGTGAAATATCAAGGCGCACTTAATTTTTTCTTTTTCATGACGAGCTTTCCATGGTCCAGTTCCTACGTGAGTGTGTGTGTGTGTGTGTGTGTGTTTGTGTGTGTGTGCGTCTCCATTCGTGGGGGGCGGGGGGGGGGGGAGGGGGCGGGGGCGAAGTTGCTCGCATTAAAGAGAGTTATGACTTTCGCTCTTATTGTTCAATCTACATTTCAAAGGAACAATGACGAAAATATAAGAAACTAGTGAACCCGGCAATGCTTCGCAGTTGGTAATATGAATGGGATACGGATATAGATCCTACAGGTTTCCAACAATTCATATTCTATAGTAGTATTCTAATCATAAGCCATACAACTTTCCTCTTGAAACTTCCTGGCAGATCTAAACTGTGTGCCGGGCCAAGACTCAAACTCGGGACCTTTGCCTTTCGCGGGCAAGTGCTCTACCAACTGAGCTACCGGAGGACGACTCACGCCCGGTCCTCACAGCTTTACTTCTGCCAGTATCTCGTCTCCCACCTTGCAAACTTTACAGAAGTTCTCCTGCGAACCTTGCGGAACTATCCTTTCTTTCAGGAGTGCTAGTTGGTAGAGCACTTGCCCGCGAAAGGCAAAGTTCCCGAGTTCGATTCTCGGTCGGGCACACACTTTTGATCTGCCAGGAAGTTTCGTATCAGCGCACACTTCGCTGCAGAGTGAAAATCTCATTCTAGAAACTTTCCTCTTTTCTGTGAAAACCCAATGTGAGAACGAAAACAGAACGGCACATAGTTGTGTATACAATTTTTGTTTGAAATAAAAAATATATATGGGAGGAATACTTAATTTATCGTTTGAATGGCCTGCTATTGTAGTTAAAGCTGACTGCAAGAAAGAAAACAAAACCGCATATTTTCAGTCCAGCATTTTTACAAAAATATTTAGCCTATGTCCATCTGAATATTTATTGGGGTGTCGTGTAAAAATTTCAAGTAAATAGGTCAAGAACTTGTTTAGAATTTTCCAACAACGTTTTCTCTTTATACATTATTATATATCCATTTAGATACCAGATATATTAATGAAGTCAGTAGTCTATGTCCGTCTGAACATTTGTTAGCATACTGAATAGAAATACGAAGTGAATCGATCATGAACTTCGAGATTTTTCTAATGTTTGATGATGACTTGTCTTTGTATAGTAGGGCAGAATAACAAACGCAAATGTCAGCTAAACGTCACTATAAAACGTGGTATAACAAAAACGCATATGACATGGAATAACAAAACGCAAATGACAGCTAAACGTCTATGGTTAAGTCTCATGCCAGATGCGTTTTTGTTATATCATGTTTTATAGCGGTCAAACGGCATAAAAGGTATTTATGTCCGTCTCCTGGTTCTAAGCGACCTCTTCAAAAATTTTCAGCCAAATCGGTCCAGCCGTTCTTGATTTATAAATAGTGTAACTAACACGACTCGACTTTATTATATATATATGTTCAAGAATGGGATTAAAACTGCTCAGGCTCAAAGGATGTCACTTACACGATTCGATAACGATATTGCTGTCTTCAGTAACAGCGAGGAAGAACAGCAGGACCTGTGGAACTGAATGCAATATTCCATCATCCTCAATAGTGAAGGTATTCTCCTTAGTTTTGAGACCCATATGGGAACAGCATATTGGCAGATGTAACGTTACCCAAATGTCAGGAAACCGTTTGGTAACGTGCTCCATATAATTTTTGAGAAACAAGGGGTAGGGTAGTTCTACCCGCCGGTACGTTTAAAGATTGTGCCGTCAGTACATAAATATAACCGTGGCGGAAGATTGACACACCTTCAAGATACAATTACTCAGTAAGCCGATCACTTCTGTACCAGTATTGGCTTTCTACAACATCATTTGACTCCCAGCCAATTTTCTGGATTTGATAGAAGCGGGTCCCAGACACCTCCACAACAACGGAAAGACGGTTACGCTCAGCTTTTGCTACGTTCATCGCTAGTTGTGCTACGGATATAAATGTCTTGATTGAATCCTTGCCAAACGATGCTTCGTCAACGGCATTGCAGTGTAACAGGTTGCACTTGTTGGGACTGGAGACCAAGAAAGCCGGAGACCAGCTAGCAAAAGTGGTGTGGCGCGGTGAGATCCTGCTGCAACAGATCCACGATGCACTTGCAGTTAATACACAGCGCCACCTAGACATTCGACGACCTGCTGCAGCTGATTGTTAACAGACTATCTGGACATGGAATTGCCATGATGGAGTTTTTGATGTGACGACTGTGTCATTTTGTTGTTTACAGCATTTGTCTACGTAATTGCTTATTACACCGGGGCAACGGCCTTGCCCCAGTGGATACACTGGTTCCCCTGAGATCACCGAAGTTAAGCGCTGTCGGGAGTGGCGGCACTTGGATGAGTGACCATCCAGGCCGCCATGCGCTGTTGCCATTTTTCGGGGTGCACTCAGCCTCGTGATGCCAAGTGAGGAGCCACTCGACCGAATAGTAGCGGCTTCGGTCAAGAATACCATCATAACGACTGGGAGAGCGGTGTGCTGACCCCACGCCCCTCCTATCCGCATCCTCAACTGAGGATGACACGGCGGTCGGATGGTCCCGATGGGCCACTTGTGGGCTGAAGGAGTGCTTTTTAATTGCTTATTACAGTTTTTCAACAAAAAATTTAAGAAATAGAAAAAAGAATTTACGGTATAAGGAGTATGCACTATGGACTTGCAGTGGACAGAAGAAGGTAAAATCCGATAACCGATGTGTTCAACATGAAAGTTGGTGAAAAAGAAGTAGATGAGAAGAAAAAGAGTTTTATGACGGGCGTTCAGTAAGTAATGAACCTCAGTTTTTTTTCTGAAAGTAGGTTGGCTTTATTAGAATTTCAACAAACCATATTATTCTCCATTGTTTTCGCCAGAAAACACTACTTTTTGACAAGACTACCGTTCAACCCGAAGGCCTTACGCCACCTTACTGTGAAGGGCTGTATGCACCCATTGTACCACTCTACTGTTTGCCATCTCAGCCAGCGTCTTGCTGCATCAATAATTCCCTACCATCCACTTACTGCCTCCCGCTGACTCCATACTTCACTGGGCCAAGCAGGTGCACGTTGGAAGGCGCGAGATCCGGGCTGTAGTGTGGATCAGGAAGAACAGTTCAATGGAGCTTTTTGAGCTCCTCTCGGTTGCTCAGACTTGGGTGAGGTCCTAAGTTGTCATGGAGATGAAGTTAATTTGCATTTTTGAGGCGACTAAAACGTTGAAGTCGTTTCACCGCTTTCTTGGGAGTAGCGCAGTCCACTTCCGAGTTGATCGTTGAACCATGAGGGGAATATGGAACAGAGTAATCCATTCAGAGTCGCAGAAGACCGCCGTTATAACTTTGTCGGCTGAGGCGGCTTTGAACGTTTTCTTCGCGGAAGAGGGCCGGCCGTTGCGGCCGAGCGATTCTAGGAGCGTCAGTCCGGAACCGCGATGCTGCTATGGTCACAGGTTCGAATTCTGCCTCGGGCATGAATGTGTGTGTTGTCCTTAGGTTAGTTAGGTATCAGTACAATACGCCATTAAAATTGCTACACCAAAAAGAAATGCAGATGATAAACGGGTATTCATTGGACAAATATATTATACTAGAACCGACATGTGATTACATTTTACCACAATTTGGGTTCATAGATCCTGAGAAATCAGTACCCAGAACAACCACCTCTGGCCGTAAGAACAGCCTTGATACGCCTTTGCATTGAGTCAAGCAGTGCTTGAATGGCGTGTACAGATACAGCTGCCCATGCAGCTTCAACATGACACCACAGTGCATCAAGAGTACTGACTGGTGTATTGTGACGAGCCAGTTGCTTGCCACTATTGACCAGACGTTTTCAATTGGTGAGAGATCTAGAGAATGTGCTGGCCAGGGCAGCAGTCGAACATTTTCTGTAGGCAAAAAGGCCCGTACAGGACCTGCAACATGCAGTCGTGTATTATACTGCTGAAATGTAGGGTTTCGCAGGGATCGAATGAAGGGTAGAGCCACGGTTCGTAACTCACTTTTCAAAGCGCCATCAATGCGAACAAGAGGTGACCGAGACCTTTAAACAATGGCACCCCATACCATCACAGCGGGTGATACGCCAGTATGGCGGTGACGAATACACGCTTCCAATGTGCATTCACCGCGATGTCGCCAAACACGGATACGACCGTCGTGATGTTGTAAACAGAACGTGGATTCATCAGAAACAATGAAGTTTTGCTATTCGTGCACCCAGGTTCGTCGCTGAGTACACCATCGCAGGCGCTCCTGTCTGTGATGCAGCGTCAAGGGTAACCGCAGCCACGGTCTCCGAGCTGATAGTCCATGCTGCTGCAAACGTCGTCGAACTGTTCGTGCAGATGGTTGTTGTCTCGCAAACGTCCCCATGTGTTGACTGAGGGATCGAGACGTGGCTGCACCATCCGTTAGAGCCATGCGGATAAGATGCCTGTCATCTCGATTGCTAGTGATACGAGGCCGTTGGGATCCAGCACGGCGTTCCATATTACCCTCCTGAACCCACCGATTCCGTATTCTGCTAACAGTCATTCGATCTCGACCAACGCGAGCAGCAATGTCGCGATACGATAAACCGCAATCGCGATAGGCTACAATCCGACCTTTATCAAAGTCGGAAACGTGATGGTACGCATTTCTCCTCCTTACACGAGGCATCACAACATTTCACCTGGCAACGCCGGTCAACTGCTGTTTGTGTATGAGAAATCGGCTGGAAACTTTCCTCATGTCAGCACGTTGCAGGTGTCGCCACCGGCGCCAACCTTGTGTGAATCCTCTGAAAAGCTAATCATTTGCATATCATAGCATCTTCTTCCTGTCGGTTAAATTTCGCGTCTGTAGCACGTCATCTTCGTGGTGTAACAATTTTAAAGGCCAGTAGTGTAGTTCTAAGTCTAGAGGACAGATGACCTCAGATGTTAAGTCCCATAGTGCTCAGAGCCATTTGAACCATTTGAAACATTCGGAGAAGAGTTGGTGTGGTGCCATTAGGTAGACTGTCTTTCGAAGTGATGAACGCATGTTTCATTACCCGTGACGATGTTCGACAAACAGTTGTCACCATCAGCCTCGCAAAGTGCAAGCAATTCCGCGCAGATTTTCTGTTGTTGCTCTTTATGTTCTTGTGTTTTATGGTGAGGATCCCAGTTGGCACACACTTTTGAATGCCCCAATTGGCGGACAAGTGCTTCACTACCAGCAACAGAGACATCCAGTTGTGCTGTTAGATGACTGTGATCCATCGATCGTTTGGAATGAGAGTGTCCGCACGTTCCAACGTTGTGGGGGTCAGAGGTGTGTGCAGCCGTCCGGAACGCGGGAGATCTGACAGGTTTTGCGCGACCTTGTTGCGATGATGACAGAGGCCTTGCCCAACGACTGACCGTGCTTTTCTTCACTGCCAGCTCACAGTAGACTATGAATATCTACCATGCTCTGATTTTTCGCCAAAAAAACTCAATGACACCTCTCTGCTCGTAACCCATCTCCGTTACACACACCTTTTATAAGGATAGGTTTAGCGCCGCCACCTTTAGGAACTGGTTGAGTCTACAGGGGCTGCAGTGAGAATACACTACGACGTCTACATTTTTTTAACCGAAATTGGGAGAGAGAAAAAATATGTTGCATTATTTACTGAACGGCCCTCGTACATATTGACAGTGACATAGAGTTACGAGCAGATGAAGTTAGGCAGTTTTTCTGTCTTGGAAGTAAAATAGTACATGACTTACGGAGCAAGGACGAGACAAAAAACAAGAGTGGAACAGGCGAAGAGAGCTTTCCTCGGCAGTGGAAGTTTACTGGTATCAAACTCCGGTCTTAATTGAGGGCGAAATTTCTGGGAGTGTGCGTTTTGAACATAACATTGTATGGTAGTGGATCGTGGGCTGTCAGAAAACCGTAACAGACGAGATCGAAGCGTTTGGGTTGTGGCGCTACAGAAATATATTCAAAATTAGGTAGGAATGAAGGGATTCCCCGCAGAATCGAGGAAGAAAGATCTATGGCGGTCTACCTCTGCTGTAATGATAATGGTTACTGTGCCCCCTAGAGATGATCTTTGCGTTTCCGAACTTCTCCAACGCTATGTTGTCCTGCATTTCCTAAATATGCCCTCCATTACTAACGGTCATGCTAAAATAGGCTTCTTAAGTTCCCATTATTCTTATAAAACTGAACTTCTCCTCAATTGTTTTACAATTTTACCTTCCATACTTCGACAAAGTGCTCATGTGATGCACCTGAATGGAAGTATCGTTTTTTAACAAAAGAGAATTTTGGCATAAAGTATTTGTTAAGTAATTATTTTTGTATGCTGTAACTCACTGTAGCTCCGTTTTATAAATTATAAAAGAACTACTTAAACCGAACTAACCTAAGGACATCACACACATCCAGGCCCGAGGCAGGATCCGAACCTGCGACCGTAGCGGTCGCGTGGTTCCAGACTGTAGTGCCTATAAGCATTCGGTCACCACGGCCGGCAACAGAAGAATGGCATGATCTTCTTCATCTGCCGTTTATTTCACCCGACCGACAATGCTATTGCTTCCGTGGTCTTCTCCCTGTCTTGTCTCTGCAGATTTGTAGTGAACAATCAGTTTTGAAAGTATTTTCATGCATTTTACCTACATGTTCCCTCACCTTTTTCTGTTTAGGTCCGTTTTATTCCGTAGTGAACCAATTTGTAACTGTCTTTGTACAGTATTTCTAATTATTCACAAGCTGTGTTAAATTTTAGAATCTTTCTATTAGTTTTCTTGTCGATATTTCGTCTTACGTCACAGCCGACTGAAAGGAGTTTCCTGTTCCAATACTACACTATTTAACAATTTCAAATCTTGCAGGTGATTTCCTCTTGAATGGCAGAACCTTTGGTTTGGCAGTGGTGATGTTCATGCTGTGTTCGGAGGCCAACAAATTAAGATTTACGTGAATCATTACTTGATCATCTGTATATAACAGAACATTAAATCAGTTCTCTGGATTGATCTTTACATCGCAGATGAATTTTTGTTTCCGTGCCCTGAGTAGGTTATCTATGCAGTTGCTGAAAAGAGTTGGAGACGAAACGACATCATTGTCAAACTTGCTGTGTTGTTGTTGATTGCATGGCATGATATAATAAAAAAAATGCTATTGTAATGGTGTTACGTCCTTATTTCCCAGTAACTATAGGGGGTGGAGATTTTTCCAATATGATTATGCAAATGTAATTAATATCCAGCGTCTCTGATAATGTCAACATCTGAGTGCAGTTTACGCATACTGTTTACAGTAACCAAGTTGATCATTTTAATAAACTCAGAACCACACTCTGCTTTTACGTTCATGTACAGTAGCTGCTAATTCTTCTCATAAAAGCTGTTTTGCCCTTGTCCTATCGCTACTTCTAGGCCTTACATGCACGTACCATGTTTATCTATTCTACTTCCCAGGTTTAACAACATGTATACCAACGGTCATTCCCGTTCCAGTCTCCTTCCGTCGGACAGTGCATGTGTGTCGCAAGCTGTTGGCGAGTACTGGCTGTCTGAACCTCACGGTGCTGCGTACCGACTGAACCCTCGACGAGCCTGAAACACTAGCGGTCGCTTCAAAGATAACACGACAATGCTCTTATCGATAAGCGCTGCTGCTGCTGCCACTCACGGGCAGGTAAGCCAGCAACTTAGTGACGCCACTAAATCCAATAAGAGACGAGGCGACAGTTCCGTAAAGACAAGCTGTCAAGCAAGACACGGCATGAACACTAGCCGCGCACAGCACAATGGGTGCTCTTAAGGGTTGTCGAAGACGGGTGTATCTTTCGTGCTCTGTACAGCGCTCCTGGACAGTTCGCGCCATCTAGCCCATACACGCAGCACCACACTCACAGGAAATTTTGTAAACGCCCTTTTTTTCAGTTGTAAGACGTCTTTAACGGGTACAATCAGGAAGATCCACTTTGAGATGGTTCTTAACGAGAATGGCTACACCTCTCGCCGAATAAGGAAGGCCGGGTACAGCTATAGCAACAAGAAGCAAGGACACTGATGACTATTATAAATCACCTGAGTTATAAGCCGGCAGTGTGTTAAACTGAATGGTAGAACGATACGACCGTTGATTACAGAGACTTGATGTCTGTATTGGAAACTAGTGCCATATGTATGTGTCGCTCTGAAGTGTAAGACATGATTCATTGCAACATACTTGGTCTGCCATAGTAATGTGTCCTCTCGTAGAGTTATCGGTGAGGTAACAAGAGTCATCCTTTATCCTGTGTGGCGCAGCAACTCGATATGGCGTGGTCTCAACAAGTTGTTGAAAATTCATTGCAGATTTACTGAGTAATGTTGCCTCCATAGCCGTCCATGCTTGCAAAAGTGTTATCGGTGCAGGATTTTGTGCTCGATGTGACCACTCTGTTATCTCCCATAAGCGTTCGATGGAATTCGCGTCGGGCAGTCTTGGCGGCCAAACCATTCGCTCCTATGATCCAGAATTTTCTTCAAACCAGTCGTGAACAACTGTGGCTCCACTGATATGGAGCACCGTCGTCCATGAAAATTCCTTCGTTGTTTAGGAACATAAAGTACACGAATTGCTGTGAGTGGTAGCCGAAAATAACAATTTCCAGTCAGTGATGGGTTCAGTTGAACCAGAGGATCCATTCAAGGGTAAACACAGCCCGCACCATTATGGAGTCACCACTAACTTTGCCTTGTAACTTGGGTGCATGGGTCCGTGGGGGTGTGCACCATACTCTAACACTTCCTTCAGCTCTTACTAACTGAAATCGGGACTCAATGTGACCATGCCACCATTAGCAGTGTCTAGGGTCCAATCGATATGATCACGAGGCTGTGAAAGGCGCTGCAACCGATGGTTTGCTGTTAGAAAAACAAATCGCATCGGTCGTCTGCTGCCACAGCCTATAACGCTAAATTTCGATGCACTGTCGCAACGCATACGTTCGACGTATGTCCCACATTGATTTATGCTGTTATTTCACGCACTGTCGTTTGTCTGTTGGCACTGACAACTCTTCGTAAACGGCGCTGCTCTCGGTTGTTCAGTGAAGGCCGTCCACCATTGCATTGTACGTGGTGAGAGCAAATGCCTCAAATTCGTTATTCTCGGCACACTCTTGACACTGTGGGCCTCTGAATATTGAATTCCCTAATGATTTGGTCAGAAAATAAAACGATGATTTGTTGTTTAAAGTATTTACACAGTCAGATGGCGTGATTAATTTATGTAGACTGCTAGTGGTAACGGTGCTAAAGGATTTCTAGACTTATGGCTGGTACAGGGTGTTTCAAAAATGACCGGTATATTTGAAACGGCAATAAAAACTAAACGAACAGCGATAGAAACACACCGTTTGTTGCAATATGCTTGGGACAACAGTACATTTTCAGGCAGACAAACTTTCGAAATTACAGTAGTTACAATTTTCAACAACAGATGGCGCTGCGGTCTGGGAAACTCTGTAGTACGATATTTTCCACATATCCACCATGCGTAGCAATAATATGGCGTAGTCTCTGAATGAAATTACCCGAAACCTTTGACAACGTGTCTGGCGGAATGGCTTCACATGCAGATGAGATGTACTGCTTCAGCTGTTCAATTGTTTCTGGATTCTGGCGGTACACCTGGTCTTTCAAGTGTCCCCACAGAAAGAAGTCACAGGGGTTCATGTGTGGCGAATAGGCCAATCCACGCCGCCCCCTGTATGTTTCGGATAGCCCAAAGCAATCACACGATCATCGAAATATTCATTCAGGAAATTAAAGACGTCGGCCGTGCGATGTGGCCGGGCACCATCTTGCATAAACCACGAGGTGTTCGCAGTGTCGTCTAAGGCAGTTTGTACCGCCACAAATTCACGAAGAATGTCCAGATAGCGTGATGCAGTAATCGTTTCGGATCGGAAAAATGGGCCAATGATTCCTTTGGAAGAAATGGCGGCCCAGACCAGTACTTTTTGAGGATGCAGGGACGATGGGACTGCAACATGGGGCTTTTCGGTTCCCCATATGCGCCAGTTCTGTTTATTGATGAAGCCGTCCAGGTAAAAATAAGCTTCGTCAGCAAACCAAATGCTGCCCACATGCATATCGCCGTCATCAATCCTGTGCACTATATCGTTAGCGAATGTCTCTCGTGCAGCAATGGTAGCGGCGCTGAGGGGTTGCTGCGTTTGAATTTTGTATGGATAGAGGTGTAAACTCTGGCGCATGAGACGATACGTGGACGTTGGCCTCATTTGGACCACAGCTGCAACACAGCGAACGGAAACCCGAGGCCGCTGTTGGATCACCTGCCGCACTAGCTGCGCGTTGCCCTCTGTGGTTGCCGTACGCGGTCGCCCTACCTTTCCAGCACGTTCGTCCGTCACGTTCCCAGTCCGTTGAAATTTTTCAAACAGATCCTTTATTGTATCGCTTTTCGGTCCTTTGGTTACATTAAACCTCCGTTGAAAACTTCGTCTTGTTGCAACAACACTGTGTTCTAGGCGGTGGAATTCCAACACCAGAAAAATCCTCTGTTCTAAGGAATAAACCATGTTGTCTACAGCACACTTGCACGTTGTGAACAGCACACGCTTACAGCATAAAGACGACGTACAGAATGGCGCACCCACAGACTGCGTTGTCTTCTATATCTTTCACATCACTTGCAGAGCCATCTGTTGTTGAAAATTGTCCCAAGCATATTGCAAGAAACGGTGTATTTCTATCGCCGCTCGTTTAGTTTTTATTGCCGTTTCAAATATACCGGTCATTTTTGAAACACCCTGTATATAGTGTAGGCTTAATGTGGGTGAACGTTTGCCTGAGGAACTTGAGATATGAGCGGCGGAAGGTTCCGAACTAAGCATGAGGATGTATGTGCAGGGAAGCAGTGAGGATGAGAACTCTGACAAAGGCAGGAAGGGTAGATTCTGCTAGATCTGACGGAATAGTGTGAGTTAGTATCCGGACGCACTTCAAGTGGCGTAAGGGGAGGTGAATGCCACAATAAGCTCCGAAATATGGCTTTAAATAAACTTCCTACTCCATACTATACGAGTATACACTGAGGTATGCGATATGCACATAATACAGATGGCGGTAGTATCGCGTACACAAGTTATAAAAAGGCAGTGCATTGGCGGAGTTATCATTTGCACTCTGGTAATTCATGTGAAATGGTTTCCGACGTAATTGTGGCTGCACAATGGGAATTAACAGACTTCGAATGCAGAATGGTAGAGGTAGGCGCATGGGACACACCATTTCGGAAATCGTTTGGGTTCAAAAATGGCTCAAATGGCTCTGAGCACAATGGGACTTAACTTCTGAGGTCATCAGTCCCCTAGAATTTAGAACTACTTAAACCTAACTAACCTAAGCACATCACACACACCCATGCCCGAGGCAGGATTCGAACCTGCGACCGTAGCGATCGCGCGGTTCCAGACTGAAGCACCTATAACCGTTTGGCCACACCGGCCGGCAATTGTTTGGACATTCAGTTTCGTGATATCCACATATCAAGAGTGTGCCGAGAAAACCAGATCTCAGGCATTACCTCTCACTATGAACAATGCAATGGTCGATGGCCATCACTTAACGATCGAGAGCAGAGCCGTTTTCGTAGAGTTCTCAGACAAGCAGCAAAGCGGGAAATAACCGCAGAAATCAGTGTGAGCCTTACGACGAACGAATCCCTTACGACAGTTCGGTGAAATTTGGCGTTGATGGACTATGGCAGCAAACGACCGATACGAGCACCTTTGCTAACAGCACGACATAGCCTGCAGCGCCTCTCCTTGGCTCGTGACCATATCAATTGGACCCTAGTCGACTGGAAAAGCTTGACCTAGTCACATGACTTCAGTGGGTGAGAGCTGATGGTAGGGTTCGAGTACAGTGCAGATCTCACGAAGCCATGGGCCTACTAAGTTGTCAACCAGGCACTGTGTAAGCTGGTGGCGGCTCCGTAATTGTGTGGATTGTGTTCACATGGCATGAACTGCTTCCTTTGGTCCAGCTGCACCAATCTCACATCGGAAATGGTTATGTTCGGCTTCTGGAATACCAATTGCAGCCGTTCATGGACTTTGTATTCCTAAACAACAATGAAATTTTCATCTACGACAATGCGACATGTCATCAGGTGACAATCGTTCGCGATTCGGTTGAAGAACATTACGCCGGCCGCTGGGCCCGAGCTATTCCAGACGCTTCAGTCCGGAACCACACTGCTGCTACGGTCGCGGGTTCGAATCCTGCCTCGGGCATGGATCTGTGTGACATCCTTAGGTTATTTAGGTTTAAGTAGTTCTAAGTCTAGGGGACCAATGACCTCAGATGTTAAGTCCCATAGTGCTCAGAGCCATTTGAACATTGCGGACAATTCGAGTGAATGATTTGGCCACCCCCGGAGCCCTTGCGGACAATTCGAGCGAATGATTTGGCCACCCTCGCAGCCGACATTAGTCCAATCGAACATTTATGGGACATAATCAAGAGGTCAATTCATCCACAAAATCCAACGCCAGCAACACTTTCGCAATTATGGACGACTAATGAGGCAGCACGACGATATCGCATGACTTGTCACCTCAGTGTGCACAATACAAAATAGTTTCTCAGAGCGTTTATCTAGCCTAGCCGCTTGCCAGCATTGCTGCAGTAACGAAGTTGGAAGAAATGCTGTAGATTTTTCGCGACTCATTAACTTGGGGTTGGGGAGAACTTTGCATTATAGTTAGGAAAAAAAAACCTTGTGGGTGTGTCAACACAGGACACAGCTAAGTGGCACGCTTGCGTGCATCACTGCTCAAACTACGCCCTAAGCCGCGAACAAATAATGGAAAATAACCTTTGTTTGCCGAGCTTGTCTGGGAATCGTAAGTCGCAACAACCCTCTACCTGTGAAGACTGCAGACATTGTGTGCCGGTGGGCGAGGGTCGGTTGTGTAAGAGCTAGAAGAGGGTGGGACGGCCGCCACAAATCACACGGTGCCGCGGCCACGTGGAGAGACAGCTGCGCCGCGCCGCCACACACGTGGATCCTCAGCGAGCCGCCTGCTTAATTCATCATCTGCTTCTCCTGACTGCCCTGCGCCTAAACAGAATCTGGCACATACTCTTAGCGCTCCATTCATTCCATCGTACCCTTGATGTATCAAAACAGTTCTGCCAACGTGTTTTTCTACTGTGAGACTAAAAGTGTCTTTGTAAAGTATTACTCGCAGAACACCGACTTTTCCTTATCTTGTCATTAACAATATCTTTTTGAAGTTCGAGATATTATCAACGCGATGTGTGTAGGCGATAAATAGTAGAAATTAGACATATTTTCGACAGTATCTGTCAATCCATTTTGTTTTATAGTTTTGAAATGCGGTTCCCCAAAGACAGGGGTGACTGGAGCGTGTTGACAAGTGGGGTATGGTCATTAAAAACTTAGTTCAAGTTCACACTTCTATGTTGTCCACAATATGAATATTAGCAACGTTAGTGAGACACTAAAAACTCGCACAGTGAAGCAACTTCATCAGCTTGGTATTCATTAGGAAACTGTTATGTACATTGACATGTCACAATTTTAAAGATATTCAACATAAGCTCTTGAGGAATAACTGTTAAGACATTTGATTACTCTTAGTTACAGGTGAGAAAACAGTCAATATTTAGTCCTTTGTTATTCTCGTTAATCCCATTCCAAAAACCAAATCAATCAAGATAGCTGACTAGGACAACTTGACAGTCTCGGCAAAAATTAATCACTGTTTATTTCAAAGCATTTACAGTTGGCAATGCAATTGAAAAATTCAAAGAATGTGAGATCGAATCTTATTATCGTCTTGTGTTTGATGACCATCAACCACAAACCATTTTCCCATAATAGATATTCCGAAAATGACAGTGGTTCTTCTCGGAATATGGGACGTAAAGAAAACTCCCCAGAAACTCCTGGTGAACATCAGCCAGAGAAAAATGGAGAGCCAGGACCTACGACAAATGTTGCTGCCATTAACCCAAAATGGTTGCTGAACTGTGTCCCAGTCATAAATAACTGCCTAAAGAAAATCGAGTTTGAAGAAATGGAAAATTCACACAACGCAAAGTGAAGGAAGTTCACCTTTAAAACAGATGTTGGATGATGAGAAAGCATTTAACACAACGAAGAAGAAACTTCCAACGAAAGTGGGGTGCAGTGTCCTGCGTGTCATGAGGTGCACACTGTCTATCGACAAGTAGGCTGAAGACAGTGTTGCTAAAGCGATACATGGTGACGCGAAAATAGCTCAAACTCTGAATGAGAAAAATTTTAAATAATAGGTGCAATAGAATGACATGCCACTTTTTTCAGCATGAGCCAAGAAAATAAAACGGTCTTTAAAATGAATTTATCAAAAATAGTTAACCGCTAATATCGGAATCTTGCTGCAGTCTCCCCTATAGTGTACACTATCAAAATAGTTAAAATGGCTCTAAGCACTTTGGTACTTAATATCTGAGGTCATCAGTCCCCTAAATTTAGAGCTACTTAAACCTAACTAACCTAAGGACATCACACACATCAATGTCTGAGGCAGGACTCGCACCTGCGACCGTAGCAAGCGCGTGGTTCCGGACTGAAGCGCCTAGAACCGCTCGGCCACAGCGGCCGGCTGTATACTATCTGAGCAAAAGTATCTGGACACTCATTAATGGACATTACTATGGTATGAGCCCACCCTTCGCCGTTATGACGCCGTGAACTTTGCTGGGAACACTTTCAGTAATGTGTCAGAATATCTGTGGAGGGATGGCAAACAATTTTTTCTCAAGAGCCGAACCAGAGAAGGTAGCGGTATAGGACGCTGGGGTCTGGAGCGAAAACGACGTGCTAACTCACCCCGAAGGTGTTCCATTGGGTTCAGGTTGGTCCTCTGGGCAGGCCAGTCCATTTCAGGGGTGTTATTTTCTACAAACCGTTGCCTGACACCTGCTGCTTTATGACAGGGGGCATTGTAGTGCTGATATAGATAATCATCATCTCTGAACTGTTTTCCCTACTGTAAATAGTATACAATTCTGTGAAATGTGTTCATATCCTTTCTCACTGAACCTTTTTAAGCGTAATAAGAGAACTATACCCCATACTCGAAAATCATTCCAATACCATAGGACGAATCAAATGGTTCAAATAGCTCTGAGCATTATGGAACTTAACATCTGAGGTCATCAGTTCCCTAGAACTTAGAACTACTTAAACCTAACTAACCTAAGGACACTACACACATCCATGCCCGAGGCAGGATTCGAACCTGCGACCGTAACGGTCACGCGGTTCCGGACTGAAGCGCCTAGAACTGTTCGGCCACACCGGCCGGCCCAGAAGACGACCTCCCCAGTATTTTACTATAGGCTCGACACAGTATAACAGGTAACGTTTTCCAGGTACTAACTGATGTGTCGACAGAAGTGCCGACACAGTGTGGTTTAAGGGGACCGCAATGCACGCTATAAGCTCACGAAGGATGGCGTGAAGTCTGAAACAGGATACGTAATGAATGCTATAAAGAAAAGTACGTAGCTTCTGGAATACTTAACTTTAATCCATCATTTGTATATCGCTCTTGACGATACAAGTTAGGCTCTTTAGATACATGCAATATAATGCTAATGGCGCCTTGCTAGGTCGTAGCCATTGACTTAGCTGAAGGCTATTCTAACTATCTGCTCTGCAAATGAGCGAGGCTTCGTCAGTGTGCATCGCTAGCTACGCCGTCCGTACAACTGGGGCGAGTGCTAGTCCGTCTCTCTAGACCTGCCGTGTGGTGGCGCTCGGTCTGCGATTACTAACAGTGGCGACACGCGGGTCCGACATGTACTAATGGACCGCGGCCGATTTAAAGCTACCACCTAGCAAGTGTGGTGTCTGGCGGTGACACCACACTAACCAAACCCAACATCTTCCATCTGATTGTTGCAGGCTATAGCGTGATTTATGACTCCAGATCACTCGTTTGCAGTCATCCACTGACCAGCGGCCTCGCTTTTCGCACCATCTCGTCACGTACCACTCACTACAACGAAGAGTTCCACGGCCATTGGACCCCATTTTTGTAACTCCCTGTGCACAGCTTGACTGCTGGTAGCACACTGGAACGTACGAATGATTCACTCCGCTGATTTCGTGTGATGTTTTTACAGCCTCCCTCTACAGCGCTCGACGTCGCCTTCCGTCAAATAGCTGCGATTTTCCCTTCGCGTTTCTACTTCAGAATCACCATCAGCAGACTTGGGCAGCTTTAGAAAATTTGAAATGTCTCCGATGGATTCATTACTTTGGTGACATCCAATGAGTAGTACACGTCCGAAGTCACTGGGCTGCCCTGGGTGACTCATTCTGGTATTAGCGCTTCTCTACTGACAACACAATAGTCCCTGCGCCTCGTGACATCTACTGGTTCATTCTGGATGACACCGGGGTGCCTGGTTGCTTTTGTTCAGATAGCGTATTTTATGACAGTCGTGGTGTGATATGCCCTGGCCGTTTACTGATTTTGCTTCTGGTCTTATCAGATATGATCGATGAGGTGTGTTTGGAGGACTTGTGTGGAGTGACACTTCTGCAGAGACACATTTCTGCATAGCGCTGGGATAAGTTACTCTTTGCAGGTGTTGCGATGATTGGCTGATCTGTAGCCTAGGCGCCGGCCGGTGGTGGCCGAGCGGTTCTAGGCGCTTCAGTCTGGATCCGCGCGACCGCTACGGTCGCAGGTTCGAATCCTGCCTCGGGCATGGATGTGTGTGATGTCTGTAGGTTAGTTAGGTTTAAGTAGTTCTAAGTTCTAGGGGACTGATGACCTCAGATGTTAAGTCCCATAGTACTCAGAGCCATTTGAACCATTTGTAGCCTAGGCTGAAGTCGAGGTTATGTAGGAAGCTGATAGTTTGGTTGTGACTTGGCGAAACTATCGTTTGCGAAAGCAAAAAGCCTAGCTATGGTGACCGACTGATCTGTATTCAGGCCAGCGTACTGCTACGTTGGAATGTAAGAGTCTGGTTGTGAACTGGTGGAGCTAAGCAATGCGGAAGGAAAAAGACTGGCTGAGATCTCTTGAGGTTTGCGTGAATGTCATCAAATTCCAGAGAAGTACGCAGGAGAAGGAGTCACTAGTGTAGTGGACAAGATAAGAGGATACTGAAGATCTTGGAAGAAGAGCAGGAAAGAAGAAAAAGGATATAGAAGTTCTGGGAGGAAAAGAGGAGAACTCAATCCACACAGGGCCAATTTGTGGTCCTACTGAGGTCCTACTGAGACCAACAAAAAGAAAACATCCATCTGACATTAATAACGACCATTCTGTCTCATGCTTAAAACACGAAAGAATAAATACAGACTGAAGAAAAAGATCACGCCCCCATAGGTTACAGTACGATTCCTTTTGTGTTAGTAACACGAAAATGCCTGAAATAAAACTTCATCCTGCGCTTCTGTTCAGCAGGACATGGACATCAGAGATGGGCGTTCTGTGTGTGTCATGTGTCATCGTTCAGTACCTTAAAACATTGCTACACAATTAGTGCTAGCACAGTGGGTACAGTAGCACTCCGTCGCAGGCCACAAGTGGCCCATCGGGACCATCCGACCGCCGTGTCATCCTTAGTTGAGGATGCAGATAGGAGGGGCGTGTGGTCAGCACACCACTCTCCCGGTCGGTATGATGGTTTTCTGTGACCGGAGCCGCTACTATTCGGTCGAGTAGCTCCTCAATTGGCACCCCGAAAAATGGCGACAGCACATGGCGCCCTAGATCGTCACCCATCCAACTTCGGTGATCTCACGGGAACCGGTGTATCCACTGCTGCAAGGCCGTTGCCAGTGGGTACAGTGCTGCACTAGAATACAAGAGCAGCAGCACTAGGTTCCACGTGTAGGTGTGTTTTTTTAAGGAAAGAACCACTATGGACATATGCCATTCTTCACATGGAGTACCACCTGTCCAGTGTTTTTGCCTGATTCTTTATGCAGCTGGTTCTGTGAAAAACACGTGCAGCTGCTCAACACGGAAATAGTGCAAAAGTTTCATGCTTTTGAGGCGTTCACTGTGTCCCGTTGCTACGAATCAGACGCCTCTGTATGTTTGCAGATGGAGAAATTCACCCGCCAGATAAGTGTTAAACTTCATGGTGAAACCTGAACTGTTATTTCTTTTGCACAATTCGCTATGACGTTCGTTCAGTGATCATTACCGAGCGCAGACTAAAACAAATAAATCAAACCATTAAAGATTACACAGTTTACAGGGAAATATGAGGTTGAGTAATATTTCACTTATTAGCATAAACGGCAGGAAAACTATACCATAATTTGAACAAAAGTAATTTCCTCTTTTAAGCTCATCATCATTGTACGTAATAATTTCTCGCAATAACAACTGTGCATAATCATTTTAGACAAGAAGCAAGTCCACATCGTTACCTAGTAACACAATGACAGACGTCACTAGGCCAAACAGTCAATAACACAGTTAAAGAAAACGGCATGTCAGAGATAAAACCATTGTACATGCTAGCGATTCCAGTGTCAGTTCACTAAGAGGTACATTATACACTGAATCGCCAAAGAAAATGGTGTAGGCATGCGTATGTAAAGAAGCAGAATACGGCGCTGTGGTCGGCAACTCCTATATAAGACAACAAGTGTCGGGCGGAGGTACCGGAGATCATCGCCATCAGTGTCTCGTGAGTGCCGTCATGTTTAGTGTTCAGTGTTCCCGTCATACTGCATCGTTCACCTGTGCCATCGCCATCTTCAGTGTTAGTGCGTCGTGACAACAGTTTGTAGTGAATTATCGTCGAGTGTGAACGGCTCCGTGTTTGTCTTTATGTGTCTACTGTTTTATTACCCACCGTTATGTCACATCTGTGTATTCTTTCTGTTCTTTCTTTATCTCCTCTACGGCTGAAGAGCGGCGTACCATGCTGCTGACAGCCTGCCTGTTTGTACGGGTTTGAAAATAACAATAAAGAAAAAAAAAAAAAAAAAAAAGGGCGGAGGTGTTAGATCGGTAACTGCGGCTACAATGGCACGTTATCGAGATTTAAGTGAGTTTGAACGTGGCGTTATAGGCAGCGCACGAGCGATGGGACACAGCATCTCCGAGGTAGCGGAGACCATTTCACGGGTGTACCGTGAATATCAGGAGTCCGGTAAAACATCAAATCTCCGACATCGCTGCGACCGCAAAAACATCCTGCAAGAACGGGACCAACGAAGACTGAAGAAAATCGTTCAACATGACAGAAGTGCAACCCTTCCGCAAATTGCTGCAGATTTCAATGCTGGGCCATCAACATGTGTCACAGTGCGAACCATCCGATGAAACATCATCGATATGGGCTTTCGGAGCTGAAGGCCCACTCGTGTACCCTTGATGACTGCACGACACATAACTTTACGCCTCGCCTGGGCCCGTCAACACTCACATTGGACTGTTGATGACTTGAAACATGTTGCCTGGTCGGACGAGTCTCGTTTCAAATTGTATCGAAATGGACGTGTACGGGTATGGAGATAACCTCGTGAAACCATGGACACTGTCAGCAGGGAACTGTTCACGCTGGTGGAGGCTCTGTAATTGTGTGGCACTTGTGCAGTTGGAGTGATATGGTACCCCTGATACGGCTAGATATGACTCTGACAGGTGACACGTACGTAAGCATCCTGTCTAATCACCTGCATCCTTTCATGTCCGTTGTTCATTCAGACGGACTTGGGCAATTCCAGCAGGACAATGCGACACCTCATGCGTCCATAACTGCTACAGAGTGGCTCCAGCACTTTTTAGATATTAGTCGAATCCATGCCACGTCGTTTTACGTCACTTCTGCGAGCTCGCGGGAGTCCTACACGATATTAGGCGGGTGTACCAGTGTCTCTGGGTCTTCAGTGTATCTTTGCTTAGGAGTAAACACTGTAATAAGAGAGCTAGACCGTAAAATTCCATATATAAACATACATAAGGAAGTAATACATCAAGAATTGTCACTCGGGTGACCTTTGTAATTTAAAATACTTCGTAACTGCCGAAATTTCACCATTGTGGCTTTACCTGGTTACTGATGTCATTAAATGGTTTTCTATGGATTAAGCTGATTTATTTTCTGCAGTTACAATGTGGTATACATTACAAAGGTCGCTAGTGTGACGTTTGTTGATGTATTACGCTTCTATGTATAGAATTTCACGATCTAACTCAGTTATGCACAGAATGAGATTTTCACTCTGCAGCGGAGTGTGCGCTGATATGAAACTTCCTGGCAGATTAAAACTGTGTGCCCGACCGAGACTCGAACTCGGGACCTTTGCCTTTCGCAGGCAAGTGCTCTACCATCTGAGCTACCGAAGCACGACTCACGCCCGGTACTCACAACTTTACTGCTGCCAGTACCTCGTCTCCTACCTTCCAAACTTTACAGAAGCTCTCCTGCGAACCTTGCAGAACTAGCACTCCTGAAAGAAAGGATATTGCGGAGAGAATGAGTCGTGCTTCGGTAGCTCAGATGGTAGAGCACTTGCCCGCGAAAGGCAAAGGTCCCGAGTTCGAATCTCGGTCGGGCACACAGTTTTAATCTGCCAGGAAGTTTCAGTTATGCACAGTTTTTACTTGGTATCAAAGATTATAAGGTACCTCTTGGTAAACTGATATTGTAATTGATAGCATGTACCATGATTTTATCTCTAACACGGCATTGTCTTTGACTGCATCATCGACTGTTTGTCCTAGTTAATCTGTCGTTGTGTTACTAGCTGCCGATGTGGACTTGATCCTTACGAAAATCATAGTACAGTTATTAATATGAAAAACTGAAGTACCGAGCGCAAACTATCCAGACATACTCATTCAGTGTTTCACTTTTAGAAAGATATAACCGTTATCTCACTGTACAACACGTTTTATTCCACAATGCAGATTTCATCTTTATGCCAATCTTAAGCATTAAATGAGTTAAAAGTCATTAGATTTCAGTAAAACACGAGTTTTTTTTTTCCTTTATTGGATTACGAATCCCTTCCCCCCCCCCCCCCCCCCCCCCCCCCCCCCCCAGAGAGGGACGGGGGGTGGCATCAGCATAATATGCCGCTCTGCAGCCTACAGAGAAGTTAAAAACATAATTAGGAGATACTATAACAATAAAACACAGGCGATAAAACGGTAACTGCTTAGAACTGGAACATGGCGAAAAATTGTGAAGAAAATATAAAAGCAAAGGGGTCGGTGATACTGATTAAACCACATAGTAAATAGACAGGCACAATTTAAAAAAAAAACACAGCAACAGTCAGGTTTCTGTTCGTAACAGTTAAAGGCACATCTAGCGGCAGTATGCTGTCTGTTCGCAGCACTTAAAAAGAGGACGCACAATATTTAACACTCACGGAAACATTGCACTATAATGTGCAAGGGCATATTGGGCAGGGGTAGGGGGGGGGGGGGAGATGAGAGATAGAAGAAGTCGGTACCTTCAGTTATATAAACCAGTTTTGTCAAATGTAAATGCGAGAATATTTGTGTAATGGGCATTCAGCATGACTTATTCACTTGATGTGGTTGTGGATTAAAACAGATGACCAAACCAGAGCCTCGCGTGATAGCCGTGTGGTCTTAAACGTCTTGTTACGGTTCGCGTGGCCTCCTCCCCCCCCCCCCCCCCCCCCAGCCCCTCCCGTCGAAGGTTAGAGTCCTCCTTCGGGCGTGTGTGTGTGTGTGTGTGTGTGTGTGTGTGTGTGTGTGTGTGTGTAAGTTTAGGGACCGATGACCTCAGCAGTTTGGTCCCATAAAACTTACCACAAATTTCCAAATCACAGGTTGAGGCTTCGCTACACAGTTTCTAAGCAGCTGCTTGACTCTTTATAGAATTGGGTAGGAAAGGGGCAGGGGCGTTACTGAGAAGAGATTAAAACGAAACTTTCAATTAACCCAAGGGGAAATTATTTTCCACAACGACAATCTGACGTGACGCTCAGATTATGACACTTGTGGAAAATTACGAGCCTCCCTAACCGGATGAAGCTGACACGTGAGTACGTAATTGCCTTTCCTTTTCATTCAGACCTGAGACTGGAAACTCCGAAAACCGTATAGCATTGCAGCGTGCAGCGGACGAAGGTCCCGAGAACTTGTTACTGCCATTCTTTTTTCCTCATTTCCTCTCTGCTGCAAAAACCGTCCACAAGATACTGTCATCAGCTTGAGTTTCGCAACCAAAGAACAGAAGGACACGTGTAGTTATTGTTTTTCCGTACCCTGAAGTTTACTTAATACGTTACAAATTTCTCGACCTAGAAATGACAAACGATTTATATAGAGGAAGCACAGTATTTCACACGACACTTAGACCACTGCCGCTCGGGATTAGCCGAGCGGTCTAAGGCGCTGCAGCCATGGACTGTGCGGCTGGTCCCGGTTGAGGTTCGAGTCCTCCCATGGGCATGGGTGTGTGTGTGTGTGTGTGTGTGTGTGTGTGTGTTTGTCCTTAGGATAATTTAGGTTAAGTAGTGTGTAAGCTTAGGGAGTGATGACCTTAGCAGGTAAGTCCCATAAGATTTCACACACATTTGAAAATTTTTGAACTTAGACCACAAAACAAAGGAGGGTGGTGTTTCAAAACTGTTACATGTTATTTCTTTGATAGTTGATTTAGCATTTCTTGCTCTATAACTGTCTACAGAAAATTTTGACATAGCAATACCTCAACAATTTCAAGCAATACTGAAGCACTGTGAGGTCTCCGTCCCATACATCCACACGTATTATAAAAAAGTATGTATGTGTGAGAGTATGCTCTACATTCCCTTCTAAACCACATCGTTAATTTCAACCAAACTTGGTACATATATCCTTCACGGTCAGGCAACAATGTCTGCTGGGGTAAGAACTGTCACAGTTCAGTGATGTGTGAAAAACTGCCGCACCATGCATGACGTTTAAATTTATTACTTCTGAACTGCTAATTGTATTCGCAAAAACTTTCGCCGACAGTATACACACATGCCGCTAAACATAACTACAAAAGTATATCATGGTACCACACAGTGCAGGAGATATGACGTCATAAAAAGTGAGATAAGTGAGAAACTGCCATATATTGCATGGTGCTTAAAGCTATTACTTCCTTGTTGCTAACTCTATTCGCAACGTATTTCGCAGACAGTATGCTCATACGCCACTGAATGTACCTACACAAATACGGCATTGTGCTGCACTACGCGCGGTTCGACACGATAGGAGATATCCCGTAACTTTTGTCACCTCTGTTTACATCTATCATTTACAGTAGAATTTGTTTTGAAACATCCTGGCAGATTAAAACTGTGTGCCATACCGAGACTCGAACTCGGGACCTTTGCCTTTCGTGGACAAGTACTCTACCAACTGAACTACCCAAGCACGACTGACGCCCCGTCCTCACAGCATTGCGTCTGCCAGTACCTCGTCTCCTACCTTCCAAACTTTACAGAAGCTCTCCTGCGAACCCGGCAGAACTAGCACTCCTGAAAGAAAGGATATTGCGGACACATGGCTTAGCCACAGCCTGGGGGATGTTTCCAGAGTGAGATTTTCACTCTGCAGTGGAGTGTGCTGATGTGCAACTTTCTGGCAAATTAAAGGTCCCGAGTTCGAGTCTCGGCCCGGCACACAGTTTTAATTAATCTGCCAGAGTGAAAATCTCATTCCAGAAGTTGTTTTATTTATATGATTTCTTGGAAAAGAGTGGTATATAAATTAAAGGCATTTTTCTTCTTTTTTTTTTTACAAATTCGTAGTGAAATTTATCATATGATTCACAATTAGCAAAATTTGTAATTTACTCATCGGGAGTAATAATATTTAATGTGTGTACATCTGATTGTATATGTAACAGCCTAGCTCTGTAAGTAACATCTCTTGGTTGTATCATCCCACGCTATTCTCCCCCAACCAGCTATGTACGAGGGGAGTTTGAAAGGTCCGTGCAAAACTAAAAACTACTTACGTGTTTGGGGTAAACCTTTTCGATTTTTCGACATAGTCTCCTTATAGACTTACACACTTCGTCCAACGCTGTTCTGTTTTGTTGGTCCCTTCCGAAAAATAGGAATTGTCCGAGTCTGCAAAATAGCTATTAGTTGCTGCAGTCACCTTCTCGTTTGAATAAAATCCTTGTCCCGCCAGCCATTTCTTCAAATTGGCTAACAAATAGTAGTCCGAGGGAGCCAAGTCTGGAGAACAGGGGGGATGTGAAACTAGTTGGAATCTTATTTTCATCAATTTTTCAACCACAATTGCTGAGGTGTGTGCTGGTGCATTGAGTGATGGAAAAGGACTTTTTTTGCGGTCAAATCGCCGGCGGTTTTCTTGCAGCTCGATTTTCAAACGGTCCAATAACGATGAATAATGTGCACCTATAATAGTTTTAACCTTTCCCAGATAGTCGATGAGGATTATCCCTTGCGATCCCAAAAGACAGTCGCCATAACGTTTCCGGCTGAAGGAATGGTCTTCGCCTTTTTTGGTGCAGATTCTCCCTTGGTAAAGCATTGTTTAGATTGTCTTTTGGTCTCAGGAGTATAGTAATGTATGCAGGTTTCATCCACAGTGATTGTGGGTCCCATATTTTTCAACGAAACAAACGCACAACGATACTGCAGTGATATTCTGTACCCTTTCACTGCGACATACGGCACTCGCGGCTAACAATCATACGGCACTGCGGAGAGCCTTTTTGAACACCACGCACAATAAAATTACTTGAATGAAAGCTATCCTGATAGAGTTATCCGGATTTGTTCCCAGTCCATGTGCGATGCTGAGTCAAATGGTTTTCTGCAAAGAAGAATTACTGCACCTTCATCCATGGCTTTCAGGGTGTCACGTGAGGAAAGTGCGAGTTGAGTTTCACTTGATGGTTATTTTCGGGATGCATTGTGGTTGCCATCGAGGGGATCATTCTTTACGGGATATCTCAATACATCTGAGGTCAAAAAAAGTTCAAAGATTCTAAAAACAGTCACTTGTGATATCATTTCTGTAGACGGGTGTGACCTATGCTTTCTTCCATCAACTGAGCCCGATTTTGTGTTGAGAAACCTACAGTAGATATGGTTAAAACGAAAATTAAATGAGCCTCACATTTGATATAGATACGGAATCCATCTGTTCCTGAACCATTGTTCTGTTTTAACCATTTCAACTGTTTCTCGACACTCAAGTTAAGAGGAAAAAAAAGAAAAAAAACACAGTATGTTCTACAGACATGATTAGCATTTGAACCATGTCGGCCCGCGGGTTTAAGGTTAACATACATAGATTCTGAAGGTGGCAGGGGTAAAATACAGGGAGCGAAAGGCTATTTACAATTTGTACAGAAACCAGATGGCACTTGTAAGAGTCGAGGGACATCAAAGGGAAGCAGTGGTTGGGAAGGGGGTGAGACAGGGTTGTAGCCTATCCCCCATGATATTCAAACTGTATATTGAGCAAGCAGTAAAGCAAACAAAAGAAAAATTTGGAGCAGGAATTAAAATCTACGGAGAAGAAATAAAAACTTTGAGGTTCGCCGATGACACTGTAATTCTGTCAGAGACAGCAAAGGACTTGGAAGAGCAGCTGAACGGAATGGATATGGTCTTGAAATTAGGATATAAGATGAACACCAAGAAAAGCAAAACGAGAATAATGGAATGTAGTCGAGTTAACTCGGGTGATGCTGAGGGAACTAGATTAGGAAAGAGACGCTTAAAGTAGTAAATGAGTTTTGCTATTTGAGGAGCAAAATAACTGATGATGGTCGAAGTAGAGAGGATACAAAATGTAGACTGACAATGGCATGGAAAGCGTTTCTGAAGAAGAGAAATTTGTTAACATCGAGTATAGTTTTAAGTGTCAGGAAGTCGTTTCTGAAAGTATTTGTATGGAGTGTAGCCATGTATGGAAGTGAAACATGGACGATAAATAGTTTAGACAAGAAGAGAATAGAAGCATTCGAAATGTGGTGTTACAGAAGTATACTGAAGATTAGATGGGTAGATCACGTAACTAATGAGAAGGTATTGAACTGAATTGGAGAGAAGAGAAATTTGTGGCACAACTTGACTAGGAGAACGGATCGGTTGGTAGGGCATATTCTGAGGTATCAAGGAATCACCAATTTAGTATTGGAGGGCAGCTTGGAGGGTGAAGATCGCAGAAGGAGACCAAGAGATGAATACACTAAACAGATTCAGAAGGATGTAGGTTACAGTAGGTACTGGGAGATGAAGAAGCTTGCACAGGATAGAGTAGCAAGGAGACCTGCATCAAACTAGTCTTTGGACTGAAGACCACAACATACAGATATCGCAGCGCGACATCACCTACTGCTCTCGTTGTCGCTATGAACAGATGTGCAGGATGCCTCGCAGAGACCGAGCGAGGTGGCGCAGTGGTTAGCACACTGGACTCGCATTCGGGAGGACAACGGTTCAATCCCGTCTCCGGCCATCCTGATTTAGGTTTTCCGTGATTTCCCTAAATCGTTTCGGGCAAATGCCGGGATGGTTCCTTTGAAAGGGCACGGCCGATTTCCTTCCCAATGCTTCACTAACCCGAGCTTGCGCTCCGTCTCTAATGACCTCGTTGTCGACGGGACGTTAAACACTAACCACCACCACCGATGCCTCGCAGACGTATGCGCGAACCGTACCGTCAAATCTGTAAGTTTGAACCAGGGAGCATTACTGGCATGAGGAAATGTCATGCTGCTCGTGTGGGCCGAAGTGTTTCGGCTGTGCAAAGAGTGTGTAGATTAGAGATTAGATTAGATTAATACTAGTTCCATGGATCATGAATACGATATTTCGTAATGATGTGGAACGAGTCGAATTTTCCAATACATGACATAATTAGGTTAATTTAACAACATACTTAAGTTAATAAAACAATTTTTTTTGTGTTTTTTGTTTTTCTTTATTTTTTATTTTTTTTATTTTTTAAATATTTTTGGTTTTTCTTTTTTTCTTAGTTTATATCTAAAAATTCCTCTATGGAGTAGGAGTGTACAGTATGGTTCGTGGAACGCCGTAGCACACGACGAGATGGGCCAGGTCGCACCACCCACATCAACGCCGAGAAGGTCAACACCTCCTCCGAACGGCATTGCATGACAGATCTGCGTTCTCCTTGGCTTCTGGCGCAACAGTGGAACAGTGGAACACATCGTACACTGTCAGGAGTGACGTGCGTCGCAGTTTATTACGGCATGGGATACGTGCGTTTCGCGCACTTCTTCGCCTGCCTTTGACGAATGTGCAGAAACACGTTAGACGGCAATGGTGAATGAAACGACGTCACTGGGGACAGGAATGGCATCAGATAGCGTTCTGGGACGAATCTAAGTTCTTTTCATTTGAAAATGATGGCCGCATTTCGGTTCGCCCCAAGCATCAGAGTGGCTGCATTCGCGGGAGATAAACAGCGGCAACTCAGGGCGTTGTGGTGCGGGGTGCTGTTGGGTTAGTGTAGTGGGACGAAATTAAGCGTCACCCATCCACCAATGTCAGCCCAGTTTGCAGGTGACTATAAGTTTAATTTAGTTTTGTTTATGTATTTTTCTTAGTATTTGTAATAGCTGTGAATTATCTAAAAGTTTTGTATTTTTTTTATGTGTTTCATGTACGGAGAGGGCGACGCAACGAACGGAGACAGCATCTTCGTCGCCGCGACCAGAGAGGAAATTGCTGGCCGCTATACGTCGCGGGTCGACAGCCAAGGAGCAACAGAAGATCCTGGAACCGAGTTGTTGCGTCGTGCTTCTAAAAAATTAAAAATGAATTTTTTGTACTCTTTTTGTACAACAATGACGTCATATAGAGCTTAATCTTATTAAAAAGTCAGTCCTATTTTGCCAACGGTCAAGTTCACATCTGTATGTGTAGGAAGCTAATAAAATAGTGTATGCTACTAAAGTTGAAACACGTGTTCTGAGGATTTATTTATGAAGAATTATGTGAACGGATTAATAATATATTTGACAAGATTAGTGATTCTGACAGCGTTCATCGAAACTTTGAATCTCAAAAGTTTATTTAATGTGTGATTCTGATATCGATTAGATCAAGATAACGTGTGTCAATATAATTTCTGAGGAGAAACAAACGAAATTTAAATCGAAAAAGTTTATGAAAACCAATTGGTCCAAGTGATGTAATTCTTTGCATACGACTCAACTGATGTTTTACAGTTTCGTTCAAGAACCATTCTATGACAATTTAAAAAGAATATAAATCATTTTGAAGTGGGTTGTCACTGACGTAGGTGACGAAGTCTACACGTGGTCATATGTCGAATGAAAATGATTTATAAACAAATCTATACGTCGTTACACTACATTAGTCACAAACCACTGTTGGTGTGTGTCGAGGGCACTGCAGCCAGTGTGACGTACGTGAACGACGTTGTGCGATCCGTAACCGTATCCTTTGTACACAACACCCGAGGAGCCATTTCACAGCATGAAGATGCACGACCACATGTTGCAGCACGAATCCGTAGCTTCTTGGTGCCACAGGATATCAGCCTTTTGCCCTGGCCCTTGAGATTGCCAGAACTGTCGTCAGTCGAAAATGTATGGGATTTGGTGAAATGGTGGGTGCAGCTCTCATCCACCCTATCCACAAGGAAGGTTTGAAGACAGACCCGAACAATTATACAGGAATATCGCTGCTGGATATAACATACAAGATTCTTTCTAAAGTCCTTTTGAACAGGGCAGAGCCGCAATTGGACCCGAAAATCGGTGAATACCAGGTAGGTTTTAGAAAGAGCAGATCATGTTCGGAACAAATAATACACCTCAAAAAACATGATCATACGTAATCTCCTTCATTGATTTCAAAAAAGCATATGATTCGATTGACAGAGAATCTCAATTATTAGTCCTGGAAGAAATGGGTTTGGATAAGAAAACAACTAATATTATAAAAGCGACCCTTACAAATACATTTTCGAAAATTAAATTTATGGGCGAATTATCGGAACCCTTTGAAATAAAAACCGGAGTGCCACATGGGGATGGGCTCTCACCATTGCTGTTTAATTGTACGCTTGAGAAAGTAGTCAGAGAATGGAACGCAAATATTAAGAGTGGTGAAAGACTGGGTTGCAAAAAGAAGAACCTTAAAGTAAATTGCATTGCTTTTGCAGGTGATAAGGCCCTGCTTGCTGAAACAATGAAAGAAGCACGGGAGCAAATCCTTGAACTAAAGAAACGAGCAGCTAAAATAGGTCTTCACTTCTCCTTTGAAAAAACTAAGATATTGGCGATCATCAAGCACTCATGTAAATACATCAAAGTGCAAGAACAAAAGGCTGAAATAGTAAAATAATTCAAATATCTCGGAGAATGGATTAGTTGAAATGCTGGGGAAAGTAAATCAATCGAATCCAGAAAAAATGAACTGAAATTTGCCTTCCAACTAACAAAAAAGACATACAACAAAAAATCCCTTTCATGGGCGATCCAAATTACACATTACAAGACGGTGATTAAGCCAGAAGCAATGTATGCAGCAGAAACACTAAACATGAATTTCAAATGCCAAATGGAGAAACTTGAGCTAAAGGAACGAAAAATTTTAAGAAAAATCATAGGACCAAAATTTCAAGACAATAAAACAATATAAATCAATAATGAAACTCTCTACAAGAAAATTGAAAAACTTTCAGATACTTTGCCAAAAAGGATGATAAATTTTTATGGTCATCTTCTCAGTATGAATTCCAACAGAATAACTAAACAAATCTTTGACTTTTTCCGTAACCGCAAAACGAAACCCAATTGGTTTAAAGGAACTGGGAAAGATGGATTAAGGATTTCAGTAAATTCACTTATTGATCGAACAGCTAAATTAATTACTGAAGATGAAATCATAAGGTTCCAAGACAAATCTACACAAAAGTCCAAACCCTTCATCCCGGAAGAAGAGAGGAAAACAAGATCAGTAAGAATCAAGAAATACTGGGCCCTAAGAAAAGGACAACGCACAAAGAAATGATTGATCCAGCGTACCCCAAAGAGGGTGAAACGGAAGAAGAAGAAGATGTGTGCAGCGCTGTGACCCATTGCCAACCATCACAGATGAACTTCAGAACCGATGGATTGCAGCATGGACGACTATACCACAGGAAGCAATTCGCACCATATACGCGTCGACGCCAACGATCACTGAACATGTTGCCTACTAGGCAACGGGTCGCATGAAGAACCGAGGTGACTGAAATGCTAATAATTTCTGCAGAACACACTAATGTACATGTCCTGTGAATATGAACGTCCTGTCTCTAGTCGTTCAATGTGTTCTGTTTTGTCTGACACGAGTGTGTATCACTCACCTTTGTAGTGGTGCGAGAATTAAATACACTACCGGCCATTAAGATTGCTACACCACGAAGATGACGTGTTACAGACGCGAAATTTAACCGACAGGAAGAAGATGCTATGATATGCAAATGATTAGATTTTCAGAGCATTCACACAAGCTTGGCGCCGGTGGCGACACCTACAACGTGCTGACACGAGGAAAGTCTCTAACAGATTTCTCATATACAAACAGCAGTTGACTGGCGTTGCCTGGTGAAACGTTGTTGTGATGCCTCGTGTAACGAGGAGAAATGCGTACCATCACGTTTACGACTTTGATAAAGGTCGGATTGTAGCCTATAGCGATTGCGGTTTATCGTATCGCGACACTGCTGCTCTCGTAGGTCGAGATGCAAAGACTGTTAGCAGAATATGGAGTCGGTAGGATCAGGAGGGTTATACGGAACGCCGTGCTGAATCCCAATGGCCTCGTATCACTATCAGTCGAGATGACAGGCATCTTATCCGCATGGCTGTAACTGATCGTGCAGCCACGTCTCGATCCCTGACTCAACAGATTGGGACGTTTGCAAGACAACAACCATCTGCACGAACAGTTCGACGACGTTTGCAGAAGCATGGACTATCAGCTCGGAGACCGTGGCTGCGGTTACCCTTGACGCTGCATCACAGACAGGAGCGGCTGCGATGGTGTACTCAACGACGAACCTGGGCGCACGAATGGCAAAACGTCATTTTTTGGGTGAATCCAGGTTCTGTTTACAGCATCATGATGGTCGCATCCGTGTTTGGCGGCATCGCGGTGAACGCACATTGGAAGCGTGTATTCGTCATCGCCATATTGGCGTATCGCCCGACGTGATGGTATGAGGTGCCACTGGTTACACGTCTCGGTCACCTCTTGTTCGCATTGACGGCACTTTGAACTGTAGACGTTACATTTCAGATGTGTTACGACCCGTGGCTCTACCCTTCATTTGATCCCAGCGAAATCCTAAATTTCAGCAGGATAATGCACGACCGCATGTTGCAGGTCTTGTACGGGCCTTTCTGGATACAGAAAATACTCGACTGCTGCCCTGGCCAAACCTGAAACGTCTGGTCAATGGTGGCCGAGCAACTGGCTCGTCACAATACGCCAGTCAGTACTCTTGATGAACTGTGGTATCGTGTTGAAGCTGCATGGACAGCTGTACCTGTACACGCCATCCAAGCTCTGTTTGACTCAATGCCCAGGCGTATGAAGGCTGTTATTACAGCCAGAGATGGTTGTTCTGGGTACTGATTTTTCAGGATCTATGCACTCAAATTGCGTGAAAATGTAATGACATGTCAGTTCTTGTGTTATATGTTTGTCCAATGAATACCCGTTTATTATCTGCATTTCTTCTTAGTGCAGCAATTTTAACGGCCAGTAGTGTAGGAGAAATACTCCCGGAAATTCTGCATATCATAGTGTTTATTGCCAAATCCAGATATACGAACAATGCAAAACTGTAAACTGAGTAACATGTATCTTGAAAGGAAGAGTATTCATCCCGAATAACTTCTCATTTTCTCTTCTTCTGCACTTCAAGACTTAGCCAGTATGCTTGTTCCGATTCCCCATAATGAACACCCTGTAATTTTCGGTCGACCCACATCTCTCTTCTCCCTTCGATCCGCATGAAAAATACGGGTGTTCTTGAAAACATTTCGACAGGCGTGCCTTATACACACCACTTGTCACAGAGTGAGGCCGAAATACAGAGTAGCTGTTGCGCTGCCTTCTGGACACGAAACTCAGCTCTCGCTTTTTTTTTCTCCCGCGGAGACCACCAGCGGACACAATGGCTGGAGTAGCTGCCAGGCGCTGCTAATTCAAACCATGACCGCCCCAAAGGCGTCGTCTGCCGCCTGCCAAGGAACCTGCCGGACCTGTGACTGACGATGAGCCTTCTCGGCCGACACGTCCTGCCGCCGTGCACCGCGTTTCCCAACTCTGCGACAGCCGTTGCAAAACGAGTACTTCTCACGTCTCTGAGCGAAACTGCGACAGACTCTCTCGCTCACGTTCGCTTAATATTTATTCGTGGCTGACGCCAACGTCGGCCATTCTCAGAGGGGTATTGTCAAACCTGACAAAGTAAAACCAGGTGATACAAAACAAGGGTCGGGGAAAACTTAGCATAAAACCCCATTTGTTTTCGCGACAACGCACGTCCACACACACGGAAAATCGTACCCACGACCTCCCACGGTGTCTTGGGCGTGTTTGATCATCGACCATAAAGCCCGTATTTGGCACCGAGTGACTAGCACCTCTTGCCAGCAATGTAGACGTGCGTCGCTGCACAACTCTTTGATATTGACGCCGAACAGCATTCCAGTGTAAACCAGTGGTTGCAATCACAGGCGGCAGGTTTCTACAGAGACAGTACTGAAAAACTTGTACCACGGTATGATACATACCTCAATTTGAGTAGCGTTTATGTAGAGAAATAGCTTATGGGGTGTATCTTCATAATGTATATAGGGTGTGTCACGTAAGACTTAACACCCCTGATATCCATAAACGGTTACACATATCAGTTTTCGGCAATTGTTTGAGCGTCGAGGGTGCACGTATTTTTTTTATTGTTTTATTTTGTTTGGTTAGTGTTTTTAGCGCAAGTATCAACTGAACGACTTTTTACATGGAACGGTACAATTTTTTTAACTACATTCGATAGCTATTAAGAAGACAATTACAGTGACATAGCTTTTGTTAATGTTTACGTTGAAGCCAGTCGTTAAAAAAATCGTGAAATGTCCTAGAATGTGGAAGTACAGTTGCCGGAAACGACATTTGCGGTGCAAACACTGGTAAGCAAGTATATCGGACCAGACTGCGTAATTGTACACCGTAAGGTAGGCCTGCGCTACCACCATAAAGCTTTATTTAAAAAAAATGGTTCAAATGGCTCTGAGCACTATGGGACTTAACATCTGAGGTCATCACTCCCCTAGCCTTAGAACTACTTAAATCTAACTAACCGAAGGACATCACACACATCCATGCCCGAGGCACGATTCGAACCTGCGACCGCAGCAGCAGCGCGGTTCCGGACTGAAGCGCCTAGAACCGCTCGGCCACAACGGCCGGCATGCTTTATTTCCCCTTGAACGAACTTATGACCCAGACGCAGGTTCAGCTACGAATGCTGTAAATGGAAATACGACATCAGTTAGAAGCTAGCGTATCATTAAGGTCTTAGGAAAACTATTTCACTTTCGTGTACCCTGCCAGATTTACGTGAGCTGAATCACAGAAATCAATTTTTCGTTCTCCAAAAATACAGAGGTCCTGTACGCTGCAAAAACGAACTACTGTACTATATATCTAAATGTTAGAAGGAAGATTTGACATCTCTTTCCTGTACGTGGCTGCGTACTTATTACAGGGAACCTCCCCATTGTACACTCCTCAGATTTAGTGGTGAGATGTCCTAGTGGATAGCCCGTCAGAAACTGAACACAGATCAAGCACGAAAACAGAAACAAGGCGTACTGAACTGTAAAAAAGGAGCAAGCCAGGAACATTGAACGGTCCAGGCTCCAGATGTGCAACATCGAGCGAACTGAAAGAGCTATAGCAACGTTGTCGTGTTGTCTGAGCCCTGACCTGCAAAGCGAGAGATCCGACTTAAATCCCCATCATGCCCCTTTTTTTCGTAAAATTATGAACTGTCCGTCAGATCGTAGACGTGTCTGTTCTCTTTCTGCAGTCTTGGCAATATGCTGGTTACAGAATATGACTCGTGTAATAAGAATACGAGTACATAACCGTCGGAAGTAAATATGATGAATAGTGAGAGCAGGCGAGATGCCGCAAAGACCTTTCAGAGAAATGAAAACAAGAGAGAAAAGGGTCTGAAGTATGTTACGACAAAGGAATTCAAGAGGCAAAACTTCCAAATCAGAACGCAAGAGTCATAACATGTAGTTGTGTAGAACAAATAGGAGGTACGTACGTTTGGAGGCTCATCGGCTTGTAATCACGGGATCCCAGTGTCGAGTACCGGTAAGAACACACAAGATCCGAAAACAACTTTCGTTTAGGTCCCTTCCTTACACCTCGCTGTTCGAAACAGACATTACACAGCGCAGACACACATCAATGACCTGACGGACAGTTCGTAATATTATGAAAAAAAAGATGGGGTACGAGGGAGATTTGAACAAAACATAACCACACTGCCGTGGGAATTACAGTTAGCATGATCTTACACATCTCGCGTTTGCACCATTCCACTGTTTCTATTTTACTTGTTTTATCACAGTTCAGTACATCTCCATGTTTTCATGCTTGATCTGTGTTCAGTTTTTGACGTGTTATTCACGGGGCCATTTTAGCACTAAATCTGAGGGGGATGCGATAGGGAGTTTCCCTTAAGAGCACAATTCCTTGCAGCCCCAGAATGTTAACGGAGCGACGTATACCCTTTTCGTCTTCTTCAGTTCAAGGTTTACGCAAAGCGCACGTTCAGTTTCACATTTTCAAGACCATTTTTCTCTCTGGCTTCCAAGGTTCGCTTTTCGCGTAGGCTTGTACTTGTTTACAATGATTCCTCTTACTCCTCCATCCGAAAAGGTGTCGGACGGCCCGACGGAACCGACCGGCCGCCATGTCCTCATTCGATAAATGTAGCTAGATGCGGATATATGTGGTCAGCACTCTGCTCTCCTGGTCTTTTTCAGTTTTCGTGACCGTAGCCGCTACTTCTCAGCCAAGTAGCCCCTAAATTGGCCTCACAAGGGCTGAATGCACCCCGCCGGCCAAAAGCGCTCGGCAGACCCCAACGGTCACCCATCCAAGTGTTACCCAAGACCAACAGCGCTTAACTTTGGTGATAACGGGAACGGGTAGCCAACAGCGCTCGATAGACCGAACGATTACCCATCCAAATCTCAGCCAAGCCCAACAGCTCTTGTTGTTGTTGTGGTCTTCAGTCCTGAGACTGGTTTGATGCAGCTCTCCATGCCACTCTATCCTGTGCAAGCTTTTTCATCTCCCAGTACCTACTGCAACCTACATCCTTCTGAATCTGCTTAGTGTATTCATCTCTTGGTCTCCCTCTACGATTTTTACCCTCCACGCTGCCCTCCAATACTAAATTGGTGATCCCTTGATACCTCAGAAAATGCCCTACCAACCGATCCGTTCTCCTAGTCAAGTTGTGCCACAAATTTCTCTTCTCCCGAATTCAGTTCAATACCTTCTCATTAGTGACGTGATCTACCCATCTAGTCTTCAGCATTCTTCTGTAGCACCACATTTCGAAAGCTTCTATTCTCTACTTGTCCAAACTATTTATCGTCCATGTTTCACTTCCATACATGGCTAGACTCCATACGAATACTTTCAGAAATGACTTCCTGACACTTAAATCAATACTGTATGTTAACAAATTTCTCTTCTTCAGAAACGCTTTCCTTGCCATTGTCAGTCTACATTTTATATCCTCTCTACTTCGACCATCATCAGTTATTTTGCTCCCCAAATAGCAAAACTCCTTTACTACTTTAAGTGCCTCATTTCCTAATCTAATTCCCTCAGCATCACCCGACTTAATTAGACTACATTCCATTATCCTTGTTTTGCTTTTGTTGATGTTCATCTTATATCCTCCTTTCAAGACACTGTCCATTCCATTCAACTGCTCTTGCAAGTCCTTTGCTGTCTCTGACAGAATTACAATGTCATCGGCGAACCTCAAAGTTTTTATTTCTTCTCCATGAATTTTAATACCTACTCCGAACTTTTCTTTTGTTTCCTTTACTGTTTGCTCAATATATAGATTGAATAGCATCGGGGAGAGGCTACAATCCTGTCTCACTCCCTTCCCAACCACTGCTTCCCTTACATGTCCCTCAACTCTTATAACAGCCATCTGCTTTCTGTACAAATTGTAAATAGCCTTTTGCTCCCTGTATTTTACCCCTGCCACCTTCAGAATTTGAAAGAGAGTATTCCAGTCAACATTGTCAAAAGCTTTCTCCAAGTCTACAAATGCTAGAAACGTAGGTTTGCCTTTCCTTAATCTTTCTTCTAAGATAAGTCGTAAGGTCAGTATTGCCTCACGTGTTCCAGTGTTCCTACGGAATCCAAACTGATCTTCCCTGAGGTTGGCTTCTACTAGTTTTTCCATTCGTCTGTAAAGAATTCGTGTTAGTATTTTGCAGCTGTGACTTATTAAGCTGATAGTTCGGTAATTTTCACATCTGTCAACACCTGCTTTCTTTGGGATTGGAATTATTATATTCTTCTTGAAGTCTGAGGGTATTTCGCCTGTTCCATACATCTTGCTCACCAGATGGTAGAGTTTTGTCAGGACTGGCTCTCCCACGGCCGTCAGTAGTTCCAATGGAATATTGTCTACTCCGGGGGCCTTGTTTCGACTCAGGTCTTTCAGTGCTCTGTCAAACTCTTCACGCAGTATCGTATCTCCCATTTCATCTTCATCTACATCCTCTTCCATTTCCATAATATTGTCCTCAAGTACATCGCCCTTGTATAGACCCTCTATATACTCCTTCCACCTTTCTGCTTTCCCTTCTTTGCTTAGAACTGGGTTTCCATCTGAGCTCTTAATATTCATACAAGTCGTTCTCTTATCTCCAAAGGTCTCTTTAATTTTCCTGTAGGCGGTATCTATCTTACCCCTAGTGAGATAGGCCCCTACATCCTTACATTTGTCCTCTAGCCATCCCTGCTTAGCCATTTTGCACTTCCTGTCGATCTCATTTTTGAGATGTTTGTATTCCTTTTTGCCTGTTTCACTTACTGCATTTTTATATTTTCTCCTTTCATCAATTAAATTCAATATTTCTTCTGTTACCCAAGGATTTCTACTAGCCCTCGTCTTTTTACCTACTTGATCCTCTGCTGCCTTCACTACTTCATCCCTCAAAGCTACCCATTCTTCTTCTACTGTATTTATTTCCCCCATTCCTGTTAATTGCTCGCTTATGCTCTCCCTGAATCTCTGTACAACCTCTGGTCCTTTTAGTTTATCGAGGTCCCATCTCCTTAAATTCCCACCTTTTTGCAGTTTCTTCAGTTTTAATCTACAGCGCTTATATTTGGTGATCTAACGGGAACCGGCGTTACAACTGCTGCAAGATCGTCGGTTGTTTACGGTGACTGAATTTCTAAAATCTTTCAATCGAAAATGAACAGCGATCGGTGTAAAATATTAAAATTCAGTAAAGCAATCACGATCGCAGTAGATATTTATGTCGGTTGGCCATCAGTTTCAATTTATACCATCTTCAGGCCGTAAGCATCGAAATACAATACTGATCTATCAGAGGTATGAAATGGCCAAAAACATCTAGAATAAAAGGTACAATAATAGCAAAGTAAAGTGTTATAGCCGTTATGCGGTTTGTGGCTGTGGACTGAGCAAGATCCGTAAGAACACGAATGTCAACAGCTGAAAAAGACAGCATAACTCGAGAACGCATTACATCATACGGCATTACATCATTGACAATTAGTCATGTAATCATTACGTGACTGGCACTGCGTGTTTAAGATGTTGCCTCCATTCCTATCCTATAGCCTTCCACTTCATCGTTTAATTTAAAAATTGCTAATTGCTATAGCATTTTCTCATTCCTTATAAGATCCATCCATGTGCAATCTTTTAAAAACTCTCGTTGCGCAGCTTTTTTTTTCCTTCAGTCGAAGATTCACTGTAAAGTTTTAATTCTGTGACTTCCCTCGCCTAATTCATTAAAGTTTTATTTATAGTTCCTCATATGTGCTGCAATTTATTGATTTTATTGTATACATCACTGTCACACCATAAGCATTTAGAACTTGAAAATTTTCTGGTTACTGGTCTTCAATATTAATTTTTGATTGGAGAAAGTGTTTTCCATAGTGAGTCATTAGTATTAGTGGTGGATATTTTCAGAGGTCAACATTGCCTTCCTAGTTCATATACTCAATACACCGAAAGCTGCAAGTTTGTTTCATTAAGATGATAGTATCTGCACATACACCGAAGGGCCAAAGAAAATGGTACAGCTGCCTAATACCGTGTACGGCGCCTCTAGCACGCAAAAGTGCCGCAACACGACGTGGCATGGACTCGACTAAAAAAATGGCTCTGAGCACTATGGGACTTAACTTCTGAGGTCACCACTCCCCTAGAACTTAGAACTACTTAAACCTAACTAACCTAAGGACACCATACACATCCATGCCCGAGGGTGGATTTGAACCTGCCACCGTAGAGGTCGCGCGGTTCCAGACTGTAGCGCCTAGAACTGCTCGGCCACTACGGCCGGCGGACTCGACTAGTGTCTGAAGTAGTGCTGGAGGGAAGTGATACCATGAATCCAGCAGGGCTTTCCATAAATCCGTAGGAGTACGAGGGGGTACATATCTCTGAAGAACAGCACGTTGCAAACCATGACAGATATGCTCAACAACGATCATGTCTGGGGAGTTTGGTGGCCAGCGGAAGTATTTCAACTCAGAAGTGTTCCTGGACTCACTCCGTAGCAGTTCTGGGCGTGTGGAGTGCCGCATTGTCCTGCTGGAATTGTCCAAATCTGTCGGAACGCGCGATGGACGTGAATTGATGCAAATAATCAGACAGGATGCTTACCTACGTGTCACCTGTCGGAGTCGTATCCAGACGTTTCAGGGGTCCAATATCAGTCCAACTGCACACGCCCCACACCATTACAGAGCCTCCAGCAACTTGAACCGTCCCCTGCTGACTTACCAGGTCCATGGATTCATGAGGTTGTCTTAATACCCGTGTACGTCCATCTGCTCGATACAGTTTGAAACGAGACTCGTCCGACCAGGCAACATGTTTCCAGTCATCAACAGTCCAATGTCGGTGTAGAAGGACTCAGGCAACGCGTAAAGCCTTGTTTCCTGCAGTCATCAAAGGCACAGGAGTAGGCTTTCGGCTCCGGAATCCTATATGGACGATGTTTCGTTGAATGGTTTGGACGTTGACATTTATGGCCCACGATTGAAATCTGCCGCAATTAGCGGAAGAGTTGCTTTTCTGACACGTGAACGATTCTCGTCAGTCGTTGTTGGTCCCGATTTCGAAGGACCTTTTTCCGGCCGCAGCGATGTCGGAAATTCGATGCTGTACCGGATTCTTGATACTCACGGAACACTCGTGAAATAATCATACGGGAAAATCCCCACTTCATCGCTACCTCGGAGATGAAGAGTCCCACCCCTCTTTCTGCGACTGTAATACCACGCTCGAACTCACTTAAATCTTGATAAGCTGCCATTGTAACAGCAGTAACCGATGTAACAACTGCGGCAGACACTTGTTGTCTTATATAGTTGCCGACCGCAGCGCCGTATTCTGTCTGTTTATATATCTCTGTATTTGTATACGCATGCCTACATCAGTTTCTTTGGCGTTTCAGTCTAGTATTGTATTTAGATGATAGTTTGTCAGCTGTAACCCTTCATGTGCTTCATCCTTCTCTTTTATTATGACATGCCGGCCGGTGGGGCCGAGCGGTTCTGGGCCGTCTGGAACCGCGCGACCGCTATGGTCGCAGGTTCGAATCCTGCCTCGCGCATGGATGTGTGTGATGTCCTTAGGTTAGTTAGGTTTAAGTAGTTCTAAGTTCTAGGGTAATGATGACCTCAGATGTTAAGTCCCACAGCGCTCAGAGCCATTTGAACCATATCAAATCCTCAGTATCTTCACGAATTATTTACTTATTCGTATCTGGACATGTCTTAGGGTAAACCCTTTACGAAAAGACTGGCCACTGGTAGGATGAAAACATTTTCGTGAAGGCATGGCTTAATATACTACTGGCCATTAAAATTGAAACGTCAGGAATGCTAGCAAATTTTGCTCGCTGTGTGTATAAAGTGCATGGTGTCTCAAACTGCTCACGTTCCAAATGCCCAGGAAAAAAACTACAACAGATTAGATAAAGACCGGTTCCCGTGAAATCCTGGAAAGTGTGTGCTGTCGGGCTTGGCTTGCACTTGGATGGACGGCAGTCGTGTCTACCGAGCACTGTTGGCGAGCGGGATGGACTCAGTCCTTGTGTAGCCACCTGTGGCGCTACTTAGCTGAGAGGTAGAGGCTCCGGTCACGACAACTAACAGCGACTGGTAAAGCGATGTGCTGACCACTTGGCCCTCCGTATTTCTCATTCAGGAAGACACAGCTGTCGGTTGGTGCGGTCTGTCTGGATAGACAGAGAGAAAGAGAGAGATGTTGAAAGGTCTCTGTTGGATTCCTTTCATGTTTAATTTCTTAAATCTGTTGTCATTTACGGCATAAATTCCTCTTCTAAATTTACTGTGGCGTTTCTGACTATCTGGGAGGAGACTGAGTAGTGGAACGTGTTACTTTTACACATAAACAAGAACGATCTGTCACACTACTACACTTTAAAACACAGTTTATATGTAATTCATGTCACACAGTCTCATACGGAACCTACATCCGCTTTCTTTTATATACTGTATATGATATATACTGTCATCCCCCTTCCCTTCTGTGTGAGAGGATGAATGAGCAAATGTATTTCCAGTTGCATGCTTGAGGGTAGCAGACAAGCCTGTCTGCTAGAGAACAGTAGGACCAACGTCGGAACAGGTAGCTACGCTTTCTAAAAGCAAAGAGGTTTCTATCTTTAGTATTGTCCTGTCCGTCCGTTGTCATGTTGGTATAGGAAGCTGCCCCTCTGGCCACTTCCGTTTGTATTTGTGAGCCACCCCTCAGGAAGGGACCAGTCAGTCTGTCCGTGGCGAGCGTCTGAAGTGGTAAGATCTCCGGCTAAGCGCGTGTCTGCTAAGTCCGTAGGACAATAGATTTCTTAAGTTCAGCCTAACTGAAAATTTAATCACCTTTATTTCAGGTTTAGCTCTAAAATATCTAATGTTATCTTAAATTGCAGCGCAGTGTAATTCTCGTGTGAAGTTCAGAATATATTCCGGTAGTTGCTTTGTCACTACTTTGTGAGTAAAGTGGAACCACGTGTTGATCAGTAACTCTAACTAAGATCAATCTTAAATGCGAATGCTTGTGAGATTATAACGTCTCGTCTTGACAATATTTTTCGATATAGCAACTTTTCTTTATGTTCAACCCACGTGGGGTGTACTTTGTGAAACCAGTACCACGTGCTTATACAATTGTTTGACCCATCAGATTAATAGTAAGACGATAGTAACCAGTTCGAGGTTTTTCTTTTGTAAATTGCTTTTCGATCTAATTTATTTTAATTATCAAAATTATTGTGGACTTACACTCTTTGTGTAAACCTAGTTGCCCACGTGAAGCATGTGGTGTAATCATCAAAATAGCCCTCAGCTATTCCTTTCAGGAAGATTTCACAAAGAGTTAATATGAATTTAGTATACCAGTGTGTGGTAATTACATGACGGACAGGATTGTGCTACGAACGTAACTTCTTTGGGTGAAAATTGAATCGGTTGGTAGTGGTTAATTTTCTCTTGCATATGTTTCAACGTTCTTTGTGTGTTTTATGAATGCAGTGTTGTATGCAGTCTCCCAATCTTGGCTCCATATTTGATGTGTTCCGTAAGATTACAATCTCACATTTTCACAATCCTAAATAACGCACCAGTTTATTTATGAATCAAATTTAATAGGCTGAAATTTCAATGATCAATGTTAAAATAAATTTCCAAATATAAACTGATTTATTTCTTTTTATTTAAATTCTCTTTTTATATATATAAATATGGTTCAAATGGCTCTGAGCACTATGGGACTCAACTGCTGAGGTCATTAGTCCCCTAGAACTTAGAACTAGTTAAACCTAACTAACTTAAGGACATCACAAACATCCATGCCCGAGGCAGGATTCGAACCTGCGACCGTAGCGGTCTTGCGGTTCCAGACTGCAGCGCCTTTAACCGCACGGCCACTTCGGCCGGCTATATATACAAATATATCACCGGTTATCGTATGCCTATTAAAAGATTATAATTCATGTTAGTCTGGTTGGGAATTTGGTAAGCTAAATTGGATACCTGGTGAAACAGTTGCGCAGTAATGCAAGGTTAACTTCCCCAGACAGCTCACAGCTTTTAACCCGCTTTTATTGGCTATCACCACTGCTTACATAGAAAATGAAAGTAACAACGTTACAATGTGATAAACAAATTGAAACATATACTTGATTACCTCCCGCGTCAGACACTCTAACTATTGTCGCCAGAGTGCAGCACGATCGCACGAAGTGAAAATGACTATTTTGCAGATGCACTCGCCAGCAGTAGTTTGGCTTCCAGAAACAAAATCGCCGACTACTGTGCAAAGAAATTATCGTAGGTTGTATGCATGTTATTCACCTGATGTGAAAACACTTATTAAATGATATCTTAAGTTTCTCGCAACTGGAACCGTCCTCAGACATTCTGGTGGTGCACATCGAGACAGTTGAGAACATCATATAAGCGTTTCTCGGAAGTCCACGTAAGTCAGTTTACCTGGCATCCAGGCAGGTTAATGTATCCCGAGCAAAACTGCGGCGTGTAGTAGACCAGAGTCTTGGTTTCTATGCTGCATACGATATCTAGCGGCGCGGTGTAGCCGCGCGGTCTGAGGCGCCTTGTCACGGTCCGTGCGACTCCCCACGTCGGAGGTTCGAGTCCTCCCTCGGGCATGGGTATGTGTCTTGTCTGTAGAGTAAGTTAGTTTAAGCTAGTGTGAGTAGGGTGTAGGCTTAGGGACCGATGACCTCAGCAGTTTGGTTCTGTAAGACCTTACCACAAATTTCCAAAAAATTACGATATCGAACAACAAACCATGCCGACAACAATTTGCTACAGGTATGCCCAGCGTACTGACATGAATGCCAGCTTCCTGGAAGGATATTTACTCTCAGATTAGACAAACTTTCATGTTTCATGACGAGCAGTGTTTAGTACACTGGACTGGCAGTCGGAAAGACGTTTCAAACCAGCGTCCGGCCATCATGATTTAGGTTTTCCGTGGTTTCCCAGAATCGCTTAAGGCAAATGTCTGGATGGTTCCTCCGAAAGGGCACGTGCCACTTTCCTTCTCCATCCTTCATCTAAGCAACTTAAATCACTTAATCACTCAATCCTAAGCAACTTAAATCACTTAATAGAAGCAAGTCTTCTGGCCCAGACTGTATACCAATTAGGTTCCTTTAGGAGTATGCTGATGCATTAGCTCCATACTTAACAATCATATACAACCGGTCGCTCGATGAAAGACCTGTACCCAAAGACTGGAAAGTTGCAGAGGCCACACCAATATTCATGAAATGTAGTAGGAGTAATCCACTAAATTACAGGCCCTTGTCGTTAACGTCGATATGTAGCAGGATTTTAGAACATATATTGTGTTCGAACTCTGTGAACTACCACGAAGAAAACTGTCTATTAACACACAGTCAACATGGTTTTAGAAAACATTGTTCCTGTGAAACACAACTAGCTCTTTATTCACATGAAGTGCTGAGTGCTGTTGACAGGGGATTTCAGATCGATTCCGTATTTCTGGATTTCCGGAAGGCTTTTGACACTGTACCACACAAGCGGCTCGTAGTGAAATTGCATGCTTATGGAATATCGTCTCAGTTATGTGACCGGATCTGTGATTTCCTGTCAGAGAGGTCACAGTTCGTTGTAATTGACGGAAAGCCATCGGGTAAAACACGAGTGATCTCTGACGTTCCCCAAGGTAGTTTTATAGGCCCTTTGCTGGTCCTTATCTATATAAACGATTTGGGAGACAATCTGAGCAGCCGTCTTCGGTTGTTTGCAGATGACGCTGACAGTTATCGACTAATAAAGTCATAAGAAGATCAAAACGAACTGCTAAACGATTTAGAAAAAATATCTGAATGGTGTGAAAAGTGGCAGTTGACCTTAAATAACGAAAAGTGTGAGGTCATCCTCATGAGTGCTAAAAGGAATTCGTTAAACCTCGGTTACATGACAAATCAGTCTAATATAAAAGCCGTAAATTCGACTAAATACTTAAGTATTACAATTACGAACAACTTAAATTGAAAGGAACACATAGAAAATGTTGTGGGGAAGGCTAACCAAAGACTGCGTTTTATTGGTAGGACACTTAGAAAATGTAACAGTGAATGCGTCAGCGTATCTGGGCATGCCTGGAACAGTCTGTAGACATTCAGATACAAGACTTGCAACCCAGCATCGTCTCAACGAGATGGGGCTCCACCGCAATGGTCAGCGTCAACTCGAAAGACCTGCACCAGGCGAACGGTCTACCCGACGGGAGGCCCTAGCCACAAGATATTTCATTAACAAGTTCCTGAATACAAAATTTCCCAGTCGCCGGATCTGACGAGAAGGACAAATTGGCTGGCCACCACATTTCACATTTCCCTCACGACATTACACTACTGGATTTCTTCTCACGTATCTGTCTAAAGTGGACATATGTCTGTTTTAAGGCGTCGTATCACTGATGCGATCGCAACTCAGAGAGAGCCCGCTAAATCACGCAGGACTAACAGGTAATTACGATTGTGGAAAGAGCCAAGGGAGTTGCGGTCGGATTCATTTCACAATTGTAATTTATTATCATTTAGTTCACAAATACACTTTTGAAAGAATTAAATTTGCTTCGCGGCTGAATGCCTCCAAACGGATGCTTTAGAGTAGGTTCAATTCTGAAAGGACATGAAACACAGTTAAATTTACGAGTAAAATAAATCGAATACATATGAGATCAGCATGCGGAGCGGCTGAAGGCCACCGGATTAAATCTTCAAAATTCCAAATATTCTATGATGATTACTGAAGGCAGAAGGCCACAATGTTTTAAGATGCTGCCAGGGCTGATGGCCCACAAGGTGCACAGAAAGAGATAAACGCAACAAGATGGCTGAAGGCCGCAAGGTTAAATTCTGCAAATTAAGAAAATACATACTGCAACAGTCGGGAAAACAGTACACTAAGTTTAAAAATTTCCTTTTGGCAACACCAACGGCGGAAGGCCCACAATAACTCGTAAAATCTTTCAGAGGATATTAGAATAACCTTTCAAGAGCAGAAGGTGATAATGTTTGGACTTGAAGGAAACTCTGAGAACATGTTTCCAGAGCTGAAGGCCCACAAGTAACCTTGCCAAATTAAAAATATAAAATACAGTTAATTTACAACGACATTAACATTGCCAAAAGTATACTTAAGGGAACGGCACTCCTGAGTCTCCAGTGGATCGGTCTGCCCTCGTCCACTTAGGCGAGACAGGTGGTGAGTCCAACTACACTTAATTCGTGCGAACCCAACCAAGGGACAGTCACGGACCGACCGACCAACCGCTTTCTTGCCACGACGGAGTACACGAGAATTTAAGGCCCCCCAAAAAATTACAAGTATCACTATTCCCAAACAAACGCGTATGTGAACTGAGCTGCCAAAACTACACACCATGTTGGGCAGCAACAACAGGTGAGGGAAAGACGCTGCCTAGAAACTACGTTAGCGACCAGGGCAGGTAACCAGAACACTAACGGCCACAAGGCAGAAAATACGCTGGTGTACTTAGGGATAAATTCATTTGATCAATCCACCTGACGGCGGCTATCTCGAACACTTCGCTCATTGTTGCCCACAGGAAAACCTGCACTACAGCGAACCACCGAAACGAACCACACAACATGAATGGACGTGGCTTGGGTAGTTACAACGACTACTCACCTTTGACGTCCTGGGTCGGTGAACCGCGAAGCTCGTAGCGATCGGACAGCTCCACACACGCTCCGACACTGCGCAGGGACCGCCAGCGGACCCAGCCGACTGCACTGCGCGGAGATATCCTCCCTGATCCGCAGCAACCGACCGACTCCTCTCAGAATGCCGACCACATCTAAAATAGTCGTCAGTGGAACTAACGCCAACTACACACACACACTGAAAAACACTTGCCCGAAGACCAGAACGATACCGATACCGAGTAACTAAGAGTAACAAAGCACGGACGAAAACAAATCGATGCGTACACACACACACACACAGCCGACTCATGGACGATCGGCGAGCCAAAACGCGTCGTCCGGTAGAACGACCGACCGACGATCCTCCAAGACCGTGGCCCGGCTCAAGTGATGCGTGGCGACAATGGTCGGGCGAGCCATGTCGATGCAGACCTCACTGCTGCTCCAACCCGACTGCACCAGTGCCGCACTGCAACTCCCCGACTGGCAGGTCCGGACTGCACTCCCGACGCGTTCCAACTCACTGGCAGACCCGAATTCGCGACCCGAACTGGCTTACGACAGACAACGGCCCGGAAGCAATAGCAGTGGGGCAAAGGTACTACCAGAGGGGATATATCGATACGCGCTGCTAGCGCCGGTCGAAAGTACGTTAAAAACAGGGTGTAAAATACATGATGGGGGGAACACGAGCCACGCACGGGTCAGGCAGGTTGCGGAGAACATGGCAAGAAATTACACTACTGGCCATTAAAATTGCTACACCAAGAAGAAATGCAGATCATAAACGGGTATTCATTGGAAAAACATATTATACTAGAACTGATACGTGATTACATTTTAACGGAATTTGGGTGGATAGATCCTGAGAAATCAGTACCCAGGACAACCACCTCTGGTCGTAATAACGGCCTTTATACGCCTGGGCATTGAGTCAAACAGAGCTAGGATGGCGTGTACAAGTACAGCTGCCTATGCAGCTTCAACACGATACTACAGTTCATCAAGAATAGTGACTGGCGTATTGTGACGAGCCAGTTGCTCCGCCACCATTGACCAGACGTTTTCAATTGATGAGAGATCTGGACAATGCGCTGGCCAGGGCAGCAGTCCAACATTTTCTGTATCCAGAAAGGCTCGTACTAGCAACACGCGGTCGTGCATTATCCTGCTGAAATGTAGGGTTTCCGAGGGATCGAACGAAGGGCAGAGTCACGGGTCGTAACACATCTGAATTGTAACGTCCACTGTTCTAAATGACATCATGCGAACAAGAGGTGACCGAGACGTGTAACCAATGGCACCCCATACCATCACGCCGGGTGATACACCAGTATGGCGATGACGAATACACGCTTTCAGTGTGCGTTCACCGCGATGTCGCCAAACACGGATGCGACCATCGTGATGCTGTAAACAGAACCTAGATTCATCCAAAAAATGACGTTATGCCATTCGTGCGCCCAGGTTCGTCGTCGAGTACACCATCGCATGCGCTCCTGTCTGTGATGCAGCGTCAAGGGTAACCGCAGCCATGGTCTCCGAGCTGATAGTCCATGCTGCTGCAAACGTCGTCGAACTGTTCGTGCAGAGGTTGTTGTCTTGCAAACGTCCCCATCTGTTGACTTAGGGATCGTGACGTGGCTGCACGATCCGTTACAGCCATGCGGGTAAGATGCCTGTCATCTCGACTGCTAGTGATACGAGGCCGTTGGGACCCAGCATGGCGTTCCGTATTACCCTCCTGAACCCACCGATTCCATATTCTGCTAAGTTGTGTACTAATGATTATTAAATTTATTCTTCGAGATGCTTTAACTTGTGATGCAATTTCAATAACATCTCCAACCTAGTTTTTTTTACTGAGGCTTTGAAATGAGATTTGAAAGGGTATCCTGCGTAGCAGCGAGAATACATTATTGTTGGGGTATACTCTAAACTTCATATGCCATCCGGAGAGGATTCAGAATGCCCAACAGTATCGAGCGACTGCAGTGTCATCCTCAGGCGACAGACGTCACTGGATGGAGAGATAGCAGTTTTCGTGACTGGAGCTGCTAATTCTAAATCAAGTAGCTCCTCATTTGATTTCACGACGCCTGAGTGCATCCCGATTGCCAACAGCGCTCTGCAGACCTGATCCAAGTGCTAACCAAATCAGACAACGCCTAACTTCGGTGATCTGACGGAAAACCGATGCAAAATTTACAACACAGTGTTGCCACCTCTGGATGGGTATACAGACAAACTGATTTTGGAGGCCAGGTACGTGCACATCAGTCCATGCTCGTCGAACTCTGTGCCAAAGCGCATCAGTGATAGTGACCTGTGAGTGGTAGTATACCAGTCTCTTGGGAGCGCACGAGCACATCAGTGAGAGATCTGAGGCCGGCTGGAGTGGCCATGCGGTTCTCGGCGCTACAGTCTGGCACCGCGAGACCGCTACGGTCGCAGGTTCCAATCCTGCCTCGGGCATGGATGTGTGTGATGTACTTATGTTGGTTAGGTTTAAGTAGTTCTAAGTTCTAGGGGACTGATGACCTCAGAAGTTGAGCCAATAGTGCTCAGAGCCATTTGAACCATTTTTGAGATATCTGAAGAACTTGCTGGCCAGGACAACAGCCCGACACCCTCTCTGTTGTACGTCAGGGCAGCGCAGCCGACCTCTGATCTTCCGTTACCTTGTTGAAGTATCTGACAGACACAACCACTGTCCTCAATATGTCAAAATCTAACGGCTGCTGCCTAAATTATCGGTTGCCCTAATCGAAGGTGTTAGTCTTATGTACCGAAAGACACCCCCACACCATCACACCAGGTGCTGGAACCCTATGTTTGTGACGCATGCAATCTGGCAAACTTCATTCTCTTCGGAGCCTCCACATGTGGATATGGCCATCGTGATGCACTACGCTGAGCTGGGTGTCGTCCAGAAAGGAAACAGGGCGCCAACAATGTGTCCAGTGTTGTCGTAGGGTGCACCATTCTTGGCATGCCTCTTTCTGCTTGTGTATCAACAGAAGACACTACAATGGTGGCCGTTCTGCCAGTCTGTGGCGTTGGACTCGGTCGCACTGTCTGTCTCGATGCAGCTCTTGTTGCAAACTGTGTCAAATGTTATGGCTCAAATGGCTCTGAGCACTATGGGACTTAACTTCTAAGGTCATCAGTCCCCTAGAACTTAGAACTACTTAAACCTAACTAACCTAAGGACATCACTCACATCCATGCCCGAGGCAGGATTCGAACCTGCGACCGTAGCGGTCACGCGGTTCCAGACTGAAGCGCCTAGAACCGCACGGCCACACCGGCCGGCGTCAAATGTTATCACACGGCTGTGTGATCCTGCATGGCTCAGTCATCAATGTGTCTCTCGGGCGCTAGTAGCTTAGGGTTGTTGAGACCTTGCATGATGTTGTGTATTGTTTTTTTTTGGGTGGGGGGGGGGGGGGGGGAGATTGGCGGAGGAAGGGAGGCTGGCTTGATACGGCCCACCACGTATTCCTCTCATGTGACAGATCTCAGAAAAGGACTTTGACCTACCTTCCTTTAGCACTGCATGGAAATTTTCTTATCTTCTGTTTTTCCCTCCACAGATACCTCAAGTACCTGAGGACAGCAATGTCATCAGTCGTGTCATTGAAATTCTTTGCTCTGTTTTTAAATACCATTTCTGAAATTATTTTTTATTTCCGACATTTCTTTTTGAATGTATAGACTGAACAGTGGGGGGCGAAAGACTGCATCCCTGTCTTACATTTCTAATCCGAACACTTAGCTCTTCCTGTCTAACTTGTATTTTTCTCTTTTGGTTCTTATATATATATTGTATATTTCCTCTCTTTCACTACAGTTTACGTCTATTTTGCTCGTGGCCTTGGTCTTGTGGGCAACGGCCTTGCCGCAGTGGATACACCGGTTCCCGTGAGATCACCGAAGTTAAGCACTGTCAGGCGTGGTCGCCACTTGGATTAGTCACTCTCCAGGCCGCCATGCGCTGTTGCAATTTTTCGGGGTGCACTCAGCCTCGTGATGCCAATTGAGGAGCTACTCGACCGAATAGTAGCGGCTCCAGTCAAAGAAAACCATCATAACGACCGGGAGAGCGGTGTGCTGACCACACGCCCCTCCTATCCCGGATGGTCCCGATGGGCCACTTGTGGCTTGAAGACGGAGTGCTTTAGTGCTGCGGTCTTGTACCATTTTACATTGGCAAATGTAATTTCTATGTCGACAGTTACTATGTAGGCACCCTGATTTTTCTTATGCTTGTTAATGGAAGCAAGAGTTAAGAAGGAAAACGTCGGAAGTGCCACTGTAGCGCACTTACCTTTACTGAGTCAAAACTGATCGTCAGACATTTTTGTTTCTATTTAATATAATTTTAAAGTTGTTCACAAATTGCAACACCCTCTAAGCTTTTCCGCGCTGATTAAGGCCATATAATCATGGTCTTTTCCCAATTTACTTCTGACCAAACGGGATTCTGTTAGCTGGAATCCAAAGTATTTGTTAATCATGCGTTTTGCGTTCGTGTGAAGATATTTTCGTTGCAACTTTCATCCCCCAACAAATATTTCTTTACAACTGAACGAGAAGTGAAATACCAATTTTCATAAATTTGGATTTAAAAATTTTTATGCAACAAATATTTTCTTCAAAATTTTCGTCTCCTATTGCACTTACTGTGAGGTCGAATTTTCCTATTGCACTTCCTCAGAGGTTGAGTTTCCAGAAATACTGAAACACGTAATTTCTTTTTATATTTCTAACTGAGATGTCAAATACCCATGTCCATAGACGTAGCTATAAAGATACTTTAATAGTTCTTTAATAATGATATTAAAAAAAAACCTGTCAGCCACTATTTCACCCCCATAGGGTTAAGCTTCCTAGAATGCTGAAACACATTTCTTTATGTCTGACCAAGAAACCAAATACCAATTTTCGTAGCTCCATCTTCAAAATTCCCTTAACAGTGACCTTCATTCCCTACTTCACCTTCTTAGGATTGGAATTTCCAAAAATCCCTTCCTAAACGACGTCTACAGAATAAGACCCACAAATTTCCAAAATTTCAAGTCCTTTCCTAAGCGGTTTGAGCTTGGCGATGAGTCAGTCAGGACATTGTCTTTTATACATAGAGAAGAAGACGTTGCTGCAAAATTGACAAGGGCCCCACACACCGACAGATCGTAGCGATCCATCGCATTTGTGAGTCAGTCAGGACGTTGCCTTTTTGCCTTTTTTTTATAGAGATTATGTACAGTCACATCTGACGGTAGGGCAGGATGTCCCTAAATCGATAATTTGAAATAAAATTCAGTATAGTGTAGCCTGAGGAATCAGTTAAGTCATATTTTTCGCCCCTATAGAACTCGTGTATGCACACTGAGTGGACGCAGTCGCCATGAAGTGAGGACGTAAAATGTCGCTGATCTAGGAATACGTAGCTCACCTCGTAAATGTTCTAAGCTGACATTTCACTCAGGTTTTGTCCACTAAACATCATACTTAATTAATTCTCTGATGATTACACTGATACCGCTCAGGACAAAGACGCCTTGTGGAGACCACACAGGTTCTGGAAATAAAAAAGCGACGCTCAAAAGAAAAGGAAGAACGATGGTCGAAGGGGGGAGGGGGGGGGGGGGGGAAGGGCAGGGTAAGACAGCGCATGTATAGCAGAACGGGCCATAAAACACGGCCAGGGAGAATTATGGGCTCTTAGTGTGCTCCGCTTGTAGGAGGATTCCTGGCTAAGCGGCGGCCCTTATGCACCAGGTAAGAATATCTTTGTTAAGACCGCAAAACCGCCGTCTGCGCTTCCTGCTCTCTCTCTCTCTGTCTTTGCTCTTTGGTAGCGCCCTTAATTTGTCATTTCTTTCATCGCCTCCAATTTGTTTCCTTTGCTTGCTTCTGCTACGCGTTACATTTCGACCTCTTTTCGCCACAGAGGTGACTTCTGCAATAAAGTCAGCAGAGACAACACCAACTCACGATGAAATAAACGTTTACAAATTTACGTATACATACATCAACAAAAGTTTTTCATCCCCGTGATATGTTGCTGTTGTGGTGTTCAGTCTAAAGACTGGTTTGAGGCAGCTCTCCATGCTACTCTATCCTGTGCAAGCTGCTTCATTCCCCAGTACGTACTGCAGCCTACATCCTTCTATATCTGCTTAGTGTATTCATCTCTTAGCCTCCCTCTACGAATTTTACCCTCCACGCTGCCCTCCAGTACTAAATTGGTGATCCCTTGAAGCCTCAGAACATGTCCTACCAACCGATCCCATATTCTAGTCAAGTTGTGCCACATATTTCTCTTCTCCCCAATTCTATTCAATACCTCCTCATTAGTTATGTGATCTACCCATCTAATCTTCAGCATTCTTCTGTAGCAACACATTTCGAAAGCTTCTATTCTCTTCTTGTCTAAACCATTTATCGTCCTTGTTTCACTTCTGTACATGGCTACACTCCATACAATTACTTTCAGAAACGACTTCCTGACAATTAAATCTATGTCCGGTGTTAAGAAATTTCTCTTCTTCAGAAACGCTTTCCTTGCCATTGCCAGTCTACATTTTATATCCTCTCTACTTAGACCATCATCAGTTACTTTGCTCCCCAAAAAGCGAAACTCCTTTACTAATTTGTCTAATTTCCTAATCTAATTCCCTCAGCATCACTCGACTTAATTACGCTACATTCCATTATCCTCGATTTGCTTTTCTGTGCAATAGTGGAGTGGAATTCCATCATGTCACAAGATACTATCACGGCTCCATACTTTCATGTTACAAGAAGAAGGGCTTGTCAGGCTGGGAATTTTCTCGATGGGTACACCAGCGTCAAAGCAGTGATTTGAGGGCGTGGTAACGGTTCCAATTGACAGGTAGTATTGAGGAGTTGCACCGCATAGACCGTACACGTTCGACATGATGATCGATATATACCACTTTTGCGTCAAAGGCTGAGTGCTCCAGAACTCTTCGAAGAGGCTGCAGACCCACATGAATCGCATCAAACTTCCCGGAGATGAGTGAGTGATGCAAATCTCCATTCCCAACGACCATGGAGAGGACCGCCTCATACATTACAACGCCATGAACTCCGTTACAGATGGGCAAGAAGTCTTTCAAAATGGGAGCCCCATGGTTGGCGCAGTGTGTTTACGGGCGAAACTCTGATCTAAATGGTTCAAATGGCTCTAAGCACTATGGGACTTATCATCTGACGTCATCAGTCCTGCAGACGTAGAACTACTTAAACAAACCTAACTAACCTAAGGACGACACACACATCCATGCCTCAGGCAGGTTTCGAACCTACGACCGTAACAGCAGCGCGGTACCGGACTGAAGCGCCTAGAACCGCTCGGCCACAGCGGCCGGCTAACTCGGATCTGTTTGTACCCTGATAATCTCTGACAACATGTCTGGAGAGAACCCTGGAATATCGAACGCTTCCAACACTGCGTACCGCATCTGGCACAGTATGGCCGTGGAGTGATTTTCTGGGGTGGCATTACACGGGCTATCGCAATCCTCTTATGGTTGCAGAGGGCAGTCTCACTGTTCTGTGGTACAGGGACGGGATTCTGTAACCAATAGTGGGACCGTATCGCCAACATTTTGGTGACAGTATCAAGATGATGGATGACAACTCTCCTGATCAACGTACTGTTTCTTCAGCATGCTACGATCACCAGAAGTGACTGGCTTTCCTGCTCCCCGAACATGACAGTAATCGGCTGCACCGTAGGCGGTAGTGCAAGACCACAGGGACAAGACCAACGACGAGTAAGGTCGTGTCCTCTTCTTGGATGAGTGCAGATTCAATCTAGGTAGTGATTCAGGACGAACCATTATATGACGAGAGGCTGAAACACGTAATCTGCCCAGGATCATTGTGGAACACCATCGTTTTGATGCACATGTTGTTACAGTGTAAAGCACTCCGGTCGTTAGGCCACAAGTGGCCCATCGGGACCGTCCGACCGCCGTGTCATCCTGAGCTGAGGATGTGGATAGGACGGGAGTTTGATCAGCACACCACTGTCCCGGTCGTTATGATTGTTTTCTGTGACTGGAGCCGCTACTACTCGGTCGAGTAGCTCCTCAATCGGCATCACGAGGCTGAGTGAACCCCGAAAAATGGCAACAGCGCATGGCGACCCGGATGGTCACCCATCCAAGTGCCAGCCACGCCCGACAGCGCTTAACTTCGGTGATCTGACGGGAACCGGTGTAGCCACTGTGGCAAAGCCATTGCCTGTTAGTGTGGGTAGGCATAATACTGTACAGGTGTACGGGCCTCGAAATCCTTGAAGACGGTTCACTCACCGATAAAATTATTGTGTAGTTGTACTCCTTTCTGGTGTCTTTTCAGGCGTACGTATTTGTGGATGACAATGCACGATCGTATGTAATAGCGCAGTTGGAGGAGCTCTTGGGGGCGAGAACATATTTGGTGAATGGACTGGTCTGTCCGTTTCCCCGACATTGATTCTGTCGAGCACTTGCGGATGTATTGAGGAGAGACATATTACAGCACATCCACCACCTATTATACAGTAGCTGTCAAGCACGCTGGTGGTGGAGTGGAACTCCTTACCACAAGAGTTCCGTGCCAACCTTGTGGCCAGCGTATGAGGATGTTGCACAGCGTGCTTGATTGTCTGTGGTGATCATACACTCAACTGAAAACCATTCTCTCTGGGTCGTGCGTGGCTCGCGCCTGTGCCATCTCTTATTTTACATATCAGTTTTTTTTTTTTTTTTGTTTTTTTTTTTTTTTTTTTTTTTTTTTTTTTTTTTTGCGTTCTCCCACCTCTGTATGTTAGTTTCAATTTCTGTTGTCATTGAGATGCTGCTATGTCTGCCGTGAGCGCAGCAGTGCCTATCGATATAGTCCTCAGGTGTTATCTTTGCTTCGTCTGTCTCAGGGGTCAGTTGGAGCGTGCCAGGAGTGCAGTTCGAACCTGCCTGTCGTGGAGTTGGAATGTGGCACTAGTTCAGTCGACTGGAGCAGCAGTGAGGCCCGGATGTCCATGGCTCGGCCGACCGTTGCCGCCACGCATCACTTGAGTCAGGGACGATCATCGTGGATAGTCGGTCGGTCGTCCCACCGGACGAAGTGAATTGGCTTGTCGATCGCTTATGGGTTGGCTGTGTGTGTGTGAATCGACTCCCTATTTGTCTTCATGGTTGCACAGCCACTGCTGAGTGTCGTTCAAGTCTTCTTGCAAGTGTTTGTCAAACTGTGTGTGTAGTTGGTGTCATTCCCACTGACAAGTTGTTTCAAATGTTGACGGCTTACTGACAGTGAGTCTGTCGGTTGGAGCGGATCAGCAATCAAGTCTCCGCGCGGCGCAGTCGGCCGGGTCCGCTGGCGGTCTCTACGCAGTGTCGGAGCTTGTGGGAGGCTGTTCTTAGTGCTGCGAGGTTCGTGGCACACCGACCCAGGACATGAAAGTTGAGTGGTGATTTTATTACCGAAGCCACGTCTGTTCACGTTGTCCCCTTGGTTGGTGGTTCACTGTTGGCGGTATTCCTGGGAGCAACAGCGAGTGCTCGAGTTGGTGAGGATTTAGCCGCCGTGAGCTGGAATTAACTATATTTGTCGGTTTGAAATTCAGGTGCACCAGCGGTATTTTGTGCCTTGTGACCGTTAGTGTTCCGGTTACCTGCCCTGGTCGCTGACGTAAATTCAGGCAGTGTCCTTTCCTCACCTGTTGTCGCTGTCTAACATGGTGTGTAGTTTTTGACAGCTTAATGTATTTTTGGTTGTGGGCGGCTATCTCTGTAACGTTTCGGCTTTGGAGTTCTCGTATACTGGTCAGTGGTTAGCAAGTCGTCTTGTCGGTGGTTCCCTGTCTGTCTCTTGGTTGTGTTGCCGGCGGATCGAGTATAGTCGGGCCGACTTCTTGTCTCACCTAAGCGAACGTTGAGGGCAGACCGAGCGCCTGGAAACTTCTGAGCGCCGTTGCCTATAATTTCTTTCTTGTTGGCGTTTAATGGTGTATTTTTTAATGGCTCATAGCCGATGGTTGGAATTTGTATGCATCTAATTGTGTTTTTTTTTAAAACACAAATGCTTCCAGCCGCTTTATAATGTACAGTCTTTCAAGATAAAGCTGTGGGCCTTATGCCTGTTCAAAATTTATTGTAGTGGGGTTGTTCTTAAAATGATGAGCCTTCCTCCGCTTAAAAAAAAATGGCTCTGAGCACAATGGGACTTAACTTTTGAGGTCATAAGTCCCCTAGAACTTAGAACTACTTAGACCTAACTAAGCTAAGGACGTCACACACGTCCATGCCCGAGGCAGGATTCGAACCTGCGACCGTAGCCGTCGCGCGGTTCCAGACTGAAGCGCCTAGAACCGCTCGGCCACCCCGGCCGGCCAGCTTTAAAATTTTGGACTCTTACTTATCAAGTCATACATCACTTCGGCTTAAATATTGTTTAAGGTTAAAAGCTTCGGGCCTTCTGCCTTGAAAAATTGGTTGCAGTTTTCTTTTATTTGAACAAAGGTTTTCAGCCGTTCGAAGTAACGTTTCTTATTGGTCATAAAGCTTGCGCCTTCTGCCTATTGGAAATGGAAATGTCGTGTGGCTAGGGCCTCCCGTCTAGTAGACCGTTCGCCTGGTGCAGGTCTTTCGAGTTGACGCCACTTTGGCGACCTGCGCGTCGATGGGGATGAAATGATGATGATTAGGACAACACAACACCCAGTCCCTGAGCGCAGAAAATCTCCGACCGAGCCGGGAATCTAACCCGGGTCCTTAGGATTGACAGTCTGTCACGCTGACCACTCAGCTACTGGGGCGGACTTCTGCCTATTGAAAGGTTATTGTAGTTATGTTGTTTTAAATTTATGGGCTTTCAGCCGCCTTTTAAACCTTAATCTATCTGACTAGTCAAGTCTTACATCGCTTGGCTTTAAATGCTATTTAAGGTTAAAGCCTAGAGCCTTCTGTCACAAAAAAAAAGAAAATAATTACAGCAGTTGTGTTTAATTAATAGGCCTTCAGCCGTTTAAGAATTAAAAACGTTTTCTGTCTATAGGCAAGTTCAGAAGTACCGCTGTAATGTTTGGACAACTAAATAAAGTGTTATGTTTGGAGTGTAACTGGCAGCCGCTCATTCTGGCCCCCATCTACAATTCCTACTACTTGTCTTGTCCTGTCCTGCGGGTTTTGCAGGGCGTCTTTTGTAATGCCCAGCGGACCGTCACGAATTATGTCTTTGAATGAACGTGTCATTTCTCTTCCTTTCATTGGGCACTTCTTTCAATTACCTACTGTTCTATTATGTAGCAGTTTTTTCTATGAGTGGTCCAAGTTTCATAGAGTTGCGGTACTTGGCAGCGACACATTGTGTGAAACTTACTAATGTCCTTAAGTTTCGCAGACCAGTTTATTTTGTAACCCACGCTTCAGAGAGGGAACACTGTCAAAGGTAAGCGACACGTCATACAGGACGTCCCAGGAGGGACTGTCACATTCAGGGATATGACACGAGATACGGGGTGTTCAAAAAGTCTTTCCGCAGTGCCGTATGATTGTTAGCCGCACGTCTGGTAAAAGTGGATATTGCAGTTTTCAATTCATCGACGGATTTTGAACGGTTTTTATAGACAGTTGCTTTCACTGCACCACAGAAGAAAAAGTCAGTTGGTGTTAGGTCAGGCGATCGTGGAGGTCCCTGTGAAATTACACCATCACCAAAAACATCAGCAAGCAGTGACACTGAAACGCGATCTGTATGCGAGGTTGCACCATCTTGTTGAAAATAACTGTTAAGTATTTCACTTAACGATGGCTCTCCTATGAACGGGTACAGAATATCGCTGCAGTATCGTTGTGCGTTTATTGTTTCGTTGAAAAATATGGGACCCACAATCCGACGTCTAGAAATTGCAATCCAAACTCCTATTTTTAGAGAATGAAGTGGTTCCTCATGAATACACAATGGATTTGCAGTACTTCACATACGAGAATTTTGTGAGTTCGTGTACCCGGATAAATGAAACCACGCCTCATCAGTGAAAAACGTTTGGTTAAGACTATCCCTTCGACTTTGTTGAACGAAATTTTTTAACCATTGACAAGTCTCTTGCCATGATCAGTATTTTGCAGTTCTTACACGACTGTATGGCAAAAGTTCCAATTTTTCCTTACAGCTGTGTGGGCCGTTCCAACACTAACATCAATGCCCTGGGCGAGTTTTCTTACTGACTTGTTCCGACCCGTGGACGTTTTATCGGAAACGTCGAGTAGTTTATCCTCAGACAAAACGCTAGGGCGACCACTGCTCGGTGCATCTGTCACTGAACCCGTACTTCGAAATTCGTTAATCAAATCTCGCACTGTATCGCAATGTGGGAGTGTTGTCTCCGGGAAAACTGAATTGAATGTTTGACGAACTGAAACTGTGTTTTTACCGCCAGCTTTGAACACTTGTTCGACTAAAAACACACGTTCTTCGATGGTTAGCATTTTAACAGTGACAAAATCGAAACAAACGAAGAAAGGAACAAAACTTAAACGTTGACGTCAACACGATACTACTGACGCTGGTTGCGATAAACGAAACAGTGGAATGTTGGGAGAGTCCACTTGAAGTGAAGTAACCCAGGCACGCGAACAATCACACAGCACTCGCGGCTAACAGTCATACGGCACTGCAGAGAGACTTTTTGAACACTCCGTATAATTGGAGGCAAAAGAAGTCTTGTAAACATGGACTGTTAAATGTATACGTGAAGAGCTTTGAGCATTTCTTCATCTTCGATAGTGTGAAATAATTGTGTTCTGCTGGAAGCTCTCTGCCCGTATTTTGAGAGCAGACATAAGACTTTTAACAAGCTGTAACTGTTGTAACTATTTTTACAGTTCCCTTGGAGAACTTTATTTCATATTTTTTGCTGAGTTGAGCTCCTTAGCTCCTCATGTACCTTTCCCGTTGTAACTTCATGCAAATTATGTGACTTCCTTCTGAAGAAGATACTCTTAGCGGCATCGAAACCTCGTCAAGGTTTTTAAATTAAACTTATGCGACCATCTGGCTGGGTATTTTATGCATTGAAAATTTATTTACAACTACTGCTGCCAGTCATGTTTAAAACTGTGAGAAGATAAAAACTCCAGTAAACATGGGCTCTCAAGTGCATGCCTTTAGATATATCAGCATTTTTTCATCTTCCGTGCTGCCAAATACATCTCTTAACCAAACAAATGCTCATAACTCTTGAGGTATGTATTTTAGAGGTGATGTTCAGTAGACAATATTTTCTTATTTTGATCAATGCAGTACCGAAGATGGAGTTCAAAAGTGGTTCAAATGGCTTTGACCACTATGGGACTTAACTTCTGAGGTCATCAGTCCCCTAGAACTTAGAACTACTTAAACCTAACAAACCTAAGAACAGCACACACATCCATGCCCAAGGCAGGATACGAACCTGCGACCGTAGCGGTCTCGCGGTTCCAGACTGTAGCGCCTAGAACCGGTCGGCCACCTCGGCCGGCGATGAAGAAGTGCTCAAGGCTCTTCATGTGTGCGTTTTAGAGCCCGTGTTTACTTTTTCCGCTTCGATTTGTCGTTACTGTCGTATCCCTGATTATTCACCATTCCTTCTTGGTTATCATGTATACAGCCGTATTCCAAGCGTTGCATAACTAACTTCAAGCAATTGTGCGGTTCGTAATATTTTCGAGACTAATTAGGGACCCTCGTTACGGCGATAAGAATTCCCAAATTATTCTGGAAGACAACTTTCCTTGTACAAATGAGCGTGCGAACATCTTGTAAGAAAATTCCCAACTATAGGAGTTTTACAGTTTTGCGCCCAGAACAGTAGCCGGCCGAGGTGACCGAGCGGTTCTAGGCGCTACAGTCTGGAACCGCGCGACCGCTACGGATGCAGGTTCGAATCCTGCCTCGGGCATGGATGTGTGTCATGTCCTTAGGTTAGTTTGGTTTAATTAGTTCTAAGTTATAGGGGACTGATGACCTCAGAAGTTAAGTCCCATAGTGCTCAGAACAGTATGTGTAAGCCGATATCACCTACTTAGGATAAATATTTACATTTCTCTGACGCCTCCTGTGTATTCTTTCACTCACAGGAAATGACTGTCTGTGCTCATTGCGCGACGTTTCTGTTGTTACGTGCTAATTAGGCCTTTTCCAGTCTCATCTCAAAATAACAAATTTTAATGGTCGTACGTTTTAAAAAATGGCTCTGAGCACTATGGGACTCAACTGCTGAGGTCATTAGTCCCCTAGAACTTAGAACTAGTTAAACCTAACTAACCTAAGGACATCACAAACATCCATGCCCGAGGCAGGATTCGAACCTGCGACCGTAGCGGTCTTGCGGTTCCAGACTGCAGCGCCTTTAACCGCACGGCCACTTCGGCCGGCGGTCGTACGTTTTACTTACGCCGTGTGTTGAAGGTACGCCTCTCCTTAGTTCGAAGTTTTGTTTGCATACGCCATCGCTCTAGTAGCCGTGATCCTACTGGAGGTGGTTATAGAGGAAGTTATTTTGGACATCGAAACACTCCTCCCTTTCCGTTGGAAAAATCCCGGCATTTCCCTTATGCGGTTTACAGAACCAACGCAAAAGACGTAGGTAGTCGGGTGGCGCTTTCAATCTGGTCCACTGTGCAACTCACAACGCCACGCATCTCCTTTCTACATCTACATCTATACTCCGCGAGCCACCTTACGGTGTGTGACGGAGGGTACTTATTGTACCACTATCTGATCCCCCTTTCCCTGTTCCATTCACGAATTGTGCGTGGGAAGAACGACTGCTTGTAAGTCTCCGTATTTGCTCTAATTTCTCGGATCTTTTCGTTGTGATCATTACGCGAGATATATGTGGGCGGTAGTAATATGTTGCCCATCTCTTCCCGGAATGTGCTCTCTCGTAATTTCGATAATAAACCTCTCCGTATTGCGTAACGCCTTTCTTGAAGTGTCCGCCACTGGAGCTTGTTCAGCATCTCCGTAACGCTCTCGCGCTGACTAAATGTCCCCATGACGAAACGCGCTGCTTTTCGCTGGATCATGTCTATCTCTTCTATTAATCCAACCTGGTAAGGGTCCCATACTGATGAGCAATACTCAAGAATCGGACGAACAAGCGTTTTGTAAGCTACTTCTTTCGTCGATGAGTCACATTTTCTTAGAATTCTTCCTATGAATCTCAACCTGGCGCCTGCTTTTCCCACTATTTGTTTTATGTGATCATTCCACTTCAGATCGCTCCGGATAGTAACTCCTAAGTATTTTACGGTCGTTACCGCTTCCAATGATTTACCACCTATGGCATAATCGTACTGGAATGGATTTCTGCCCCTATGTATGCGCATTGTATTACATTTATCTACGTTTAGGGAAAGCTGCCAGCTGTCGCACCATGCATTAATCCTCTGCAGGTCCTCCTGGAGTACATACGAGTCTTCTGATGTTGCTACTTTCTTGTAGACAACCGTGTCATCTGCAAATAGCCTCACGGAGCTACCGATGTTGTCAACTAAGTCATTTATGTATATTGTAAACAATAAAGGTCCTATCACGATTCCCTGCGGTACTCCCGAAATTACCTCTACATCTGCAGATTTTGAACCGTTAAGAATGACATGTTGTGTTCTTTCTTCTAGGAAATCCTGAATCCAATCACAAACCTGGTCCGATATTCCGTAAGCTCGTATTTTTTTCACTAAACGTAAGTGCGGAACCGTATCAAATGCCTTCCTGAAGTCCAGGAATACGGCATCAATCTGCTCGCCAGTGTCTACGGCACTGTGAATTTCTTGGGCAAATAGGGCGAGCTGAGTTTCACATGATCTCTGTTTGCGGAATCCATGTTGGTTATGATGAAGGAGATTTGTATTATCTAAGAACGTCATAATACGAGAACACAAAACATGTTCCATTATTCTACAACAGATTGACGTAAGCGAAATAGGCCTATAATTATTCGCATCTGATTTATGACCCTTCTTGATAATGGGAACGACCTGCACTTTCTTCCAGTCGCTAGGTACTTTACGTTCTTCCAGCGATCTACGATAAATTGCTGATAGAAAGGGGGCAAGTTCTTTAGCATAATCACTGTAGAATCTTAAGGGTATCTCGTCTGGTCCGGATGCTTTTCCGCTACTAAGTGATAGCAGTTGTTTTTCAATTCCGATATCGTTTATTTCAATATTTTCCATTTTGGCGTCCGTGCGACGGCTGAAGTCAGGGACCGCGTTACGATTTTCCGCAGTGAAACAGTTTCGGAACACTGAATTCAGTATTTCTGCCTTTCTTCGGTCGTCCTCTGTTTCGGTGCCATCGTGGTCAACGAGTGACTGAATAGGGGATTTAGATCCGCTTACCGATTTTACATATGACCAAAACTTTTTAGGGTTCTTGTTTAGATTGTTTGCCAATGTTTTATGTTCGAATTCGTTGAATGCTTCTCTCATTGCTCTCTTTACGCTCTTTTTCGCTTCGTTCAGCTTTTCCTTATCAGCTATGATTCGGCTACTCTTAAACCTATGATGAAGCTTTCTTTGTTTCCGTAGTACCTTTCGTACATGATTGTTATACCACGGTGGATCTTTCCCCTCGCTTTGGACCTTAGTCGGTACGAACTTATCTAAGGCGTACTGGACGATGTTTCTGAATTTTTTTCCATTTTTGTTCCACATCCTCTTCCTCAGAAATGAACGTTTGATGGTGGTCACTCAGATATTCTGCGATTTGTGCCCTATCACTCTTGTTAAGCAAATATATTTTCCTTCCTTTCTTGGCATTTCTTATTACACTTGTAGTCATTGATGCAACCACTGACTTACGATCACTGATACCCTCTTCTACATTCACGGAGTCGAAAAGTTCCGGTCTATTTGTTGCTATGAGGTCTAAAACGTTAGCTTCACGAGTTGGTTCTCTAACTATCTGCTCGAAGTAATTCTCGGACAAGGCAGTCAGGATAATGTCACAAGAGTCTCTGTCCCTGGCTCCAGTTCTGATTGTGTGACTATCCCATTCTATACCTGGTAGATTGAAGTCTCCCCCTATTACAATAGTATGATCACGAAACTTCTTCACGACGTTCTGCAGGTTCTCTCTGAGGCGCTCAACTACTACGGTTGCTGATGCAGGTGGTCTATAGAAGCATCCGACTATCATATCTGACCCACCTTTGATACTTAACTTAACCCAGATTATTTCACATTCGCATTCGCTAATAACTTCACTGGATATTATTGAATTCTTTACTGCTATAAATACTCCTCCACCATTGGCGTTTATCCTATCCTTGCGGTATATATTCCATTCTGTGTCTAGGATTTCGTTACTGTTCACTTCCGGTTTTAACCAACTTTCCGTTCCTAATACTATATGCGCACTATTTCCTTCAATAAGAGATACTAATTCAGGAACCTTGCCCTGGATACTCCTGCAGTTTACCAATATTACGTTAACTTTTCCTGTTTTTGGTCTCTGAGGACGGACGTTCTTTATCAACGATGATAATGTCCTCTCTGGTAAGCCATCAGGTATTTTATCGTTTCGCCCAAGGGGGGGTCCCTCTAACCTAAAAAAACCCCGTGTGCACGCCACACGTACTCTGCTACCCTAGTAGCTGCTTCCGATGTGTAGTGCACGCCTGACCTGTCTAGGGGGGGCCTACAGTTCTCCACCCAATAACGGAGGTCGATGAATTTGCAACCATTATAGTCGTCTGAGCCTCTGGTTTAGACCCTCCACACGGCTCCAAACCAGAGGACCGCGACCGACTCTGGGCACTATGCTGCAGATATTAAGCTCAGCTTGCACTCCGCGTGCGATGCTGGTTGTCTTCACCAAATCAGCCAGCCGCCGGAAGGAACCAAGGATGGCCTCAGAACCCAAGCGGCAGGCGTCATTCGTTCCGACATGTGCTACTATCTGCAGCCGGTCACACCCAGTGCGTTCAATAGCTGCGGGAAGGGCCTCCTCCACATTACGGACGAGACCCCCCGGCAAGCACACCGAGTGCACACTGGCATTCTTCCCCGACCTACCCGCTATTTTCCTGAGGGGCTCCATAACCCGCCTAACGTTGGAGCTCCCTATAACTAATAGGCCCGCCCTCTGTAACTGTCGGGACCTTGCCGGAGAATCGGCCACTGGCCCAACAGGCGAGGCATCCTGTGGTGGCTCGGAAACGATGTCATCACCACTAGGAAGCACCCCGTACCTGTTGGAAAGGGGTAAGGCAGCTGCCACGCGGCCAGATCCCACCTTCGCCTTTCGGCCAGGCACGCGCGAGCCCACCACTGTCCGCCATTCACCCTGGAGTGATGGCTGACCGGTAAGATGCTCACTGCCGGAAGACGCAGCGACATCAGGGGTTCCATGTGATTCCAAGGCCACCGAAGTAGGCATAGGTCTCACCACAGTTGCCCCAACGCCACTACGAGCCGACGCCTGCGCCTCGAGCTCGATGAGCCTAACAGACAAAGCCTCCACCTGCCCCCGAAGAGTGGCCAATTCTCCTTGCGTCCGCTCACAACAACCACAGTCCCTACACATGACTATGTTTACCCTACTCTATACGGTGACAAATTCCCAAGATAATCTTCTGATGAGCTACTCTGATAATCAAGAAACACTCACTGAAATACGAGACGCGAAAACTACGCTAGGTTTTCCCAGAAAAACCATTTAAAAGCTAAGCGCAGCAAATAAGTACAAAAACGCTTTATACAAACAGTACTCGCTGCTGCTGGTGCTCTCGCTCTGGCTGTCACAAGACAACTGCTGATTCAAGTGACTAGTGGCTAACGGCCGCGAAACAAACAAAAGACGGTTTTAGGGCGCTTTCTGTTCTAAACGATCAAGAAAACACTAAGAAATCTAACACGAAAACTACGTAAAGTTTTATCAAGAACTGTTAGTTACTATGCAGAGCAGCTAAACACAAATAGAATCCCTTCCTTAGTGGAAGGTCGTAAACAAAATGCAAAATAAACGCTTTATACAAACAGTACTCGCTGCTGCTGGTGCTCTCGCTCTGGCTGTCACATGACAACTGCACCTTGATGACGGATTTTGCTGATAATTAAAGTGATTAATGACCTAAACTGTTTCAGTGTAGCCTATGTGGTTCAGTATGCGTGTCTACTGGCTTACGAGTGTGGTATTGTCATACAGGGTGATTTTTTCCACCGTGTACAAACTATAGGAGTTGATCGATGAGAGGGTACGGAACAGAAAAGGTCTAATGAACTTACATCCGGAAATGCACGGTTTCCAAGTTAGAGAGCACTTGTTACAGAGACTGTGGTGTAATACGCTCTCTACCCAGCAGCCAGGCCGGCCAGGGTGGCCGAGCGGTTCTAGGCGCTACAGTCTGGAACCGCGCGACCGCTACAGTCGCAGGTTCGAATCCTACCTCGGGCATGGATGTGTGTGATGTCCTTAGGTTAGTTCGGTTTAAGTAGATCTGTTATAGGGGACTGATGACCTTACAAGTTAAGTCCCATAGTGCTCAGAGCCATTTGAACCATGCAGCCAGAGTTGCCGTAGCATGGTTTCCTCCTAGAGGGTGGTACTGTTCCTCGTACGTCATGCCCTAGCGCCCTCTCCTACCACAATAATTGGTAATGTTGTGTCCGATCCGCTGACTCACCTTGTTGTGAATATGATAGAGCGTTGTATACAATCGTTCCGTATCCGAATCGAGGGCTTGCCGACGTGGTGTTTAATTCGGAAAGGGCAAGGCTACGTGTGGCGGGCAGCAAGGTTGTATCAGGAGATCTATCCCCGCCGACACCCAACCACAGCATTCGATGTCGGTAATAGGTTTTCCCGTTTGTCGGAGACAGGGTCGTTTCAGGAAGCAGGAAATCATGAAGGACGCACCCGAAATGTTCGGGCACCAGATTTGGAGGAAAATTTGATTATGGAAGGCGACCTCCGTGTCAGTAGCAGGCAGTTGGCCCGCCAGTACAGGGTAAGCAAGGCGAAAAAATGGTTCAAATGGCTCTGAGCACTATGGGACTTAACATCTGAGGTCATCAGTCCCCTAGAACTTAGAACTACTTAAACCGAACCAACACTCATCCATGTCTGAGGCAGGATTGGAACCTGCGACCGTAGCGGTCACGCGTATCCAGACTAAAGCGCCTAGAACCGCTCGGCCACAACGGCCGTAAGCCATGTGAAACATTCTCTGTGGTGTCACCGCCAGACACCACACTTGCTAGGTGGTAGCCTTTAAATCGGCCGCGGTCAATTAGTATACGTCGGACCCGCGTGTCGCCACTGTCAGTGATAGCAGACCGAGCGCCACCACACGGCAGGTGTAGAGAGACGTACTAGCACTCGCCCCAGTTGTACAGCCGACGTTCATAGCAATGGTTCACCGAAAATTACGCTCTCATTTGCCGAGACGATAGTTAGCATAGCCTTCAGCTACATTTGCTACGACTTAGCAAGGCGCCGTTTTCAATTGATAATTAATATTATGAAGCATGTGCCGTAACGAGAGATGTTCCACAATTGTGGATTAAAGTTAAGTATTATATCAACTACTTACTTTATTTGCAATTCTCAAGATATTGTCCTGTTCCAGACCTGACGCCAGTCAGCGTGTAGTTAAACGCGTGCCTTTCGGCTACCCGTCCTAGTGGATTGGCTGTCGGGTCAGGTTACTACATTCTCCATGACAATTGTTGCTATTCTTATGACTTCAGCGTTTGTAGGGCTTACTAGCGACAGACTTTCCACATCGGGAGCAGTTTTGCCGCAGGTTTCTTCACCAGGCAACCACGATTTCGGGATTTGTGTCACACAGCCTATTCACAGAGGAGGCCACCTCTACGCGGCGTGGTGTCTTCAGCTTTCATAACAGTCATCTGCGGAATAGTATGCGGAACCCCCAAGGTATGGTGACAGTGAATCATCAGCATCAGTGGAGCAGGGCCTTCCAGGTCGCCTAACCGGCCGTAACTATCGGTACTGACCGATGATCTCCCTGTTTGGTCCCCTCCCCCAAATCCACCAACCAGCTACCGGTGTTACTTGCGGGTGACTTTGCCTTCCTTGCTCGAAGAAGTGCCATTGAGGATTGGAAGGGTTATGTGGCTGCTACATGATGGTGCTCCAGACCACTTTGCCGATAACTTCCGGACGCATCTCAATTACTTCCTTGGTCGATGGTTGGGACGACGTCGTCCAATTGCATGGTCTGCTCTTTCACCGGATCTCAATCCGTGCGATTTCTAGTGATGGGGCCATCTCAAAAGTATGGTGTATGCAGAGATCATTCCAGATGTGGAGACACTGGAGGAGCCTATTCATGGTATCCTTGGCACTGTTCAGCTAAGGTCTGGTCGATGTGAATCTCTGAGACGGAACATGCTATGACGAATACACACATGCGTTAAGGCACATGGAAACCATTTTCAACCCTGCTTGGTACAGCGCCTATTAGACCGCAGTCTCTGTAACAATATTGACAGAATAAATGGTCTCTAGCATGGAGACCATGCATTTCCCGACATAATTTCATTAGACCGTTTTCCTCCCATATCCTCTCATCGATCAAACCCTAGAGTCTGTGCACAGTGGAAAAAATCACCCTGCATGTTTAACTAGCTCTTCCCGCTCACGCGTTGCTGTGGCTCATTCTGGTTAGATGGAGAAAAAATTGTACAGAAAGCACACGTTTCTAATATGTATGGAAATTGGATAAATTTCATAATCTCCTTCTTTCCCCTGTCTGTCCATCTCGTCCTCCTCATCTCTTTGCCCACCACCTCCTCCATCCCTCTCTCTCTGTCCATCACCTCCTCCACCTGTCTTTGTCCCTCTTCTCTTCCCCTCTCTCCAGCTCCTCCTTCACCTTCCTCTTCCCCTCTCTCTATGCATTAGCTGCTGCCTCATTTTTTTGTCCATCTCCTTCTTTCCGCCTTCTGTCTCCTCCCACCCCTCTTCATCGTTCTCAACCTTCTCGCTGATCTTGAGGCTTGCTTATTGTTATTCCAAATTCAGATTCAAATCATAAGTCGATACAACTTTCCTGTTTGCTAATAACACTTCAAAAATACGTTCCACTGCAGTCTCGTTCGTTCCACCGCTGTCCGGGACGTCTCCATACTCGTCTTCGCCGGTCATTTAGAAGCGGCACTCATCGCTGAAGACAACCATACTGCAATCAATTACGTTCCAGGCCAAAGACGTGTCTGGAGACACCCGAGTCAGCGGTGGAACACCAGACAGACTGTCGTCCATCATACGGTCCGACAACCAGAAGTGATGGTCTGAGGTACTATTCCATTTCTTAGGACCCTTTCCGTTATCACCCTCGATACCCTTATAGCACAGCGCTATGTCGATGATGTTCTACTCCCCGTCCTTCATGGCAAGCCATCCTGGGCTTCCATTTCAGTTAGATGTGCTCGACTGCACGCGCCGCGAGTTTCTACCGCTTGTCTTCGTGATTGCCAAACCCTACCTTGGCCAGCAAGGTCGCCGGATCTCTCCCCAATTGAGAACGTTTCGGGCATTATGGCTCTCCAACCAGCTCGGAATGTTGAGGATCTAAGGCGCCAATTGGACAGAATTCCGCACGATATTCCTCATGAGGTATCCAACACCTCTGTCGATCAGTGCTAAACACAACTACTGCTTGAACAAGGGCCAGAGATGGACCAATGTGTTATTGACGTGCTCAATTTGTGGAGCTCATTTTCTTGAATAAATTGTCCAGTTCTTCTACACATGTAATCATTTGTTCGTTTGTATACCACATCTACCGATTTCAAGAGAAATGTAAGTGCTACGGACAAGAACAGGGTATTTGGATAGTTTCAGACTGTTTTACGGCAAAGCAACAAAACGAAATCTAAGCCAATCTCCTGTTGTTGGAGAGAAGATCTTTCTGCACGACAGTTAAGGATCTGCGATGCGTAGCCTTTGTACTGGGAGGGAGGAATAATCTTCATCATTTTAATGCTGAGGGCAAAATGTGAGGACGAAATTAATGATTTGTGCGCAAACTGTCACTAAGATTTTATAAGTCATTTCACTTTTCCTCTACAGTAATAATGAATTTGTTATTTGTGTAAATGATAACCCTATAATGTAATTAATGTTTTACTCTCAACACGTGATTTGTACTGTAAAGTAGGTCTGTTTTCCCTCAATTCATTTGATCATAGTCAAAACTTGTTCTCTCAATTTATTTTGCCCTTTTTACCTATGTGACTAGTATGTCCTGTTTCTTACAGCCGTGCAGACGGGATGAGGTACTTTTCACTCTTCTTCGCATCACACATAGCCCTATGACGCATAGCTTCTAGCTCCATTGAGTACATACTCCAATGTGTGTTGCGTGTGGTGTACAGATCACAAAGTGAAAAAAATGTGTGTGAAATCGTATGCGACTTAACTGCTAAGGTCATCAGGCCCTAAGCTTACACATTACTTAACCTAAATTATGCTAAGGTCAAACACACACACCCATGCCCGAGGGAGGACTCGAACCTCCGCCGGGACATGCCGCACAGTCCGTGACTGCAGCGCCTCAGACCGCTCGGCTAATCCCACGCGGCTACAAATCACACTGCACCACATTTTAGTAGGTTGTGTTTCATGTTTGGACCAGCGGGCTGCGACCCATTCGTCGGTAGTATTGCCCAGTATTGTAACTGAGAATGAGACGATTGGCCGCCGGTGTGGCCGAGCGGTTCCAGGAGCTTCAGTCTGGAACCGCGCGACCGCTGCGGTCGCAGGTTCGAATCCTGCCTCGGGGATGGATGTGTGTGATGTTCTTAGGTTAGTTAGGTTTAAGTAGTTCTAAGTTCTAGTGGACTGATGACATCAGATGTTAAGTCCCATAGTGCTCAGAGCCATTTGAACCATTTTGAATGAGACGATTGTGGTACGCATTTTAATGTTTAGTGACTTGTTCCCTATAACTTTAGGGAGAAGTTTACAATGCGTTTCAAGGTGGCTGGGTCATGCATCTTTTCTGTAAGTGTTCAGGCAGCCACACATACCTATATATCTATTTTAGTTTTCCTCTCGTCCTTCATGTGTTCTAATCGACAGTTTCAGAACATCTGAGCAGATCAGATTGCATCACACACCTGTTATTTCATTTTCTGTGTTTTACTCACTCCAGTTTCTACTAAAGGCAAAGACGGATAATAACCAGTATCCATAAGAATCAACAGAGAACAACTAAACTGGAAGACAAGAACGAAGTGCTCGGATTAAAAAGGCGGCAAGGGAGGGATGTAGAACTTCGCCACTCTGTTTAGACTGTACTTCAAAGAGGCAACGACGAAAACATAAGGAATATTTAAGAGTGGGACTATTAATACAATACACTATGATGTAGCGCTCCGCAGAGATAGTAAAGGAGAATTACAAGGTCTGTTGAATGGACGGAACATGGCTTGAGAGTAGATCGAAGAAAGACGAAAGTAATGAGAAGTAGTAGAAATGAGAACAGCGAGAAACTTAATATTGGACTTGGGAATCACGAAGTAGATGAAGTTAAGGAATTCTGCTACCTAGGCAGCAAAGTAACCTATGACGGACGGAGCAACGATAAAAAGCAGACTACCACTAGCGGAAAAGGCATTACTGGTCAAGAGAAGTCTACTGATATCAAATACAGGTGTTAACGAGAGGAAGAGATTTCTGAGAATGTACGTTTGGAGTACACCACTCTATTGCAGAGAGACGTGGAATGTCGGAAAACGGGAACAGAAGAGAATCGAAGCCTTCGAGATGTAGTGCTACAGAAGAATGTTGAAAAATAGGTGGACTGATAACGTGAGGAACGAGAAGGTTCTCCGCCTCATCGACGAGGAAATTAATAAATGCAACAAGAAGGACAGGATGATAGGACATCTGTTGAGGCATCAAGGGATAACTTCCATGGTACTACAGGAAGCTGTAGAGGGTAAAAACTGTAGGGGAAGACAGAGATTGGAGTACATCCAGCAAATAATTGAGGACGTGGGTTGTAAGTGCTTGTTTCTCTCTCTCTCTCTCTCTCTCTCTCTCTCTCTCTCTCTATAATGAATTCTTGGAGGTATGTACCGTCTATGAAACCAGTTGAAGGCAGTTTGTTGCCATAGGCGTTTCGCTTCATTTATTTGGGAAGCATCAGTGGCCTGTAATACATCTTTCCTTTTTTTACATACAATTAGCGTATTATGTGGTAGATATGATATGCTGCTATATTACATTTTGTCGTTCTTTCTCTTGCTTTTTTTTAGGTTAAAATCAACTATTGTAGCACAAAGTTCGTAGTGTGAACCTTACTTTGCGCTACAAAAGTTGATTTTAACCTAAAAAACAAGAGAAAGTCACGACAAAATGTCATATAGCAGCATGTTACATCTACCACATAATACGTTAATTGTATGTAAAAAAAAGAAAAGATGTATTACAGGCCACTGATGCTTCCCAAATAAATGAAGCGAAACGCGTATGGCAACAAAGTGCCTTTAATTGGTTACATAGACGGTACACACCTCCAACAATTTAAAGCAACTAAGGGAAATACGAAAAACGGAAAAAATGACGATTCGTAATGAAATTGATGACCTCGCCTTTGAGCGCTGATAAACCACACACTCACACGTGCGCGCGCGCACACACACACACACACACACACACACACACACACACACACACACACAAATGGTTCAAATAGCTCTGAGCACTATGGGACTTAACTTTGGAGGTCATCAGTCCCCTAGAACTTAGAACTACTTAAACCTAAGGACATCACACACATCCATGCCCGAGGCAGGATTCGAACCTGCGACCGTAGCGGTCGTGCAGTTCCAGACTGTAGCGCCTAGAACCGCTTGGCCACTCCGGCCGGCCACACACACACACACACACACACACACACACACACACACACACACACACACACACACACACACACACACACAAAAGCACGCGCACTAGGATGTCCACTTGGAAGTTTTCCGGATTGCTTATAATTTAGTTGGTTTCTGTCAAATGAGAATGAAAAAAATCGGGCTCATAGGATAGTCTGAATGTACACCTTGCGATTATCGTAAAGTGGTTACAACTTCAGGTAGAAAAGTTCATCCAACCTCAGACTAGCCGTTATGCTGCCCCTCACCTATGTGCAAACATACAAAAAAGTTAAATTACGTACCTTAATGTTTTGGAGGTAACATTTAAGACATTATGGCTATATCTCCTAGAAACAAAAATGCACCAGAATGTAATTTTGGCTCTGCAGCGGAGAGTGAGCTTGTAGGAAAACTGTGTGCCACACCGAGACTCGAACTGGGGTCGTTTGCCTTTCGCGGGCAAATGCGCTACCGACTGTGCAACCCCAGCTCGACTCACACATCCTCACAGCTCAGCTTTAATACCACTAGTGCCTTACCTCCTACTTCGCAAACTTCACAGAAGTAACTCTCCTGTGAAACTTGTGGGGCTCGCACTTGTGGAAAAAAGAGATACATTCCTTAGCCACAGCTGGGCGGGGAGTTTTCAGAATTATAGTCTCACGCTGAGCTGATGTGAAACTTCCTGGCAGATTAAAAATGCGGTAGCGTCCAAAAGAAAGAAACATTCAACTGCCGAAAGTGTTATCTTTTAGACAACTGTAAATTACTGTGACTCCTAGAAATCTACATCAATACTCTGCGAACCACTGTGAAGTGCATGGCATATAGTACGCTGGATTAGACTAGCTTTTTGGGCTTTTTACCGTTCCATTCACGTATCGGGTGCGGGAGAAATGATTGTGTAAATGCCTATGTGCGTGATGTATTTAATCTAATCGACACGATTCCAACGGGAGCGACATGTAGGAGGCTGTAGTATACTTCTAGAGTCATCATTTAAATCAGGTTCGTGAAACTATGTCAGTAGGCTTTCTCGGGACAATTCCTGTATATCTTCAAGGGTCTGCCAGATCTGTTCTTTCAACACCCTTGTGCGAAACTCCCACGGGTCAAACAAACCTGTGACCATTCATTCTGCATTTCTCTGTGTGTTTTCAACATCCCCTTCTGGTTCTATTTAATACGAGTCCCACATACTTCTCCAATATTCTAGGATGTGTGACTTGTCAGCAATACCCTTTGTACGCTGATAGCATTTGTCTAGTTTTCTACCAATAAACCGAAGCCTGCTACCTGCGCTACCCATGACTGAGGCTATGTGAACGTTCCACTTCATGTCCCTACTAAGTGTTACACCCCAGTGCGTTTACGAGCTTACAGATTCCTACTGTGACTCATCCATATTATATTCATAGGATACTGATTTTGATGTCCGCCCCCGGTAACTGAATGGTCAGCTTGACGGATTGTCAATCCTCTGGGCTCGGGTTCGATTCCCGGCAGGGGCGGGGAATTTTCTCCACCCAGGGACTGTGTGTTGTGTTGTCCTCATCATCATCCTATCATCCTCATCGACTGCAGGTCGCCGACGTGGCGGCGAACGGCCTGCCCGACGGGTGGCCCTAGCCATACGATTAAATAAAATAAATAAAAGTGTTTTCGTTTTGCGAAGTGCACAATTTTGTATTTCTGAACATTTAAAGCAAACTGACAATCTTGGAACCACTTCGAAATCTTATCGAGATCTGGCAGATTATTTATGCAGCCTTTTTCAGATAATACAACAGCTTCGTGCAAAAAGTCTGGCGTTGTTTATGTGATCGCTCTAAGCTTGTTGATACCAATGCCTACCAATTTTAATTGTATATTACAGCACTGACGATGGTCACTAAGTGACCGAAAATCGATTTTGCGGATAATAAAACAGAAAAATACGACCAATGCTGATTCTCCTTACAATTATATCCACTATTTGGTCGTGGTGCACAGAACTCTCCATGGAGTCGCCAATCAATTATTAACAGTGTTTGCAACGGCAATAATTTACAACATGAACAGCAAGGGTCCAAACACATTTCCCTGGCGAATACCCTAAGTTACCTCTACACCCATCTAAGACAACATGTTGCGGTCTCTCGACCAAAAAGTTCCCAATCCAGTCTCAAATTTTCTTTGGTACACCAACTTTTAAAAATAATCGTAGGTGTGGTACTGAGTCAAATGCTTTTCGCAAATCGAGAAATACTGCATCTATCTGACTACCCTGATCCTTAGAGGATGTCAGGTAAGAAAAATTCGAGCTATATTTCACAAGATCTATGTTTTCTAAATCCATGCTGGCTGGCACGGAGAAGGTTATTCTGTTCGAGATACCTTATTATCTTTGAGATCAGCATACGTTTCATAATTCTACAACAAATCTATGTCGAGGATACTGGTCAATAGTTTTGTGGATCACTTCTACTACCCTTCTTGTAGACATGTGTGACCTATCGTTTCTTTTAACTACTGGGCAGAGTTATTTTGTTCGAGGAATAGATTACAGTTAAGAGAAAGGTTAACTCAGCCGCGAGTTGCATGTAGTATCTGATAAGCGATTCCATCGAGCCCTGGGGTTTTGTTCAATTTTAATGATTTCCGCTATTTCTCAACGCCACTGACACTAATTTCTCATTCACTCATCTTTTAGTGGTACGATGTTTGAACTGGGGCTATTCGTCTGGGTTTACTTTTGTAAAGCAACACTTGAAAACAGAGTTAACCATATCTGCTTTGCTCTGCATCCCTCACTTTCATTCCTGCATTGTCCATGAGTGACTTAATAATTGGGAACCAATGCTGTACAATCGCAATAAAGTCATGAGATGTTCAATTGACTCTTATTACAATATGTTAAGCGTTTCGGGATTACAACATCTTCAAACATCACAAACTTCAACTTCTTCCTAACCAACCAGGCGTACAGTACATGCTCTGCTTCAAGACTGCTTGTGTCGCATTCATAAGTTATTCGACACTTTCTTTGAGTTGTCAAGGCTGTATGCGTGGTTGGTTAGGAAGGAGTTCAAGTTTGTGATGTCTGAAGATGGGTATAATCCCGAAACGTGTAACATGTTCTAATAAAAGAGTCAATTGAACATCTCATGACTTTATTGCGATTGTACAGCATTGGTTGCCAATTATTAACATAAAAATGATCACAGGCCTCAGACGGGATTTTATGTCCTCTATATGAGTGACTGGACACTAAATTTGATGCCACTAATAGCCTTTACATACGACCAGAATTTCCTTATGTTTTGTGAAACAATCTGCTACGATATTCACTGAAGACTTCACGTATTGCTCTCTTGCCTGCCGAACATGTTTCATTCAGCATGTATCAGTAGCATATGCTTTGTTTTGTACCTACTATGCAGTAATCTCTGTTTCTTTAGGTATCTTTACAGTGACTGTGTATCATGGAGGATCTCTCCTATTACGAATTTTCAACTGTGTAATATCAACTAAATAATGAAAACTATTTCCATAGAATTTGTCTGTTAGAGCAAATTCGGACTGTGCGCGAGCACCTCGCTCTTAGCGGCGGTATCTGCCCTCCAGTGATCCAGAGCGACGCCCCAGACAGAATTTCATTTTCCAGGCCTCCCTCGTTTCCTCTCCCCGCTGCCTTATCTGGAACCACTTACGGAGGACCCGCCTTTGGTAGCGCGACTGTCTTTGTAGAAGCCGCTATCATCCGCCTACGCGCCTTTCCCAACATTTCTTAATTACGATTCGCCCTCCAGATGATCAGAATATTAATCTCCCAAAGTGACGCTTTTTATGAGACTAGGGTAAACAGAAACTCAGCACAAAAGGAATGCGGATGCTCAAAGTACTGAGTAAGTACTTGCAGCAGAGTATATACAAGTTAGTTGTGGCTTTTCATTCTATCCTTATGAAGTCACAAATACCTTAAAAATGCGTTAATGAACCGTAGTACAGTATTAGAACACTGACTGAAATGACGTAAAGCAATGGAAGTGCTACTCAGTTACCCGGATTATTACGCACCAGCTGTTCAAAATGTGTGCTTCATTTAGCGCAACATATTTCGCAACTACATTTTCCCACTACCAAGTTCTTAAAATTTATATGCCATTTGCCACAGTAAAAAATTATAAGCATGCGGCAAACATTATTACGTGTCATCTGTGTAACGAAGCAGCTTGAAACACTTAAGAAGGTCAAGGCTTCCGGTCCACATCATATACCAGTCAGGTTACTTTCAGGAGTATGCTGATACAATAGCTCCGTACTTAACAATCGCATACAGCTCAAAGACTGAAAAGTTGCGCAAGTCATACCAATACCCAAGAAAGGCAATAGGAGTAATCCGCTGAATTACACACACCGCTAACGTCGATTTGCAGTACGATTTTGGAACAAGTACTGTTTCCGAACATTAAGAATTAAATCGAAAAAAAAAACGATATATTGACAAATAGCCAACACGGATTCACAAAATATCGTTCCTGCGAAACACAAATAGCTCTTTATTCTCACGAAGTAATGGGTGCTATCGACAGGGGACATAAAATTCATTAAATGTTTTTAGGTATGCTGAAGGCTTTTGACACAGTGCTTCACAATCGTGCCTACGGAATATCGTATCAGTTGCGTTACTGTATTTGTGGTTTTGTGCCAGAAAGGTCACAGCTAGTAATAATTGACGGGAAGTCATTGAGTGTAACAGAAGTAATATCTAGCGTTCCCCAACGAATTATAGACCCTCACCTGCTCCTGATCTACATAAACGATTTAGGAGACCATCTGAGAAGTCGTCGTAGATTGTTTGCAGATGATGCTGTCATGTAAAGTCATCAGAAGAACAAAACAGACTGCAAAGTGATTTAGACAGGATATCTGTATGGTGCAAAAAGTGACGATCCTACATCATTAAAAGTGTGGAGTCATCCACACGAACAGAATTGATTTACACGATAAATCACACAAATCTAACGGCAGTAAACTCAGCTCAATACTTAGGGATTTCAAGTACGAATAACTTAAATTGGAGCGATCACATAGATAGAGTGGAGGAAACAAACCAAACGCAGCGATTTAGTGAAAGAACACTTACAAAATGTAAGAGTTCTACTAAGTAGACTGCCTACGAGTACATAACGCTTGTCAACCATCTTCTGGCGTGGTCTCCTTACCAGATAGGATTGACGAAGGACGTCGAGAAAAGTTAAAAAAGGGGCGGCTTATTTTGTGCTATCTCGAAATAGATGTGCAAATACCACCGATATGATACATGAATTGGGATGGCAGTCATTAGAACATAGGCGCGTTTCGCTGCGACAGGATCTTCTCATGATATTTCAATCACCGACATTCTCCGCAAAGTGTGAAAATATTTTGTTGACGCCCACCTACAAGGGAAGAAATGATCATCATAATAAAATATGAGAAGTGGAGGCTCACACGGGAAGATTTAAGTGTTCGATTGCCAGCACGATTTCAAGAGTGTACCGGTAGAGATGTAGCTTAAAGATGGGAAAAACGGAAATGAGCGTTTGGCGTCATTGGCCGGGAGGCCCCTTACGGGGCAGGTCCGGCGGCCTTGGTGCAGGTCTTATTACATTCGACGCCACAATGGGTGACCTGCGCCCCGGACAGGGATGAAATGATGATGAAAGCAACACAACACCCAGTCCCTGAGCGGAGGAAATCCCCGACCCAGCCGGGAATCAAACCCGGGCGCCTTAGGACGGGAGTCCGTCACCCTGATCATACACCTGTCGTGGCCGACAGCTTAAAGATGATTCGATAAATCCTCGGTCAGTATTCAGAGTAATGATGTAGATGTAGATGTAGATTATTACCGTTAACTTTTCCAAATGGTTGGTTCAAATGGCTCTAAGCACTATGGGACATAACATCTGAGGTCATCAGTCCCCCAGAACTTAGAACTACTTAAACCTAACTAACCTAAGGACATCACACACATCCATGCCCGAGGCAGGATTCGAACCTGCGACCATAGCAGCCACTAGGTTCCGGACCGAAGCGCCTAGAACCGCTCGGCCACAGCTGCCGGCTTCCAAATGGTATGTTAACCCTTAAGAAATTGATAATGTTGTCCCGAAGCATGTCGCGTTAAATAGATCACACATTTAGAACAACTGGGGCCTAACAGCCTCAACTGTTGACTTTGTGATACAGTTGTACGATGACTTCACAACAGGGAACATGGTACTCCAGTATTTCCATTCCTGTGGGATATTTTCGTTAAAATTTCATCGCTATGCGACCTTAGTATTTTCAAGGTAAGTCATTGTTACTCATCAACAATAGTGTGAATTGTGCAGAATATTGTGCTTAGGTACACTTTGCACACTTCCACCTCTGGACAGTACTGTAACGGAAGTTTCATATATACTGAATTGACGAAAGTCATATGATACCTAGTAATAGCGTGTCGGACATCCTTTTACCAGGCGTAGCACAGCATCTTGACATGGCATGGAGTTAACCAGAAATATGCTGCCTCTATAACCACCCATTGCAACGGCCTTGCCGCAGTGGATACACCGGTTCCGTTCCGATCACCGAAGTTAAGCGCTGTCTGGCGTGGCCGGCACTTGGATGGGTGACCATCCGGACCGCCATGCGCTGTTGCCATTTTTCGGGGTGCACTTAGCCTCGTGATGCCAACTGGGGAGCAACTCGACCGAATAGTAGCGGCTCCGGTCAAAGAAAACCATCGTAACGACCAGTAGAGCGGTGCTGACCACACGCCCCTCCTATCCGCATCCTCAACTGAGGATGACACGGCGGTCGGATGGTCCCGATGGGCCACTTGTGGCCTGATGATGGAGTGATTTTTTTTATAGCTGCTCATAATTGCGAAAGCGTTGCCGGTGCAAGCTTTTCTACACGATCGCCTCCCATAAATGTGGGTGGCCAAATCATTCGCTTGAGTTGTCCAGAATGTTCTACAAACCATACGCGAGCAATTGTGGCCCGGTGACATGCGCGGCATTGTCATCAATAAAAGTTCGATCATTATTTGGGAACATGAAGATCCCAGTCTATTGCATGTAAACACAGCCCACATGATTATAGAGACCCAGCAGCTTGCACGGTGCCTTGTTGATAATTTGGGTCCATGGCTTCGTGCGGTCTGTGCCACACTACGTAATGTATTGTACAGTAGCTTCACACCTTTGTAAAAATAAAGTTTTAAAAAATGTCAGTTTGGTTTCCAGAAAGGTTTTTCACTAATGAAACATTAAATGTTCTGAGTAACCGGAAGTCACCCACTGGGATTTTTAGTGATATGTCAAAGGCTCTTGATTGTGTAAATCATGGAATACTTATAGATAAGCTCAAGTACTGTGGCATAAATGGCCGACCGGAGTGGACGAGCGGTTCTAGGCACTACAATCTGGAACCACGCGACCGCTACGGTCGCAGGTTCGAATCCTGCAAACCATACAAAAATGCACGAAGTATGTTTTTTAACACAAACCTACGTTTTTTAATGAAACCACGTTTGTTTTGTTAGCACATCTGAACATATAGACAAATACGTAACCAGTGCCGTTTGTTGCATTGTAAAATGTTAATTACATCCAGAGATATTGTAACCTGAAGTTAACGCTTGAAACCTCCGTCGTTGAGTTGCGTGTTGTAATAAACACGGGCCACGGTCGGCGAGTAGCATCTGCAGGGACATGTTTACGATGACGACCGTGTTTACGAGTGTGGCTGCAGTGCACTGTTGTGGTTAGGTCTAGCTGTCGCAGTGTCCGCATGTAGCGCTTGCTGCTATTGTTATTCTGCATTCGTCTCCGCACGCAGACCAACTGTAGTACACCGTGTTACCAGACGTCTGTGATAGTGTAGTGTTGTAGGAACTGTGACCATGGTGTATTCGAACTCTGAAAAGGCGGAGATGGTACTCATCTGTGGCGAGTGTCGACGAAATGCAGCTGAAGCCTGCAGGGTGTATGCAGAACGGTACCCGGACAGAGAGCATCCAACGTGCCGCAAATTGCAAAACATCTACCGCCAACTGTATGCAACAGGTATGGTCGTAGCACGCAAACGGGTCCGTAACAGGTCCGTCACAAGAGAAGCGGGTGCAGTTGGTGTGTTAGCTGCTGTTACCATGAACCCACACATGAGTACACGGGGCATTGCGAGAGCCGGTGGACTGAGTCAAAGTAGTGTCATACGCGTACTGCATCGTCATCGCTTTCACCCGTTTCATGTGTCGCTACGTCAGCAATTACATGGTGATGACTTTAATCATCGAGTGCAATTCTGTCAATGGGCATTAACAGAGAATGCGTTGCAGTTCTACCTGTTTACCGATGAAGCCGGTTTCACAAACCACGGGGCAGTGAATCTACGGAACATGCATTACTGGTCCGTGGACAATCCTCGCTGGCTCAGACAGGTAGGGCGACAGCGACCGTGGACTGTAAATGTATGGTGCGGAATCATTGGCGACCACCTCATTGGTCCTCACTTCATTGCAGGGGCCCAAACACCTGCAACATACATCGCGTTTCTACAGAATGATCTGCCAACGTTGCTCGAAAATGTCCCACTGGAAACGCGTCGACGTATGTGGTATCAGCATGATGGTGCACCTGCACATTCCGCAATTAACACTAGGCTGGCCCTTGACAGGATGTTCGACGGGCGTTCCATAGGACGTGGAGGACGCATAAATTGGCTAGCGCGTTCTCCTGATCTTACACCTCTTTATTTCTTTCTGTGGGGTACGTTAAAGGAGAATGTGTACCGTGATTTGCCTACAACCCCAGAGGAAATGAACAACGTATTGTGGCAGCCTGCGGCGACATTACACCAGATGTACTGCGGCGTGTACGACATTCATTACGCCAGAGATTGCAATTGTGTGCAGCAAATGATGGCCACCACATTGAACATCTACTGGCCTAACGTGTCGGGACACACTATATTCCACTCCGTAATTGAAAACGGAAACCACGAGTGTACGTGTACCTCACCCCTCATGGTAATGTACATGTGCGTCAGTGAAAAAGACCGATAAAAAGGTGTTAGCATGTGGACGTAATGTGCTGTTCCAGTCTCTTCTGTACCTAAGGTCCATCACCGTTCCCTTTGGATCCCTACGTAATTCGGTGCTCTCCGATACACACGATCGAACAGCGGAGGAGTGGTACTCAAGCGTCAACTTTAGGTTACAATATCTCCGGATGTAATTAACATTTTACAATGCAACAAGCGGCACTGATTACGTATTTGTTTATATGTTCAGATGTGCTAACAAACCTAACGGGGTTCCATTTAAAAAAACGTAGGTTTGTGTTAAAAAACATACTTTCGTGCATTTTTGTATGGTTTGTATTAACCAGTTACACTAGCCCCTCTCCACACGTCCGGTCTGTGGAATCGATTCGTCAGTATTTGATGTGATTTACGAAATATATTCAGCGGTAATGTTAGGTGACTCACCCTGTATATATTCACTTTCGAAATTTGATATTAACAATCTGAACGAATTCAAAAGTAGTAGCTGTGTATATGGTTACAACACCAGGAGAAAGGATGATCTTCACTACTCAAGGTTAAATCTAACTTTGGCTCAGAAAGGGGTAAATTTTGCTGCCACAAAATTCTTTGGTCTCTTACCTAATGGCATCAAAATTCTGACAGGTAGCCATATAGCATTTAAAGGGAAATTAAAAGAATTTCTGAATGGCAACTCCTTCTACTCATTAGATGAATGTTTGGACATAGTAAGTGGGTAATTTCCCCACCTCCCACCCAAAAAAAAAAAAATTGTCATGTAATATTTTGTGCAATGGAATACCTTGCATAGGCACCTTTTATTAACCTGACACGTTCCACGTCATTACGAAGTGTCGTATTCATGATCTATGGAACAAGTACTAATCTAATCTATTCGAACCCTACCATCAGCTCTTACCAATTGAAACAGAGATTCATCTGACCAGGCCACGGTATTCCAGTCGCCTAGGGTTACACTGACATGGTCACGAGCCGAGGTGAGGCGCGGCAGGCGATGTCGAGGTGTTAGCAAAGGCACTCGCGTCGGTCGTCTGCTGCCACAGCCCAGTAAAGCCAAATTTCGCCGCTCCGTCCTAACGGATACGTTCGTCGTACGTCCCACATTGATTTCTGCGGTTATATAATGCAGTATTGTTTGACTGTTAGCACTGGCAACTCTTTTAACGCACATGCCGCTGTTCTCGGTCGTTAAGTGAAGGCCGTTGGCCACTGTGTTCTCCTGGTGGGAGGTAATGCCTGAGATTTCGTATTATCGGCCCACCATTGACATTACGAATCTCGGAATCTACATGCACATCTACATCTACATTTATACTCCGCAAGCCAGCTAACGGTGTGTGACGGATGGCACTTAAAGTGCCACTGTCATTACCTCCTTTTCCTGTTCCAGTCGCGTATGGTTCGCGGGAAGAACGACTGCCGGAAAGCCTCCGCACGCGCTCGAATCTCTCTAATTTTACATTCGTGATCTCCTCGGGAGGTATAAGTAGGGGGAAGCAATATATTCGATACCTCATCCATAAACGCACCGAGACCTGGACAGCAAGCTACTCCGCGATGCAGAACGCCTCTCCTGCAGAGTCTGCCACTTGAGTTTGCTAACCATCTCCGTAACGCTATCACGGTTACCAAATAACCCTGTGACGAAACGCGCCGCTCTTCTTTGGATCTTCTCTATCTCCTCTGTCAACCCGATCTGGTACGGATCCCAAACTGACGAGCAATACTCAAGTATAGGTCGAATGAGTGTTTTGTAAGCCACTTCCTTTGTTGATGGACTACATTTTCTAAGGACTCTGCCAATGAATCTCAATCTGGCACTTGCCTTACCAACAATTAATTTTATATGATCCTTCCACTTCAAATCCTTCCGTACGCATACTCCCAGATATTTTACAGAAGTAACTGCTACCAGTGTTTGTTCCGCTATCATATAATCATACAATAAAGGATCCTTCTTTCTATGTATTCGCAATACATTGCATTTGTCTAAGGGTCAGTTGCCACTCCCTACACCAAGTGCATATCCGCTGCAGATCTGCCTGCATTTTGCTGCAATTGTCTAATGCTGCAGCTTCTCTGTATACTACAGCTAATTCTCTAATGATTTCCGAAACTGAATATTCCATACCTCAAGCTTCAACTATCATTGGGGCCATAACCATGACGGAAACCTTTTAACACGAATCATCTGAGTACAAATGATAGCTGCATCAACGCACGGCCCTTTTACTACATCGTGTACACGATACTAACGCCATATGTATATGTCCATATAGCTATCCTATGTCTTCCGTCATCTCAGGTTACAGTTTGTGTGCTAACTTCGTCGAGCCTGAAACTGGATCTACATGTAAGTAATGAAATAATTGTGCATACAGCGTTTGTCATGATCATATACTATGGAGGTAACCGTGTGTTACTTACTTTTAATAATTTCTGTACATTGCTCCTCAGCTTATGTCTGTCGACGATTTTTCGAAATGCGTAACATTTAATAAACAATTTTGCGATCAAGGCTTTTCCATAATTGCAGTTTGTGTCAAATATAGAAGCAATAATGAAAAAACAAAAAAAAATGAAATGATCGTATGGTATTCCGGGATGTCCCAGTTGGTTCAAATGGCTCTGAGCACTACGGGACATAACATCTTGTAAGGTGTGAGGCAAATCCAACACCTTCCATGAAAACCCTGACATGATAAGCAAATCCAGTAGTATGTCACATAGCTCCGAATAAATCGTGACATTAAATTAACCAAAGTAATACGAGTAATGAGTGAGTAAATGGAATACCACAGACTAACACAAGAATGCCTAAATGCATGTCATACCTTCCCACCGTGAGACAGACGCAGTTCCGAGGGGAGAAACGAGAACAGAAGCCGAGAGCAGAACCGTGTTAAGCGAGAAGGCCCTATGATAAGGGACGGACACCCACGTCGCCAGCTAACCGCTACGATCACACCACCCGCAAGTTTTTAGCGTGAGACTTTTTCGTGTCTCTGTTACGTTAGGACCACCCCCCAGCCCATGTTAAAAGCTAGAGCCCTCCAGAAGAACGGTATAGATCTTACGATAACGCTAAAAGGACCACACCAGGTGAAAGTTTTAGCGTGAGACTTTTTCGCTTCTCTGTTACGTTGCAAACTTTAAAAACATTGCCCCACCACGGAAAGTATAACGTTTCTCATTGGACAGACAGAATTTTTCTAGGCAGAGCTTAAGGTTAACATTCAGACTCTGATTGGTCAGATGAAAACACAGCCAGATAGTTTTTTTTTAAACCAACTTCGGTAAATTGTAGCAAGGAGAAGTTAGGAGATAGTTGCTTCCGAGAGGGCGAGCTGGACGGAGCTGCACCGGCCGCCGCCCCCTGACGAACACCGACAAGGTAATGAATGCACGCGATGCCGCATTTTTCAGCGCATAAGGCTTCACTCAGAACTGCAGAAGTCTCATCTGGTACATCCCCTTTACGTAATACTAGTGTCGATCGTCAGTTAAAGCTCATGGTGTTCACATTTGCCACTTGAAGTAAAAATCTGAAACGCGATGATTTTTCTGTTATATAGTTATTGAGAAGCCACATCAGCCACTGTAATTTACCACAAGTTAGATGAGTAATTAAAGATAATTGAGGGTCACTGTAGACCATTTTGATAGTTTGATCTTTTGTGAAACTTAATTTAAACCTAGATTATAGATGTGACATGGCATAGGTCATCCGTCGATCCACTGTAGAACTTGGAAACCCACTCAGGGAATATTCGTTCACATTTTTGTTGAACACAGTTGGTTTTTACCATCCTTTATTAAAATATTTCCTTTAATCAGTAGTGCAATTTTTAAACGGTGTTTTGTGAGTAGAATAAAATTTCCAATGGTAAACTTAACTGCTTTTTCGACGTTATTTTACCAGCTAACTAAAAATAGGAATGCCTTGAACCCCTTCCACTGAGTTTAGTTAGTATTAAGACTCTTTTACAGGGAGTGCAGTGGACCTGACGCTGAAATCATTAAGTATTTGGTTGTATCATCGCTAGTCTCACTAAACTCGCCTGAATTCTACATGTCATGTGTGGTCTGGCGTCTCCTTACCAGCAACAGGTCCCAGGTTCAAACTAGTCAATTCCCTAAAAAACACGCTCAGAGCGTCGTTGCGCGAAAGTGGTAGGGAGACACGATATAGAACAAACAGACACCACGCAGAATGTTTAGAATCTGAAGTCATCAGTCCCCTCGAACTTAGAACTACTTAAACCTGACTAACCTAAGGACATCACACGCATCCGTGCCCGAGGCAGGATTCGAACCTGCGGCAGTAGCGGTCGCGCTGTTCCAGACTGAAGCGCCTAGAACCGCACGGCCACAGCGGCCGGCGTCCCAGACAGGTTCGGTCGCTAAATGGAAGTCTTATTTCAGTCGGCGCCACACTGGGCGACTTGCGGCCAATGGTGAGGATGAAATGATGATGGGGACAACATAACACCCAGTCACCGAGCGGAGAAAATCTGCAACCCGACCGGGAAATCAACCCTTGCCCAGTGCACGGGAGGCAACCACGCTACCACCCAGCTAAGCAGGCGGACAAATATAGAAGAATTGCAATCGAAAAAAAATCTTGGCAGTACTGTATTTAATGGTCTGTTATCTTATTACTCTACTGCACAACAAAGATCAATAACTGACAACAAATTAAACAGAACTGTCAGCAAAAACCAGTTACAAGCTACATACGAGGGTCGTCCACAAAGTAAGTTCCGTTTCTGTTTCCATCCGCGGCAGCGCAACGATCCCAGTACGAGCATGCGCGACAGTTACTCCGACTCAAGGAGAACACATGTACGCCATTTTCAGATCGCTGCTGCCGATGTGCGCTTTGTAGTGCTTCCTTATAATGTCATCCGTAATTGAAAATGCCACCGCGTGTGAAATCAGATCTGTGATTCGTTTTCTAAATGCAAAGAAAGTTAAACCAAAGGAAATTCATCGGCAAATGTTCCTACTGTCGCAGGTTCGAATCCTGCCTCGGGCATGGATGTGTGTGATGTCCTTAGGTTGGTTCGGTTAAAGTAGTTCTAAGTTTAGGGGACTGATGACCTCCGATGTTAATTCCTATAGTGCTCAGAGCCATTTGAACCGGTAAATCTTCAAAGTTTACAGACAAAATGCTGTGAGTGAATCAGTGGTTAGAAGATGGGTCAGACTGTTCAGTGAAGAAGGTGATCGAGTGCCTGACTTCACTGGCGCATGTGATTAAACAACTCCTACGGGAATTTCTCTGGGACGCGTTTGATCATCCTCCGTACAGCCCAGACCTGGCTCCTAGCAATTTTCATCTCTTCTTACACCTAAAATCTGTCCTTGGTGGTCAACACTTCAACGATGATGGCGAGCTGAAAGAAAATGTTACCACATGGTTTAATACACAGGCGGTAACCTTCTATGAAGAAGGCCTACAAAAACGTGTGCCACGCTATGACAAGTGCCTACAAAATTTCGGAAGCTATGTAGAAAAGTAGTTTAACAGTTGTAGATTTTTTAACAATAAATATTTTTTCTGTGTCTGTACACGTTCGTTTTAAATAACCAAACGTAACTTACTTTGTTGACATACTTCGTATATCTCGAAGTGGATGCTATTGGAAAGTATAACTCAGTTCATATTTGCTACTAAAAACTTTCCCTTTCAAGGTACAATACAAGATTTTGCACGGCCAACGAAGTATGACTTAACCATCGACATTTCTGAATAGAATTCAGTCGTCAGCTGCAAATATATATTTTTCGATATATGAACATAGGCTTCCGCGGCCGGTGTCATAGTGATTAAAATTCTTCTGGGTGTTATGCTGCGTCATTGCTAAAAAACTAACAATAATAAACTAAAACCGACGTTTCGGCTGAATTGCAACTGCCTTCCTCAGGGCACGACTGATTTTTTTATTTTGATTTGTCTGTTTCGACAAATTACTTTGTTATCATCAGAAGCCTCCAAACTAGGGGACGTTATAAACCTATGAAATACTTGTTATAATTAACCTAAAAGTAAGCCTCCAAACTAGGGGACGTTATAAACCTATGAAATACTTGTTATAATTAACATAAAAGTATAGCTAAGGTCTAAAGATTTATCGTAACCCTAATTCTGTACGCTGCTAAATTTGACAAATTAACTTGACAAAACCGGGAAACCAAAGTAAAAAAATATATTTGCAACTGCCGACTGAAATTTATTCTGAAATTATAATTTTACTTTCCTTAAAATATTTTAGCTGAAGAATTCACAGTATCTGTCAAACAACTTTAACTACCGACCCCGCCACTGCTTCCTACGTGTAACATTATGCATCTACGGCCAGGAGACATGTCTGGCGTGTTTAAAGGCCGCTGCATAGAGTCATGAATAAAATACAGAGAACAGGGTCGTTGTTGTTGTCGTGGTATTCAATCCACTACTCTATCCTGTGCAAGCCTCTTCATCTCCGAATAATTACTGCAACCCACTATCTTTTTAAACTGTTTACTTTATAAGTCTCTTGGTCTCCGTCTACAACCCCACCCCCTGCACACACACACACACACACACACACACACACACACACACACACACTCTTCCCTCTCTTGATGACCCGGAATGTGTCCTATCAACCGAGCCCATCATTTAGTCAAAGTTATGCTGCAAATAATGATAAGTAAATGAACGTCATGTAACTTAGATATATATGGAAATGTCGTGTGGCTAGGGCCTCCCGTCGGGTAGACCGTTCGCCTGGTGCCGGTCTTTCGATTTGACGCCACTTCGGCGACCTGCGCGTCGATGGGGATGAAATGATGATGATTAGGACAACACAACACCCAGTCCCTGAGCGGAGAAAATTTCCGACCCAGCCGGGAATCGAACCCGGGCCCTTAGGATTGACAGTCTGTCACGCTGACCACTCAGCTACCGGGGCGGACATGTAACTTAGATGTAAGCAGCGCACTCCAGGACAGTTGTCTGGAGGCGTGAATTTTGTGTGTTCTGTGTGAATTGGCCTTTGGAGCGATATGTCACGGCACTGATGGGAGGACATCGTGATGTAAAATGTTTACTGTGGTGTCACCGCCAGACACCACACTTGCTAGGCGGTAGCCTTTAAATCGGCCGCTGTCCATTAGTATACGCCGGACCCGCGTGTCGCCACTGTCAGTGATAGCAGACCGAGCGCCACCACACGGCAGGTCTAGAGAGACTTACCAGCACTCGCCCCAGTTGTACACCCGACGTTCATAGCAATGGTTCACTGACAAAGACGCTCTCATTTGCCGAGACGATAGTTAGCATAGCCTTCAGCTACATTTGCTACGACCTAGCAAGGCGCCGTATTCAATTGATAATTAATATTATGAAGCACGTACCGTAACGAGAGATGTTCTACAATTGTGGATTAAAGTTAAGTATTACAGCAACTGCGTCCATTTTCTAAGTTCTCATTTCCTTTTAACTGTTTCAGACCTCACGCCAGCCTGCGTGAGTTTAACGCGTGCATTTCGGCCTCCTCTCTCAATTAGTGTGCGTAGTGTTGGCTAACTGCCAACACTACATTTACAATCAGAGTAAACATTGATATGAGAATCACGGTTATATGTATGTGTGAGTGGCTGAGCTGGCATGAATAAAAGAAAAAAAACACGTATGATGTACAGGCTTAGCTAGTGTTGCAAAATTCCTCTTTTGAAGCTAACTATGCACTGTGATGAATTGTTTGGCATCAATAACGCAATTCTTTGTCATAAACTCTTTATGGCAGACGTCTTCGTTGCGCCATGCAGAAAGTTGAAAACTGAGTCATCGGCTACGCTACATGTACTCGAAATCAAGTAATTTTTCCCAAAACGTTTCATTTTTAGCACAAAAAATAAAAACCTAATATTTTTGATTCGCATGTTGTTTAGCTATGCAACAGTCTTCAAACGATTGCAGGGAAACTATTAGTTAAAAGTATTCCATTACTTCACATTGTAAGTCTCAAATCACAGCCTACTGATGAGATAGTTATCTTTGGTCATATTTACCACAATACTTCAAAGGTGAGTAACTTACTGCGTGTTGCTCGCAGAATTTTCAGTGAATTAAGAGTGCGGACTGCAATTGATAATCTGAGGGAGGCAGAAATTGGCCGCCTGAAACTGCCGTGTAATTCGAAATGCGTACCTCCACATCACTGAGTGGTAGACGCTTGGTTAACAAGCATTTTCATGAACTGACACAGCGTGTGTTTAAGGCGTGTGAGATATTCCTCAAGATGACATTACGAGGCTATCTGACTCCGTTGGGTCTATTTCACTAACAGATTTTACTCTGTGCTGCTTTCTTTCACGTCGTACCTTCGACGCATATCGACTTGTGATGTTTCTTACACTTAGCAGAAAATGCTCCTCTACTCTTCCCTCAATCTGAAATTTTATGTCCTCTGATTGGGCATAGAAAACATCGATTAGTATTTTCCAATTCCTGTTTTCTTTTAGTCAGGTTAATAACTTAACTGAATTTTTGGGCCCAATGTCCACATTCTTCGCAATAGACGCAAAATGGGCCGTGGTTTTTATTGCCCTTGGATAATGTTTCTTTCTGATTAGCGCGGGCATGAGCGGCTGCATCTAGGGGAGCAAGCACTTCGTCTATTTCATTTCCTATAAATTCCATCAACTGAATATGTCCCCTTCTGACAGACCGATTCGTTTCACATGAATGACCCAGCGTCGGCAGATATCATCAGGAAAAGTTCTGAGAATTTTTGATGCTAGCGCGATACCATAACCATTTACGTCTTCACCGAGAGCTCGCAAAACTGGGATGCGGTGGTTGCATTAGATAAACGTGGAATTAAGGGATTCTGGATTTGGAAATTTAAGCTGCTTAATAGATTCTAAATAATCCAGTTGAGCTTGTATAATCCTCTTTTCATCGCCACAGCGAGCTGTGAGGATTCTCTTTGTTTCTTCATATTTGTCGGAGATTACAGTAATACTATCAAATAAATACTTTGGTTCTCTTTCCAAGCAGCCAAGCAGAAATACGTGTTTATGAGTGGTGGATACCTTAGGTTCAAATGGCTCTGAGCACTATGGGACTTAACATCTGAGGTCATGAGTCCCCTAGACTTAGAACTAATTAAACCTTACGAACCTAAGAACACCACACACGTCCATGCCCGAGGCGGGATTCGAACCTGCGACCTAGCAGCAGCGCGATTCCGGACTGAAGTGCATAGAACCGAACAGAAGGGTTTACACCAAGTCGTTCAAGCTGCACCTTTGGCCGCGGAGCATGATGGGGGTTAGTATTCGCATGCATGGTTTGATTTAGCGACGAAGCCCACTTTCATTTGGATGGGTTCGTCAATAAGCAAAATTGGCGCTTTTGGCCGTCTGAGAATCCGCTATCGAGAAGTCTCTTCACCTTCGACGGGTAAAAGTGTGGTGTGCAATGTCCAGCCACGGTGCGATATTCCTTGGTGGCAAGGTGACTACCGAACGGCACGTGAAGGTTTTGAAAGAGTATTTCATCCCCATTATCCGAAGTGATCCTGATTTCGACAAGATGTGTGACACACACACACACACACACACACACACACACACACACACACACACACAGTGGTTACGGTTACTACAAGCCACACCACAAGTTGGGAAACGGGGCCAAATTTCTAGTAGTTTACTGTCGAGTTGAGATTTTCACACACAAATGTTTTATTCGTATCTTACAGAAACTAACAGTACGGCAATAAACAGCCTTTTAAACACGCCGCTAACGGCAATCAAGTAATTTATAGCAATACAACATTTATAAAAAAAATTATAAAAAACACAGAACGTAGCAGTACGGCAATGTACTACCTTTTAAAACACGCCGCTAAAGCCAATCAAAGTAATTTATAGCAATACAACAATTTTAAAAAATTTAAAGAACATTAGTAAACAGGCTACTAAAGTAAACACACAACTTTGTTAATAAGGTACAGTGAGGTACTGAAGCTACCCACACCGGCATTTAAAAAAAATTAATCAGGTCTCAACAAACACACGATTAATGGCAATAAAAGGAATTTACAAACTTGGAGGAATTAAAAAAAAAAAATTAAACAAGTGTCTTGGAAAATCATTAGAACATAACAGATATGACGGACCCGTGTAAGGCGGCCACAAATCACCCACTCACGGATGCTCAGGCTAGACAGAATACTGCCCAATTTAAATACGCCCGTAAACACAATTGCCACTCTCAGGCTGGTCACTGGACCGACTTTTAGCCAGCGAAAACTTGTTATAAGATGGCTTAACTTGATGACAGAATTAGAGCTTACCTCGTGCAAGGAAACCTTACACCACACAGTTCTGAATGAGCGACCACATGATCAACCAACAAGAAGCATGAATTTACTCATAACCCACGACAGAATAACGAAACAAACTGCCAAAACTACACCTCCCATCGGACAGTAGCGAGAGATTGTGACAGGGACAGGAAACCCGGTCGCCGGAGGCCATAAGTCACAAGAGATGGTCGTTACACAAAATTACTACTTAATGATTAGACCTTCCACGAACTTAACTTGCAATTATGCTCGAACAGTCAGTACACGAGCCCCGATGGCAAAGGATCCACACATCCGACCGCGCACGCGTCACCAGCGTACCCAACACGCCACGGTCACGCGACAACACGCTCTGTCACCGGAGTTCACTTCTTCTCTGGAACGTTGACGGGTAGTGACCGCTCCTTCATGTTAGGTGTCTCCTTTTAAACTCCAGTGTTGGCACGGAGGATTTAAAGAAGCTTGTTAACGCCCCACCAAGGCGAAATGAACAGCAACTACTCGTGGGGCGATTCTGTATACAACCAACACGCGGGGAGTTCTTCCGTCAACTCGACCCGCTCGTTACACACAACCGACATACATCACGTGGAGTCTCGGTACAACCGACCACGCCTGCTTTGCGCTGGAGAGCCACACTGCCCTCCCCTGTCCACCAGACTCTCTCTGTGCGCAACCCCGGCTACTTCCGCGCCACCACACAAGGTTACAACCGGCCAAAGATCTCACTTCCTCCATAGCAGTTTCCCGGAAGCAGAGGGAAAAGACAACCAAGCAGCCACTTAATGACAGACAACACATCAAACAAACATGTCAGGGGAAGAAAAGGGAAATCAATGCAATCTAAAGGTGTAGCACGAGCTGATACACGGCTCAACGTGCTTCATGGAAGACGGAGGTCGACCCCATCGAAGCAGGAGAGTGTTTGATGTCCTGGAGGAGCACTCTGGCACCACATTCTGGCTCTGGGGTACCCAGAGGCCACTGGTATGGGCCTCGATTGGCCGCCATATTCTCCGGATCTGAACACATGCGACTCCTTTTCGTGGGGCTATATTAAAGACAAGGTGTACAGCAACAACCCCAAAACCATTGCTGAGCTGAAAACAGCCTTTCAGGAGGTCACCGACAGCATTGATCTTCAGACACTTCAGCGAGTCATGCAGAATTTCGCTATTCGTTTGCGCTACATCATCGCCAATGATGACAGGCATATCGAACATGTCACAACCAAAATCCGAGTATCTGTAGTGACGTATACATGTTGAATAAAGTGCGTGCACCCTGTAAGTTTTCCCTCTATTACCCGTGCCGTGCGTACAATAGCGCGCTTGGCTGCGCCTATGTATTCGTCATATTCGAACACATCAGCGGCATCCAGACGATCGTGTGTTTCGTTATCGAGATTTGTTAGTGTACACTATAGTTCCTGCAGTCGATCTTTGGACTATTCATAATCTCCAAAGGTAGTTGTGCTATTAAAGTTGCGTACTTCTTTTAAAATACGGTTAATATCAGCTCCTGCTCTCTCCCGTACTCTTTCCCAAGCGTCGTAACTGATTTTTGCTACCAGCGTTTTCCGTGACAGACATCCTGAAGTGACCGCAATTGCCTAAGCGGACCGAGATAGTACGTAGTTGAGTGAACAGCTAACAGATGACAGCACCAGTCAAAACAATCGACAGGCGCAGCGCCGATCGAACGACTACAATAGCAGTATAGAGGGCCAATAATGTAATCAGTTGCCTTTACAAATGGAACTACAAAATATGTGGCGTGATGATTCAGTCGAGCGTAACTGTGTATGCAAGCGGTTGTCGTCGGAGATTTTATTGCGTGGCGTGACAAATCGCTGCAGTAGGCGCTTCCTGGTATTGCCGCGTGACGTGCGTCCTAAACTTGTGGTTCACAACATCAGTTGTGGAAATCATTGCCCGGGTTGCGGCGCCAATTCTTATAACGTGAAGTAGTAAGCAGCGATTTGCAATCTAACACAACACTTTATTTAACAGGCATATATATATATATATATATATACACACTCCTGGAAATTGAAATAAGAACACCGTGAATTCATTGTCCCAGGAAGGGGAAACTTTATTGACACATTCCTGGGGTCAGATACATCACATGATCACACTGACAGAAGCACAGGCACATAGACACAGGCAACAGAGCATGCACAATGTCGGCACTAGTACAGTGTATATCCACCTTTCGCAGCAATGCAGGCTGCTATTCTCCCATGGAGACGATCGTAGAGATGCTGGATGTAGTCCTGTGGAACGGCTTGCCATGCCATTTCCACCTGGCGCCTCAGTTGGACCAGCGTTCGTGCTGGACGTGCAGACCGCGTGAGACGACGCTTCATCCAGTCCCAAACATGCTCAATGGGGAACAGATCCGGAGATCTTGCTGGCCAGGGTAGTTGACTTACACCTTCTAGAGCACGTTGGGTGGCACGGGATACATGCGGACGTGCATTGTCCTGTTGGAACAGCAAGTTCCCTTGCCGGTCTAGGAATGGTAGAACGATGGGTTCGATGACGGTTTGGATGTACCGTGCACTATTCAGTGTCCCCTCGACGATCACCAGTGGTGTACGGCCAGTGTAGGAGATCGCTCCCCACACCATGATGCCGGGTGTTGGCCCTGTGTGCCTCGGTCGTATGCAGTCCTGATTGTGGCGCTCACCTGCACAGCGCCAAACACGCATACGACCATCATTGGCACCAAGGCAGAAGCGACTCTCATCGCTGAAGACGACACGTCTCCATTCGTCCCTTCATTCACGCCTGTCGCGACACCACTGGAGGCGGGCTGCACGATGTTGGGGCGTGAGCGGAAGACGGCCTAACGGTGTGCGGGACCGTAGGCCAGCTTCATGGAGACGGTTGCGAATGGTCCTCGCCGATACCCCAGGAGCAACAGTGTCCCTAATTTGCTGGGAAGTGGCGGTGCGGTCCCCTACGGCACTGCGTAGGATCCTACGGTCTTGGCGAGCATCCGTGCGTCGCTGCGGTCCGGTCCCAGGTCGACGGGCACGTGCACCTTCCGCCGACCACTGGCGACAACATCGATGTACTGTGGAGACCTCACGCCCCACGTGTTGAGCAATTCGGCGGTACGTCCACCCGGCCTCCCGCATGCCCACTATACGCCCTCGCTCAAAGTCCGTCCACTGCCCATACGGTTCACGTCCACGCCGTCGCGGCATGCTACCAGTGTTAAAGACTGCGATGGAGCTCCGTATGCCACGGCAAACTGGCTGACACTGACGGCGGCGGTGCACAAATGCTGCGCAGCTAGCGCCATTCGACGGCCAACACCGCGGTTCCTGGTGTGTCCGCTGTGCCGTGCGTGTGATCATTGCTTGTACAGCCCTCTCGCAGTGTCCGGAGCAAGTATGGTGGATCTGACACACCGGTGTCAATGTGTTCTTTTTTTCCATTTCCAGGAGTGTATATGTAAACAGTTTACAACATATTATCTGCATCTACATCTACATGGATACTCTGCAAATCAAATTTAAGTGCCTGGCAGAGGATTCATCGGACCACCTTCACAGTTCTCTCTTACTCCAAACTCGTACAGCGCGGGGGATGAATGAACACCTATATCTTTCCGTACGAGCTCTGATTTCCCTTATTTTATCTTGGTGATCGTTCCACCCTATGTAAGTCGGTGTCAAAAAAATATTTTCGCATTCGGAGGAGAAAGTTGGTGATTGAAATTTTGTGAGAAGATTCCATCGCAACGAAAAACGCCTTTCTTTTAATGATGTCCATCCCAAATCCTATGTCATTTCTGTGACACACTCTCCCATATTCCGCGATAATACAAAACGTGCTGCCTTTCTTTGAACTTTTTCGATGTACCCAGTCAGTCCTATGTGGTAAGGATCCCACACCGCGAAACAGTATTCTAAACGTGGATGGACAACCGTAGTGTAGGCAGTCTCCTCAGTAGGTCCGTTACATTTTCCAAGTGTCCTGCCAATAAAACACAGTCTTTGGTTAGCCTTCCCCACAACATTTTCTATGTGTTCCTTCCAATTTAAATTGTTCATAATTGTAATACCTAGGTATTTAGTCGAATTTAATGCTTTTGGATTAGACTGAGTTATCGTGTAACCGAAGTTTAACGAGTTCCTTTTAGCACTCATGTGCATGACCTCACACTTTTCGTTATTTAAGGTCAACTGCCACCTTTCGCACCATTCCGATATTTCTTCTAAATCGTTTTGCTGTTTGTTTTGATCTTCTGATGACTTTATTAGTCGATAAACGACAGCGTCATCTGCAAACAAAGAGAGATAAAATGTCCCGACCCCGACGACTTCTATTCCCAAGAGCCTGCATTCCATGACGAACACAAGTGTGTATTCGTGCTTGTTGGAGTCACACGGCGTACTGATATTAGTAACGTACACCAGTACCGAACAGAATCAAAGTTCCATCATGTACGAGGGTGGTTTGAAAAGTTCTCGGAACTAAATAGAAAGAAGTGCTTACATCACTGAAACTTTTTTTATTTTTCAATGTAGTCTCCTTGGTTTGACGATGTTCCAGTGCCTTGATCCCATCTCGAAAATGAGTTTCCTCCAGGCCTGCAAAACAGTTGTCAACTCCGGCTATCAATTCTTCGTTTGAAGTGAATCTTCATCCGCCAAGAAAAAAATTTCAGTTTTGGGAAGGGATGGAAGACAGACGGAGCCATATGAATATGGCGGGTGTGGCAACAATTGATACCTTAGTTCGTGTAATTTTGCCATGGCGACAGCACATGTGTGTGGGCGCATATTGTCTTGCTGGAAGATGACTTTCTTCCTTGCTAAACGTGGTCTTTTTTCGCGTATCTTTTGTTGCAGTTTGTCCAGGAGGCTAGCATAGTTTTCTTCAGCAATTGTTTGCCCAGTGGGGAGATAATCTACAAACAAAATCGTCTTTGCATCCTAGAACACTGTTGCCATGACCTTTCCCGCCGAAATAATTGTCTTTGCTTTCTTTGGTGGGGGAGAATAAGCATGTTTCCACTGCTTTGGCTGTGTTTTGTCTCTGGGTACAATAGTGTACCCAAGTTTCATCTGTGGTCACAAACCGGAGCCAAAATTTTGTTTGTTTCTCCTCAAACGGGAGAAACAATGCTCGAATATGTCCATTCTCGTTGAAACGTCCCCTTGGAAAAATTTATGAATTACTGTGCTGGTAAACCCCTTACATTATTTGATTTTCAAACAGCTGACCAGAACTAAACATACTCAGACATTTTGCTCTTTACTTATTCTGATCAACACTAAACTGACACACAATGTTTTTAGCGCAACGCAATCTGACTTTCAAAAATCCCTACAAAAGAATGGCCCTGACCAACAATAGCCTATACCTTTCATGAATCAATTACCTCACAAAAATCTTCGTTACTTAAACTACTGCGATACAGCGAGCGCCAATACTGCCAGCTAAATAAAAGATTCTAACTACTGAAGGCACTAACTACTGATAGGTGTAGTTAGCAAATGAAAGGTTTTGATAGAGAACAAACAATGTATTCATCTTAATAGTGTTCAAAAGTCATTTTTTTTCATGACATCCAGTCTTACAAATTTACTGTCTGTGATGGACACACGTCCAGGTCATCCGCTCTCAAAACTCCGCCATCTCTCTCCCCACATCCAGCACTGCTGGCGGCTCACCTCCAACTGCGCAATGCTACGCGCTGTTAACAGCCAACTGCCCAACACTACAATAGCGAATTCCTACAATGCAAACCAGCCACAGACTGCACACAGCACAGTCAGTGATTTTCATATAGAGCGCTACATGGCGTTACCAACATAGAAACCTAAACATCCTACTTACATCGTGCGTTTTTGATCCAGCGTCAAGAGTTTCGACTCCCATCTTGCAGATAATTTTTTCATTTCTAATTATTCAGTTAAAATGTGACATACCCTTGCAGATGATATCTGACAAGCGTGAGCAATTTCATGCACTTTCAATCGGCGACCCTCCGTGACCAGTCTGTGCTCTTTTGCAGTGATTTCTGAAGTAGAGACACACCTTGGCCAACCTCTTCGCGGATCATCTTCTAAGCTCTCCCGACCAAATTTTATTTCACTTGTCCACTTGGCAACAGTTGAATACGAAGGAGCAGAGTCCCCCAGTGTGTTCTGGAAATCGACATTAATACCCTTTGCTTTCAATACCTTTCGTTACGAAGTACTTGATCACTGCTCGAATCTCGATTTTTTCCGTCTTATCAAATCACTACGCGGGAACAACAACAAAGCCACGCAACCGCCACAGCTCTCTTCCAAGAGCACTGACGTGGCACAGGTTTACAGGCAACAGCCCGATAAATATCACATGAACAACTCGTTGCGCTAGCGCTGACCTCTCATGGTGATTCTGAGAACTTTTCAAACCACCCTCGTAATACCAGTTACGAGATGAACCTCTTCACGATAAATATCGGCCTTCTGATTCATGTTGCTAAACTTCAGATTTACGTACGTGCATTAACATCAAACTTTTGGCAGATGATGCAGTTATTTATAATCCGGCGGTGTCTGAAGAAAAACAGCAGAAATATTCACTCATACAGGGGTTGTACAAGAATACGGGGCCGCGCGGGATTAGCCGAGCGGTCGAGGGCGCTGCAGTCATGGACAGTGTGGCTGGTCCCGGCGGATGTTCGAGTCCTCCTTCGGGCATGGGTGTCTGTGTGTGTTTGTCCTTAGGATAATTTAGGTTAAGTAGTGTGTAAACTTAGGGACTGATGACCTTAGCAGTTAAGTTCCATAAGATTTCACACACAAAAATACGGGAAGACAACGAGAATTCCTAGCTAGAACCAAATACTAGCAAAACCTGCTGTGTGCGCTGTTATATTTGATCAGGAACAGAACCTGTGCAATATCCTTAATACACTACTGGCCATTAAAATTGCTGGACCACGAAGATGACGTGCTACAGACGCAAAATTTAACCGACAGGAAGAAGATGCAGTGATATGCAAATGATTAGCTTTTCAGAGCATTCACACAAGGTTGGCGCCGGTGGCGACACCTACAACGTGCTGACATGAGTAACGTTTCCAACCCATTTCTCATACACAAACAGCAGTTGACCGGCGTTGCCTGGTGAAACGTTGTTGTGATGCCTCGTGTAAGGAGGAGAAATGCGTACCATCACGTTTCCGACTTTGATAAAGGTCGGATTGTAGCCTATCGGGATTGCGGTTTATCGCATCGCGACATTGCTGCTCGCGTTGGTCGAGATTCAATGGCAGAAGAATATGGAATCGGTGGGTTCAGGAGGGTAATACGGAACGCCGTGCTGGAACCCAACAGCCTCGTATCACTAGCGTCGGGATGACAGGCATGGCTGTAACGGATCGTGCAGCCACCTCTTGATCCGTGAGTCAACAGATGGGGACGTTTGCAAGACAATAACCATCTGCACGAACAGTTCTACGACGTTTGCAGCAGCATGGACTATCAGCTCGAAGACCATGGCTGCTGTTACCCTTGACGCAGCGTCAGAGACAGGAGCGCCTGCGATGATGTCCTCAACGACGAACCTGGGTGCACGAATGGCAAAACGTCATTTTTTCGGATGAATCCAGGTTCTGTTTACAGCATCATGATGGTCGCATCCGTGTGTGGCGACATCGCAGTGAACGCACATTCGAGGCGTGTATTCGTCATCGCCATACTGGCGTATCACCCGGCATGATAGTATGGGGTGCCATTGGTTACACGTCCCTGTCACCTCTCGTTCGCATTGACGGCACTTTGAAAGGTGGACGTTACATTTCAGATGTCTTACGACCCGTGGCTCCACTTTTCATTCGGTCCCTGCGAAACCCTACATTTCAGCCGGATAATGCACGACCGCATGTTGCAGGTCATGTATGGGCCTTTCTGGATACAGAAAACGTTCGACTGGTGCCCTGGCCAGCACATTCTCCAGATCTCTCACCAAGTGAAAACGTCTGGTCAATGGTGGCCGAGCAACTGGCTCGTCACAATACGCCAGTCACTACTCTTGATGAACTGTATTATCGTGTTGAAGCTGCATGGGCAGCTGTACCTGTACACGGCAGCCAAGCTCTGTTTGACTCAATGGCCAAGCGTATCAAGGCCTTTATTAAGGCCAGAGGTGGTCGTTCTGGGTACTGATTTCTCAGGATCAAAGCACCTAAATTGCGTGAAAATGTAATCACATGTCAGTTCTAGTATAATACATTTGTCCAATGAATACCAGTTTATCATCTGCATTTCTTCTTGGTGTAGCAATTGAAATGGCGGGTAGTGTACTTTGCAAATGTTACTCACAGAACAGTGCTCTGTGGAACTGCGAGTGTGTAATCTTGGAGCCGAGTGCATTCGGACGTGCGCATATTGTTGTTGCTCGTATGGGGGGTGCTCTTGTAACAGAGGTAGTGGAAATGTTCAGTGTTTCAAGAGGCACCGAATCGAAGATTTATACCGCATACAGTGACCGTATGGTTGCAAATTACTAAGAAGAATTCTTCACAGAAGAATGGGAGAACTGGTAGAAGCCGACCTCGGGAAAGATCAGTTTTCAGGAGAAGCGTAGGAACACGCTGAGCAGTACTGACGTTACGACTTCTCTTGGAAGGCAAGTCTACGTTTATAGCATTTGTAGACTTAGCTTTAGACAGTGTTGATTGAAACACTCTCGTTCAAGTTGTAAAGGCGGCAGCGGTAAAATACAGGGAGCGAAAGTCTATTTACAATTTGTACAAAAACCAGATGGCAATTATAAGAGTCGAGGGGCAAAGGGAAGCAAGGAAGAGAGTGAGATGGTTGTAGCCTATCCCCGATGCTATTCAATCTACGAGTATATATTGAGCAAATAGTAAAGGAACCAAAGAAGAATTTGGAGTAGGAATTAAATCTCAGGGAGAAGAAATGAGAAAATTACCTCTAAATTTTTTAGAGGCAGAAAATGATTTGGAAGAGCAGTTGAACGGAATAGACATTGTTTCCAGCAGCAAGTCCGGCCATCCGCGTCGCCACCTCACACATACACACACATACTGCCACACACTCACGTGCACAGCCGCAGGACACAAAGCGCGCGGCTCGGGTGTACCCTCTCTCGGGATCGCGGGGGTGAGCGGTCATTTTTAACCCCGCCGCCTGCCGCCGTGATAGACTATCAGCGCCGGGGCGACACCGCACCCCCTGCCACCCCCGCTCTGCGGCGTATCGCTGCCCCTTTCCACCCCTTCGCTCCGGACTCTTTTTTCACCCCCGGGCTCGCGGCCCGCATATTCCGCTTATCTGATTGGCAAGCTGCGCGTATTAATACTTGTCACTCAGCTTCCGAGCCCGTTCACAGATTTTTTGCTGCCCTGAAAGCTGTGCGCTAATGAATGCATTTTTTTTTCGGAGGCTGAAGCATACATTATTAATACTCCTCATTACAGAACAACAGACTTCTTATTACGCACTCGCCACCACTCGATGCCAAATATTTTGTCATGCGAGAGCCAACTCCGCTTTTATCGCGTGACTTTCTGAAAGCCATGGATCAAGGCACTCAGGTAATGCAGTATTTCTGGACTTCCAGGAAACATTTGACTCAGCGCAACACCGTGACGAAATAACGAAAGCGCGATCATATTGGGTAAACAGAAAAAATGTGATTTGATTCAGGATTTCCTGTTGGGGAGGACAAAGCTAATGTTCCTAATAACCTTGTCGCCGACAGGATCTTAAACCTAATATTCCATCCCTTGTCTTTATGTCAGCATATTACGTGGGCTGGAGAATCAACGACATCTACAAAACAAAGATATGGTGCGTCCTAGGAAATTGTGCTGGGATCTTTGACCCTTTGGGTCCCAACAATACGAAAAACATTGTTGTTGTTGTTTTCAGTCCAGAGACTCCTTTGATGCAGCTCTCCATGCTACTCTGTCCTGTGCAAGCTTCATCTCCCAATATCAACTGCAACCTATATCCTTCTGAATCTGTTTAATGTATTCATCTCTTGGTCTCCCTTTACGATTTTTACCCTCTACGCTGCTCTCCAATACTAAATTGGTGATCCTTTGATGCCTCAGAAAATGTCCTACCAACAGATCCCTTCTTCTAGTCAAGTTGTGCCACAAATTTCTCTTCTCCCCAATTATATTCAATACCTCCTCATTAGTTATGTGATCTACCCATCTAATCTTCAGCATTCTTCTGTAGCACCACATTTCGAAAGCTTCTATTCTCTTCTTGTCTAAACTATTTATCGTCCATGGCTACACTCCATACGAATACTTTCAGAAATGACTTCCTGACACTTAAATCTATACTCGATGTTAACAAATTTCTCTTCTTCAGAAACGCTTTCCTTGCCATTGCCAGTCTACATTTTATATCCCCTCTACTTCGATCATCATCAGTTATTTTGCTCCCCAAATAGCAAAACTCCTTTACCACTTTAAGTGTCTCATTTCCTAATCTAATTCCCTCAGCATCACCCGACTTAATTCGACTACATTCCATTATCCTCGTTTTGCTTTTGTTGATGTTCATCTTATATCCTCCTTTCAAGACACTGTCCATTCCATTCAACTGCTCTTCCAGGTCCTTTTCTGTCTCTGACAGAATTACAATGTCATCGGCGAACCTTAAAGTTTTTATTTCTTCTCCATGGATTTTAATTCCTACTCCGAATTTTTCTTTTGTTTCCTTTACTGATTGCTCAATATACAGATTGAATAACATCGGGGATAGGCTACAACCCTGTCTTACTCCCTTCCCAACCACTGCTTCCCTTTCATGCCCCTCGACTCTTGTAACTGTAATCTGGTTTCCGTACAAATTGTAAATAGCCTTTCGCTCCCTGTATTTTATCCCTGCCACCTTCAGAATTTGAAAGTGAGTATTCCAGTCAACATTGTCATAAGCTTTCTCTAAGTCTACTAATGCTAGAAACGTAGGTTTGCCATTCCTTAATCTATTTTCTAAGATAAGTCGTAGGGTCAGTATTGCCTCACTTGTTCCAACATTTCTACGGAATCCAAACTGATTTTCCCCGAGGTCGGCTTCTACCAACATGAAAAACATGATTTTCAAAATTTTCACAAAATTAATATTTATGATCATAGTAACTATACATACTATACGTTACTATAGTAAATGTCTAGACAGAGAGACTCAACACATTTTAATGTATAACATGCACTAGTGAAACGTTATCAGCAAACAGGAAAGCTGTATTTAAAGTTTATTGGCTTATGCGTAAAATGCAGCTACACAATCTAAATACAAGACGAAACAGGCGAAAGACAAAAAATCAGTTGTTTTGAGGGCGTCATTTGATTTTGAAACCACTAGGATATACAGTTTCCAAAAACCCATCATTTGACGTTATATACCCGAAACCAAATTCGCATTTTTTCGTAGAAAAAATCCCGCATCTCGAAACTTCCATGAACCATTAACTCATTAAACAAATCACACTCATAAATAAGAATCAAAAGTGAGCCTAAAATGTAATAAAATTTTTGTCGTAACTACATACTTTTCCAGTTATTTTGATTGTAAAAACAGTAGTACAAATTCAAATTTGCGCTACAGTAACTTGAGGAACACTTACCTTCAGTGTCAATGATCTCAATATAACCTCTACTACAAAAGAATAAATAAAATTTAAAAAATATCAGTTGTCAAAGTCTCCTACAATCATGTAGCATAATATCTGCACCTACTGTTGTTTTGAACGCTATTAAGTGACTGCTGTAATGCACTACATTCGTAGAAGTAGTTCAGTCTATGTCTTGAAATAGCACCGGTGGTTTCATAGCGAAGGCACTGGAGCTTCCGAAAAAATAATAATGATAATAATAATAAAATGGTGATTTCAGACAGAAACTACTGAAACTCAAAAGGTTGGTCGTCAAACTGTGGCCCACGGGCCGCCTACGGCCCGAATGAAGTGTTCCTGCGGACCGCAGTTCTCAGACGTACTTTACACTTAAGCTTCAGAGAAACTGGTATAGGCATGCGTATTCAAATACAGAGAGATGAAAACAGGCAGAACACGGCGCTGCGGTCGGCAACGCCTGTATAAGACAACAAGTGTCTGGTGTAGTTGTTAGATCGCTTACTACCGCTTCAATGGCATGTCATCTAGTGAGCTTGAACGTGGTAGCATAACCAGCGCACGAACTATGGGACACAGCATCTCCGAGGCAGCGATGAAGATTTTCCCGTACGTCAATTTCACGAGTGTGCCGTGAATATCAGGACTCCTGTAAAACATCAATTCATCGACATAACTGACGCCGGATAAAGATCCTGCAAGAACGGGACCAACGACAACTGAAGAGAATCGTTCAACGCGATGGAAAAGCAACGCTTCCGAAAATTGCCGCAGATTTCAATGTTGGGCCATCAACAAGTGTCAGTGTGCGAACCATTCGACGAAACATCACCTATATGGACTTTCGGAGCAGAAGACCCACTCGTGTACTCTTGATGACTGCTCGACACAAAGCCTGGTCCCGTCAACACCGACATCGGACTGTTGATGACTGGAAATGTGTTGCTTGGTTGGAAGAGTCTCGTTTCAAATCTTATCGAGCAGATGCACGTGTACGGTTGTGGAGACAACCTCATGAATCCATGGATCTTGCATGTCAGCAGGGGACTGCTCAGGTTGGAGGAGACTCTGTAATGGTGTGGAGCGAGTGCAGTTGGAGTGATATGGGACCCCTGATACGTCTGGTTACGACTGGTGACACGTTCCTATCCATCTTGTCTGATCACCTGCATCCATTCATGTTCATTGTGCATTCCAGCAGGACAATGCGTCAGCCCACTTGTCCACAATTGCTCCAGGAACAGTCTTTTGATCTTGAACACTTCCGCTGGACACCAAACTCCCCAGGCATGAACATTATTGAGCATATCTCGGATGCCTTGCAACGTGCTGTTCAGAAGATATCTCCACTTCATCGTACTCTTACATATTTATGGCCAACCCTGCAGGATTCATGGTGTCAGTTCCTTCCAGCACTGCTTCAGACGTCAGTCGAGTCCTTGCCACGTCGTGTTGCGGCACTTCTGCGTGCTCGCGGGGGCCCTACACGATATTAGGCAGGTGTACCAGTTTCTTTCGCTCTTCAGTGTATAATACAGGATGCGTCCAAAAAGTCTCAGAAAATGAAGTAAACAGCAGCTGCAGGACAAAGTACTTTTATTGGCATTCAAAGTAGTCACAAAGTAGTCACAAAGTAGTCACAAAGTAGTCACAAAGTAGTCACAAAGTAGTCACAAAGTAGTCACAAAGTAGTCACAAAGTAGTCACAAAGTAGTCACAAAGTAGTCACAAAGTAGTCACAAAGTAGTCACAAAGTAGTCACAAAGTAGTCACAAAGTAGTCACAAAGTAGTCACAAAGTAGTCACAAAGTAGTCACAAAGTAGTCACAAAGTAGTCACAAAGTAGTCACAAAGTAGTCACAAAGTAGTCACAAAGTAGTCACAAAGTAGTCACAAAGTAGTCACAAAGTAGTCACAAAGTAGTCACAAAGTAGTCACAAAGTAGTCACAAAGTAGTCACAAAGTAGTCACAAAGTAGTCACAAAGTAGTCACACAGCTTGTGACAGTGGTTACAAAGCTGTTGGAAAGTCTCAAGCAAACGCTTCTAGAGGAATCGGTAGAAACGCCTTAGTTACTCGTTCTCCGAAATACGCAAAGTCTATGAATGTTTGCGAACAACAGTGCTCACGCTTTTTTTTTAAGTGTATTAAGGATATTGCACAGGTTCTGTTCCTGATCAAATATAACAGCGCACACAGCAGGTTTTGCTAGTATTTGGTTCTAGCTAGGAATTCTCGTTGTCTTCCCGTATTTTTGTGTGTGAAATCTTATGGGACGTAACTGCTAAGGTCATCAGTCCCTAAGCTTACACACTACTTAACCTAAATTATCCTAAGGACAAACACACACACACCCATGCCCGAGGGAGGACTCGAACCTCCGCCGGGACCAGCCACACAGTCCATGACTGCAGCGCCCCAGACCGCTCGGCTAATCCCGCGCGGCCCCGTATTTTTGTACAACCCCTGTATGAGTGAATATTTCTGCTGTTTTTCTTCAGACACCGCCGGATTATAAATAACTGCATCATCTGCCAAAAGTCTGATGTTAATGCACGTACGTAAATCGGGAGTATAGCAACATGAATCAGATGGCCGATAATTGTCAAGTTCGTGAAGAGGTTCATCTCGTAACAGGTAATACGAGGGTGGTTTGAAAAGTTCTTGGAATCACCATGAGAGGGCAACACTAGCGCAACGAATTGTTCACGTGATATTCATTGGACTGTTGCCTGTAAACACGCGTCACGTCAGTGCTCTTGGAAGAGCTGCCATTCTTATAGGCAACTGCAGATTACCCGCGTCTCGTTGCAAAATGGAGCGCAAGATGGAAGAAGCGTTAACGTGAGTTTTGCTACAAATTAGGAAAAACGGTGACCGAGAGAGACATGGAGTGGTGGTGTAAGTGTAGTACATTCAAGCAGTGAGTAAACCGTTGTTAAAAACGCTTTAGTGACGGTAAGGACGGGGCTGAGAATGAAGCGTGTTGGGGGAAAAGAAATCAATCCTGGACAACATCGAAGCAGTGCGATGGGTGCTTGCGGATGATCGCCGTTCGAATACCGGCGGAAGAATTATAAGCAAGGACACTATCATTCTCAGACTTTGTGGATGTCCAACAACGCGTGTTCGAGCGATTCCACATGAAATGTTTGCTTTACAGGTTACAACAGCTTTATAACCAATGTCAGAAGCATGTTGCAGCTGATGGTGATAACGTTGAGAGCCGATAAAGGTATGTTGTTCGTAACTCTGGTTTCCTTTATTATCTTAAAACATTCATCGAACTTTCCAAACGCAGTTTGAAATGTCCATCTAGCTACTAACAAACCAATTGGAAAAACGGAAATTAATTTTAAGAGCGTAACAGTGTCGTTTTCGTGCTCAGTAACAAACAGAAATACAGAGACAGTGTAAGTAGGCTGTTTAGGTTTGTATGTTGGTAATGAACTGATATATATATATATATAACGACATTTTAACATCATTAAGGTAAATACATTGTTTGTTCTGTATCAAAATATTTGATTTGCTAACTATACCTATCAGTAGTTAATGCCTTCAGTAGTTAGAATCTTTCATTTAGCTGGCAGTATTGGCGCTCGCTGTATTGCAGTAGTTAGAGAAACGAAGATTTTTGTGAGGTAAGTGATTCATGAAAGGTATAGGTTATTGTTAGTCAGGGACATTCTTTTGTAAGGATTATTGAAAGTCAGATTGCGTTGCGGTAAAAATATTGTGTGTCAGTTTAGTGTTCATCAGAAGAAGTAAAGAGAGAAATGTCTGTGTACGTTCAGTTCTGCTCAGCTGTTTGAAAATCAAATAACGTAAGAGGTTTATCAGCATAGTCATTTATAATTTTTCTAAGGGGATGTTTCAACAGTAACAGATTAAGAGATTCTTAATTTTAATTGACGTAGAAGACCTTGGCCTTGATCTAGGTAAAGTTGAACAGTTACATCAGCGGCAGAGGCGTAAGTTGCGCAACCACTTCAGTGTTAGAAGAAGTGAGAGAGGGGTTGTTTTATTGTTTGTCTTGGGGTACTGACAAATCATGGGCTAGTCCGACTCAAAATACCTCGGAGCAAACGCTCTATCGCCAAATGGTCAGCTCGTATTCCGAAAATATCGCTCTTGTGAAACACAACCAGCTCTTTATTTTCATGAAGTAATGAGTGCTGTAGACAGGGGATCTCAAATCCACTCCATATTTCGAGAAAGCATTTTAATACTGTTCCTCACAAGCTGCTTCTGATCACATGGAGTGTCTATGGAGTACATTCTCAGCTGTGCGACTGGAATTGTGATTTCCTTTCAGAAAGATCATACTTAGTAGTAACGGAAAGTGATCGAGTAAAACAGAAGTGATATCTGGCGTCCCTCAAAGAATTTTTTTAAGCCATCTGTTATTCCTAATCTACACAAACAATTTAGAAGACAATCTGAGTAGACTTCGTATATCCATAATTGAAACGGACTACTTAGGACGTCAGCTAGTATAATATGAAAAATGACGAAATTCCTCCAGCTGCATTAAGGTGTTGCTTTTATTGGCAACAAGTTTCGATGTTGTTACAACGTCATCTTCCGGCCCATACTTATTGACAACAACCGTATGTGTCTAACACTAGTAGTCAGTGGTGACATAGGCATGTTCCATGCAGAAGACACTAGTAGTCAGTGGTGACATAGGTATGTTCCATGCAGAAGACACTAGTAGTCAGTGGTGAGATAGGCGTGTTCCATGGGGAAGACCTTCCGCATGGAACACGCCTATGTCACCACTGACTACTAATGTTAGACACATACGGTTGCTGTCAAGAAGTATGGGCCTGAAGTGACGTTGTAACAACATCGAAACTAGTTGCCAATAAAACCAACACCTTAATACAGCTGGAGGAATTTCGTCATTTTTTTACATAATCTGAGTAGAGGCTGTTTGTAGAAAATGCTATCATTTACCGTCTAGTAAAGACAGCAGAAGATGAGTTTCAAAATGATTTAGACAAAATATCTGTATGGTATTAAAAGTAGCCACTGAACATAAATAGTGAAAGGTGTGATTTCATCCGAATGAGTACTAAAAGGAAATTGCTAAATTCTGGTTACACGATAAATTACACAAATCTAAAGGCTGTGAACTCAACTAAATATTTAGGGATCACGATTTTCAGTAACTTATATTGGTACCACCACGTAGCTAATATTGTGGGAAAAGCTACCCAACTTTACTGTCAGGACGTAGAAGAAACAACGTATCTACTAAAGAGCTTGTCCGTCCTCTTATGGAGTATTGCTACGCGATATGGGATACATATGAAACAGGATTGACAGAGAATAATGAAAAAACTACTAAGGACACAATTAATTATGTATTACCACGAAACATGGGAGACAGTTTCAAATGACAGATCACAGCAATCAGCCGTACATTTTTCCGGTTTTATTAGGCAAACCTAGATTTAGGCTAGTGACTAGCCATTATCAATGTTAAAAAAATACAAGTAGCAGACAGTCAGGCGATATCATAAAAAGTAACAACTCGTGGCATAACCTATACGGCTCATACATTAGGCTACATACCAGTATTTCATTCTCTCAATGCATGTCCTAGTACGTTAGTACCCTGCTGTTCGGGCTTCTTTGGCACTTCGTTCAATTGAGTGAGCAAAATGGTTCAAATGGCTCTGAGCACTATGGCACTTCACATCTGAGGTCATCAGTCCCCTAGAACTTGGAACTACTTAAACCCAACTAACCTAAGAACATCACACAGATCCATGCCCGAGGCAGGATTCGAACCTGCGACCGTAGCGGTCGCGCGGTTCCAGACTGAAGCGCCTAGAACCGCTCGGGCACAACGGTCGGCTATTGAGTAAGCACTGATAATGGCTGGGCACCAGCCGAAATCTAGATTTGCCTAATAAAACCTGAAAGAAAGGGACAACTCACTGCTGTGCTCTATCATTTGAAACTCATATCACAGTCATTAAGTGCAACCATGTTCCTAATGAAAGGTAACTTGATGGGGGAGTGTCAAGGTTATTATACGTGGGTTGGGATGGCAGTCATTAAAATAAAGGCGTTATTCGTTGCGACGTTATATTTTCACCAAATTTAAATCTCCGCCTTTCTACTCCGAATTCAAAAATGCTTTGTTGACACCCAGCTACCAAAGGAGAAGTGATCGGCGCTGTAAAATAATAACAATCCGGGCTCTCACGGAAAGATTTAGTTGTTCTTTTCTCCCGCGTGCTATTCGAGAGTGTAACGGTAGAGAAATAGTGTGAAGATGGTTCGATGAACCCTCAGCTAGACACTTGAGTGTGAACTGGAGAAGTGATGTAATAATACATGTCCCCCTCCGATGATTTTGTGTAAATTTTGACACGGAAATGGCATGGATAGGTGAACGTGCAGTATAGAGACGATCTTCTCCAAATGCGGTGCATATTTGTAGCGAGCTATATGAAATTTAATTGAAGTCGTTGTAATACAATGCAATGGTTAAAAGAAAAATGGGATTTAAAACATTTAGTAAGCATTTTTGGTAGCGATTAACATAGCACGATGCATTTAAGTACACTAAAGCGTCAAAGAAACTGGTATAGCCTTGCGTATTCAAATACAGAGATATGTGAACAGGCACAATGCGGCGCGGCGGTCGGTAACGCTCATGTAAGACAACAAGTGTCAGGCGCAGTTGCTACAATGACAGCTTATCAAGATTTAAGTGAGTTTCAACGTGGTGTTATAGTCGTCGCACGAGCAATGGGACACAGCATCTCTTAGGTAACGATGAAGAGGGGATTTTCTCGTAAGGCAATTTCACGAGTGTACCGTCAATATCAGGAATCCTGTAAAACATCAAATCTTCGTCATCGCTGCGGTCGGAAAAAGATCCTGCAAGAACGGGACCAACGACGACTTAAAAGAATCGTTCAACGTGACAGAAGTGCAACCCTTCCGAAACTTGGTGCAGATTTCCATGCTAGTCCATCAACAAGTGTCAGCATGCGAAATATCATCGATATGGGCTTTCGGAGCCGAAGGCCCACTTGTGTACCCATGATGACTGCACGACACAAAGCTTTACGCCACGCCTGGGCCTGTCAACACCGACATTGCCGGAAGAAGTGGCCGTGCGGTTCTAGGCGCTGCAGTCTGGAACCGCGAGACCGCTACAGTAGCAGGTTCGAATCCTGCCTCGGGCATGGATGTGTGTGATGTCCTTAGGTTTAACTAGTTCTAAGTTCTAGGGGACTAATGACCTCAGAAGTTGAGTCCGATAGTGCTCAGAGCCATTTGACCCAAAAAATCTCCAACGTTTGGACTGTGGATGACTGGTCGGACGAGTCTCGTTTCAGATTGTATCGAGCGGATGGACTTTTACGACTATGGACACAACCTTATGAATCCATGGACCCTGCACGTCAGCAGGGACTGTTGAAGCTGATGGAGGCTCTGTAATGGTGTGGGGCGTGTGCCGTTGGAGTGATATGGGACCCCTGATACGTCTGGATACGATTATGACAGGTGGCACCTACGTAAGCATCCTGTCTGATCACCTGCGTCCGTTCATGCCCATTGTGCATTCCGACGGACTTGGGAAACTCCATCAGGACAATGCGACACCTCACACGTCCAGCATTGTTGGAGAGTGGCTCCAGGAACACTCTCTTGAATTTAAACACTTCTGCTTTTCACCAAACTCTCCAGACATGAACATTATTAACCATATTTGGGATGCATTTAACCGTATTTGGGATGCATTGGAACGTGTTATTCGGAAGAGATCTCTCCCCCCCCCCCGGCTCCCCCCCGCCGTATTCTTACGGATTTATGGACAGCCCTGCAGGATTCTGCTCCCCTTCTGCGTGTTCGCTGGTGCCCTACACGATATTAGGCAGACGTACCAGCTTCCTTGGCTATGCAATGTATAAGTACAGTATCTGTTATTCAGTTATTCATCCACTCACACTCAGGCGCCTGTGACTTCGACGCTATGTAGCGTCGTCATATGACGTTTCCGGACACGTGGTCCCATCCTCATTTTGTTCCTCAAGACACCTCCCATATCTCCTCGAAGTGTGTCGGAAACATCCCGCATAAACGTCCCCCGTAATGCGAACTGTCTACTAGTGAAAACCGTGTCAAAGTCCGTTCATTATTTCCTGAGATTAGCCTTGAAATATATACAGAAACATGCTACGTTGGATACAGAAGAATTATCAGCGAAAACATTTCGTAGTAGCATGATGGAATAACAGAGTTCAGTTGTAAAAACGGATTTTTGTTCACTTGCCACCCTGATTTTACGACCCACCACCTAATTGCTTAAGGTGGGTCTTCGTTGACCACTTAAACGCTGCGATCGGTATATGGGCGCTGATATAGCTGAACCTCCACACCAGTTCCCGCATCCGATCGCACCATTGCCCATTTCCCGCCACGTGGAGGCTGGTCATAGTTGATGGTGTTTTGTTTTTGTCTATTTTATTTTGTTTTCTTTTACTTGGTTATCTTCGTTTTCTGTTTGTCTTTCTTTCCTTTATGGCAGCTTTCCCAAACCGTTTAACAAAAATTTACACGAAATTTAAATTTTGAAAAAGAAATACAAAAATAAAGTTTAGAATGAATAAGAGGAGAGAAGGTAGGAAAGGAAGAAGTTTATAGTCCCTCCACCCTGGGGAAATGAGGATGAAAGCCTCGGAATTAGTTTTCAAGCCACTGATGCTCAGTCTCCAGTCCTTTGCTTACCTTTAACTAAGAAGATCTATGCTAATCTATAATTTCTATGCTAATTACTGAAGCTGTTACTAAGGTAATTACGCTATTAACAGGTTTAAAGTGCCGTGTTTGCCTGTGGCAATTGCGACAGTGCGCCGACACTGTTTGCATCTACACTCCTGGAAATTGAAATAAGAACACCGTGAATTCATTGTCCCAGGAAGGGGAAACTTTATTGACACATTCCTGGGGTCTGATACATCACATGATCACACTGACAGAACCACAGGCACATAGACACAGGCAACAGAGCATGCACAATGTCGGCACTAGTACAGTGTATATCCACCTTTCGCAGCAATGCAGGCTGCTATTCTCCCATGGAGACGATCGTAGAGATGCTGGATGTAGTCCTGTGGAACGGCTTGCCATGCCATTTCCACCTGGCGCCTCAGTTGGACCAGCGTTCGTGCTGGACGTGCAGACCGCGTGAGACGACGCTTCATCCAGTCCCAAACATGCTCAATGGGGGACAGATCCGGAGATCTTGCTGGCCAGGGTAGTTGACTTACACCTTCTAGAGCACGTTGGGTGGCACGGGATACATGCGGACGTGCATTGTCCTGTTGGAACAGCAAGTTCTCTTGCCGGTCTAGGAATGGTAGAACGATGGGTTCGATGACGGTTTGGATGTACCGTGCACTATTCAGTGTCCCCTCGACGATCACCAGTGGTGTACGGCCTGTGTAGGAGATCGCTCCCCACACCATGATGCCGGGTGTTGGCCCTGTGTGCCTCGGTCGTACGCAGTCCTGATTGTGGCGCTCACCTGCACGGCGCCAAACACGCATACGACCATCACTGGCACCAAGGCAGAAGCGACTCTCATCGCTGAAGACGACACGTCTCCATTCGTCCCTCCATTCACGCCTGTCGCGACACTACTGGAGGCGGGCTGCACGATGTTGGGGCGTGAGCGGAAGACGGCCTAACGGTGTGCGGGACCGTAGCCCAGCTTCATGGAGACGGTTGCGAATGGTCCTCGCCGATACCCCAGGAGCAACAGTGTCCCTAATTTGCTGGGAAGTGGCGGTGCGGTCCCCTACGGCACTGCGTAGGATCCTACGGTCTTGGCGTGCATCCGTGCGTCGCTGCGGTTCGGTCCCAGGGCGACGGGCACGTGCACCTTCCGCCGACCACTGGCGACAACATCGATGTACTGTGGAGACCTCACGCCCCACGTGTTGAGCAATTCGGCGGTACGTCCACCCGGCCTCCCGCATGCCCACTATACGCCCTCGCTCAAAGTCCGTCAACTGCACATACGGTTCACGTCCACGCTGTCGCGGCATGCTACCAATGTTAAAGACTGCGATGGAGCTCCGTATGCCACGGCAAACTGGCTGACACTGACGGCGGCGGTGCACAAATGCTGCGCAGCTAGCGCCATTCGACGGCCAACACCGCGGTTCCTGGCGTGTCCGCTGTGCCGTGCATGTGATCATTGCTTGTACAGCCCTCTCGCAGTGTCCGGAGCAAGTATGGTGGGTCTGACACACCGGTGTCAATGTGTTCTTTTTCCATTTCCAGGAGCGTATTCATGTTGAGCTTTAGTTATGTGTAATCTATTGTGATATCTGTACGTTATGTTTAGACTAATGCATTTCTGTCGGTCTTCTTTCTGTCTCGGTTTTCATCATCCACACTACGGGGTCTATGTAGGTGCTGCATCTAGGTTTGTCGTCTGTATGGTCTCTCGCGCCTGTAGTCTTTATGGCATTCATCTGAGATCGTTTCTGTAAGTACTTTTGTTCATCCCATAATTCTGGTGTTCTGATTGCACCGTATGTGTGTCGTTCAGTTTGAAAGTGTGGTATTCCTGGTGTGTTCCTGTGCTGTCTGTATTTCCCGCAAAATAGGATTGTGTGTTCGGGGGTTCCCATACCTCCGCATGTACATATATATGTATCTCTTAGACTCACGCGGTTCAACTGCGTGGGGTAAGTTCCGTAGAAATGCACCATGCCGCGGCTAGGATCGGCATGTTTCATTCTTAACCTTTCCGTGATATCCGGAAAAAATTTATGTACTCTCCGTCCCTTATCACTTGTGCCCCATTCTTCTTGCCATGTATCGATTTTCCATTGTTTCAGGTCCCGCTTGTTTTTCAGCGGAGAACCAGTTATTATATTAACCTGGTCTAGTCTGCCCATCTTTAACCAATGCCGTGAGGCCCGATGCCTGATTGTTACATCTATCGGAAAGATTCCAAGCACTACAACATTTCTTGAGAAAGAAGAAGAAAGCAGTCTGTAGCAGCAGAGCTACGGCGCCCGCAGCGGAGGGTGGAGGGTGCTTCGTCCCAGAGGAGGAACGCAATCATTGGCGCGCCGAGTGTTCGCCCCTACTGTGTGTTGATGCCACGCACGTGCCAATCACCGCCCAGGACGTCTGCCACTGCTTGGGGCGAGACCTCCCTCTGCACAAATGTTGGCGCGTTTCATTACTGCCTTCCTACCCTCCCCCTGTGTGGGGCATTCCTGTCTTGTATGGTGTGTGTGTGTGTGTGTGTGTGTGTGTGTGTGTGTGTGTGTGCGCGCGCGCGCGCGTTTGTATATTGCTTGGCGTCTCTCACAATAGTAATATATTGCCAACGTAAGCCCCATTTCCTTGCTGCCGAGGTATAAGAGATTTTTGAAGTGCGGCAATACTGACTAGCTATTTCTCTTATTAATTTAGCTTCCTGTCACAGATGCTTATTCGTTCCTTAGTTGTGACTAGTTTCGAACGAGTCCGTTCACTTCTGAATCATTGCCTGCTTCAAAAAGTACACCGTTATTGGAAATTTCACTACTGGCCATTAAAATTGCTACACCATGAAGAAATGCAGACAGTAAACGAGTATTCATTGGACAAATATATTATGCTATAACTGACATGTGATTATATCTTCACGCAATTTGTTTGCATAGATACTGAGAAATCAGTACCAAGAACAACCGCCTCTGGCCTGCGCATTGAGTCAAACAGAGCTTGGATGGCGTGTACAGGTACAACTGCCCGTGCAGCTTCAACACGATACCACAGTTCATCAAGACTAGTGACTGGCGTATTGTGACGAGCCAGTTGCTCGGCCACCATTGACCAGACGTTTTTAATTGGTGAGAGATCCGGAGAATGTGCTGGCCAGGGCACCAGTCGAACATTTTCTGTGGCCGGCAGGAGTGGCCGAGCGGTTAAAGGCGCTACAGTCTGGAACCGCACGACCGCTACGGTCGCAGGTTCGAATCCTGCCTCGGGCATGGATGTGTGTGATGTCCTTAGGTTAGTTAGGTTTAAGTAGTTCTAAGTTCTAGGGGACTTATGACCACAGCAGTTGAGTCCCATAGTGCTCAGAGCCATTTGAACCATTTGAACATTTTCTGTATTCAAAAAGGCCCGTAAAGGACCTGCACCATGCGGTCGTGCATTATCCTGCTGAAATGTAGGGTTTCTCAAGGATCGAATGAAGGGTAGAGCCACGGGTCGTAACACATCTGAAATGTACCGTGCAGTGTTCAAAGTGCCGTCAATGCGAACAAGAGGTGACTGAGGCGTGTAACCAATGGCACCCCATACCAACATGCCGGGTGATACGCCAGTATGGCGATGACGAATACACGCTTCCAACGTGTGCTCACCGCGATGTCGCCAAACACGGATGCGAACATCATGATGCTTTAAACAGAACCTGGATTCAACCGAAAAAATGAAGTTTTGCCATTCGTGCACCCAGGCTCGTCGTTGAGTACACCATCACAGGCGCTCCTGTCTCTGATGCAGCGTCAAGGGTAAGTGCAGCCACGGTCTCCGAGCTGATAGTCCATGCTGCTGAAAACGTCGTCGAACTGTTCGTGCACATGGTTGTTGTCTCGCAAACGTCCCCATCTGTTGACTCAGGGATCGAAACGTGGCTGCACGATCCGATACAGCCATGCGGATAAGATGCCTATCATCTTGACTGGTAGGGATACAAGGCCGTTGGGATCCAGCACGGCGTTCCGTATTACCCTCCTGAACTCACAGATTCCATGTCCTGCTAACAGTCACTGGATCTCGACCAGCGCGAGCAGCAATGTCGCGATACGTTAAACTGCAATCGCGATAGGCTACAATCCGACCTTTATCAAAGTCGGATACGTGATGGTACGCATTTCTCCTCCTTTTACGAGACATCTCAACAACGTTTCACCAGGCAACGCCGGTCAACTGCTGTTTGTGTATGAGAAATCGTTTGGAAACTTTCCTCATGTCAGCACGTAGTAGGTGTCGCCGCCAGCGCCAAACTTGTGTGAATGATCTGAAAAGCTAATCATTTGCATATCACAGCATCTTCTTCCTGTCGGTTAAATTTCGCGACTATAGCACGTCATCTTCGTGGTGTAGCAATTTTAATGGCCAGTAGTCTATAAAATCTTTTCAGTCATCGTATACGTGCATATCACTCAAGATAACTAAAACTAAACTAAAATCCGTCCGACCAGGCCATGAAGGCCCAACGGTACCAACCGGCCTCCGTGTCATCCTCAGCCCTCAGGCGTCATTGGATGCAGATATGGAGGGGATTGAGGTCAGCACACCGCTCTCCCGACCCTACGTCAGTTTACGAGACCGGAGCCGCTGCTTCTCAATCAAGTAGCTCCTCAGTTTGCCTCACAAGGGCTGAGTGCATCCCGCTTGCCAACACCACTCGGCAGACTGTATGAACTAGCCCAGCCCAACAGCGCTTAACTTCGGCGATCTCACGGGAACCGGCGTTACCACTGCGGCAAGACCGTTGGCAAAGAAGATAACACTGTGACTAAAATCATGGGATAGCGATATGCACATATACAGATGGCGGTAGTGTCACTCAAGGTATAAAAGGGCAGTGGATTGTACTGAGGTGATTCATGTCAGAAGGTTTCCGTCGTGATAACAGCCGCACGACGGAATTAACAGACCTTGGAAGCGTGGTGGTAGCAGCAACTAGATGTACAGGACATTCCATTTCGGAAATCGGTGGGTAATTCAACATACCGAGATCCACAGTGCCAAAGTTGGGCCAAGAATACCATATTTCAGGTACTACCGCTCACCACGGATGCCGCAATTGCCGACGGCCTTCACTTAACGACCGAGAGCAGCGGCGTTTGCGTAGCGCTGTCAGTGCTAACAGACAAGCAACAGTAACTGAAATAACGGCAGAAATGAAATGAAATGAGCGTATGGCATTGGTGGCCGGAAGACCCCTCGCGGGGCGGTTCGACCGCCGCTCCACAAGTTCTTTAACGCCATTACGGCGACTTGCGAGTGAATGAGGATGGAATGATGATGAAAGACACACAACACCCGGTCATCTCGAGGCAGAGAAAATCCCCGACCCCGCCGGGAACCGAACCCGGCTACCCCGTGCGCGGGAAGCGAGAACGCCACCGCAAGACCACGAGCCGCGGACAACCGCAGAAAACATTGTGGAACGTACGATGAACGTTATCCATTTGGACATGCAGCGAAATTTGACATTAGTGGGCTCTGGCTGCAGACGACCGACGCCACTAGTTTTGCTAACAGCACGACATCGCGTGCAGCGCGTCTCCAGCGCTAGTGACCGTATCGATTGGGCCTTAGACGAGTGGAAGTCCGCGGTCTGGTCGGATGAGCTGATTTCCGTTACTGAGAGCTGATGGTAGGGTTCCAGTGTGGCGCAGACCCCACGAAGCCATGGACCCAAGTTGTCAACAAGGCACTGTGCAACCTGGTGGTGGCTCCATAATGGTGTGGGCCGTGTTTACATGGAATACACTGGAGCCTCTGCTGCAGCTAAACCGACCATTGACTGGAAATGGTTATGTTAGTCTACTTGGTCATTTGCAGCCATTCACGGACTTCATGTTACCAAACAACAATGGAGTTTTTTTGAATGACAATGCACCGTGCCACTGGGCCACAGTTGTTCGTGATTGGTGTGAAGAACATTATGGACATTTCGACTGAATGGTTTCGTAACCCAGATCAGCCTACATGCGTCTCATCGAACACTTGTGGGACATAACTGGTCAGTTAGTGCACAGAATTATGCACAGGCAACACTTTCGCAATGATGTGCGGCTTTAGAGGCAGCATGGCTCAATTCTTCTGCAGGGGACTCCCGACGACTTGTTCAGTCCATGCCACGTCAAGTTGTTGCTCTACGATGGGCTATAGGAGGTACGACGCCATATAAGGAGGTACCCCATGACTTTTTCACCTCATAGTATATTGAATGCCAACTCTCGGCCGTCTCGTTCAGCAGTGACAGTCGGTTCTCCAATCCAGCTTCCTATGGGTCATCACATCTGTGTGGAACTGAATACACAACCTGACACGCTATTTGTAGCACACGTGAGATGTTCCCAGAGCGACTGCATGAGGACTAGCCTTGGATCTTTAAATCAATAGTGTGAAAATTACGGTGCTGACAAGCAGACCCCAACACTATAATCGATCACACATAACGCCCCAATATTCCCCAATTTCAGGAAATGAAATCTCGATATGTAGACGAGACTTCTGATACGTTCAAATGGCTCTAAGTACTATGGGACTCAACATCTGAGGTCGTCAGTCCCCTAGTCTTAGAAACTACTTAAACCTAACTAATCTAAGGACATCACACACATCCATGCCCGAGGCAGGATTCGAACCTGCGACCGTAGCAGGCGCGCGGTTCCGGACTGAAGCGCCTAGAACCGCTCGGTCATAGCGGCCGGCCTCCTGATTCGTGCGAAGCACAGTACTCATTAATCACCGCATATAATCTGAACCATCTGCGTGCGGAAAGTCATCACCTCAATTCCCTCTACAGATTTACTTATCGAGGATGCGTACTGGAAGGGGGAAAAAGAACGGATGGGCGAAGTCAGTGAACTGGGCTATTTTTCACCGAATCTCGTACGGTGACCCCGTTAATGGAGCCTCGCAGCTCGCACCTGGTAACGAGAGTCTCGTTACAAATGCGGGGTGCGCCACCATTAACAAAGGCGGGCCGCTAATGAAGACCTCGCCGGCTCGCGTAATGAGTGCCGGTGATGAATATTTATGGTCACCGGCGCAGGTGAGGCTTAGTCGGGTGTTTGATGCGTTGGTCGTGCGTCCGTCGACAGGTGTGTGTTAACACGGAGCTATTCTGGTGAAGAATCTGTGCGATTCCTTCTGGGTGTGTTCAGGGTCAAGGTTGCCCTTATTTGGGTCCGAAGGAATGGCGACGAAAATGAGGCTTCTCGTGGGTTCGGTAGAAGCACAGTGGAAGTATTGGGGTGAAGCGTAAGCTCCTAGCGTTTTCGTTTTTACATTGGGATTCCGGTTGCTATAGGTTTACTTATGTTATTTTTTATTTGTAGTCAAGCTGGCGACGCTAGAAAATGGAGTGCCAAGTGGAGAAATCGGAACAGTCCCGACGTATTATTCTGCTTCAGTTCAGTAGAGGCGTGACAGAAGTGGAGAAAAGCTGACACACATTCGCCGTGTATGGGGATAACGCCACTGGAGGGTGCTTGGCAATAAAATCGTTGTATGAAAGCTTTCACGACCGGATGACATATCTTCTAGTAAACCTTCCGGGATGTAAGGTCGTGGTCCATGAAACTCTTCAGCTCCTAACGTTTCGTACGACGGAAGAATACAGTCTCTCCCCCTTTTATAAAGAAAGTAACGGATCAGATTGGAAAGATTTTAAGTAAACATGATATTAGACCTGTTTTTAAATCAACGAAGAAAATTTGTCATGTTCTTCGGTCTGTAAAAGATAAACGCGCTCCTCTATCAGCCAGTGGCGTATATAAAATTCCGTGTACATGTGGTAAAGTTTATGTTGGAACAACAAAAAGAAGCGTAAATACACGGTTAAAAGAACACAGAAGTCTTTGCCGATTAGGAAAAACAGATAAATCGGCTGTAGCAGAACACGGTTTTCAGCCAGGAAATCATCAAGTGAAGTTTTCCGAAACAAAAATTTTATCTGCGACGACGAACTACTACCCACGGCTTTGTAGAGAAGCAATTGAAATAAATAAACATAGGGATAATTTTAATCGGAAAGAAGAGACCATGAAACTTAGTGATATTTGGACAGTAGCACTACAGAATTGCTAGACAGTTTTATCCGTAACGAGATTACGATAGATAGTTAAGTTTTATCTCTGACAAAGGTTATCTGCATATCACGTGTAACTCTGGTCACGCCCACTTTCTACGATACATAAGTCGCTCTCAGACGTCCGACCCGTGAGTCGGCAAGACTCACCGGAGGAGAAACACCCCTCTGAAGATGTCCAGCGCAGCTCTGGACGAAACGTTAGGAGCTGAAGAGTTTCATGGACCACGACCTTACATCCCGGAAGGTTTACCAGAAGATAATAAAATCGTTATCTTGTTTCAGGGAGGATTATGACATTGGAAATTTAAACGTCGTGTGACTAGGTCCTCCTTTCGGGTAGACCGTTCGCCGGGTGCAAGTCTACCGATTTGACGCCACTTCGGCGACTTGGCGTAGTTGGGGATGAAATGATGATGATTAAGAAACACAACACTCAGTCCCTAAGTGGACAAAATCTCCAACGCTGCCGGGAATCGAACCCGGGCCCTTAGGAATGACATTCTGTCGCACTGACCACTCAGCTACCGGGGGCGGACGTTTTGACGTTAGTGACACTCTACGTTCAGGAAATCTTTGGCTGTTTGATGAAGATGGTTTAAACGGATTAATTTACGTCTCTGTTCTCGAGAACTGGCAGATGTGGTCGTTCCAAGATCGTCGGACGTTCCATACAAAGGGGAAGGGTTCAAAACTCGGGCGTATGGATACAGCACACTCTAAGTCAAAATCACAAAAATCATCTGCTTGCTCGTCATTAATTGTCTCGTTAACAACACCGATCACTCCTATCTTGTATCGTTACTGGTGATGATAAATGGTGTCTTTATGGTAACATACGGAAAAAGAGAGGAATGGTTGAGCCCGAACAAAGCAGCAAGACCCACGCGCATCTACAAAAGATAATATTATGCACCTGGTACAAGAGCGACAGGACGCTGTGCTACGAATCGCTTCCCCGAGGTGTAACCATCAATGCTGAAAATTTTTGTCAACGACTGAGACGTCTTGCAGGCAACGACCAGGAAGACTGCGTGAAGTGATGCTACGGCCGCCCGCGTTCTGTTAGACTGATATAAACGCTGTACAAGATCTGGATTGGTAAATCATTCCTGAACCTTCAAGGAAATTCCTTTCCGGATGAAAATTGTCTCCAAACTTGGCAGAGTGAGTTCTTCGCCTTAAAACCACGTGATTTCTACAGTTGCGGAATCGAAAAGCTGCACTAGGCTTGAAGACTGTTGCAAATAGTAAAGGACTATACATTATTGATAAGTAAATTCTTCGTTACGTGGATCTGTTGGGTTTATTAAACTTACGGACGAATGCTATGAACTTAGGCACCAACCCAATAAAACGGGTTTACTTCTGGATTCTCCCAAGAAAACCGCGCTACGGTACATTTCTCAAGCTACGTTCATCTTGTAACGCTCTTGCGCATAGTTCTAGTGTTCAGCCATTTGTAGACACAAGGTGACTCCTGAAGATGACCCCAATAGTGGAGTCGAAACGTAGAGTACGGTAAAAGTTTGATGGGGAGTATTACGTGTCCTATCAATCCAGATTTTAGAAACGCACAAAATAATTTAACCGGTAGCTGTGCAAAATGCATGATAGGGAAGGCGACAAAGGCAGTGGAGTGGTGGGGGCTCCGCTGTGAACGACCGCCTGACGGTAGGAGATGTGCAGTCCGACCACTGAGGCCTGTCAACAAACATATAGGCAAGGTTGCTAAGTATGGGTCGGCTCCATCAGTGATCCGGCTAGATTTCTGACAATAGGCGCATGATAGCGGTCATTAAGTGTACCCGTGTTGCCAAATATTCACCATCTTAGTGGTGAGTGGTGAGCAATAGTAATAAAAGGTAAAATCTGCACTGTGTTCTTGTAATTTGTCTAGTATTAACGATTGAAACGTCGTTGTGATGAAAATACTGCAGCCATCGTAGGAAAATGCGATCAGTTCACACCCTTTTGTCGTATTCACAATATAAAGCTACGTGCTATGGACAGCGACTAGGAGTTGTTAAGCAATGCTGTGCGAATAAGCCACAAAGAATCGTTTCTAATCTTACGCCTAAGTGGGCTACTATGAACAAACTTTACGTAGTGGTTGTCATTAGATCGTGTTTTGATAATCAGTCGAATCAAGGTGTGACCGTCCAATATTTAGTCTTCTTGATTGCCAATATACGTTAATCGATTTCAAATACCAACAAAAAATTCCTGAAAATTACAAATATCAAATTTATTGACACTTATTTAGATATGTGTAGGTTAAAATGGCTCTGAGCACTATGGGACTTAACATCTGTGGTCATCAGTCCCCTAGAACTTAGAACTAGTCAAACCTAACTAACCTAAGGACATCACACACATCCATTATTTATTGTCTGTACAGACATAATCTGTTGATTCCTTACTTTGTCGCCTCACTGGATGCATTGTAGGGGAAGGTTGCTATCGATCCGCTACGTAAATAAAATGTGAAATAATATCCTCGGATATTGCAATAAATGTTTTATTTTCAGTATTACTTGAACATTATCTTTTCATTTCAGTACAGTAGAACTGTAGAACTACACTGAGCGCCTAGAACCGCTAGACCACCGCGGCCGGCAGATATGTGTAGTATTTAAGACCCATAGCCCCATTACGAAAACTTCCTGGCCCAATGAAAGAAACGAGTCCCCTTAATTGGATCCATGACACATGTTTTTATTTTTGAAATACTTCATTAACAGTGAATATTTCAGATTTCTGCTTCTACTGTAGTGAAATGAAAAGATAATGTTCAAGTAATACTGAAAATAAAACATTTATTGCAATATCCGAGGATATTATTTCACATTTTATTTACGTAGCGGATCGATAGCAACCTTCCCCTACAATGCATCCAGTGAGGCGACAAAGTAAGGAATCAACAGATTATGTCTGTACAGACAATAAATAATTTGACAAATAAAGCCGGGATTCGAATCTAGCCTCGGCTTAAATTCTGAATAAAAGGCCGCTGACGTTCGGCATAAGAAGTCACCCTCGCTCTGCCAACGGGGGTGTCGAAGACGGCAGATGAGCGGACAGAGGTTCAGGGCTCTCCCTAGCCCTTGGCCTTGGGATTAGAAGCTGCCTCTAAAAGACGGATGAATCGGCAATTATCAACGTCATAAGGATTGAGAAGGCATTGGAAACTACTGCATTGAAGACACATAATGTGTGTCCACAGGACATGTGATGACTGAGAAAGTGTCGCGATAAGCTGGCCATTGGCAGAAGATTCCCGATTACTTCCTCATTCGGATATCTGGGAGAATACTGCGAAGGGGGAGGTGACCATTAGAGAAAGATTGAATAACCAACGAAGGGATAATATTCCACGAGTCGGAGCATGGCATGTCAGAAGTTTGAACTTAGTAAGACATCCAGAAAATCTAAAATGGGAAATGCAAAAGTTCAATCTAGATATAGTGGGTGCCAGTGAAGTTTAAATAGAAATACGATAAAGATTTCTGGTAGACGAATATAGGGTAATACCTACAGCAGACAATGGTATAACTTGAATAGGAATCTTTCTGAATGGGAAAGAAGAGCAGACAGTTCAATGATGTGGTAGTTCTCGTCAGCTTCGAAAGTCTAGCCTACTAACGCCCACTGCTACAGTCAAATGGCTCTAAGAACTATGGGACTTAACATCTGAAGTCATCAGTTCCCTAGACTTAGAACTAAGTAAACCTAACTAACCTAAGTACATCACACCCATCCATGCCCGAGGCAGGATTCGAACCTGCGACCGTAGCGGTCGCACTGTTTCAGACTGAAGCGCCTAGAACCGCTCGGCCACAGCGGCCGGCCTGATAAAGTAGCTAACAGCAGATGAAGAAATATTTAGAAAGTATAAGAGTGTCCCGAAAGTGTAATTCAGGACTAATGCGAAATGAAAATCTGATAGTCGAGAGGTAACTGAAACATCATTGTAGGAGGAGTAGAAGAAACGTTTGTGGGAAAATATGGGCTCTGCAGTAGAAATAAGAGACGAGAAAGGCTAATTGAGTTCAGTAATAAATTTCAGATGGTAATAGCAAATACACTGCTGAAGAATTACGAGAGGAGAACTTGTAAAAGACCAGGAGACACGGGAAAACAAGCACCAAGACTGAACAATAAGAATGGATGACTAAGAACGAAGTGCTCAGATCTGAAAGGGTGTAAGAGAGGGATGTAGTCTTTCACGTCTGTTATTCATTCTATACATCGAAGACGCAGTGGCGGAACAGAAAGAAGGGTTCAAGGGTTGGATAAAAATTGAGACTGAAAGGAGATCAGTGGTAAGATTCGCTGATAGCATTGCTGTACTCTGTGAATGTGAAGAGGAATTACAGGATGTGGTAAACTGAATGAACGATCAAATGAGTATAGAATACAGATTAAGAGTAACAAGAAGAAAGACCAAAGTAATGAGAAGTATCATGAATGAGAAGAGTGAGAAACAACATGGGAATTCGGGACAACGAAGTACAAGAAATTAAGGAATTCTGGTACCTAGGCAGCAATATAACCCATTGATGGGAGGAGCAAGAAGTACTTAAAAGGCAGACTGGCACTGGAAGAAAGGGCTTTCCAGGCCCAGAGCAGTCTACTAGAATCAAAAGTAGTCCTTAATTTGAAGAAGTAATTTCTGAGAATGTAAGTGTGGAGAACAGCATTGTACGGCAGCGAAACATGGACTGAGAGAAACGGAACAGAAGAGAATCGAAGTCTTTGAGATGCGGTTCTACGTAAGCATATTGAAAATTTAGGTGGACAGGTAAGGTAAGGAATGAGACGGTTCTCCGTAGAATTGGCAAAGAAAGAAATGTATGGGAAACATTGACTAGAATGAGTGACAAGATGACAGGCAAGGAAAGAAATATATGGAAAACATTGACCGAATGAGTGACAAGATGACAGGACATTTATGAAAATACGCGGGAATAGCTTTCGTGGCACTAGAACGCGTTGTAGAGGGTAAAAATTGTAGAGGACCACAGGGTGTGGAATAACTCCAGCAAACAGCTGACGACGTAAGTTGCTATGAAGAAAGTATACATTTTCATTTCATTTCAAAACGGCCTCCGCCGATTCCGAAGAAGTTGCTCCCATCGTTGAGACCAAATCTGCACACTTTCTGGAGCATATCTTGTGGCCCTGAGCACTCATCTGAGGTCATCAGTCCCCCAGAACTTAGAACTACTTAAGCCTAACTTACGTAAGGACATCACACACATCCATGCCCGAGGCAGGATTCGAACCAGCGACCGTAGCGGTCGCGCGGTTCCAGACTGAAGCGCCTAGAATCGCTCATCCACTCCGGCCGGCTGCATACCTTGTAAAATATCCGATCCTGTGTACCGGATTCGACCTCTCGGATACTGGAGATATTTTAACTTTGTGCTGTACACCTGTGACTTTATGTATCACCAAGCAAAAAAATGCAAGGGCAAACGAGATGGTCATAATGTTCTTGAACCTCTGCCTGTTCGTTTGCTGGCGAATCTGCTATTTAGGTACTCACTTACGATAAGAGGAAAATGAGGGGTGGGGGCTCCAACAAAATCGAACACAACCATGTCAATAGTGCCTTCTTGCTTAAGCTGTGTTTCCAAGAAATCCTCCACTATATGAAGGTGAATGTCTCCTGCAGAATTGAACAGTTCATTAACTGTAGTATTTGCGAGTAACCACAGAAAGATGGCGGGAAAAGAGGACTTCGTAGTGAGACCTATGTTCCAAACAGACCCAGTCCGGGGCTGGAAACTGTTCAAACTGATGACGACGATGACTATGACTACTACTATTGGTACTCCTGCTGCTACTGCTAGGGTTACTGCTACTTTTCTGTCGGTCAGCACATATTTTGGTGTGCCACTTTCCCATGTCGTGATAGCCTAAAGTTGTTGTTTCACCCAAACGCGTCAGTTATGTTCGTTAACTCTTGCGCAAATGTGGTCTCATTTGCTCCCACTGTTATAGGTTATTTTGCTGCCCACGAGGCAGAATTTCAAAGCTTCTTCTACTTCGTGATCGACAATACTGATGCCAAATTTCTCGTAGTTTCATTTCTGCTGCTTCTGTCCGCCTGTGATGTGCAGCTTGTATCACGTCGTAGAACGCAGCGTGACGAAGCGTGTAACGTTCGTTGTCTAATCTGCGAAGCGCCGTAATCTCGTACGATTTTTTCATTAGCGTGAAGTGTACACGCGTGGACACACCAGCATACAGCGCAACTGTCGCATTAGCCGTTACGCCACTCGCTGCAGAGTCCCTTCATTCGCACGTGGAAACCAGGCCTTAAGCCGTCGGCACACGGACCGTGCTGTCGAACGTGAACGTTGAGCGTGCCAAGTTCAACGTGCTGCTGAACGCTCAGGAACGATGAGACTTGTGCATGGTTAAGTCCCATAGTGCTCAGAACCATTTGAACTTGTGCATACGCAACGTGAGCCCCAACACGGTATACGCGATCGCAACGCACTCCAGCGGCAGTTGAGGGATGTTTCTAGTTCGTAAATCACACTGTTTACTCAACGGGCGCGCGTAAAATTCCCGCGGTAGCTGTATTAAAAGGCACATTCCCTTCATCGTCGACGAAAAGAAAAGTACCATGTCCAATCAATAAGGACACAGGCTTATAAAAGTTCCATTACAAGCAGTGCGGTACAAATTTGGAATACTTCTCCGCATAAGATAAACGTTATTTCGTCATTCCCACATTCTAGTAAAACCCCAAGGTCAGTCTTACTGATCACTGTTCCTATCCAGTAGCAGAACCTTTGCAACATGTGAATTACGAAGCGTAAAAGAAAAAAGGAGCAAAATATCTTTATACAAATAGCGCAAGCTGTCCTGTAGATTAAGCTAATGGAACAAAGTCACCCCCTAAAAAAAGGTGAACTAATATTTACATAACATCAAATATTGTAACATAGACTTATATTAAAGTAATAGTAAAGTATCAGAACCTAATAAAAACGCGAATTTTAGTAAAAAAAATTTGGATATGTTAAGACGCGAACCACCGCCCCAACCTAAACTCATTATCGGATAAAGACGCTAGTCTTTACGCTTTTTTTTAAATGAAGAGTTTGTTTATTCTTCATGTCGCCCCAGCAAAACATTATCATCAAATATAGAAAGCTCAACAAAAAGCTATATAAAATGTTAAATTCTATAGAATGTTCTCTTCCTGGAGATAAATTAAAGCCTTTTGACATAAAAGTTACATTCAATTGATTTCTCGTAAAGCCATTCATTCCAGCCACTAATTAAGAGAGTGATGATCATGCTACCTTTGCATGGTCAAAATATCGTGGCTCTTTTTTCCCAAAATCGTATCTGGAAGCCCTGGGTATCGATCCCGGTACCTCTCATATGCTAAGCGAGCGCCCTACCATCTTTTCTTATTTTTTATTAAAAAAGGAAAAAGGATGGAGGAAGGTTTGTTTTTGGCTTTTTTTAATTTTTGTGTGTCTATTTTTTATTTTTATTTATTTATTCCTTTTATTTTTATACAAATGGATAAAAGGAAAGCCCTTCCTCTTCGGCTACATAAACAGAATAATAGGAAGTCGTCCCGTTACGACAAAGGATGGTCCATACTATAGCCCGCTGCGAATTTTTGATGACTGACGTCTCGTTGCTGTGTTGTTTCTGTTGTTTGTTCAGTCTCATAAAAAAAGGGAACTGGGAATAGGTGCTATGGTTATCTTCTCATGTCATCGATAATCCAGCTGCGAGGCGGATTATGGAATGCACTCCAGAGAAAATTAGAAAGATATTGCCTATATTTAGGGTTCTTGATCATCACACAATGTCGTTCGTTGAGGTAATACCAAAAATCGGGTACTGTCTTTTCGCCATTACCGAATAGGTAGTGAACAGCGTGGCCGCTAATCCACGTCACAGAGTTCGTTTTTGATCTTGGGAAGTACATCTCATCGTTTACGCTTAACCAACAACACGTTCCTTGTTCTTAGCCATATTGTGTTAACCATTGCTAAAAACATTAATCGTAGATAATTATGTTACTAATTGAAATTTAATTATAACAAATTGTACCAAGAACGATGCGTTTCGGGTGGATCTTCAGTGTGTCGCTGCCTTCAAATAACCTACTCTCATAATACGCAAGTTACAATAATTCTTTTGCCACGAGTGTGATGTTTCTCATTATTTTATTGGAACGAATCACACAGTTAACAACGGGGTTCCCAGTGATTCTCAAACTGCTGGTGCTCAGAAACGGCATATACATATATAGACTTGAAATGAATGCCAATATGGCGCCTCACAACTCTGTGCTGAAGGGAGACGGCGTGCGTGTGACGTAGGTGGCGTTGTGCCATCTCATTGGTCAACGCTCAGACGCACGCCCAGAATATCTGACATGCCAGATATTGCTCTGCACGTTCGGATTTCCGTTGTTAACTGTGTAATCCGTTCCAATAAAGTAACGAGCAACATTATATTCATGGCAAAAGAATTATTGTAATTTGCGTATTATGAGAGTAGGCTATTTGAAGGCAGCGACACACTGGAGATCCACCCAAAACGCAATGTCTTGGTACTATTTGTTATAATTAAATTTCAATTAGTAACATATCTGCGATAAGGTTTTCTGCAGTGGGTAACATACTTTGATTATACCCGGCACGGTAGCCGCCGGCACGGTAGCTCAGCGTGTTCGGTCAGAGAGCTGGTTGGCCTAAGTAATAAACTGAGCGTAAGGATCAAGAAACGAACATCAACGGATGTCATGTGACGTCCGCAACGACCAAACACAACGATCAACAACGAACAAAATGAAAAAAAAAGAAAAGCGTAATGAGGAGTGTCACAGTCTTGTATTGAATTGATAGATGGAGCGGAGGTTCGCGTCTTGACACTTCTAAATTTCATTTCCAAAAATTCTCTTTTTTATTAAGTTCTGATTCTTTATTATTAGTTTAATTTAAGTATATATTATATTTGATGTTATGTAAAGAAAAGTTCACCTTTTTTTGAGGGGTGACTTTGTTCGATTGGCTTTATCTACAGGACAGCTTGCGCTGTTTGTATAAATTTTCTTTTACGCTTCGTAATTCACATGTTTCAAAGATTCTGCTACTGGATAGGAACAGTGATCAAGTAAGACTGAACTTGCGGGATCACTAAAATGTTAGAATGATGAAATAATGTTTACCTTATGCGGAGAAGTATTCCAAATTTGTACCGCACTGTTTGTAATGGAACTTTTACATGTCTCTGTCCTTATTGATTGGACATGGTGCTTTGCTTTTCGTGAACGATGTGCGTTTTAATAGAGCTAACGTGGGAATTTTACGCGCGCCCGTTGAGCAAACAGTGTGATTTACGAACTAGAAACATCCCTCAAACTGCCGCTGGAGTGCGTTGCGATCGCGTATACCACGTTGGGGCCCACGTACCGTATGCACAAGTCGCATCGTTCCTGAGCGTTCAGCAGCACGTTGAACTCGGCACGCTCAACGTTAACGTTCAATAGCACGGTCCGCGTGCCGACGGCTTTAGAGAAAGACAGGTCGCGGCGCGTACGTCACGAAGGTAGTCCTGAACTCGCTCGCTCGCTCACTGAAATCAACAGAGAAACTACGTTTCTAGACGTGTTAACTCGTAACTGGGTGCGTCCGTACAAACGAAAACTGAATATTCTGCTGGAATACGCTATTATGGAAACTCACCGTTATTAGTCCTAGCCGGCCGGTGTGGCCGAGCGGTTCTAGGCACTTCAGTCTGGAACCGCGCGACCGCTACGGTCGCAGGTTCGAATCCTGCCTCGGGCATGGATGTGTATGATGTCCTTAGGTTAGTTAGGTTTAAGTAGTTCTAAGTTCTAGGGGACTGATGACCTCAGATGTTAAGTCCCATAGTGCTCAGAGCCATTTGAGCCATATTAGTCCTATAATGACGAGACGTCCATGGGCCTACTTGTAATTTGTTATGGCTGTACTGGAGTACAATAAAATAAAATCAAATCAAATCATGCTAAAATGAATATCAGTTGCATAAGGCACCAATTCCAGCGTGCAATGAGTATTCTTAAGCAGAAAAGACTAAATGCTATAAGCAAGCCGTTATACCACTAACATCGAGTATTGATGTTAAATTAAATTTTGCTGTAGTACTGTTAATCAGTAAGACTTCATAATCGCAGATTCCAGTGGAAGACGCAATTCTCCTTAGTACTTACACACCCAGCTGCGAGTTAACAGATTTAGAAACGCATTTTGTCTGCTGAGCTGAGCTAGCGAGTTCAGGACTACCTTCGTGACGTACGAGCCGCGGCCTGTCTTTCTCGTGGGCCTCGTATTCCATGCTATGACGTCAGAAACTCGGCACGCTCAACGCTCCGATGCACGGTCCGTATTTAGCCGCCCCGCCAGAAGGTGGGCCACGTCCGCGACTTCTGAGGCCGTGACTTCGGTCGCGGTCAAGAGCAGCCCAGCTGACCGCCGCGGTACCTGTTGTGCGCGGCGGCGGCGGCTTCCCAGCGGGCGGCCTGCGCCAAGGTCGCCCTTCAGAGCGGCGCGGCTGCGGCCAAAGCGGCCGCATTAGCGACCCTGCGCGGGAACGCCCACCCCAATAGCGCGGGCACACCGCCCGCCATTCACTGCCAATAGCCGGCGCTCAGAGGCCGCTCACACGCTCCGCTCTTTATCCGTCAAATGTCCGGCCATCTGCCGGCCTGCCGTAACCCGCTCAACCACGCCACCCACTCGCTGTTGCGAAAGAGTTGCGCAAGGGCTGGAGTTCCAACGCTGCGTCTCAGCCAGGGGGAACTAGGATCAAAAATGGTTCAAATGGCTCTGAGCACTATGGTACTTAACTGCTGTGGTCATCAGTGCCCTAGAACTTGGAACTATTTAAACCTAACTGACCTAAGGACATCACATACATCCATATGCGAGGCAGGATTCGAACCTGCGACCGTAGCGGTCCCGCGGTTCCAGACTGAAGCGCCTAGAACCGCACGGCCACACCGGCCAACCGGGAATTAAGCGCTCGGTTGCCCTAGGCGCAGTGATGTTCCCAATCTTTCTTAGACCATTACCCCTTTGTGCAATTAGACATTACCTAGTACCTCCACCATCCCACTACCCCAGCCGTCTGTTCCCCCCCCTCCCTCCGCCCGTAGCCACCCCCCTCCCCCCGCCCCCGCCCATTGCCACAGACATTAGCACATAACGAAACAGTAGAATGAAAGGATTTTATTGGAACACACATCAAAAAAAAAGTTTAGCACCACCTCGGTTCGCCAGCCGGTGTGGCCAAGCGGCTCAGTCTGGAACCGGGCGACCGCTAAGGTCGCAGGTTCGAATCCTGCCTCGGGCATGGATGTGTGTGATGTCCTTAGGTTAGTTAGGTGCAAGTAGTTCTAAGTTCTAGGGGACTGGTGACCTCAGAGGTTAAGTTCCATAGTGCTCAGAACCATGTGAACCATTTTCCACCTCGATTCCTAGAGTTCCGGAACCTGTACAGAAAATTGGAACAGAGGTGCACATAATTTCCGCCCTTTTTATTGCTCTTGGAAACGACGCATTGCATATTGTACCACCATACAGCGAGAGCTTCAGAGGTGGTGATCCAGATTGCTGTACACACCGGTCCCTTTAATACCCAGTATCACGTCCTCTTACATCGATGGATGCCTGTACTTCTCGTGGCACACTGCCCACAATTCATCAAGGCACTGTTGGTCCAGACTGTCCCAGTCCTCAACGGCAATACGGTGTAAAACAAAATAAATTGTTGAAATACCTCCAAGCACTGTGGGACTCAACATCTGAGGTCAACGGTCCCCAGTCCCCAGTCTCCTAGGGACATCACACACATCCATGCACGAAGCAGAAATCGAACCTGCGAGCGTAGCAGCAGCGCGGTACCGGACTGAAGCGCCTAGAACCTCTCTGCCACAGCTGCCGGCCGATGTAGATCCCTCAGAATGGTTGGTGGGCCACGTCGTCCATAAACAGCCCTTTTCATTCTAGGCATGTTCGCTAGGGTTCATGTATGGAGAACATGCTGGCCACTGTAGAGGAAGTCATTCACAAGATGTGAACGATGGGGCCGCAAATTGCCGTTCATGAAGACGAATGCCTCGCCAATATGCTGCCGATATGGTTGCACTATCGTTCGGAGGATGGCATTCACGTATCGTACAGCCGTTACGGCGCCTTCCGTGACCGCCAGCGGCGTACGTCGGCCCCACATAACGCCACCCCAAAACAGCAGGATTCCTCCACCTTGCTGCACTCGCTGGACAGCGTGTCTAAGGGGTTCAGCATAGCCGTGTTTCCTCCAAAGACGTCTCCGACGATTGTCTGCTTGAAGGCATACGCGGCACTCATCGTTGAAGAGAAAGTGATACCGATTCTCAGCGGTCCATTTGGCATGTTGTTAGGCCCATCTGTACAACGCTCCATGGTGTCGTGGTTGCAAGGATGGACCTCGCCATGGACGTCGGGAGTGAAGTTGCGCATCATGCAGCCTATTGCGCACAGTTTGAGTCGTAATACAATGTCCTGTGGCTGCACGAAAAGCATTATTCAACATGGTGGCGTTGCTGTCAGGTTTCTTCCGAGCCATAATCCCGTAGGTAGCGGCCATTCACTGCAGTAGTAGGCCTTGGGTGGCAGGAGCGAGGCACGTCATCGACAGTTCCTGTCTCTCTGCATCTCCTCCATGTCCGAACAACATCCCTTTGTTGACTTCGAGATGCCTGGACACTTCCCTTGTTGAGAGCCCTTCCTATTACAAAGTAACAATGCCTACACGATCGGACCGCGGTATTGACCACGTAGGCATGGTTGAACTACAGACAACACGAGCCGTGTACCTCCTTCCTTGTGGAATAACTGGAATTGATCGGCTGTCGGACCCCCTCCGTCCAATAGGCACTACTCATGCATGGTTGTTTACATCTTTCGGCGAGTTTAGTGACATCTCTGAACAGTTCAAAAAAATGGTTCAAATGGCTCTGAGCACTATGGGACTTAACATCTATGGTCATCAGTCCCCTAGAACTTAGAACTACTTAAACCTAACTAACCTAAGGACAGCACACAACACCCAGCCATCACGAGGCAGAGAAAATCCCTGACCCCGCCGGGAATCGAACCCGGGAACCCGGGCGTGGGAAGCGAGAACGCTACCACACGACCACGAGATGCGGGCCTCTGAACAGTCAAAGGGACTGTGTCTGTGATACGATATCCATAGTCAAAGTCTATCTTCGGAAGTTCTGGGAACTGGGGTGATGCAAATCGTTTTTTGATGTGCGTATTTGAAAATGATGAAAGTCTAATGATATTTAGTGTGTGTGTGTGTGTGTGTGTGTGTGTATGTGTGTGTGTGTGTGATAGAATGAATAACGAAGGAATTCGTGGTGCACCGGAAGTGCTACCCACAGCTGCTTCTCTCTCAGAAAAGAAACTATCCACAATGAGGGTTGACACTTGTTACAAAACTTGCTTGCCCTGCATTACTCCTCTGCATTGCGATAATTGCTTCACCTGCACACTGCAACGCCGTTTAAAATCAAACATGTTCAGATGTGTGCGCTATTCTTACTGTTCATAAATCACTTCATTGCTGCACTCCTTACTTCCGGACTAGCAGAAATTGGACGACTTCAGGCTGTTAATGCTCTCTGTCTAACCTCTGTAGTAGTCCTCATGTGGCTACTGCTGTGTCGTGCTGTCAGTTACTTCATTTATCGGTTTAGAAGCGAGTTGATTGATTGTGGGGTTGATTTGTTGCTAGAGACCAAACAGCGAGATCATCGGTCTCATTGGATTATGGAAGGATGGGGAAGGAAGTCGGCCGTGCCCTTTCAAAGGAACCACCCTGTCATGTGTCTAAAGCGATTTAGGGAAATCACGCAAAACTTAAATCAGGATGGCCGGACGCGGGATTGAACCGTCGTCCTCCCGAATGCGAGTCCCGTGTGCTAACCACTGCGCCACCTCGCTCGGTAGAAGCGAGTAAAGTAGCAAATTTTGGACTACTGCTGGTACTATCTACGGCTTGGCGAAGACAATTTCTTACGATACTTAGCATTTGTTACATGCATGTCTGACGTTTATCATCAGCCGCCGCGCGCTGTGGCCGAGCGGTCCTTGGTGCTTCAGTCCGGAACCGCGCTGCTGCTGCGGTCGCAGGTTCGAATCCTGCCTCGGGCATGGATGTATGTGATGTCCTTAGGTTAGTTAGGTTTAAGTAGTTCTAAGTCTAGGGGACTGATGACCTCAGATGTTAAGTCCAATAGTACTCAGAGCCATTTGAACCATTTTATCTTCAGCCGTGTATGGAACGAAGCACAACATACCTGTGTAGTGGGTGGACTACGTGAGTGTTACAAATCTATTGTAACAGTAACGATGTTTAGATAGTAATTTACTGTCGTGGCTGAAACAATAGAATCGTTTAGTTTTCATGCCTCAGAAAATTTCATCTTTCCCCTCAGGGAGTACTTACGCCCCCAGGTTGGAAACCACTGGCCTAGGCGCAGTGATCGCCAAACTCACAAGTAACCAACCTAAGGGAGACTTTTTGAATTTTCATAGGCTTTGATTATATTGTAGTGTAGAGCAAACTAAGGGACACACATTTTTTTATACGTGGCCATATGGCATTTGAGGGAATGGAACACACCCCTGAAAAAACTGAATTTAGTATTTCTGGAAGAATACCACTGAAACTGTGAGACACATGAGAAGAACAGTTGAGGTAAGTGTTCTATGGTTCTTAATGTACAGTAAACAGGGTGTACCCAGTCTTTTTTTTCGATATACCCTCTCCCCCAATGTTTTGCTTTTCATTTCGACAGTTGGCTAATAGGAAACGGTATAGTATTGCTAATACCAAATTCAGTCATATATGATGAAGACGTATTCCAAAGAGACATTTATCAGCAATGAGCAAGACGTATGTCTGCGTTGAAGTGGGTTCAATATTTTGTGACCGGGACTATTCTCATTATTGTACAGAGGTACAATGACGTCCCAACAATAACGTAGAAACAGTTCCAAATATTGCATAATTAAATCTGAAAAGGTGGGAACTTGAAAACAAAAAAATGCACCAAATCTAAAAATAAAACACAAGATATTTTATATTTCATAAAAATTAAAAGAAATTGTACATGTAGAACAATATATGGAGAGTACACATATACAATATATTTATGTGCGAAACACTTATTAAACAACCGAACATGACAATCAGCATTAAAGTGGATATATATCGGGAGCACATACTGCGATATTGGTATATTTCTGGCTTATTTTTGACAAATGCGTCTTTATTATACAACTTCATCACATAGACTGAAACTGGTATAACGTTCTGATATTTGTCAAATGCGGAATTGAAAAACGAAATAGTAGGAGGGAAGGATTTGGAAAAAAAAAACCAAATGCCCCTGAACACTATGGGACTTAACCTCTGAGGTCATGAGTCCCCTACAACTTAGAACTTCTTAAACCTAACTAACCTAAGGACATCACACACATCTATGCCCGAGGCAGGATTCGAACCTGCGACCGCAGCGGTCACGCGGTTCCAGCCTGAAGCGCCTAGAACCGCTCTGCCACACCGGCCGGCTAAAAAAAATTTGTTTTGACAAATCGGGGAGCACTTTTGTAGCCATAGAACTTTTATTTGAAGTTATTTTATGTCTGTTATCGTTTCGAGTGTATTCATTCAGAAATATTAAACTAATTTTTTCTCTGTGGCGTGTTTCGTCCCACTTCAGGACCGTATGGGCACCGATAAAAAAGTATGTTTGCTTTTTTTGCTGTACACTACAACATATTCACAGCCGAATGGAATCTAAGTGTTTCCTTGGGGTAGATTTACTTGTCAGTAGTCAAAAGAGTCGTATATCAACAGAACAACGATTGAAATTTCTTTTGAGAGCGAAATTTTCGTAAACTTAAGCTTGGCGGTGTAAAACCGTAACAGAAGACAATCAAAGTATTTGAGATGTGGCGCTACAAGGGAGAGCTGGAAGTAGGTGGACTGATAATGTAAGGAATGGAGAGGTTCTCCGCAGAATGGGCAAGGAAAGGAAATGTGAAAAACAATGACAAGGAGAAGGAACTGGATGGCAGGACGTTTGTTAAGACATCAGGGAATGACTTCCATTGTGCTATAGGGAGCTACTGGGGGTAAAAACTAAAGAAGAAGACAAGAGATTGGAATACGTGAAGCAAATAATTGAGGACGTAGGTTGCAAGTGCTACTCTGAGATGAAGAGGTTGGCACAGGAGAGGAATTTGTGGTGGGCCACATCAAACCAGTCAGAAGACTGATGACTCAGAAAATGGACTGAAAGACGAACTCAGTATCTCCAAGCGTCTTTCTTCTCGTGTCTGCTAATAAAGTCTCCAGCTCTTTGGCCTTATAGTGGGAAGAAATGGAGAAAACTTGAGAAAAGAATCATGGATGGCAATGTCGAGGGCAAGAGACCTAGGTGGGTGGATTCAATCAGGGAGATCTTTGGTCTACTACCTCTTCAGCAGGTTCTAGGAGAACATGGGAACCGTCCAGGATGAGGACGCTCGGTTGAAGGGATCTGAATGTCCAGCAAGAGCACAACAACACGTGATGATGAAGCGTGTTACTAATTAAGGTACTTCCAAGCTAGTTTTGGCAGAAACCTCCCCATTCTGATTGAAGTACATTCGCCGAGGTTGACCCTCCCTACTTTCCCATCCACCAACGTTAGCGGGATGAACTTTCGAAATTCCCCACAGCAATTAAAAAAATTCCTTAAAATGGTACCATTTCGGCAACTTTCCCCCAAATATGTTAAACCTACCGAATCTTTTAAACTTTGTTTGTAATAACTGTTGACAGCTTGAAGAGGTGGAACGATGAGTTCAGGGCCGTAAAATTATCGTACATATCAAAAAATTATAGCACAAAAATTAAAATTTTTAATTTGTAATTATACTGACTACGACAAAATAGACTAATCAAAGGCAAATCTACATTTATAGCATTTGTAGACTTGGAGATAGCTTTTGACTGTGTTGACTGGAACATTCTCTTTGAAATTCTGACGGCAGAAGAGGTAAAATACAGGAAACGAAAGGCTATTTACAACTTTTACAGAAACCAGAGAGCAGTTATAACAGCGAGGAGCATGAAACGGTGATAGTGGTTGAAAAGGGAGTGAGACAGGGTTGTAACATATCTCCGATGTTACTCAGTATGTACTTCGAACAAGCAGAAAGGAAGTCAAAGAAAGATTTGGAGTAGGAATTAAAAAAGTTCAGGGAGACAAAATAAAACTGCTTGCCGATGACACTGTATTTCTGTCAGAGATAGCAAAGGAGTGGGAAGAGCAGATGAACAGAATGGACAGTGTCTTGTGGCCGAGCGGTTCTAGGCGCTACAGTCTGGAACCGCGCGATTGCTACGGCCGCAGGTTCTAATCCTGCCTCTGGCATGGATATGTCCTTAGGTTAGTCAGATTTAAGTAGTTTTAAGTTTTAGGGACGGATGACCCCAGAAGTTAAGTCCTATAGAGCTCAGAGCCATTTGAACCATATGTCAGTGTCTTGACAGGAGGATATAAGATGAATGTCAGCAAAAGCGAAACAATGGTAAAGGAATGTAGTCAAATGAAATCAGGTGATGCCAAGAGAATTAGATTAGGAATCCAGACAGTTGCAGTAATTGATGAGTTTTGCTATTTGGGGAGCAAAATAACTGATGATGAGGGATCAAGTAGAGAGGATATGAAATGCAGATAGGGAATGGCAAGAAAAGCATTTCTGAAGACGAGACATTTTTTAACATTGAATGAAGATTTATGTGTTAGGAATTCTTTTCTGAAGGTAATTGTCTGGAGTGTAGCCACGCATAGAAGTGAAACATGGGCGATAAACAAATTAGATACAAGGAAACTGGCAGCTTTCAAAATGAGGTGCTACAGAAAGATGCTGAAGATTAGATGGGTCGATAACTCAACCAACGTGGAAGCGCTTAATAGACTGGGAGAAGCAAACCATTTGTGGCATAACTTGATCAAAAGAAATCATTGGTTGATAAGACACATTCTGAGACATCAAGAGATCACAAAATTAGTGTTGGGGGGAACTGTCAGAGGTAAAAGTCGTTGAGGGACACCAGCAGGTGAACGCCGTAAGCAGTTTCAGAATGATGTGGATTGCAGTAGTTATTCGGAGATGACGAGTCTTGTAGAGGATAGAGTAGCATGGAGAACTGCAGCAAAACAGTCTTCGAAGTGAAGACCACAACAACAACAACAACAACAACAACAACAACAAACAAAAACAATAACCTGACGAGAAAAAATAAAAAACCTGCTCCAGTGCGCCACATTCGCTTTCTTCACGCTTTTTTCATTGTTCTAATGATTACCATCAGCGCACCATTTGTATCACACTTCGCGAGTCGACACCTCTATGCACTACACTATTGCGAACACACAAAATACGTGCCCATGATTTATACTTACACCTAATGAAGACACTTAACCACTGGTCTGGCGTTATCTTACACTTAATTATAACAAATCGACCAGTCTTCGAGAAATTCTCAGTATCTGAAACTACATATATGCGTAGGACATACATTATAATATAAGACCCATCAAATACAAGCTTCAGCTTAAACGATGAAATCCATTACGACGTTTCCGCGGAACTCGATACAACTACGGAAGTCACTAGACATCCCAGTCTCTCGAAACTGTACTTGTACACTATATGGTGACATCCTGGAGAGGTATCACTGCAGTGAGCCTAACGTCTCTGACAAAAGAAAAGGCGTATCGATTGATTTGAAGAGACAGCAGCATCTAGTGAATATCAAGAAAAGTAAGTATGTGTTGCTTGTACTAAATTATGAGAGATGGCTTTAGTAGTAAAACTAGGCAATACATATATTTCCTTCCCCAAAAATTTACCCAAGGTCTACGTTTCCCCAAAATCTCTCCCAAAAAATATTTTCCCCAAAACTGCAAAAAAAAAAAAAAAAAAAAAAAAAAAGAAATAGAAAAAAGAAACAATCTGGAATCGCTGAAATCCACGCTCGTCTTTTATACGTGTTCCGCCCAACTCCTTCCTTTCATCCTACCTGTATGTCCAAACAGTCCCAACACCCATTTCTCAACACTCTTAACTATGTCTTTTTTCACTCTTCAACGTCCTCTAAACTTAACAAAATTTAAGTAAAGTTTTAAGTATTAATTGACATTTAGGTACACTGAACGTCATACTTGATATCAATATTATTTAGTAATGAAATTGGATTTTAAGGTACCGATGAAACTGAATTAGGACGATAGCTGACAGAAACTAATGTATACAATGGCCTTACTTGTCCTTGGGAGGTTTGGGTGAATCGGATGTGTGTGTCGTTTTTGATGTTAGGCACGATTCCAGGTTGTCAACATTCAGTCGACCTCTCAATTCACTTTTGTTAAGGTTCATGATTGTGTCCTAATAAGCGATTATCTCTTTCTGCCCAGCATGTGCCCTAATTATCTTTTCTCCCCAGTTCCCAATTCCATTCAGTACTTCCTCATTAATTAACCGATTCAGCACTCTAATCTTCAGTATTCTTCTGTAGCTTCTATTATCTCCTTGTCTTGTTTATGCTCCACATCGCAAGTCCATACACAGCTGAATGCCAGAGATGTTGTTGTGGTCTTCAGTCCTGAGACTGGTTTGATGCAGCTCTCCATGCTACTCTATCCTGTGCAAGCTTCTTCATCTCCCAGTACCTACTGCAACCTACATCCTTCTGAATCTGTTTAGTGTATTCATCTCTTGGTCTCCCTCTACGATTTTTACCCTCCACGCTGCCCTCCAATGCTAAATTGGTGATCCCTTGATGCCTCAGAACATGTCCTACCAACCGATCCCTTCTTCTGGTCAAGTTGTGCCACAAACTTCTCTTCTCCCCAATCCTATTCAATACCTCCTCATTAGTTACGTGATCTACCCACCTTATCTTCAGCATTCTTCTGTAGCACCACATTTCGAAAGCTTCTGTTCTCTTCTTTTCCAAACTAGTTATCGTCCATGTTTCACTTCCATTCATGGCTACAATCCATACAAATACTTTCAGAAACGACTTCCTGACACTTATATCTATACTCGATGTTAACAAATTTCTCTTCTTCAGAAACGATTTCCTTGCCATTGCCAGTCTACATTTTACATCCTCTCTACTTCGACCATCATCAGTTATTTTACTCCGTAAATAGCAAAACTCATTTACTACTTTAAGTGTCTCATTTCCTAATCTAATTCCCTCAGCATCAACCCGATTTAATTTGACTACATTCCATTATCCTCGTTTTGCTTTTGTTGATGTTCATCTTATATCCTCCTTTCAAGACACTGTCCATTCCGTTCAGCTGCTCTTCCAAGTCCTTTGCTGTCTCTGACAGAATTACAATGTCATCGGCGAGCCTCAAAGTTTTTACTTCTTCTCCATGAATTTTAATACCTACTCCGAATTTTTCTTTTGTTTCCTTTACTGCTTTCTCAATATACATATTGAATAACATCGGGGAGAGGCTACAACCCTGTCTCACTCCTTTCCCAACCACTGCTTCCCTTTCATGCCCCTCGACTCATAACTGCCATCCGATGTCTGTACAAATTGTAAATAGCCTTTCGCTCCCTGTATTTGATACCTGCCACCTTCAGAATTTGAAAGAGAGTATTCCAGTTAACATTGTCAAAAGGTTTCTCTAAGTCTACAAATGCTAGAAATGTAGGTTTGCCTTTTCTTAATCTTTCTTCTAAGATAAGTCGTAAGGTTAGTATTGCCTCACGTGTTCCAACATTTCTGCGGAATCCAAACTGATCTTCCCCGAGGTCCGCTTCTACCAGTTTTTCCATTCGTCTGTAAAGAATTCGCGTTAGTATTTTGCAGCTGTGACTTATTAAACTGATAGTTCGGTAATTTTCACATCTGTCAACACCTGCTTTCTTCAGTTTTAATCTACAGTTCATAACCAATAGATTGTGGTCAGAATCCACATCTGCCCCAGGAAATGTCTTACAATTTAAAACCTGGTTCCAAGATCTCTGTCTTACCATTATATAATCTATCTGACACCTTTTAGTATCTCCAGGATTCTTCCAGGTATACAACCTATTATGATTCTTGAACCACGTGTTAGCTATGATTAAGTTATGCTCTGTGCAAAATTCTACAAGGCGACTTCCTCTTTCATTTCTTCCCCCCAACCCGTATTCACCTACTATGTTTCCTTCTCTCCCTTTTCCTACTGACGAATTCCAGTCACCCATGACTTAAATTTTCGTCTCCCTTCACTACCTGAATAATTTCTTTTATCTCGTCATAAATTTCATCTATTTCTTCATCATCTGCAGAGCTAGTTGGCATATAAATTGTACTACTGTAGTAGGCATGGGCTTTGTGTCTATCTTGGCCACAATAATGCGTTCACTATGCTGTTTGTAGTAGCTTACCCGCATTCCTATTTTCCTATTCATTATTAAACCTACTCCTTCATTACCCCTATTTGATTTTGTGTTTATAACCCTGTAATCACCTGACCAAAAGTCTTGTTCCTCCTGCCACCGAACTTCACTAATTCCCACTATATCTAACTTTAACTTATCCATTTCCCTTTTTAAATTTTCTAATTTACCTGCCCGATTAAGGGATCTGACATTCCACGCTCCGATCCGTAGAACGCCAGTTTTCTTTCTCCTGATAACGACGTCCTCTTGAGTACTCCCCGCCCGGAGATCCGAATGGGGGACTATTTTACCTCCGGAATATTTTACCCAAGAGGATGCCATCATCATTTAATCATACAGTAAAGCTGCATGTCCTCGGGAAAAATTACGGCTGTAGTTTCCCCTTGCTTTCAGCCGTTCGCAATACCAGCACAGCAAGGCCGTTTTGGTTAATGTTACAAGGCCAGATCAGTCAATCATCCAGACTGTTGCCCTTGCAACTACTGAAAAGGCTGCTGCCCCTCTTCAGGAACCACATGTTTGTCTGGCCTCTCAACAGATACCCCTCCGTTGTGGTTGCACCTACGGTATGGCCATCTGTATCGCTGAGGCGCGCAAGCCTCCCCACCAACGGCAAGGTCCATGGTTCATGGGGGGGCACTTTGAACAGTGGACGTTACATTTCAGATGTGTTTCGACCCATGGCTCTGCCCTTCATTCGATATGCCAGAGATATGCCTTTAGAAAAGACGTACTGACTTGTAAATTAATATTCGATGTCAACAAATTCCTCTTTTTCAAAAACGTTTTACTTGCCATTGCCAGTCTGCGTTGTTTTGCTCCCCAAACAGAAAATGTATTAATTTTTAGTACACTACTGGCCATTAAAATTGCTACACCAAGAAGAAATGCAGATGATAAACGGATATTCATTGGACAAACATATATCACAAGAACTGACAAGCGATTACATTTACACGAAATTTGGGTGCATAGATCCTGAGATAACAGTACCCAGAACAACCACCTCTGGCCGTAATAACGGCTTTGATACGCCTGGGCATCGAGTCAAACAGAGCTTAGTTGGCGTGTACAGGTACAGCTGCCCATGCAACTTCAACACGATACCACAGTTCATCAAGAATAGTGACTGGCGTGTTGTGACGAGCCAGTTGCTCGGCCGCCATTGACCAGACGTTTTCCATTGGTGAGACATCTGGAGAATGTGCTGGCCAGGGCAGCAGTCGAACATTTTCTGTATCCAGAAAGGCCCGTACAGGACCCGCAACATGTAGTCGTGCATTATACTGCTGAAATGTAGAGTTTGCAGGGATTGAATGAAGGGCAGAGCCATGGGTCGAAACACATCTGAAATGTAACGTCCAGTGCTCAAAGTGCCGTCAATGCGAACAAGAGGTGACCGAGACGTGTAACCAATGGTACCCCATACCATCACGCCCGGTGATACGCCAGTATGGCGATGACGAATACACTCTTGCAATGTGTGTTCAGCGCTATGTCACCAAACACGCATGCGACCATCATGATGCTGTGAACATAACCTGGATTCATCCGACAAAATAACGTTTTGCCATTCGTGCACCCAGGTTCGTCGTCGAGTACACCATCGCAGGCGCTCCAGTCTTTGATGCAGCGTCAAGGGTAACCGCTGCCATGGTCTCTGAGCTGATAGTCCATTCTTCTGCAAACGTCATCGAACTGTTCGTGCCGATGGCTGTTGTCTTACAAACGTCTCCATCTGTTGACTCAGGGATCGAGACGTGGCTGCACGATCCGTTACGGCCATTCGGATAAGATGCCTGCCATCTCGACTGCTAGTGATACGAGGCCTTTGGGATCCAGCACGGCGTTCCGTATTACCCTCCTGAACCCACCGATTCCATATTCTGCTAACAGTCATTGAATCTCGACCAACGCGAGCAGCAATGTCGCGATACGATAAACCGCAATCGCGATCGGCTACCATCCGACTTTATCAAAGTCGTGATGGTACGCATTTCTCCTCCTAACACGAGGCATCACAACAACGTTTTTCACCAGGCAACGCCGGTCAACTATTGTTTGTGTACGAGAAATCGGTTGGAAACTTTCCTCATGTCATCAAGTTGTAGGTGTTGCCACCGGCGCCAACTTTTTGTGAATGTTCTGAAAAGCTAATCATTTGCGTATCACAGCATCTTCTTCCTGTCGGTTAAATTTCGCGTCATTTTCGTGGTGTAGCAATTTTAATGGCCAGTAGTGTATCTTATTTCCTAACGTAATTGCCTCAGCAAAACATGAATTAAGTCGACTACTGTCCAGCAGCCATGTTTTGCTTTCGTTGTTCAGCTCGTACTCATCTGTCAACACACGTTCCCTTCAACTGATTTTCCATGACCTTTGCCTCTTCTAGCAGATTTGCAACGTCGTGGGCAAATATCGTAATAATAGGACATTGTCCCTGATCTTTTACTTTACCAATTTCTGTTCGTTATACGGATTGTATAACGTGGGAGAAAGACAGAAAACCTAATTACCTCCATCTTTATTTACTTCTGCTCTTATAACTGCAGAATGATTTCTGCAAAATTTGTAAATGATGGGTTGGCTTATTACTAACTTTTCTGCTACCGGTCACCATTTTCTTTTATTTAAGTTTTACATGACGCTTTTCAATAACTAATTCCCATTTTCAAGTGCGTTTTTCTCTAATTACGTTTTCGTTTTTTCGGATCCGTACATAAATCGGTAAAAATGGAACCTGTATAGGATGAATTTGTACTCCATCTGTCTATCTGTGCGACTTTTAAAAGCCCTTTTTCTCAGGAATAGCTAGGCATATGATTAAGGTGAATAAATGTTAATCTTCTGAGTGAACGCAATCAAAAGATACAACCATTTGCGTCATATACTTTCGTACCCGGAAACTCACTTATTAGGACCTGTAGGGTAGTTCTGTTGACTTAGAATCGTGAAATTTGGCAAGGAGAAAGTGTTCACAGTACAAGTAAAGGAAAAAAATGAGTAGAGAGGTTTCACACTACAAGCAAAGGAAAAACCTGAGATCACTTAATTTGTAATTATATCACACGAAAAAATATTTCTTTCGTCGTTTGTTATGTGACCTTAGACTTGAAATTAAAACATTTTTGAAAGCCTTGGTATCTCTGGAACCGATATTTTGCCAGTATCGATGTCGATAACGGGCAAAAATCGTCCAGATTATCGATTCCAAGAATCGATTAACTGTCAATATACATAATTAACTTTGTACGAAACCCGCAGTGCGCAATCTCTGCTTGCAACTGGCCAATTTTTTAGTAATGTTTTTGACCTGTGAGGTTGTCCATTGTTCTGCTGCCTTTAAGTTTTCTTGTGGTACGTTTGTACAGAGTCTGACACATATTAAACATTACACAGAGTATTCTGTCCTCAGAACACATCGACAATAGTAAACTTTGTATACTGTGCACAGAAAATTCTGTGTAGTGTTTAATATGTGTGAGACTCCACACAAATGGACCACAAGAAAGTTAAAGGCTACAGAACAGTGCAAAACCTCACATCAAACACAGTGCGAAAAAGTGGCATAGTACTTAGATAAGAACGCACTTGAAGATGGGTTTCATCTCCCAAACACGTCCCACGGAGTATAAATAAAAGAAAATCGTGACTGGCAGTAGAAAAGTTGTTTATAAACAAACGCACAGTTTTCACAGTCACGAGCTTTCACAAAGCAATGCTAATGGATCAGATCTGTTGTAAATAACTTTTCACTGCTTGCGTTTTATACAGTCTACCTTCAAAATCTCAAACAGTGCATTCTATACTTCTACTACTGTCCGAACTGTTGGAACACGTATTATGTTCGAGTATAGTGACTTTTCTGGAGACTAGAAATCTACTCTGTAGGAATCAGCATGGGTTTCGAAAAACACGGTCGTGTGAAACCCGGCTCGCGCTATTCGTCCACAAGACTCAGAGGGCCATAACACAGGTTCCCAGGTAGATACCGTGCTTCTTGACTTCCGCAAGGCGTTCGATGCCGTTCCCGACAGTCGTTTAGTGAACAAAGTAAGAGCATATGGACTATCAGACCAATTGTGAGATTGGATTGAAGAGTTCCTAGATAACAGAACGCAGCATGTCATTCTCAATGGAGAGAAGTCTTCCGAAGTAAGAGTGATTTCAGGTGTGCCGAGGGGATTGTCGTAGGACCGTTGCTATTCACAATAGATATAAATGACCTTGTGAATAACATCGGAAATTCACTCAGGCTTTTAGCGGATGATGCTGTAGTATATCGAGAGGTTGTAACAATGGAAAATTGTACTGAAATGCAGGAGGATCTGCAACGAATTGACGCATGGTGGAGGGAATGGGAATTGAATCTGAATGTAGACAAGTGTAATGTGCTGCGAATACATATAAAGAAAGATCCCATATCATTTAGCTACAATATAACAGGCCAACAACAGGAATTAGTTAATTCCATAAATTATCTGGGAGTACGCATTAGCAGTGATTTAAAATGGAATGACCATATAAAGATGATCGTCGGTAAAGCAGATGCAAGACAGATTCACTGGAAGAATCCTAAGGAAATGCAATCCGAAAACAAAGGACGTAGAATAGAGTACACTTGTTCGCCTACTGCTTGAATATTGCTCATCAGTGTGGGGTGCGTACCAGATAGGGTTGATAGAAGAGAGAGAGAAGATCCAACGGAGAGCAGAGCGCTTCGTTACAGGATCATTGGTAATCGCGAAAGCGTTACGGAGATGATAGATAAACTCCAGTGGAAGACTTTGCAGGAGAGACGCTCAGTAGCTCGGTACGGGCTTTTGTTGAAGTTTCGAGAATACCTTCACCGAGGAGTCAAGCAGTATATTGCTCCCTCCTACGTATATCTCGCGAAGAGACCATGAGGATAAAATCAGAGAGATTAGAGCCCACACAGAGGCATACCGACAATCTTCCTTTCGACGAACAATACTTGGAATAGAAGGGAGAACCGATAGAAGTACTGAAAGTACCCTCCGCTACATACCGTCAGGTGGCTTGCGGAGTATGGATGTAGATGCAGAAAACTCGTTTTGGAAGAACAGTGCCTTCATCGTAGCACGAAATCAGTAGCCACAGTTACGAATCCAGTGTTACCTGCCGATGATATCAATTAACAGTGCAGTCAGATATGAAGCGGATTCGTGCAGCGTTCGTCACAGAATCGCTGAACAGTGACGTGTTTGTGTCTGGACGCTTGCAGCGGCCACAGCTTCAGTACAGAAGCGGGGACAGCGTCACGCTTACGGTAGACGTTACTGGGCCGAGATAAGATAGCAACCGTTAGGGGCCGGGGGCCGCTAGATGACTCACAGGCCGTCCTAGCCAGTGGGCCGGCAGGGCACTGCTGGGTATTTCCACATCGCCATCAGCATATTCCTATGAGCAATGCATGGCGGAAGGGACCTTGTACCATGGCTAACCGTTCCGTTTTCCGCTACTCTGAAGTGGAGCAAGGGCGTAGTAACTGCCAGTGTACCTCTCTAACAAGGGAAGTAATTGCCTTCGAATATAATAATTCCAATCTCAAAGAAAATAGATGTTGACAGATGTGAAAATTACCGAACTATCAGTTTAATAAGTCACGGCTGCAAGATACTAACGCGAATTCTTTACAGACGAATGGAAAAACTAGTAGAGGCCGACCTCGGGGAAGATCAGTTTGGATTCCGTAGAAATATCGGAACACGTGAGGCAATACTGACTACGACTTAATTTAGAAGCAAGGTTAAGGAAAGGCAAACCGACGTTTCTAGCATTTGTAGACTTAGAGAAAGCTTTTGACAATGTTGACTGGAATACTTTCTTTTTCAAATTCTGAAGGTGGCAGGGGTAAAACACAGGGAGCGAAAAGCTATTTACAATTTGTACAGAAACCAGATGGCAGCTAGAAGAGTCGAGGGACATGAAAGGGAAGCAGTGGTTGGGAAGGGAGTGAGACAGGGTTGTAGCCTATCCCCGATGCTATTCAATCCTTATGTTGAGCAAGCAGTGAAGGAAACAAAAGAAAAGTTCGGAGTAGGTATTAAAATCCATGGAGAAGAAATAAAAACTTTGAGGTTCGCCGATAATATTGTAATTCTGTGAGAGACAGCAAAGGACTTGGAAGAGCAGTTGAACGGAATGGACAGTGTCTTGAAAGGAGGATGTAAGATGAACATCAACAAAAGCAAAACGAGGATAATGGAATGTAGTTGAATTAAGTCGGGTGATGCTGAGGGAATTAGATTAGGAAATGAGACACTTAAAGTAGTAAAGGAGTTTTGCTATTTGCGGAGCAAAATAACTGATGATGGTCAAAGTAGAGAGGATATCAAATGTAGACTGGCAATGGCAAGGAAAGCATTTCTGAAGAAGAGAAATTTGTTAACATCGAGTATAGATTTAAATGTCAGGAAGTCGTTTCTGAAAGTATTTGTATGGAGTGTAGCCATGTATGGAAGTGAAACATGGACGATATATATTTTGGACAAGAAGAGAATAGAATCTTTCGAAATGTGGTGCTACTGAAGAATGCTGAAGTTTAGATGGGTAGATCATATAACTAATGAGGAAGTGTTGAATAGGATTGGGGAGAAGAGAAGCTTGTGGCACAACTTGACTAGAAGAAGGGATCGGTTGATAGGACATGTTCTGAGGCATCAAGGGATCACCAATTTAGTATTGGAGGGCAGTGTGCAGGGTAAAAATCGTAGAGAGAGACCAAGAGACGAATACACTAAGCAGATTCAGAAGGATCTAGCTCAAACACGTAGCTAGTGATTGAATCAAGACAGACACTGCAACAATTTCGGTAACAAATAAATAGCTAGATTGGTACTCACAGTAACCAACTATTCAACAACCTTGCCACTGAGTAAGTAGTAGGCCATTTGGAACGAATTAGCAGTACCCAGCAACTAGGGTAGTTAATACCAACAGTCTTTAAATGTCTTGCTCCCCATTAAATATACAAATTTACAGTAATTAAATGATTAACAAATCAAACGCACTATGCTCCATTCAAACTCTTCAGTGGAAGCCAAGCCAAAATGAAGATTCCATTAACTGACTAGCACTGAAGCCACACTAAAGCTCATCTCTGTGTTCCCAGACACACATGGGGCAAACTTATACAAGACAAGATTTTGAAGGGAGCATATCAGTAAAAGCGGTAGTGGAGCTAACTCGTGGCACTGAAAATTAAGGTGCTAGACCGGGGCAAGAGGTGGTATACAATGAGGTTGCCTTAGTGCTATACTGCGCTCCAAAATATTAATTCAAATGGCCAATTCAAAATTAAGTACACATAAACCAGCATTAATTAACGAGAAGTGACACAAGGTCGCTCGAAGGGCTAACATCACTTAATTGAAAAGACAAATGACGGAAGCGGCAGTAACATCAAACACCTTCTCCGAGTTTTAACCTGGAGTCACTTCCCGCTATACAAGTAAACATTTAACCAAGCACAAGGAAGGAACCCCAAAGAGAAAATTCAAATAAAACCCCCAAAAGATTATAAAGGACAGGGAACTCCCAACTATTAAAATTTAAAAGAAGTAGCTCTCCCGAAAGGCAGTGTAAACGCGAAGGCCACATTTAAGAGGCCACAAAAATTGGATACAAAAGGTCTTATACATTTCCTCCTTTTCTTTAAAGAAACACAAGGCTGCTTAACTTTTGCTGGACGTCCGGTATGGCTCGTGTAGGATACACCAGGCAGCAACCCAAGCTAGGCGGTCGCAAGGCACGGCGAGCAAAATCAGGAGAGCAGACAGGCAGGCAGCCAACACATATCCTCCATCCTGAACCGGCAGACCGCGTACAACCAACTCCACACATACGTGGTTGCTTCCCACCTCGTACCTCGCGGCGTCTCAGCAGGTAGCCCGAGCAAACGTCAACTGCCACTCGCCCCGCGAATGCGGAAAACAACAAGGCAAGCAAAGATAAGAAACACTGAAGGATCGATAATGGACATCCAAGAGACTGGCGCGCCAGTAACGAGCGCCACGGCTCAATATCCGTATGAAATTTTGGTTACAGCACCATTACGTACCTCTCACAGTGCTGATGACTGTCGGCTTTCTGCAAGACTCTGCAAGCGTGATCTGGATGTCATCTCAGACGTCATTGTAGAACGTATACGCAATGCAAATACCTTAACTACAAATGCAAGTGGAACTTCAATAAAACTCCCAAAGCAGTGTGGATGACTACGAAGAAATTGGCCATGTGCGAGTGGTGAGGGTTCTGTACACAGTTAATTATGTCCATTTCGGAAATAGAGGATCTCGACAAATTTTGCCTGTCGTCGACAGTGATACTCGCAAGAGATCGGTCCCAGAGATACATAACTTTTGAAAAGAAACTTCCTGGCAGATTAAAACTGTGTGTTGGACCGAGACTCGAACTCGGGACACAGTTTAAATCTGCCAGGAAGTTTCATATCAGCGCACACTCCGCTGCAGAGTGAAAATCTCATTCTGGGAACTTTTGAAAACATTACTGAAATTAAAAGCGTTCAAATAGGTTGTTGAAATACGAATCACCTTGACCGTGAGGATTTATTAAAAAGTAACCATTCTGACGTGTTATTTTTACTTTTATAAATCCTTGCGATCAATACTGATTAATATTTTAACTTTCGATAATGTTTTAATGTCAAGTTTGAAGCTGGGTAACAAATGACAAAAGAAATACTTCTTTTCGTGTGATATAGTTACAGATTAAAAAGCTTGCATTTTTTTCCTGTAATTGAAATCTTGCTTCTCTCCGAATATCATGATTCTAGGCCAACGATGCTATAGGTTTTGATGAGTGAATTTGCGAGTGTCACAATATGCAACATAAATGGCCGTATATTTTTTATGTATACATTTATTACACAGCCATGAGACTATAAGCCTTAGTATGGAACATTAATTATAACCTCATACATCAACATGCTCCTGAGAAAAAGGCGTCGTAACATATGCACAGAGAGACAGTCAGTATGATAATAAATGACAATATTTCCTTCTTCGTGTGGTATAATTACAAATAAAGAATTTTCAGACTTTTTTCCTTTGGTTTCAATGAAACCTTGTTTCTTGCCAAATTTCATGATTCTACACTAGCGGGAAGCAGTTTGGAGGCTTTGATCAGTGAACTGGTAAGAATCGAAATATATGACATATATGGCCGTACCATTTATTTACATTTACTATGGAAGCTCACATTTATTTCGCTACCTAAGGACCATAGATCTTATTATGTGACACAAATTTAAACTTGATATGTCTACCAGTTTGTGAGAAAAAGGGGTCTTAAGAAATGGATGGGCAGACAGGGAGTCTCTAAGGAATGACAAATCTTTCTGCGTATATTATAATTATCAATTAACAATTTTCTGATTTTTTTCCTTTAGTTGCACTGTGAAACCTTGCTTCTTGCTAGATTTCGTGATTCTAAGTCAACGGCAATTACCATACACGTTTTCATGAGTGACTTTGGGAGTATCAAAATAAGTGACATAAGTGGCAGTATCTTGATTGCATTGATTTAGAAGCTTCAATATTTTACTGCAAAGGAACTGTAGAGCTTAGTAAGTGACCTAAATGTCAACTCGATACTCCTACCCATTTCTGAGATGAAGGGTTTTTAACAATCGGGCAGACAGACAGAAGGACAGACAATAAATTAATCCTATAAGGATTCCGTTTTTGTTGATTGGGTTACAGAACCTAAAAGCACTCTGAAGGGAAGCAAGTTGATCACACGTCATAACTAGCGGTAGGCAAATGTCAAATTCGCCACTCGCCGGATTGTGGTGTGAATGTGTTAGTTCTAGCCCAAGTACTTTCCTTGGGAGAGGCTAGGTGTGTGTGTGTGTGTGTGTGTGTGTGTGTGTGTGTGTGTGTGTGTGTGTGTGCGCGCGCGCGCGTGTGCGTGTGTGTGTGTGTTAGTGTGTTTTAGGGCCCACCACGAATGCCTGTCTCGCGCTAACCTCTGCATATTACAGCATCACATACACCTTATGTCCTCAGGATGTATTCAAATTGTTTTTCGCTACTGTTTGTAAGACATCGTGGTCTCCTGACCTTCATTGCTTACATATTCCTCCCTCACATTCATATTCTGCACGTCAAGATGCTTCATTTGAACCCAAACTCGATAAGATAAAGTCAATGTTGTATGAATTCATGTAAACAATATGCAATTAACAAGTAAGCACACCGTGTTTGAAATACTTGAGGCTGGCGTACACACATACATTCCAGACATGACGGTCACAGAAGCTTTTAGTTTGTGAGAGGAACCGCACAACGGGACGCCGGCCCCTTCAGAGGATGACCCAGCCTATGTCGGCCGGTGACCGCCCGTGTAGCAAACAGCGTGGGCCCGAGTGAAAGGGGGGGAACAACCCCATGTTCGGCTTAAAAGCAAATTCCGCTACATTGTGTGGGAGCAGTCAGCCTACACATTCTTTACACATAGCACGCAGTTTCAGAGATTTTCACAGGAGACAGCAAACGCCAAACGCCAATGCTACAGGTTTCTGGATTGGTCGCCTTAAACGAAACGTCATTCTCCCGTTTTAGAAGAGCAATGCTGATTGGCAGACAATATTTCTGACGCCTTGAGCTGAAGGAATAATGGAAGAGACCGAAAGATATACCCCTTCATGTCTGGTGTGGAGAGGCAGCGTTCCGTTGTCGCTCTTGGAGTGAGGAACAAGTCTCTCCTCAGTACTTCACTGGGAGAGCACCTCTATCGAGAGCGAATCGAAGTGCGACTCTCTATATTGAGTCCTTGCAATTAAGCATTGTTCACTGTGTTGGCCGACACACTTATTGTGCGGTGTGAACGGACAGAGTTATAGTTAAACGCCTGCAAGCGAATTTTGAGTGGCATCACGGTGGATTTGTTATCTGACCGGTGTACCACGCCAATAGTTAGACTAGGGGCGAATAGGAATCCTTGACTTCATCAAGGCATAGGGAGAGTTAGATTGGCGAAAGTCAATCCAGATAGAACGAGAGTTATTTGTCAGCAGCGAGCGGCGCAGACAGCAGTCATCACAGCTTACGTTATTGTGCGCTACAGCTATTGCGAGCCCCATATTTCCTCCACAGCAGTACACTTCACTGCATTTCACACACGACAGCCTCGATCATACCTAGCAACATTCTAAAGGATAATAATTCAAGCTGAGTAGGCGCGCCTCTCACCCATTCTGCCAAGTCAATAACAATCCTAAACTCTGTATAGAAATTTCATTAGCGAATCCTATCCTTGAGAGCTAACTTCACATTCCGAAAAGAACCAGGATATAACTTGTTCAAATCTTAACTTAAAGTGCCATTGTGATATCTCAGAATTTTTGCAAAATAAATAACTTTCATTAGTTTCATGTTTTTCTTACACTAACTAGCACTACTCCAGTACCCAAGTATCCCACTAGTTACATAAGAAATTTTGTGAATTTTCGTGTCATTTCCTTACAGCGGGCGACTCCAGGAGATATTTGTTGCCGAAAGTTTTATCAGGCATTTCTCTTTAGAACGTTAGGAGCGTCTGTCTGACTTCTGTAGTAGTGTGGGGGTGGAAATTGCATCTTGCACGAGCCACAGGGTAAAGGGTACATCTCAGATTAATCCGTTGCGCAGATAACAGATGAACCCCTCACCTGAGAAGTTTTTACGCTTTATAGTTCTCTAGTACCATAGAAGTTATTCCCTTATCTCTTAACACGGGCCCTATCACTCTGTCTTTTTTCTTCTTGTCAGTGTTTTCCATACGTCCTTTTCTTCGCCGATTCTGCGGACCACCTCCTCATTCCTTATCTTATCAGCCCACCTAGTTTTGAACATTTTTCAGTAACACTGCACCTCAAACTTATCGATTCTCTTCTCTTCCGGAACCCTAACCTTACCTTGTAGCGGTTGTTTCAAAAATGGAGAGCATGTATACAATTATGTATTCCCCAAATGTAAATATTCTAAAAAGTTCGTTGCTACGTGTGTCCCCTAGATGCATAGTTTCCGAGTGAGTATCGTCACTGTTTATACCGAGCGCACAGCATTCGAACACAGGCAGCGGAAATCGGTGCGCCGTGGTTCCAGAGAAACAGATACACCTCAGAGCATTGTAGTGAAGATCTTACACAAACTGCTGCATTTTCTTGCGCACGAGTGCAACTCCAGCAAGTAAGTTTTGCAACCAGATGATAGACCCAGACGTATTTAGTTTGTTAACACCATGCCGGAACGGACGATGCAGGCAGAGACTACCTTAGTAACTTTGTTAATCCGACAAAGCGACTGTTCACGTATCTCGGAAAGTAAACAGACTCAATATCCGGATCTTCGGGTCGGATAACTCCAACATCGTAGCCGGCCGGTGTGGCTGAGTGGTTCTAGGCGCTTCAGCCTCGAATCGCATGACCGCTGCGGCCGCAGGTTCGAATCCTGCCTCGGGCACGGATGTGTGTGTGATGTCCTTAGGTTTACGTTACTCACTTACAGGAATTCCAACAACGGGTATTGTTTCAACAAGATGGTCCACTGTCATAGTGGGTGTTATTCGTTTGCCACTTCTTGAATGAAATAATTTGATGGTCGGTAGGGCTAGTTCAAATCCGTGGCCTTCACGTTAACTAGATATAATTCCTCTTTGACATTTTTATGGGGTTACGTTAAGGATAAAGAGTTGAATTCACCGGAACCTTAAGTGCAAACTCATACTGCACAAATAACAGACGCTGCAGGTGCGGCGACGGAAATAATGTTGGCAAAGATGTGGAGAGTAATTGTTGCCTAGACATTTTACGACCATCAAACCTAGGACTTGTGGAAACGTAGCCATACAACACTCCATTAGTTAAGCTACAAAATACAACTAATCACATACCTTCACCTAGCACAGTCACTCACAAAAATGCTTTTGTAATTTGGGAAAGATTTCGTGCTCACCCCACACATGTAATCGCAGTTTTATAAGTACCATCTATTTTAGTGGTACTCATAAAACTGCAAAATTGTATTAAATGCTTTCATTCGGTAGGTCAGGTGTCCACGCGAAGTTTAAACGGTTGTGATAACACAGTCTAACTCTTAGCGACAAACAATCCAGAGTAAATAATGAGCGTCGTAATGGACACTGGAATTATTGGCCGCGAGCGGTTCTAGGCGCTTCAGTCTGGAACCGCGTGAACGCTACGGTCGCAGGTTCGAATTCTGCCTCGGGCATGGATGTGTGTGGTGTCCCTAGGTTAGTTAGGTTTAAGTAGTTCTAAGTTCAAGGGGCTGATGACCTCAGATGTTAAGTCCCATTGTGCTCAGAGCCATTTAAACCATTTTTGAATTATTGGCCAAAATGTGTCTGTAGCTAAACTGAGTACCACAATATCCAAATCTACTACAAATAAGAGCAAAAATGTGTAGTTACGGAAAAGCAGATAAAAATTCTCTTCGCGCGTTTCAAAGAGACAGGTCCATTCATTCCATACTATGTAAGCGTGGACAAAATGTGTCTTCAGTTCTAATAAATGATATTGACGGCGAGAGTTTCATATGCGTCAGTAGTACTTGAACAGCCAGATAATAGGCCACAAGGGGACTGGTTTCTGTGTGCAGAACCCTCCTCTTGTACGTTAATTGGTTTCCGAAATGGTCGTTGTGAACCATACAATCGTCTTATTAAAACGGTACATTAAACAAACGCTCTCTCAGATAACACTGTTGCATCAAATAAACAAAAAACAACTGTGAACTCTCTACTATCTCTCAAAAACGTCTCCCTGACACGACTCCGAAGTGCTCTTTGGCAGTCGTCAGACACACACGCTCGTAACATCACGATTACGTTTTTCTCTTGTCTGTTCAGTTGATACTAATATGTACTGATAAGCAAAACTTTTGTGTTTACTGTATTGGGTCATACTATTCCGTTGACTACACGTATTCATACGTTCACGTATCCACTAACACCATGCAACAAAAATACAAATACAGAGTAAAAGATTATAACAAAAATAGTTATGGACTGAAAGAGCAAGAACGAAGTGTCCGGATTAAAAACGGTGTGAGACAGGGATATAGTCTCGCACCCCTACAGGTCGATCTATACACCGAAGAATCAGTGAAGGAAATAAAACAGAGTGGGGTTAAAATTCAGAGTGAAAGTGTACAAAAGACAATCTTCGCTGGTGACATTGAAGAAATGTTGGAGGATATGTTGAACGCAATGAACAGTATAATGAGTGCACAATAAGGATTTCGAGTAAATCGAAGAAAGTAATGAGAAGTAGCAGCAATGAGAACAGTGAGAAAGCTAACTTTACAATTGGTGATGACGAAGTAGACAAAATCAAGGAATCCTGCCACCTAGGCAGCAAAATAACCTATGGCACACGGAGCAAGGAGGACGTAAAAATCAGCCTAGCAGCGGCAAAACAGGTATTCCTGGCCAAGAGAAGTCTACCAGTATCAGACACTGGTCTTAACATGAGTAAGATGTTTCTGAGAATGTACGTTTGGAGCACAGCACTGTACGGTGGTGAGACAGGGACTGTGGGAAAACGAAAACGGAAGAGAATCGAAGCATTTGAGATGTGGTGCAACAGGACGACGTTAAAAACTAGATGGACTAGTAAGGTAAGAGAAGATGAGGTTCTACTCAGAATCGACGAGTAAAGGAAAATATGAAAAACACTGACAAGAAGAAGAGACTGTATGACAGGACATCCGTTAAGGCATCAGGGCATAACGTCCATGGTACTAGAGGCACCTGTAGAGGGTAAAAACTGTAGAGGAAGACTGGCAATTAAAATTGCTACACCACGAAGATGACGTGTTACAGACGCAAAATTTAACCGACAGGAAGAACACGCTGCGATATGCAAATGATTAGCTTTTCAGAGCATTCACAAAAGGCTTGCGATAGTGGCGACACCTACTACGTGCTGACATGAAGAAAGTTTTCAACCGATTTCTCATACACAAACAGCAGTTGACCGGCGTTGCATGGTGAAACGTTGTTGTGATGCCTCGTTTAAGGAGGAGAAATGTGTACCATCACGTTTCAAACTTTGGTAACGGTCGTATTGTAGCCTGTCGCGATTGCGGTTTATCGTATCGCGACATTGCTCCTCGCGTTGGTCGAGATCCAATGACTGTTAGTAGAATACGGAATCGCTGGGTTCAGGAGGGTAATACGGAACGCCGTGCTGGATCCCAATTGCCTCGTATCACTAGCAGTCGAGATGACAGGCATCTTATCCACATTGCTGTAACGGATCGTGCAGCCACGTCTCGATCCCCGAGTCAACAGATGGGGACGTTTGCAAGACAACAAAAATTTCATACGAGTATTTGTCCTAAGCCGAATGGTTTCCGATATAAAACATATTTAATGTACATTTGTTTATGGGCTAGCGTCGGCCACGTGTGAGTCTTATCCACCCAACCTCTTTGACGTTTTATTCTAGCGCAGTCTACCTCGTCGCATGCAACCTCGGGATGTCTTCCTGCCATACCAATTGGAGTGGACCCAAAATAGACTGCGATAGGACCGCCATTGCGATTTCTCCTGAGTCACAAAATTTTCTTCTTTTCTAACATTGTTTGAATTATTCAGCACAACTTTTTGCATTGTGTTTTCTAAATTTTCAATCAGTTGTGTGTGTAAAGCCATCATTTCCATAAATGATGTTGTTGTGGTCTTCAGACCAGAGACTGGTTTGATGCAGCTCTCCATGCTACTCTATCCTGGTGCAAGCTTCTTCATCTCCCAGTACCTACTGCAACCTACATTTTTCTGAATCTGCTTAGTGTATTCTTCTCTTTGTCTCCCTTTACGATTTTTACCCTCCACGCTGCCCTCCAATACTTAATTGGTGCACTCTTGATGTCTCAGAACAAGTCCTGAGAACCGATCCCTTCTTCTAGTCAAGTTGTGCCACAAATTTCTCTTCTCCCCAATTCTATTCAATACCTCCTCATTAGTTATGTGATCTACCCATCTAATCTTCAGCATTCTTTTGTAGTACCTCATTTCGAAAGCTTCTATTCTCTTCTTGTCTAAACTATTTATCTTCCATGTTTCACTGGCATACAAGGCTACACTCCATACAAATACTTTCAGAAACGACTTCCTGACACTTAAATCTATACTCGATGTTAACAAATTTCTCTTCTTCAGAAATGCTTTCCTTGCCATTGCCAGTCTACATTTTATATCCTCTCTACTTCGACCATCATCAGTTATTTTGCTCCCCAAATAGCAAAACTCCTTTACTACTTTAAGCGTCTCATTTCCTAATCTAATTCCCTCACCATCACCCGATTTGATTCGACTACATTCCATTATCCTCTTATTGCTTTTGTTGATGTTCATCTTATATCCTCCATTCAAGACACTGTCCATTCCGTTCAGCTGCTCTTCCAGGTCCTTTGCTGTCTCTGACAGAAGTACAATGTCACCCACGAACCGCAAGGTTTTTATTTCTTTTCCATGGATTTTAATACCTACTCCGAATTTTTCTTTTGTTTCCTTTACTGGTTGCTCAATATACAGATTGAATAACATCGGGTAGAGGCTACAACCCTGTCTCACTCCCTTCCCAACCGCTGCTTCCCTTTCATGCTTGACTCATAACTGCCACCTGGTTTCTGTACAAATTGTAAATAGCCTTTCGCTCCCTGTTTTTTAACCCTGCCACCTTCAGAAATTGAAAGAGAATATTCCAGTCAACATTGTCATTAGCTTTCTCTACAAATACTAGAAACGTAGGTTTGCCTTTCCTTGAAATATCTTCTAAGGCAATTCGTAGGTTCAGTATTGCCTCACGAGTTCTAATATTTCTATGGAATCCAAACTGATCTTCCCCGAGGTCGGCTTCTTGCAGTTTTCCATTCGTCTGTAAAGAATTCGCGTTAGTATTTTGCAAACGTGACGCATTAAACTGATAGTTCGGTAATTTTCACGTCTGTCAACATCTGCTTTCTTTGGGATTGGAATTATTATGTTCTTCTTCAAGTCTGAGCGTATTTCGCCCGTCTCATACATTGTGTTCACCAGATGGCACAGTTTTGTCAGGTCTGGATCTCCCAGGGCTATCAGTAGTTCTAATGGAATGTTATCTACTCCCGGGGCCTTGTTTCGACTGTCTTTCAGTGCTCTGTCAAACTCTTCACGCAGTATCATATCTCTCATTTCATCTTCATCTACATCCTCTGACATGTCCATAGTATTGTCCTCAAGTACAGTGCCCTTGTATAGACCCTCTATATACTCCTTCCACCTTCCTGCTTTCCCTTAGCTTAGAACTGGGTTTCCATCTGAGGTCTTGATATTCATACAAATAACAATGTACATTAAATGTGTCCTACGTCGGAAACCGTCCGGAACAATGTGTATGTCCCCATGATTTTTATTAATTCATATAAGTGTGCCTCTCACATACCTGAATGTTGACCAGTCCCCCTGGACACCCTGTACACATAGAAGCTGTATGTCAAGTCACAGCTAGGGGAAATGCTATTGCTGTTCACTCAACGTCATTTGTGTTGTTGACAAGTGACGTATTTACCTTCGAAGGTTAGTTTAACATATTATTTATTTCCATATTGTAACGAACTGTTCTAGTATGATGTACCGAATTATGCCGACATACTGAAAGTTGCTTTATATTAAGTCGTACAAATGCTTACTTATGACTGTTATGTGAAGGTTCCAGAGATGTAAGTCTGCCCTTTTCCCACCTGAGATTAACAACAGCCGCTAGTGGTAGAATCCGGATTCGACGTAATCTTTGACCGCCCCAGTGCTAATGTAAGATGGCCTTATAATTGCCTGTGCTCCTACTTCGCTTTTATAAGGTGGCGTAAGACCGTTACCTAGGGCGGAGATTATGTTGAAAACTACGTTTTTGTAGCCAAAAAATTGGGGACTAACATGGTGTATTGGAATCGTTAATAAAACCAACCCGCTTTCAGAAAAAAAAAAAAATAGTCCAGATGGATCTAAGCACTATGGGTCTTAACAGCTGAGGTCATCAGTCGCCTAAAACTTATAACTACTTAAACCTAACCAACCTAAGGACATCACACACATCCATGCCCGAGGCAGGATTAGAACCTGCGAGCGTAGCAGCCGCGTGGTTCCGGACTGAAGCGCCTAGAACCGCTCGGCCACTGCGGTCGGCCCCCTTTTAGAAAAAAGAAAAAAAATGTTGCATTACTTATTGAAGTCCCCTGGTGGGCAATGTCCCGACTGACTGACTCGATGACTCATCATCGTCCAGCCCAGATCGCTAAGGACAGAGACTTGAAATTTGGAGGTGGTGTTGATCTTATACTGTAGGCCAGTCAGAAGTAAAAAAATAATTTTTCTAAATATTCGGAAGTCAACCCACTAAGGGGGGGGGGGGGGGGGAGGTAGGGGATATAAAGTAATACGATTATTATTTTATTATGAACGCCCTTTCAAATCTCCGAAATTTTTACTTTTGAATACATTGTGCGAGCAACCAGTGATCAGTGTTATTACTAATATTTACTATATAAACAGTCTTGATCACAAATTATTTATTCCGGTGACCTTTTCGGTCACAACTGTGTGGTCATCTTCAGACCAATGAGCAAGAACCTCCTCCTGGTGGTAAATCACTACTAACGATTTACTAGTGATTTACTGGTGATTTCCTACCAGAAGGAGGTTCTTGCTCATTGGCCTGAAGATGACCACAGTTGTGGTCGAAACCAGTCACCGGAATAAATAATTTGTGATCAAGACTGTGTTTGATAGTAAATATCTGTAATTTTTATTTGGCTCCTCTGTTAGAAATTTTAAAAAATGTGTTTCACTAGTTTTGGAAAATCAACATCTAGGTCGGTGAAAAAGAGGATGAAAATTCTTATTTATTTTACAAAGATTATAGAGTTAAATCTATGAAAATTTGTATTTCACTTCACGCTTAGATATAAAGAAATGTGTTAGGGGATGAAAATTTCTATGGAAATAACACCACAAGAAAGCAAAAGGCATGACGGATAAAAGCTTTGCACTCCAGCAACTGAATTTCTTTTTGGTCAGAGGTACCCTGGAAAAGACTATTCCTCTATGGCCTTAATTAGGGTGGAAAGTTTGGAAAATGTTCAAATGTGTGTGAAATCTTATGGGACTTAACTGCTAAGGTCATCAGTCCCTAAGCTTACACACTACTTAACCTAAATTATCCTAAGGCCAAACACACACACCCATGCCCGAGGGAGGACTCGAACCTCCGCCGGGATCAGCCGCACAGTCCATGACTGCAGTGCCTCAGACCGCTCGGCTAATCACGCGCGGCGAAAAGTTTAGAAGGTGTTACAATTTGTGAAGAGCTTAAAAAATCGATTAAAGAAAAACAAAAAATTCTGTGGAAGCCATATAGGATACGCGAGCGAAGCAGCGGGCGCCAAACTAGTTTTCCCTATAAAGGGCATGGTAATTCATTTACAGAAACCACAAAATTTACATTAATATTATGCAAAAGTACAACTAACTTATTATTTTACAAGTATAACTTCACGCATTCAAATATTCCGTTTTTAATTTTCTCGTTAGTAATTCAAAATGAGTAATCACGTGAATTAACGTTGAAAGTATAGAAAATTAGCCAATGACAAAGGGTGGGGGGGGGGGGGGGGGATACATTTCGTCACATCATGATCAGAGAAAGGTCGAAAGTGGTGATTTTGTTTTGAAACTGGTCTGATTGTTCCTGTCTATGAACTATTTTTAAAACTCGCCATCACTGTTCGTCTCCAATTCTACTTGTGTGATGTCCTTTCCAGTTTATTACGTGATTCTTACACTTCGGCGCACACGTAAGAAGCGACATAAACGCGATTTCCTCGTAACAACTTGACGTTAACTAATATTATGGCCTATCAGTCTGCTCGAAGTAAATGAAAACAAGTTGATGTCATTAGAGACCTCAATGCTGCTGGAAGGGGAAGTTTTATGCCAATTCACTGCGTACGCGTTTTGCAACTGTTCTTGACCTTTTACGACTGGCTAGCACCGTTCATTTACAGCCACGGGACACGTGGATCTCCGCACACGTCTGGAAAGAGACGCTATGGCGTCTTCTTTGACGTCAGCTGCCTGATCGTCTTGAATTCGCGGTTTTGTTCACTCATGGCCGCGTCTTCTATCGCCGTTCCGAGCGAGGTCGAGTATTTTTAAGAAGGTGGATTCGTATTCGGGGTCGACAGGGGCTCATATCCGCTCCTGGTCATCCACTTTCATTTTTTCGATGAATTCCATGAAGCCGCTTGTAAAATTCTGGATTGACGCCACTGAGAGGGCACAGCCGTCATACTTTCCCATTCCGATATTCTAGACCAGTTGCCGTTATCTACATCTACATTTACATTTATACCCCGAAAGCCACCCAACGGTGTGTGGCGGAGGGCACTTTACGTGCCACTTTCATTGCCTCCCTTTGCTGTTCCAGTCGCATATGGTTCGCGGGAAGAACGACTGCCGGAAAGACTCCGTGCGTGCTCAAAGCTCTGATTTTACATTCGTGTTCTCCTGGGAGGTATAAGTAGAGGGAAGCAATATACTCAATACATCGTCCAGAAACCTGGACAGCAAGCTACACCGCGATGGGGAGCGCCTCTCTTGCAGAGTCTGCCACTTGAGTTTGCTAAACATCGCCATAACGCTATCACGCTTACCAAACAACCCTGTGACGAAACGCGCCGCTCTTCTTTGGATCTTCTCTATCTCCCCTGTCAACCCGGCCTGGTACGGATCCCACACTGATGAGCAATACTCAAGTATAGGTCGAACGAGTGTTTTGTAAGCCACCTCCTTTGTTGATGGACTATATTTTCTAAGGACTCTCCCAATGAATCTCAATCTGGCACGCGCCTTACCAACAATTAATTTTATATGATCATTCCACTTCAAATCGTTCCGCACGCATACTCCCAGATATTTTACAGAAGTAACTGCTACCAGTCTTTGTTCCGCTATCATATAATCACACAATAAAGGATCCTTCTTCCTATGTATTTGCAATACATTACATTTGTCTACGTTAAGAGTCAGTTGCCACTCCCTGCACCAAGTGCCCATCCGCTACAGATCTTCCTGCATCTCGCTGCAATTTTCTAATGCTGCAACTTCTCTGTATACTACAGCATCATCTGCGAAAAGCCGCATGGAACTTCCGACACTATCTACTGGGTCATTTACATATATTGTGAAAAGCAATGGTCCCATAACACTCCCCTGTGGCACGCCAGAGGTTACTTTAACGTCTGTAGACGTTTCTCCATTGAGAACAACATACTGTGTTCTGTTTGCTAAAAACTCTTCAATCCAGCCACACAGCTGGTCTGATATTCCGTAGGCTCTTACTTTGTATATCAGGCGACAGTGCGGAACTGTATCGAACGCGTTCCGGAAGTCAAGGAAAATGGCATCTACCTGGGAGCCTGTATTTAATATTTTCTGGGTCCCATGAACAAATAAAGCGAGTTGGGTCTCACACGATCGCTGTTTCCGGAATCCATGTTGATTCCTACAGAGTAGATTCTGGGATTCCAGAAATGACATGATACGCGAGCAAAAAACATGTTCTAAAACTCTACAACAGATCGATGTCAGACCAGAAATATGCTTATTCGAAAATGACAAGTATCAGACAGGTCAGACATATCATAACATTTCAAATTGTACTTGAGAATGGCTACAATGCCGAAATCATGATAGTGCAATAAAATAAAATAAATTATAAGGAGGAACAAGTAACAGTCAAATGGTGGAAATTTCTTTCGAAAAATTCTATATGTGTGGTCCCCCACGAAGAACAGATCGTTAATGAAATCTCCCCATTGCCCCTCATCTATAATTCGCAGCATGTCACATGAGAAAAGGGCAAGCTGAGTTTCGGGCGAATGATGCTTTCTAAAACCATGCTGATTCTCAGACATAAGGTAATTTCTTACATTCGAATACAGAATAGGTTTAAGGATTCTACAGCAAACCGATGTTAAGTATATTGGTCTGTAATTTTTCGGATCCGTTCTTTTTCTTTCATTCTTCTTATACTTGGGAATCACATGCGCTTTTTTCCATTCGCTTGGGACTTTACGCTGGGAGAGATTCGCGATAAATGCAGGATAAGCAAGGAGCCAATGCTGTAAAGTACACTTTATAGCACCGAACTGAGATTCCATCAGGGCGTGGCCGACTAATTTGCTTTCAACTCATTCAGTTGTTGCTCTACGGCAAGGATTCCTATTACTGTGTCGTCCATACGAGAGTCTGTTCGATTTTCAAACCACGGTATTTTCTTACATTCGCGTGCGTGAACGATTTCTCAAACGTGAAATGTAAAATCTGGGGACGGAAATCGGAAGTACCCTTTCGAAGGCTTCATTTTCCTTAAGCGATTTGGGGAAATCACGAAAACCTAAGTATGGCTCTCCAGTCTGGGATTTGAACCTCTCTGGGCGCTACAGCCGGGAACCATGCGACCGCTACGGTCGCAGGTTCGAATCCTGCCTCGGGCATGGATGTGTGTGACGTCCTTAGGTTAGTTAGGTTTAAGTAGTTCTAAGTTCTAGGCGACTGATGACCTCAGAAGTTAAGTCGCATAGTGCTCAGAGCCATTTTTTGATTTGAACCTCGTTCTCCCAAATACGTGTCCAGTATGAGATTTCCATGGTGCAGCGGAGTGTGCTATAAAACTTCCTGGCAGATTAAAACTGTGTGACGGACCGAGACTCGAACTCGGGACGAGATACTGGCAGAAGTAAACCTGTGAGGACGGGGCGTGAGTCGCGCTTGGGTAGCTCAGTTGGTAGAACACTTGCCCGCGAAAGGCAATGGTCCCGAGTTCGAGTCTCTGTCCGGCACACAGTTTTAATCTGCCAGGAATTTTCACTTGTCCAGTGTTTTAGCATTGCGTGACTTCTTACGTTTTTCTAGCAATGCTTGTGTCGTCTGCAAGAAGGCTTACTTCTTTCTCCTGTTTTAAATGGAACGGAAAATCAGTAATGATATTGGGTCCCCGACGGAGCCCTGTGGAATGTCCATTTCTCCTTATCCCACTAAAATGATGTGGCGCCCGTATTTTTGTTATTCGAACATCGTTGTGTAACATTTTGCATCCTGCTTGAACCTGCCTCTTCTTGTCCTTTACGTCCAACGAAAGTCAGTAATGACCTTGGATGTGTTGACAGAAAAGATCGGCCATTAACAAAGTGTTTTCCCGGTGAAGTGCCTCGGAATCTGAGTAGGCGCCACAGAGGATCCCCAGCTTCCGGAAGTCTACATGTCGTCGACCTCACCCCGTACAAATCTGTGTGAACAACACACGACTGGGAGTCATAATGGGCCACGTAGCGTGGTGTTAGAGCAAGTCTTCCAAAACAAACACAGTAAATTCACGGGCAATATATCTGTCGCAGAACAGTGGCAACTATTTAGTTGCAACCGATACGAAAGAATTACATATTTGTACCTGGTACTGTCCTTGGAATTGCGCTAGGTGACGATCAGTTCGGCTTTAGGAAAAGTAAAGGGACGAGAGAGGCAATTCTGACGTTACAACTAATAATGGAAGCAAGGCTAAAGAAAAATCAAGACACTTTCATAGGATTTGTCGACCTGGAAAAAGCGTTCGACAATATAAAATGGTGCAAGCTGTTCGAGATTCTGAAAAAGCAGGGGTAAGGGAGAGACGGGTCATATACAATATGTACAACCAAGAGGGAATAATAAGAGTGGACGATCAAGAACGAAGTGCTCGTATTAAGAAGGGTGTAAGATGAGGCTGTAGCCTTTCGCCCCTACTCTTCAATCTGTACATCGAGGAAGCAATGATGGAAATAAAAGATAGGTGCAGGAGTGGAATTAAAATACAAGGTGAAAGGATATCAATGATACGATTCGCTGATGACATTGCTATCCTGAGTGAAAGTGAAGAAGAATTAAATGATCTGCTGAACGGAATGAACAGTCTAATGAGTACACAGTATGGTTTGAGAGTAAATCGGAGAAAGACGGAGGTAATGAGAAGTAGTAGAAATGAGAACAGCGAGAAACTTAACATCAGGATTGATGGTCACGAAGTCAATGAAGTTAAGGAATTCTGCTACCTAGGCAGTAAAATAACCAATGACGGACGGAGCAAGGACATCAAAAGCAGACTCGCTATGGCAAAAAAGGCATATCTGGCCAAGAGAAGTCTACTAATATCAAATTTGAGGAATAAATTTCTGAGGATGTACGTCTGGAGTACAGCATTGTATGGTAGTGAAACCTGGACTGTGGGAAAACCGGAACAGAAAATCGAAGCATTTGAGATGTGGTGCTATAGACGAATGTTGAAAATTAGGTGGACTGATAAGGTAAGGAATGAGGAGGTTCTACGCAGAATCGCAGAGGAAAGGAATATGTGGAAAACACTCATAAGGAGAAGGGACAGGATGATAGGACATCTGCTAAGACATGAGGGAATGACTTCCATGGTACTAGAGGGAGCTGTAGAGGGCAAAAACTGTAGAGGAAGACAGAGATTGGAATACGTCAAGCAAATAATTGAGGATGTAGGTTGCAAGTGCTACTCTGAGATGAAGAGGTTAGCACAGGAAAGGAATTCGTGGCGGGCGGCATCAAACCAGTCAGTAGACTGACGAAAAAAAAAAAAAAAAAAAAAAAAAAAAAAAAAAACTGTCCTTCACTGTAGTCACCAGCGTTGTGTAGAACCCGTTGCCAGCGATGTGGAAGGCGTAGTATACCGTTAGCAGAGCCTGTTCTGTTGATGGTGCGAATGGAGCGGTCTAAAGTTAGTGATTCTCGTGTACGACTGTGGTGGGGTTATCCTAATGCATTACGTTCCTCCACGGCAGACCGTCAATGCATAGTATTACTGTTCGTTTTTGGAGCATCACTTGCGACCAGCTTTGCGAAAGAAGCGGCGAAACTTTCTGCACAACCCACCCATCATTTTGCACGACAATTCGTGGGCGCATACAGCGCAAGCTTTGGCTGCTCTTCGGTCGATGGGACTGGGAATTACTGTACCATCCACCATACTCCTCGGACTTAAGTCCTTGTGACTTTGATTTGTTTCCGAAGATGAAGGAACCACTTTGTGGCATTCGCTTTAGAACAGTTACAGAGATTCGACAGGCAGTAGACCACTCCATTCGCACCATCAACAGAACAGGCTTTGCTAACGGTATACTACGCCTTCCACATCGCTGGCAACGGGTGCTACACAGCGCTGGTGACTACTTTGAAGGACAGACACAGGTGCAAACACGTAACTCTTTTGTATCGGTTGTGAATAAATAGTTGCCACTATTTAAGTTCCAACTCTCGTATTTGGGGATTTTATGGCAGTCGCTGCATATAGCACATACACAACAGCATTGCCCTATATGAACCACTAACGCATGCCAATATTGTTAGCCAAGTGAGTCTAACGCAGAACTAAAGGAGAAGGCGGAAGAGAGTGATAAACCTTAGTGTAGTAAGGATTAATTTCCAAGCCTCATCTGTCGTGTTTTCGCACTGGCGCTAAATAATTCCACATGAGTTTTACGGAATTAGTGTACACTGCCTGAAAAAAATTAGTGGGAGGACATCTGGAAAGATGACGTCGATTTTGAGCGAATGACGCCATATGCCACCTGGGGGATAGCAGGGGTTCTGATAGTGGTTTCAACGTCGTCCACCAACAGATAGCGTAGTTGCAAAGCTGCCATAGCACCATTTGTGTCTACTCTTTAATGGAGAATTCTGACAGCCACGCCGGCCGCGGTGGTCTCGCGGTTAAGGCGCTCAGTCCGGAACCGCGTGACTGCTACGGTCGCAGGTTCGAATCCTGCCTCGGGCATGGATGTGTGTGATGTCCTTGGGTTCGTTAGGTTTAAGTAGTTCTAAGTTCTAGGGGACTGATGACCACAGAAGTTAAGTCGCATAGTACTCAGAGCCATTTTTTCTGACAGCCAGACTCGTGCTACTGAGACGCACTCACGCTTCCTACAGCCAACTGAGCGACTTTGAAAGGGGTCGAATTGCGGCATTCCAAGTGATGAGGGTCCTTTCGGATAACTGGAACGAAGTTGGGAGTGCTGCGTCGGTTGTGTGACGATACTGGCATCAATGGTTATCAGTGGTCACATGAACGTTCTTGATACCTGGGATCTAGGAAGGCAGGAAAAGGTGTGGACGGGGCTTAATCAGTTACCGTTGGTTGCACAGTAAACACGTACACTTCATTTAAGGAAATAATTTTTTTAAACAATCATTTTAAAAAAATTGACTAACACAAGCTACACTGACGGCTGAAGACCTTATTACGAAAGAATTCAAAATTATTTGTCGGCTAAAGGCCACAAGCAATAAATAGCAGTAATTTAAACAAATATTATTTTGAAACAATTGAGACAATCAGACCAAATAAAGAAATCCACAGACAGAGCTCCAAGGATGGACCTGAGAAAAGTCCCTACAGCTGCGTTAGCGGTGAGATAGGCAGCCAAGAGTAATGCTCACTTAACAGGATGGCCACTCAAATTAGGTTCAAATGGTTCAAATGGCTCTGAGCACTATGGGACTCAACTGCTGAGGTCATTAGTTCCCTAGAACTTAGAACTAGTTAAACCTAACTAACCTAAGGACATCACAAACATCCATGCCCGAGGCAGGATTCGAACCTGCGACCGTAGCGGTCTTGCGGTTCCAGACTGCAGCGCCTTTAACCGCACAGCCACTTCGGCCGGCCACTCAAATTAGGGACAGCTTAAACGCCGACCAGCACACTCGCAAAATCCACCTAAGATGCGATAACAAGTACCAAGATAGAATAACAGTTAACATCGTCAAATGACAAGCATTTAATTACACAAGTTGGCTCCACCAAACCCTAGTACGCACACAGGGTTAAGACCAAACTGCCTATTCAAAATCTGACTAGATGCAAATGGAACTACAAAGGACAATTCTACAAACAACTCAAACAATGCTAAAAATGGTTCAAATGGCTCTGAGCACTGTGGGACTTAAGTTCTGAGGTCATCAGTCCCCTAGAACCTAGAACTACTTAAACCTAACTAACCTAAGGACATCACACACATCCATGCCCGAAGCAGGATTCGACCGTAGCGGCTGCGCTGTTCCAGACTGTAGCGCCTAGAACCGCTCTGCCACCCCGGCTGGCAAACAATGCTAAAAGAGGCACTATACAGCAACGAATTGCACGTAGACATGAACGCTAAGAACACAGGAGCGGTCGAAAGACCAGACAGATACACGTCGTCCACTGAGACGACCGACCGAACGACCAACAATCGGTCGTTGCCAATCAAGTCAGGCAAGGGAAACGGAGTATAAAACCGCCAACTGACAGCTTGATGGCATGAGGTCACTTCCACGGACGGACACACACACACACACACACACACACACACACACACACACACAAGTGAAAGGTTCACTACTCGAATATAACGATCCATTCAACTTAAACTCGCTGAATCTGGACCGCGGCGTGGTCGTGCACTCTCGCGACCACATCCTTCCATCGGGCAGTACATATATCGCCAGCTCCCTCGGCGAGTACTGGCGCGGTCGGACTTCACTGCTGGTTGGTCCCAACTCAACTCCGACACACCCGACCCGGAAAACACTTCACGTCCTTCCAAAGATAGTACAGGTATCGATAAAGGCTGCTGCTGCCACTCGCAGACTGACAACGCTAGCAAACTTAGTGGCGCCAGTAATGCTCGGTTTACACTAGCAAGTTATTGCAGAAATTTATTTGCGCGGAGGAACTTGCCGCGCGATATGCGACTGTAAACATATCGCCAAGTCGACTTGCGACCGTAGCAATTTATTGCGGAAGTGACTTCCGGCACGTTTTCCACTACCAGTGTGAACACCACGCAAGAAGTATCTGCAAGTAACTTGCAGCTTTTAGGATGTATTTCTATTTCCTGCAAGTAGGAATAGCAAGTTATAGTAAGTATGTCGTCTGCATAAAAATCATATTTAACATTTTACTTAATGTGGTGACTTAATTTTATGCAAACATGTTACGTATTATATGCAAACAAATTTCAGAAATGGAGCAGAAACGGGAATGGATGAAGTAGGATACAGAACATTTTATTGAAAGCGTGTAGAGCTACCCCGAAATACGGAACGTGCATAACCGGGACTTTAAGAATAGAGTGAAGAAGATGAGCGCATTAAATGAAATTTCATCGATATTCGACACATCTGTGAAAGAAGTACAGAGAAAGTAGCATAACTTGAAGACACAACCCCTTTGCCACCTGTATCCACTCGCTTGATGTTTTAGGAGTCTAGAAAAAGACGATGTTTATTTATTACATGTTCTATTTAATTAACTTATCACTTTCCATTTTATGAGCATTAGAAAAAAAAAAAAAACATTTTTATACGCATATCATTCGGCAAAATGCAGTTTATTTCAATAAAAAATTAATTTCGTTGTTGTGTTTTCACACACCTTCAAATAATTTTCCCTTTTCAAGACGTCAAAAGTGGCTCTACATATCGTGCTGACGGGAATATGAAACAAGTACATTAGGGACTTGTATGAGTCTCCTACAAAGAAAAGACTTCAAAATTCGAACTTTTTTTGATTGTATGTTTCACAGAAATAAATGAAATGCCTATTTTATTCGTAGCTCACCTGTAGCTATAAATCGTAGAGTGACTAGCAAACGTTCCTTTGCTGAAATAGCAGTACGGAAGTTTGTGTCTCGTTTCGATAGGACCGGCGCTATTAACGTCAACAAATACTCTAGATCATTTGACGACATTCTGCAAAAGTTTTCAAAAGTATCCATGCTCTCGATACTAAGTTCTTGTAAAAGGTTATAATAGGCACCATTATGCGATCTTCTTATTATCCACTCTTTAACCTAAATACTTCTCTTTTTCGTTTTCACGTTTTTAATTACAATTACAAGAGCTGCAGCATATATCACCCGCCTACTTGTCATTTTATACTTCGGCTGACACTCATAGTGGTACTGAAAGCGTATGTAAACAGTATCAGCAAGTTGTTGACGCAAGTTTCTTGCCAAAGAACTTGCGGAAGAATATTGCTTAATTCTTGCGCTGCTGTGTAAACACAGCTGCAAGCGGCTCGCAGTAACTTGCAGCAATAACTTCTGCAAGCGACTTGCTAGTGTAAACCCAGCTTAAACGAAGAAAACGAGGCGCCACTACCCCTATTACACGGTGCCAACCTACCAAGGACACCAACGCGAGCCGCACACGGCTCTGTTCTCGCAACCGTTGGGTTGGGTTGGATTTTTTGGTTGGTTGGTTGTTGTGGGGAAGGAGACCAGACAGCGAGGTCATTGGTCTCATCGGTTTAGGGAAGGATGGGGAAGGAAGTCGGCCGTGCCCTTTGAAAGGAACCATCCCGGCATTTACCTGGAGCGATTTAGGGAAATCACGGAAAACCTAAATCAGGATGGCCGGACGCGGGATTGAACCGTCGTCCTCCCGAATGCGAGTTCAGTGTCTAACCACTGCGCCACCTCGCTCGGTGGATTTTTTGGGGGAAGAGACCAAACTGCGAGGTCATCGGTCTCTTCGGATCAGGGAAGGACGTGGAAGGAAGTCGGCCGTGCCCTTTCAAAGGAACCATCCCGGCATTTGCCTGGAGTGATTTAGGGAAATCACGGAAAACCTAAATCAGCATCGCCGGACGCGGGATTGAACCGTCGTCCTCCCGAATGAGAGTCCAGTGTGCTAATCACTGCGCCACCTCGCTCGGTCCTCAAACCCGCAGACGAGGTTCTGAACATCCACGCAGCACAGGTGGGCGCCAGGATCGTCTTATTGTAAGGGCAGATCGTCCTCCTACCACAGTACCGGTAAGAGGTTCAAAAATGGCTCTGAGCACTATGGGACTCAACTGCTAAGGTCATTAGTCCCCTAGAACTTAGAACTAGTTAAACCTAACTAACCTAAGGACATCACAAACATCCATGCCCGAGGCAGGATTCGAACCTGCGATCGTAGCGGTCTTGCGGTTCCAGACTGCAGCGCCTTTAACCGCACGGCCACTTCGGCCGGCACCGGTAAGAGGGCTTGTGAGTCTAGACACGTCAACACCAAGTGTTGTTAACCGGTTATTTACAGTGGGACTACTGGCACGCACTGTGCGGCTGATCCCGGCGGAGGTTCGAGTCCTCCATCGGGCATGGGTGTGTGTGTTTGTCCTTAGGGTAATTTAGGTTAAGTAGTGTGTAAGCTTAGGTACTGATAACCTTCGCAGTTAAGTCCCGTAAGTTTTCACACACATATTTTGTTCTGGCACGCACACCTTTAAGTCCGTCTTCCACTCACGCCACAGCATCAACGTGAATGGCCTGACTAGGTCACATCAGAGGGTTACATCACTGGGAAGATCGAATGCCGCCTCGTGGTCTTCGCTGATGATAGCAGATTCCACCTGTACGCAAATGATGCTCGTTTGCGTCTATGTCATAGACCTGGTGAGCACTGTCTCGTAGCGTGCATTCGTCCAAGACACTCCAGGCCTTAGAGTCTGGGGTGCGATGAGCTACGGTCTCTTTGGCGCTTCTCGAGGGGAACCCAAACACCACTCGATTCATGCAAGAATATTGTTAGGCCCGTTCGTCTGCCGTTGCTGCAAAAGGACGGTATGTGTTATTCCAACAGGATAACGCTCGCCCACACGCCGCCCGTGAAACTCTACGTGCTCTGCAAGGCGTGCAGTAACTTTCCCGGCTAGCGCCTTGTCCGGACTTGTCCCCAGTCGAACAAGTGTGGGATATGATGTGACGAGAAGTGACTGTTGCGGCTCGTCAACCAACAACTCTTACAGAAATGCAACAATTCGAGCAGGCGTGGCATAACATACCCCAGGACAGTACTGGCGACCTGTACGATCGACTGGACGCTAGAGCCAGCGCCGGCATTGGTACCCGTGGATGCTGCACCACATACTAATATGGGTGTTCCAGCCTGGGTCGACAGCTGGTACCTAAGAACCGTTTGCACTATTGATCTGTACATGTATTCATTCCATGTACAGTTCAAATGTGTGTGATTACCTAAGGGACCTAACTGCTGAGGTCATCGGTCCCTAGACTTACACACTGCTTAAACTAAATTAACGCTAAGGACAACACTCACACCCATACCCGAGGGAGGACTCGAACCTCCGACGGGAGGGGCCGCACGATTAGTGACATGGCTCCTCTAACCGCGAAGCACTCCATGTACTCCATACGCATTGTTGCAACAACAAATCGTGAGTGAACTGGAAAACTCTAAACTCAGCACCACTTTTTCTTCGGCAGTGTGTTTATGTTCTAGTCTTTCAATTTAACCAAACCTACATATCAAAAAAAGTTTTGCATCGCCTCGGTTCCGAGAGTTCCGGAACCTGTACAGAAAATTGGAATAGAGATCAACACAAACCTCGTCTCCGCCCTTTTTATTGCTCATGAAAACCACACATTGCATGTTGAAGCACCATACAGCGAAATATTCCCCAGATTGCTGCAAACACCGGTACCTCTAATACCCAGTATCACGTCATCTTGCATTGATGCATGCCTGTACTCGTCGTGGCATGCTATCTACAAGTTCATCAAGGCACTGGCGGTCCAGATTGTCCCACTCCTCAAGGGCGATTCGGCGTAGTGTGTGGTTGGTGGGCCCCGTTGTACACAAACACCCCTTTCCAATCTATCCCAGGCATGTTCGATAGGGTTCATGTCAGGAGAACATCCTGGCCACTCTAGTCGAGTGATGTCGTTATCCTGGAGGAAATCATTCACAAGATGTGCACGATGGGGGCGCGAACTGTCGTCCATGAAGACCAATGCCTCGCAAATATGCTGCTGATATGGTTGCGCTATGGGTCGGAGGATGAGATTCACGTATCGTACAGCCGTTACGGCGCCTTCCATGATCACCAGCGGCGTATGTCTACCCCACATAACGCCTCCCCAAATCAGCAGGAAACCTCCACCTTGCTGCACTCGCTGAACAATGTGTCTAAGGGGTTCAGCCTGACTGGGTTACCTCCAAACACGTCTTCGACGATTGTCTGGCTGAAGGCATATGCGACATTCATCGGTGAAGAAAACGTGATGCCGATCCTGAGCGGTCTATCGGCATTTTGTTTGGCCCATCTGTACTGCGCTGCATGGTGTCATGGCTGCAAAGATGGACCTCGCCATGGACGTCGGGAGCGAAGTTGCGCATCATGCAGCTTATTGCGCACAGTTTGCGTCATAACACGACGTCCTGTGGCTGCACGAGAAGCATTATTCAACATGGTGGCATTGCTGTCAGGATTCCTCCGAGCCATAGTCCGTAGGTAGTGGTCATCCTCTACAGTAGTAGCCGTTGGGCGGCCTGAGCGAGGCATGTCATCGACAGTTCCTGTCTCTCTGTATCTCCTCCATGTCCGAACAACATCGCTTTGGTTCACTCCGAGACGCCTGGACACTTCCCTCGTTGAGGGCCTTCCTGGCACAACATAACAATGCGGACGCCATCGAACCGCGGTATTGACCGTCTAGGCATGGTTGAACTACAGACAACACGAGCTGTGTACCTCCTTCCAGGTGGAATGACTTGAACTGATAGACTGCCGGACCCCTCTGTCTAATAGACGGTGCTCATGTGTGGTTGTTTACATCTTTGGCCGATTTTAGTGACATCTCTAAAAAGTGAAAGGGAAACGGGATGATACAAAACTTTTTTTGGTGTGTGTATATGTAAAATATGCTCTTGTGGGTTAGCACTTCCTTCTGCTGACCCGTCAATTGAGGAACGTCGGTTAGGACCTCGTATTAGTACCCTTTGGAGGTCTACGATATCCTCTGTAGGAAGTGACTATTGAAACAACGGACTCTTAATACTCAGCTCGCTCAATTTGTTCATGAGATATAAATTGCACAAGATAGCTGCGTCAAGTTGAGGCTCTATGACTAGACTTCAGGGAAACGTTGAAATAAATGACTGGATTCTACCCAACGAACTCCAAACTTCCCCTTTTAAATTCATACAAAAAAAGTCGAAGAAAAAATCAAACTGTAATTCGATGCAAACGGTTGCTTTATTAGCTTGACCTTCCGAGGACCATATGAAGAAAGTGACGTCTCGTTTATTTACTCCTTTCTTTATTTACAGTGGTTTTTCGTTCTTTCCACATGGTGTTCCCTTCTTTCTTCTGTCCATATGGCGCTTGTCGTTTTCTTCTCCTGTAACCCCTTGAAGCTTTATACTTTGAACATTTGTCTTTTTTCTATTTCTTCCTGTGTTACTCTCATTTCTATCAAGTCTGGTCTATCTTGTTTGATTTACGTCATTTGTGTTTTTAAGTTCCTCGCCAAAAAACGTATAAATTATTTATGGCTATTTTTTCTCCTGTAGACTATTTAGATATCCATACATTACAACTTTTCTTTTTCATTGTGTCTACTTATTTTATAATATCCTTAATTTCCATTTCCCACTGTCGTATTTTGGTCTCGTGGTTTTATTGACAATTTTACTTTTCCTTTTTTTATATTTCCTCTAATTGTTTGGCTCTATTTAACGAAAGGTATTCTGAAGCATAAAGGTATTTCGGGCTACTAACAGTGTTAAGTGTCTGTTTTGCATTTACGCATCAAGATTTCTTGTTATACAAGTTTTTTGTTAACTGAAAAGTCGCTCCGTTTTCCTTGCCTTTGCAGTAAGCTTCTTTATCCAAAGCATTCAGTTGTATTATTCCATCTAGGTATTTGAATTTTGTGACCTTTCTTATTCTTCAATTTTCAGTTGCATCTGTTACATCTGTCTTATACTCTGTTTTTTTCAAAGATAGGCTTGATTTTGAAACTGTCTCTGCTTTGTTGCATCTTCTATAGATTCCACTAAGATGGGGAAACAGTCTGCAAAAATCAGTCAATCAAATCTTACATTATCATTTGATGATCTCTTTTTAGGCATAAAATTAATTATTCCCTTGTTAAGTAATAATTTAGTATTGGAGGGCAGCGTGGAGGGTAAATACTGTAGAGGGAGACCAAGAGATGAATACATTAAGTAGATTGAGAAGGATGTAGGTTGCAGCAGGTACGCAGAGATGAAGAAACTTGCACAGGATAGAGTAGGATGGAGAGCTGCATCAAACCAGTGTCTGGACTGAAGACTATAACAACCTTTAGAATTTGAGAGAGTTTATTCCAGTAGGCAGTTGAGTGGTGTAGGAAATTGTAAAAGAAATTACTTTTTGTATATCACATCGTTATTATTATGTGTGGCATGTTTGCAGTGGGGGAGCGACTGTAACGTACTAGGATCTCGCCCCTCCCCCCCTCCTCCCCCCCTCCCACTCAGTCCCCCGCCCCCCATAAGACCGAACCCAGTGCCTGCTGAATGGAGACATTCCAGAAGGTCTGGGTCAACAGCAGCGGCGGATTGCGGTGTTCACTTCCCGGCTACCGCGCTGGTATATTTCAGCGGCCAGGCCGGCTTTAATGACATCGCCGGTTGCTCCGAGACCGCCGTAAAGCTTATCAGCAGCAGCGGCAGAGGCCGTGCGCTCGCGATACGCCCAGTGGAGCCGGGGCGGGCGTTCGCCGTCCACCGCGTCAGCCATGCGTGTCCGGCAGCGAGCTCTCCGCCGGGTTCCCAGCTGGCTGGCATTATGCGCGCGGCGCGGCTGCGTTTCGTAACTCGGACACGTCCGCAGGTGCAGCGGCGTCGCTGTGAGAACGGGCCGGGTCTTCCCGCCGCCGCCGCCGCCGCCACTGCTGTCCTGGTTGGAGGTCACCCGCGGTTTCCGTGTTTTGCTGCGGCGAGCGCTCCCGGCCGATCTCTCGCCAGTGCCCCGGGCGACGGCGGCCAGTCAGCTGTTGAGCTGCCGCTAGGGACGGACGTCTCTCCCGCGGCCCACACCGCGCCACGCCTCACACCAGCTGACTGCCTCGCCGCACAGTGGTCAGTCGCCCGCCGAGCCGTCTCGACCGCGCCTGTGGTGTCGTACTGCCTGTGGCCGACGTCCGCGGAACCCGACGCAACCATGTGAGTACCAGCCTCGTTCTGCAGTTCCACTCTGTCAACTGTTCTCTGCCTGCTTAGCTGGGTGGCAACGTGCTCGCCTGCCATGCAAGCGGGCCCGGGTTTGATTCCCGGCCGGGTTGGAGATTATCTCCGCTCGAGGTTTGTGTTATCATCATTTCATCCCCATCATCGGCTCGCAAGTCACCCATGTGGCGTGGAATGAAGTAAGACATGCAGTTGGCGGACGAACTTCTCCAAATAGGGGCCTCCCAGCCACCGATGGCATTGGCTCATTTCCATTTTTTTGTGTCAACTTTTGACACTGGATGGTCCTATACCTGAGGTTCGGTACCAGACCTGTCCTGTGATAGGCTGGGGGTCTGCCCTCCTGCCCTCCCCCCCCCCCCCCCCCCTCCAAACCTCCACACTCCTCCTCCTCCTCATCCACCTAAATCTGGTGACCAAACCGTTTATAGCACACTGTTTGACGTTTAGTCCGCAGCTCGTGGTTTAGTGGCTAGCGTTGCTGCCTCTGGATTACTTTGTCCCAGGTTTGATTCTTGGCCCTGTTGAGGATTTTCTCTGCCCAGTACTGCGTGTTTGTGTGGTCCTTATAACCATTCGTGAATGTGGCTACATAGGACTGTGTAAAGAGTGGGACTTCGTACGGGTGGTGATGACCGAGGAGTTGAGTGTCTCACAAACCCATCATCATCATCATCATCATCATCATCATCATCATCTTGACTTTTAGATTATTCTACAAGGTGACATAATGGTGGTGAATCATCAGTTTCTTCTGTGTGGTCCCCACCGCCTCAGCCGGCCGCTGTGGCCGAGCGGTTCTAGGCCCTTCAGTCCGGAAGCTGCGGTCGCTAGTTCGAATCCTGTCTCGGGCATGGATATGTGTGATGTCCTTAGGTTAGTTAGGATTAAATAGTTATAAGTCTAGGGGACTGATGCACTCAGATGTTTAGTGCCACAGTGCTCAGAGCAATTTGAACCAGCGCCTCAATAAATTTGATGAATCATTAAAAACTTGGTTTCACATATAGGATATTCATAATTTAGCCGAGCAAAAGATTTTAGTGTGCCAAAGCGTGTAATAAGACGCGTTTGTGGTGTAAATTCAAGATCATCATGCATAAATCTGTCCGAGGAACTTAGTTTTCTAACCACTGTTTCTCAGGGTATTAATCGCTTAATGAAACTTCTTGCAAGTAATACGCCTCTATTTCCAGCCAATAGCTTAATACATAGTATAAGTACCACAAATAAGAACAGTCTACATTAAGGTGTAATGTTACTTACTTTGGTCAGAAGAGGAGTTCTGTATATTCAGGAACACAGACTTTCAATGAAATAACGCTAATCAATAAATACTTGGTTTAGGTTCAAATGGCTCTGAGCACTATGGGACTTAACTTCTGAGGTCATCAGTCCCCTAGAACTTAGAACTACTTAAAAGTAACTAACCTAAGGACATCACACACATCCATGACCGAGGCAGGATTCGAACCTGCGAACGTAGCAGTCACGCGGTTCCGGACTGAAGCGCCTGGAATCGCTCGGCCACCGCAGCCGGCACTTGGCTTAGTATACAGTAAAGTTTAAACAGAGTTTGAAAGATTTTCTGGTAGCCGACTCCTACTATTTAGACGAATATCTTTACTGGTTCTATTAGGGCGGCTTGAATAATAACACCTCTTAGATTTCGGTTTTGACTGCACTTGGTCACAACAGTCAAAATTGTTTTTGGTGTATGATAAATTTATTAAAAGTGCGTAATAATGTTTCATTCTCATAAAGTATTAATTCTATAAATATTGGCAGTTCCAGTTCACTATAATGTATTCACATATTCTGGCAGTCTCGTGACAAATGATCTCGGTAGTAGTATTAAATTCAGATGTTTTATGTTTTTTAGTTTAGATTTTTTTGACTTATTCCGCACCCACGAGAATGATCTCTTTTTTGGGTCTATGGAACGAAAACCGATCCTAATGTAATCTAACGACGTTTTTCCACCAGAATGTGCATTTTCTTTCACTTTTTTATTTTTTTCTTATTTTTCACGCTACCGACTCCACGAACGTTATGTGAGTGTAGACAGTGTGGTAGGAAATGTTGCAAGATGAGGAAGTTTGACGACAGTGTTTTGCACAATTATGCATGATACGCGACTTTTAAACTACTGACAACGATCTAGACACTTATGTTACTAGAGACGCACTGGAGAATGCGCAGAGCCAGAAACTGGTAACGGGAAAAATAAAAAAGGAAATTACACACAGTCTGGTGGTGGATTCGTAAAGTAGGGCAATCTTATAAGGCTGCTTGGTATGCAGCATAGATTAAATTGAGAAGTGTCAGTTTGGTGTTGCGTTTGTGAAGCCCCAACGTGAATACGAAATGTACGGTTACGGAGTCATCTGTAGTGTTGCTTTAGGTCTATGTCAATTACAATGATCTCATTACTACAAACACACACACACACACACACACACACACACACACACACACACAAAAGTTTCTTCAACCAAGAAATCCATCAGTGCAATAAGAGCAGTTGGCCACCTAGATGACTTAATGGTGACCAACTCCTTCTACTTTACTGATGAATTTCCTAGAAAAACAACTGTGTGTGTGTGTTTACTAATAAATTGATGCGAATATTTGTGCAATTGGTTCAAAATGGTTCAAATGGCTCTGAGCACTATGGGACTCAACATCTGAGGTTATGTCCTCTAGAACTTAGAACTACTTAAACCTAACTAACCTAAGGACATCACACACATCCATGCCCGAGGCAGGATTCGAACCTGCGACCGTAGCGGTCGCGCGGTTCCAGACTGAAGCGCCTAGAGCCGCTCGGCCACAACGGCGGCTTTTGTGCAATTTGACTTATATCTAATGACGTACTGAGCGGTAGTGACTCCCAACGTCTGTATTAAACTGGAAGATGCTAGTTTGATCTCCACTTCTGAATGCCAACGAATTTTTCATTTGGACTTATACCAGTTCTCCCACTAAAGTCTAATATATTACGAAACGGATATCCACATTTGGCGAACCCATACTGACGTCAACTGGTCATGAGAAATGTAAATGTGTGGAATTTTGTGCTGTACCGGGGCACGAACATATGTATCCTGATCGCGATAAGATGGAAATTCGGTTTCCCGTCCCGGAACAAATTTTTATTTGTCACAAACAGCTGACGCCAATCCAGATTCGCAAAATGAGAATCCATTTCACGGGAATTCGAAATTGTAATTTTTGGTATGGTCTTATGGGACCGAACTGCAGAGGTCATCGGTTCCTAAGCTTACGCACTACCTAATCTAACTTAAACTACACTACTGGCCATTAAAACTGCTACATCAAGAAGAAATGCAGACGATAAACGGGTATTCATTGGACAAATATGTTATACTAGAACTGACATGTGATTACATTTTCACGCAATTTGGGTACATAGATCCTGAGAAATCAGTACCCAGAACAACCACCTCTGGCCGTAATAACGACCTTGATACGCCTGGGCATTGAGTCAAACAGAGCTTGGATGGCGTGTACAGGTACAACTGCCCATGCATCTTCAACACGATACCATAGTTCATCAAGAGTAGTGACTGGCGTATTGTGACGAGCAGTTGCTCGACCACCTTTGACCAGGCGTTTTCAATTGGTGAGAGATCTGGATAATGTGCTGGCCAGGGCTGCATTATCCTGCTGAAATGTAGGGTTTCGCAGGGAACGGATGAAGGGTAGAGCCACGGGTCGTAATACATCTGAAATGTAACGTCCACTGTTCAAAGTGCCGTCAATGCGAACAAAAGGTGAGCAAGAAGCGTAACCAATGGCACCCCATACCATCACGCCGCGTGACACGCCAGTATGGCGATGACGAATACACGCTTCCAATGTGCGTTCACCGCGTTCTCACCAAACACAGATGCTACCATCATGATACTGTAAACAGTGTCTGGATTCATCCGAAAAAATGACATTTTGCCATTCGTGCACCCAGGTTGTCGCCGAGTACACCATCGCAGGCACTGCTGTCTGTTTTGCAGTGTCAAGGGTAACCGCAGCCATGGTCTCCGAGCTGATAGTGCTGCTACAAACGTCGGCGAACTGTTCGTGCAGATGGTTGTTGTCTTGCAAACGTCCCCATCTGTTGATTAAGGGATCGAGACGTGGCTGCACGATCCGTTACAGCCATGCGGATAAGATGCCTGTCATCTCGACTGCTAGTGATACGAGGCCGTTGGGATCCAGCACGGCGTTCCGTATTACCCTTCTGAACCCACCGATTCCATATTCTGCTAACAGTCATTGGATGTCGACCAACGCGGGCAACAATTTCTGGATAAGATAAACCGCAATTGCGATAGGGTACAATCCAACCTTTATCAAAGTCGGATATATGATGGTACGCATTTCTCCTCCTTACACGAGGCATAACTACGTTTCACCAGGCAACGCCGGTCAACTTCTGTTTGTGTATGAGAAATCGGTTGGAAATTTTCCTCGTGTCAGTACGTTGCAGGTGTCGCCACCGGCTCCAAACTTGTGTGAATGCTTTGAAAAGTTAATCATTTGCATATCACAGCATCTTCTTCCTGTCGGTTAAATTTCGCATCTGTAGCACGTCATGTTCGTGGTGCAGCAATTTTATGGCCTGTAGTGTATTATGGCACCGAACTGCTGAGGTCGTCGGTCCCTAAGCTTACGCATTACTTAATCAAATTAGCTCATGCTAAGGACGACACACACACACACACACACACACACACACACACACACACACACACACACACACACACACACCTATGCCCGAGGGAGGAACCGAACCTTCGGCTGGGGGAGCTGCCCGGACCGTGACAAGACGTCCTCGACCGCGCGGCTAACCCTCGCGGCCGCTATAATTACCGTACTTGTAATCGTCGGAACAGTGTCTGCACCTTCAGACATGTATGCCTATCTGAAGAACATTGTAATGTTAAGACAGAGACACTATATAAACACATTGTAGCCTTGATTGAGTGTCTGATGTTTTTTTTCCAGATTTGTAGTATGCTTCACGATGCGTTAATGATATTATCGCCCATATCGATAAATAAAAGAAAATGGGGGAGGGGTGACTGTGATAGTTACCAGAGGTACCCTCCACCACACACTAACTTCCATTGCTGAGAGCAGATGCACATGTAGAGTTCGGGAAGTTAACGAATTTGGATGCGAAATAGACGCTTTGGTAACATTATATTGTGTAGCGTAGCCCAAACAATACTACGAAGTAAATTCAGAAAATCTCTATTGACAAACAAATCTCATAGTTCAAATGGTTCAAACGGCTCTGAGCACTATCGGACTTAACTTCTGAGGTCATCAGCCCCCTAGACTTAGAACTACTTAAACCTAACTGACCTAAGGACATCACACACATCCATTCCCGAGGCAGGATTCGAACCTGCGACAGTAGCGGTTGCGCGGTTCCAGACTGAAGCGCCTAGAACCGCTCGGCCACAACGGCCGGCGACAACAGAGTTCTGGTGAGGATTATGAACAAAAATCTTATTACGGTGCTACAGAAATGTGAAAGTGTACCAAAGTGTAACACTTACATGTAACTTCCCGGAAGATTAAAACTGTGTGCCGGACAGACACACGAACCTCGAGACCTTTGATTTTAGTGGGCAAGTGCTGTACCATTGAACTACCCTAGCACTACTCACGACCTATCCTCACAGCTTTACTTCTGCTAGTACCTCTTTTCCTACCTAGTAGCGCACACTCCGTTGCAGAGTGAATGTCCCATTCCGGAAACATCCCCCAAACGGGGGTTCAGCCACATCTGCGCAATATGCTTTACTCCAGAAGTGCTAGTGTTGAAAGCTTCACAGGAGTGCTTGTGCTAGGTTTGGGAGGTAGGAGATGAGGTACTGGCTGAAACTAAAGCTGTGAGGAGGGGTCGTGAGTCGTGGCTGGGTAGCTCAGTGGCAGAGTTGGGAAGAGCAAAGGTCTCGAGTTCGAGTCTAGGTCCGGACAGAGCTCTAATCTGCCAGAAAGTTTCATATCGCCCTACATTTCAGTGCACAGTGAAAATCTCATTCTAGAGACGTAGATGTATACAGCTGACAGCAAAAGAACCTTGAAATAATTGAGGTTCAGAGGTGTCATGAACACCGTGATGTTCTGCTGTCGTCAGTGACGTCATCATCAGAATGTGTTTTCCTTCTTGTAATGGAAGTTGTATTGACAGACTGATCTGCATAATCACCTGAGGTTAAGGCTGGAGAGCGGTAGTTTACCTGTGACTTTCTGAAACCATCGAATGTTTGCGAAAAACAGAACGTGACAGAATGAATCACAGTGTAGGTCAACGACTAAAATGAAGCGTGGTTTCTTAACTGTGAATTGGTAAAGTTGTCAAAACCTTTATTTTAAAAGAAAAATATATATATTGAAATAAGACAGTATTGGCTGCCAAATCTTTATTTACAGGCAGTGGCGCGCTTCGCCCTTTCGGGACATTATCAGATTGGCCTAGGGGTGAAAAATGACACTAGGGGGGGACATGCTGATTAAAATGGGGAAATGAAGTTAATATGAAAACACGAAATAGGCAGAGTTCCAGGCTGTGCAGACGGCTCTACAATTAACAATAACAGTGAATTTACGTAGAAATGAATGTGGAAAACCAACATTCGTCCACTAATGCCCACGTATGGCATTCAGATAAAATTTTATAAGAAACCATCGTCCTAATGTCGGGTGTTGAACCTGGAATCGAGAATATAATGCAAAGTATAACTACATTGCACCACATGCGGGCGTTAATGGACGAATGTTGGTTTGCCACTGTTATGGTTAACTGTAGAGACTGTCTCACTTCAAGAAATTCATAACCGGTTGCTGTACCAGTCGCCCAGTACGGAATGAAACTAATCTTTTTTTAAAAAAAATATTTGTGGTGGTGGAGCGATCTGTAGCATAACTAAATGTTTTGAACAAGCTGGAAGGTGATAAGTTTCTTTTGAAATTCCTTTCTGGTGACGTACATCCGCTGACTACGACAGGTTACGAAGTGGTTGAATGTCGTTTTGAAAAGCCAACGAATGTCTCACCATAATACGTTGGGAGTTGCGAAGTTATATTTACGTCTCTGCTGAAAAAGAAACCTATTTTATCTCTGAGTCACGTACTGCTGCAAGACACGGTATTATCAAAAGTAAAGGAAAAGTTCCTATAATTATATGCCCGGAAACCAATACCTGTTGAGATACGGGAAGAAGATCTGCAGTTCATAGTTTGCATTTCCTTCAGTCACGAGGCACGATTCACAAGGCATTCTACATCTACGTGGATACTCCGCAAATCACACTTAAATTAGGGAAAAACGAACACCTATATCTTTCCGTGAGAGCACTGATTTCCCTTATGGTCGTTAGTCCATATGTAGGTCGGCATAAACAAAATGTTTTCACATTCGGAAGTGAAAGTTGGTATTGAAATTTCGTGAGAAGATTCCGCCGTGACGAAAAAGTCTTTGTTTTAAAGATGTCCGCCCAAAATCCTGTATCATTTCCGTGACACTCCCTCCCCTATTTCTCGATACTGCAAAACTTTCTGCCCTTCTTTGAACTTTCTCCATGTACTCCACACCGAGTGAGGTGGCGCAGTGGTTAGCACACTGGACTCGCATTCGGGAGGACGACGGTTCAATCCCATCATCGGCCATCCTGATTTAGGTTTTCCGTGATTTCCCTAAATCGCTTCAGGCAAATGCCGGGATGGTCCCTTTGAAAGGGCACGGCCGATTTCCTTACCCATCCTTTCCTCACCCGAGCTTGCGCTCCGTCTCTAATGACCTCGTTGTCGACGGGACGTTAAACACTAATCTCCTCCTCCTCCTCCGTTAATCTTATCTGGTAAGGATCCCACACCGCGCACCAGTACTCCAAAAGAGGATGGACAAGCATAATGTAGGCAGTTTCTTTAGTAGAACTGTTACATATTCTAAGTGTTCTGCCAATAAAACGATCTTTCGCTCGCCTTCCTCACAACATTTTTCTGTGTGTTCTTTCCAATTCGAGTTATTCGTAATTGTAATCCTTAGGTATTTAGTTGAGTTTCCGTTCTTTAGAATAGACTGATTTATCGTGTAGCCGGAGTTTAGTGGATTCCCTTTATCACTCATGTGGATGGCCTCACACTTTCATTATTTAGGGTCAATTTCCAATTTTTGCACGGTAAAGATACAATTCGTTTTGCAATTTGTTTTGATCTTCTGATGACTTTCCTGGACGATAAACGACAACATCATCTGCAAACAACCTAAGACGGCTGCTCAAATTGTCCCCTAAATCGTTTATTTAGGTAAGAAACTGCAGAACGCCTATAACACTACCTTGAAGAATGCCAGAGTTCACTCATGTTTCACTCGATGACTTTCCTTCAATTACTACGAAATGCGACCTCTCTGACAAGAAATCACGGATCTAGTCACATAACTTAGACGGTATTCCAACAGCCACAATTTGACTAAAAGTCGTTTGTATGGACAGTGTTAAAAGCCTTTTGGAAATGTACAAATAAGGAATGAAATCATAATTAAGTCGACACCCTAGCTGCAAACAGGCGTTGAAATACATCAATGTGTGCCCTGACCGTGACTCGAACCCGGGATCTCCTGCTTACATGGCAGACGCTCTATCCATCTGAGCCACCGAGGGCACAGAGGCTAGTGCCCCTGCAGGGCCTTATCCCTTACATGCTCCCCGTGAGACCCACATTCCTAACATGTCCATACGACTACATTCTTAGCGCGCCTAATAGATGTTTGCCCATCAAACTCATTACTCGAGGCAAGTTAATCTACCAGGTCCTTTACGAGTTGGGACATAACGTGTGCTTTCGCACAAGAATGTCAATGGCCGGGTAGCCATATTTTAACTATATATGAAGGTAGTATCTGTTCCTAAAGAATAGATACCAATTATGACCATGCAGCTTCTCTAGAATGAAATGATAATTAAATCGATACCCTAGCTGCAAACAGGCGTTGATATACATAAATGGGGACATGTTGAAAATGCGTGCTCCGACCGGGACTCGAACCCATGATCTCCTGCTTACATGGCAGACGCTCTATCCATCTGAGCCACCGAGGGCACAAAAGGACAGTGCGCCTACCTTCATATATAGTCAAAATATGGCTATCCATCCATTGACCTTATTGTGCCAAAGCACACGCTATGCTCCAACTCGTACGGGATCTGATAGATTAATCTGCCACGAGTAATGAGCGTGATGGGCAAACATCTATTAGCCGCACTATGAATGTAGTGGTGTGGACATGTTGGGAATGTGGGTCTCACGGGGAGCGTGCAAGGGATAAGTCCCTGCAGGCGCACTATCCTCTGTGCCCTCGGTGGCTCAGATGGATAGCGCGTCTGCCATGTAAGCAGGAGATCACGGGTTCGAGTCCCGGTCGGGGGCACGCATTTACAACATGTCCCCATTGATGTATATCAACGCCTGTTTGCAGCAAGGCTGTCGATTTAATTATCATTTCATTCTAGAGAAGCTGCACGGTGATCAATGGTATCTATTCTTTGGGAACAGATATTACCTTCATACACTCTACAGTGTGAGTAAAGAGCTAGTTCTGTTTCACAAGGACGATACTATCTTAATCCGTGTTGACTGTGGTTCAATAGCCCGTTGTCTCCGAGGATTGCATAGTAAACGCTTTTCTGGGCCGATGTGAATCCTCGAGCAATTACGGAGCTGAAGCGCAGTCTCGCTTGAGTACCAGTGGGTACTTAGGCATTGGTACTGGCGGTCACAGATTCGTAGTGCCATACACCTTGCCAAAGAGATTAACAGCTGCTGTGTATCACAGATTTCTGCTCAGTACATTAGCTGCGCTACTGGTACACGTTACCTTTGCAGAAAGACTACGACCGTGGCTTGCGCATTAAGGGACACCACCCCATTTTCTTCGGATCGTGGGGCAGTGCCACCTTCCTTGGGAGATGGACTAGTCGAGGTGGCCAACATGGACGTCCCGTTCACCAGCCGTAAATCCGTTGGATTTCTGGCTTTAGAGATATTTAAAGGCATTTGTACATTTCCCATCCGTCGACAACGTGAAGTCCTAATAGGAGTGTGCAACCAATACATGTGGCGCATTTAGAATGGTGTATTTGAAGCGCCGGCCGGGATGGCCGAGCGGTTCTAGGTGCTACAGTCTGGAACCGCGTGACCGCTACGGTCGTAGGTTCGAATCCTGCCCCGGGCATGGGTGTGTGTGATGTCCTTAGGTTAGTTAGGTATAAGTAGTTCTACGTTCTAGGGGACTGATGACCTCAGAAGTTAAGTCCCACAGTGCTCAGAGGCATTTGAACCATTTTTGTATTTGAAGCAGTACACGATTATCCGCTAACAAGACGACAGCATCGAAATGTTTTTGGATGGAACACAACGCCTTTTGATTGTTTTGTGGCTTATTTAAGTACAGCCCAGTTTTCGGTCTTTTATATGCCTTTATCAAGTATTTGCTAAAAACAGTAAACGCGTACAGTAAGAACCACGTAAAATTTCGAAAGATGTAAAATATGTGTAATAATTGATGTAAATTGGTGTATAATTACGAAATATGTACTTAAATTTTAAGTCTTTAACATATATTGCAGGAAGCCTAACATCTTGTCGAGCTCAATGTTGGCCATGAAATAAGAAAAATATTGGCTCCCCACGAAGTTTCAGATGTAAAATCACTATCTTGTAACAGATCAGTAAATAATTGGGAGAGCATATTTAGTAAAAACAGGGTTACGTTGGTAAATAAAAGATGAGCCCATATCCTTAAAACGTAATGATAGTGAATTCAAAGAGTATGAGTAATGGAACAACTGAATATAAAACTACAAAGTGTCAAAGATATGACTATTAATGTTAAATATTTTCAGAGTGTTTGTAATTATCTTCGGGGTGGCACTGTGCACCATCATCTTTGCAATAAACATGTATACATCAGATGGTCAACAACTTTAAGTGAACCTGCATTAAGCTGGATGAGGAACTGAAGGCCAAAAGGAACGAAACGAAATTAAATTCTAAGACAGTGAATCACGTGTAAGTTCAAATGTTCAAATGTGTGTGAAATCTTATGGGACTTAACTGCTAAGGTCATCAGTACCTAAGCTTACACACTACTTAACCTAAATTATCCTAAGGACAAACACACACACCCATGCCCGAGGGAGGACTCGAACCTCCGCCGGGACCAGCAGCACAGTGCATGACTGCAGCGCCTTAGTCACTTATAAGTGCCACTGGTAAAATACGGAAGGTAATAATGAAAACGCGGGAGGGAGCGGGGGAGGGTAAATGGACGCTGGCTGAAGAGGGATGGGCGAGATACTGGAATACAGATTGTTAAGCCAAGACTTATAAAATTAAGAAAATTAAGAGAGCTGACTGTGTAAGAGAAAGATGGGTTCGGAATCAAAAATAGAGCGGAGCGGCAATGTCAATGGGCAAAAGCGAGATGGAGAAGTAGGGAAAGCCGTGTTAGAAGTTGGTATATGTAGGGGATGGAGAGGAGGGTGAATAAAATGGTAGTAGGGATATGAGGGCATACTTGATTAAATGTTGAACCAGGGAAAAACAAAATGAGAGTGAGGAGGTGGGAGAAATAATGGTTCAAATGGCTCTGAGCACTATGGGACTTAACTTCGAAGGTCATCAGTTTCTTACTGGCAGTTTTCAGGCGAAGTGCCTGAAGATGATAAGAAACTTACTGAAACGTTGCCGGAGAACCGCGCAGTGCGCTCACTACGGGTAACAAATCTAGCAACTCGCCCCTGAATTGCTTCAGTGTCTTCCTTCAATCAGACGTGGTACGGATACCAAACACTCGAGCAGCACTTTCCTGAAATTCTCCCAATAAACCAAAGTCGACCATTCTCCTTCCTTACCACAGTCCCTACATGCTCGTTCCATGTCGCTTTGCAACGTTACGCAGAGATATTTAAATTGTAAGTAGGCTGTTTAGGTTTTTATGTTGGTGACGCCACGTAGTGCTCTGTATCAAAATCGCTGACTGCGCTGTGTGCAGTCCGTGGCTGGTTGGACTCACTGTTGGAATATTCGCTATTGTGTAGTGTTGGGCAGCTGGATGGGAACAGCACGTAGCGTTGGGCAGTTGGAGGTGAGGCGCCAGCAGTGGTGGATGTGGGGAGAGGCTACTATGAGCGAAAGATCTGGACGTGTGTCCGTCAGAAAAAGGAAATTTGTAATGTGTAGAATCCAAAGTTGATTATTTTCGAGGGGGACATCTGCTGGTGCCAAAATTAGCCCGCCACCCCAGCCCCTAAGGGGGGGGGGGGGGGGAGCAAACTTTAAAATTTCAAATAGGAACCGCCATTTTTTATTGCAGAAGGATTTTGAGGAGAGAGCACTTGAATCAGCGGTCTGTAAACCAACTGTTTTTTGGAGATTCGTCGATGACACTTTCGTAGTGTGGCCCCACGGAGAAGAAAAGTTAATGGAGATTTTTCATCATCTTAACTCCATCCATGAGAGTATTCGATTTACTATGGAACTAGAGAAAGATGGCTGCCTTCCATTGCTGGATGTTTTGGTTAAATGGAAGAGTGAAGGCACTGTGGGACATTCTGTCTATCGCAAGCCCACTCACACCGATTTGTATTTACATTCCTCAAGTTGCCATCACCCATCTCAGACTATGAGTGTACTTAAAACTCTTGTACACGGGGCACACACAGTGTCGGATGCAGAGAATTTGCCTAAGGAACAGGCACATTTGAGGACGGTGTTCAGAGACAATGGGTACTCGGACCCAGCAAATAAACAGGGCCTTCTCTACTAGAGCCACGAACCGGGAAGTGGGTAAAGAGGAGGACACACCAGCCAAGTCCCTAGCTTTTCTTCCCTTTGTCGGAAATGTCTCCTTCAAGATAGCAAGGATTCTTAATGATTTTAATGTGAAAGTGGTTTTTCGTCCGCCTTCTAAGATTTCGTCTTTGCTGGGATCGGTGAAGGATGACTTGTTACTACGGAAGGCGGGAATTTACAAAATACCCTGTCAATGTGGTACGGCCTATATAGGACAGACAACGCGTACAGTGGAAGAGCGTTGTACAGAACATCAACGTTGCACTCGCCTACTGCAACCCAGTAAGTCTGCAGTTGCGGAACATTGTATTTCTAACGGACATTCAATGGAATACGACAAAACTTCGATCTTGGCCACTGCAAAATCTTTTTGGGACTCCATTATCAAAGAATCAGTTGAAATACGCATTGCGGGAAATCTAATGAACCGTGGCAGTGGTTACCAATTGAATAACGCTTGGAATCCCGTCATCTCCGAAATTTGCTCGAGACGAAGACGCCAGAAGAATTGGATAGCTGCGGCCAGCGACAATACCGACGTCAGCTGAGTCTTGCAGTTCCACCAGCGAGGGCGCTGTCGCTGGTCGGTGTGGCCCTTCTGTCTCCGCGACTGCAACGCATGCGCGGCAGTACCATCAGCGCACTATAAGAGCTGGAGCGGAGAACGTCTTCGTCAGTCCTTGTTCGGCTCAACTGAAGATGGCTGGCAGTTGTCCAGCCGAAATATCGTGCAATGAAGTTTACGACGACCGGCTGCAAGCCCGAAATCTTTTTGAACGGTTGACTCGCCGGGAAAATTAAAAATTTTGCGTTCCACAAGTGGCCCATAGGGACCATCCGGCCGCCGTGTAATCCTCAGCTGAGGATGCGAATAGGAGGGACGTGTGGTCAGCACACCGCTCTCCCGGTCGTTATGATGGTTTTCTGTGACCGGAGCAGCTAGTGTTCGGTCGAGTAGCTCCTCAATTGGCATCACAAGGCTGAGTGCACCCCGAAAAATGCCAACAGTGCATGGTGGCCCGGATTGTCACCCATCCAAGTGCCGGCCACGCCCGACAGCGCTTAACTTCGGTGATTAGATGGGAACCGGTGTATCCATTGCGGCAAGGCCGTTGCCCAACAAGCTGTGTAAGAGGCACTTAATAATAATATCAATATTATCCCTTTTACAGTTTGGCCTTTTGCGCTCCTGACCCATTCCAAATGTATTACATATGGTAACATTTCTATGCGTCTTTCTTGTATTCTCAGCGCTAGAGTTTGACCTGGTGCTAAAAACTTGAACTAATTTTTTTCTTTTGCATAAGTCGGTTCCGCATTAATGCATCAGTATATCTACTGAGTTTCGGTGGCATACAAGTATCATATCCCTCACTGGACCTCTGTGAGTGGCTGCCCTTGCAATCAACTGGTATATATATATATATATATATATATATATATATATATATATATACACTCCTGGAAATGGAAAAAAGAACACATTGACATCGGTGTGTCAGACCCACCATACTTGCTCCGTACACTGCGAGAGGGCTGTACAAGCAATGATCACACGCACGGCACAGCGGACACACCAGGAACCGCGGTGTTGGCCGTCGAATGGCGCTAGCTGCGCAGCATTTGTGCACCGCCGCCGTCAGTGTCAGCCAGTTTGCCGTGGCATACGGAGCTCCATTGCAGTCTTTAACACTGGTAGCATGCCGCGAAAGCGTGGACGTGAACCGTATGTGCAGTTGACGGACTTTGAGCGAGGGCGTATAGTGGGCATGCGGGAGGCTGGGTGGACGTACCGCCGAATTGCTCAACACGTGGGGCGTGAGGTCTCCACAGTACATCGATGTTGTCGCCAGTGGTCGGCGGAAGGTGCACGTGCCCGTCGACCTGGGACCGGACCGCAGCGACGCACGGATGCACGCCAAGACCGTAGGATCCTACGCAGTGCCGTAGGGGACCGCACCGCCACTTCCCAGCAAATTAGGGACACTGTTGCTCCTGGGGTATCGGCGAGGACCATTCGCAACCGTCTCCATGAAGCTGGGCTACGGTCCCGCACACCGTTAGGCCGCCTTCCGCTCACGCCCCAACATCGTGCAGCCCGCCTCCAGTGGTGTCGCGACAGGCGTGAATGGAGGGACGAATGGAGACGTGTCGTCTTCAGCGATGAGAGTCGCTTATGCCTTGGTGCCAATGATGGTCGTATGCGTGTTTGGCGCCGTGCAGGTGAGCGCCACAATCAGGACTGCATACGACCGAGGCACACAGGGCCAACACCCGGCATCATGGTGTGGGGAGCGATCTCCTACACTGGCCGTACACCACTGGTGATCGTCGAGGGGACACTGAATAGTGCACGGTACATCCAAACCGTCATCGAGCCCATCGTTCTACCATTCCTAGACCGGCAAGGGAACTTGGTGTTCCAACAGGACAATGCACGTCCGCATGTATCCCGTGTCACCCAACGTGCTCTAGAAGGTGTAAGTCAACTACCCTGGCCAGCAAGATCTCCGGATCTGTCCCCCACTGAGCATGTTTGGGACTGGATGAAGCGTCGTCTCACGCGGTCTGCACGTCCAGCACGAACGCTGGTCCAACTGAGGCGCCAGGTGGAAATGGCATGGCAAGCCGTTCCACAGGACTACATCCAGCATCTCTACGATCGTCTCCATGGGAGAATAGCACCCTGCATTGATGCGAAAGGTGGATATACACTGTACTAGTGCCGACATTGTGCATGCTCTGTTGCCTGTGTCTATGTGCCTGTGGTTCTGTCAGTGTGATCATGTGATGTATCTGACCCCAGGAATGTGTCAATATAGTTTCCCCTTCCTGGGACAATGAATTCACGGTGTTCTTATTTCAATTTCCAGGAGTATATATATATATATATATATATATATATATATATATATATATATATATATATATATATATATATTGCTGTCTATTAAAACTGCAACAGAACGATGGACACCAAATAAGGAAATTTTTCTTACTCTGCGATGCCAGAGTTCGTCAGCTGTGGTGGCTGGACTGTGGTGGCCTGGCAGTCATTGTCAGACCTGGAGATCTAGATAACACTGTCTAGGGCTACAGACGAACACCCTCTTTATCGAAGTACCTCAGGACAGCACGGAACAGTTCACCTTGGATCACCACCTTCAAAGATAACATCAAGGAGACCTCAAAGCCACAGGTCTTAACAGCTCAGAAATGGAATGGCTGCCTCCACGTTGCCGGACCAAAGGCGATCGTAATTGTGTAGCCAATGGCACTCCTTATGATCACGCCATGTGGTTGGTGCGTATGACAATAAGGAATGCCATGTGGTAACGCTCATTCCCCACAGAGGCTCCACACTTGGATACGTTCGGTGCGGTGCTCTACGCAATATCAGGAAAAGATATAGTGGCAAACCTGTATCACTTGCTGTCGTCAGGGCTCGTCCTTGGAAATAGCAACATTAGTCACGGTTCTCAGAGTGCAAGGTGCTCGACACATCGTCGCAGTATCTCTGTGGATGCTTGTCTTGTGGCTCAAAGTATGTTACGTGTCGGATACTTCACGTCTGAGAGGAAATTGCCTGAGCTCTCCGCCTCTAGTCTCGTGTAGCGGCACTGAGTTTGGTCGTCCCGAACCCGTCTATTCCATATTGCCCACCAGCCGTAGGATCCCAAACGCTGGCAGCAACATTGCGGAAGGAAGCACGATGTTCTCACAGACAACAAACATTCAAACGTGATTTCTGAATGAGAAACCTAGTGTGTAATCTCTCCTTATATACACAACGTAGATGGTTGCGTTACTGAAAATAACGGCAGAGTGCTCAATGTACAAACAACGTATTTTTCGCTCATGACACATTCATTATCTATACCTACATACACACAGATTCCTAGCAAGCCAACGTAGGTGCGTGGTGGAGCGTACCCTCTATCACTACCTGTCATTTCCTTTCCTGTTCTACTTGCAAATAGAGCTACGGAAAACGACTGTCTATATGTCTCCGTATGAGTCCTCATTTCTCGAATCTTGTCTTCGGCGTCCCTACACGCTGTGTATGTTGGGAACAGTAGAATCGTTCGGCAGTCAGTTTCAGATGCCGGTTCTCTAAATTTTCCGACCAGAGATTCCCATTTGAGTTCTCGAAGCATCTCCGTAATAATTACTTGTTGTTTGAACCCACCGGTAATAAATCTAGCAGCCCACCTCTGAACTGATTCGATGTCTTCCTTCAGCACAGTTTGGTATGGATCCCAAACACACGATCAGTACTCAAGAATAGGTTACACCAGCGTCCCACATGCGGTCCTTTTTACAGGTGAACCACTGACTATTTCCTAAATTCACCCAATAATCCGAAGTCGACCAGTCGTCTTTCCTACCACAGTCCCCACAAGCCCATTCCATTTCATATCGCTCTACAACGTCACGGCCAGATATTTAAAGTTTTCCTGTGTCAAACAGGACACTAGGAATACTGCAACATAACCCTACAATTTTGTTCTTCCTACTCATCCTTATTAACAATTTTCCACATTTAGAGCTAGCTGCCATTCATCACACCGACTAGAAATTTTGTCAAGTCATCTTGTATCTTCCTGTAGTCACTCAAGTTTGACACCTTACCGTACACCACAGCTCCATCAGCAAGCAACCGCATATTGCTGTCCACCGTGAGTCCTCCAAATCATTTCTGTACATTGGACACAACAGCGGTCTTACCACGCTTCCCTTGTCTCTGACGAACACTGGCCGTCTAGATCCAGCACGGCGTTCCGTATTACCCTCCTTAACCCACCGATTCCATATTCTGCTAACTGTCATTGGATCTCGACCAACGCGAGCAGCAATGTCGCGATACCATAAACCGCAATCGCGATCGGCTACAATCCGACCTTTATCAAAGTCGGAAACGTGATGGTACGCATTTCTCCTCGTTACGCGAGGCATCACAACAACGTTTCACCAGGCAACGCCGGTCAACTGCTGTTTGTGTATGAGAAATCGATTGGAAACGGTCCTCATGTCAGCACGTTGTAGGTGTCACTACCGGCGCCAACCTTTTGTGAATGCTCTGAATTAACCGACAGGAAGAAGATGCTGTGATATGCAAATGATTAGCTTTTCAGAGCATTCACTCAAGGTTGGCGCCGGTAGTGACACCTACAACGTGGTGATGTGAGGAAAGTTTCCAACCGATTTCTCATACACAAACAGCAGTTGACCACCGTTGTCTGGTGAAACGTTGTTGTGATGCCTCGTGTAAGGAGGAGAAATGCGTACTATCACGTTTCCGACTTTGATAAAGGTCGGATTGTTGCCTATCGCGATTGTGGTTTATGGTATCGCGACATTGCTGCTCGCCTTGGTCGAGGTCCAATGACTGTTAGCAGAATATGGAATCGGTGGGTTTAGGAGTGTAATACGGAACGCCGTGCTGGATCCCAACGGCCTCGTATCACTAGCAGTCGAGATGAAAGGCATCTTATCCGCATGGCTGTAACGGATCGTGCAGCCACGTCTCGATCCCCGAGTCAACAGATGGGGACGTTTGCAAGACAACAACCACCTGCACGAACAGTTCGACGATGTTTGCAGCAGCATGTCCTGTCAGCTCGGAGACCATGGCTGCGGTTACCCTTGACGCTGCATCACAGACAGGAGCGTCTGCGATGGTGTACTCAACGACGAAGCTGGGTGCACGAATGGCAGGACGTCATTTTTTCGAATGAATCCTGGTTCTGTTTACAGCATCATGATGGTCGCATCCGTGTTTGGCTACATCGCGGTGAACGCACATTGGAAGCGTGTATTCGTCATCGCCATACTGGCGTATCACCCGGCGTGATGGTATGGGGTGCCATTGGTTACACGTCTCTGTCATCTCTTGTTCGCATTGACGGCACTTTGAACGGTGGACGTTACATTTCGGATGTGTTAAGACTCGTGGATCCACCCTTCATTCCATCCTTGTGGAACCCTACAGTTCATAACGAATAGATTGTTGTCGTGAAAATTACCGAACTATCAGTTTAATAAGTCACAGCTGCAAAATACTAACGCGAATTCTTTACAGACGAATGGAAAAACTAGTAGAAGCCGACCTCGGGGAAGATCAGTTTGGATTCCGTAGAAATTTTGGAACACGTGAGGCAATACTGACCCTAAGACTTATCTTAGAAGCTACGTTAAAGAAGGGCAAACCTACGTTCCTAGCATTTGTGGACTTAGAGAAAGCTTTTGACAATGTTGACTGGAATACTCTCTTTCAAATTCTGAAGGTGGCAGGGGTAAAATACAGGGAGAGAAAGGCTATTTACAATTTGTACAGAAACCAGATGGCAGTTATAATAGTCGAGGGACATGAAAGGGAAGCAGTGGTTGGGAAGGGAGTGAGACAGGGTTGTAGTCTCTCCCCGATGTTATTCAATCTGTATATTGAGCAAGCAGTGAAGGAAAGAAAAGAAAAATTCGGAGTAGGTATTAAAATCCATGGAGAAGAAATAAAAACTTTGAGGTTCGCCGATGATATCGTAATTCTGTCAGAGACAGCAAAGGACTTGGAAGAGCAGTTGAACGGAATGGATAGTGTCTTGAAAGGAGGATATAAGATGAACATCAACAAAAGCAAAACGAGGATTATCGAATGTAGTCGAATTAAGTCAGGTGATGCAGAGGGAATTAGATTAGGAAATGAGACACTTAAAGTAGTAAAGGAGTTTTGCTATTTGGGGAGCAAAATAACTGATGATGGTCGAAGTAGAGAGGATATAAAATGGAGACTGGCAATGGCAAGGAAAGCGTTTCTGAAGAAGAGAAATTTGTTAACATCGAGTATAGATTTAAGTTTCAGGAAGTCATTTCTGAAAGTATTTGTATGGAGTGTAGTCATGTATGGAAGTGAAACATGGACGATAACTAGTTTGGACAAGAAGAGAATAGAAGCTTTCGAAATGTGGTGCTACAGAAGATTGATGAAGATTAGATGGGTAGATCACATAACTAATGAGGAAGTATTGAATAGGATTGGGGAGAAGAGAAGTTTGTGGCACAACTTGACCAGAAGAAGGGATCGGTTGGTAGGACATGTTCTGATGCATCAAGGGATCACCAATTTAGTATTGGAGGGTAGCGTGGAAGGTAAAAATCGTAGAGGGAGACCAAGAGATGAATACACTAAGCAGATTCAGAAGGATGTAGGTTGCAGTAGGTACTGGGAGAGAGTAGCATGGAGAGCTGCATGGAACCAGTCTCAAGACTGAAGACCACAACAACAATGCACGACCGCATGTTGCAGGTCCTGTACGGGCCTTTCTGGATTCAGAAAATGTTCTACTGCTGCCCTGTCCAGCACATTCTCCAGATCGGTCACGAACTGAAAACGTCTGGTCAATAGTGGCCGAGCAACTGGCTCGTCACAATACGCCAGTCACTACTCTTTATGAGCTATGGTATCGTGTTGAAGCTGCATGGGCACCTGTACCTGTACACGCCATCCAAGCTCTGTTTGGCTCAATCCCCAGGCGTATCAAGGCCGTTATTACGGCTAGAGGTGGTTGTTCTGGATACTGATTTCTCAGGATCTATGCGCCCAAATTGCGTGAAGATGTAATATATTTATCCAATGAATACCCATTTATCATCTGCATTTCTTCTTGGTGTAGCAATTTTAATGGCCAGTAGTGTATTTAGAGTACGATGGGATATTTTTGTATGTGACAGCTTAGAATATATACTCATCAGTGTGTTGGCTGTTTTTTCACTAAATTGAACAGTATTTCCGCAAGCACGTCACGAGCTTTACGACCTGATGTTTTGTGCACTGTTGTGTCTGGACTTTCTACATGTTGCATGTTTTAACATTCCGAAATAAAAACTGATCGTCATCTAGTAGACCGTCATTTATCTTTTCGATTCCTCTGAATACTATTGCCTTGTCCGCCCCCGGTAGCTGAATGGTCAGCGTGACGGATTGTCAGTCCTCTGAGCCCGGGTTCGGTTGCCGGCTGGGTCGAGGAATTTTCTCCGCCTCGGGACTGGGTGTTGTGCTATCCTCAATCATCCTATCATCCTCATCGACTGTAGGTCGCCGAAGTGACATCAAATTCAAAGAACAGCACCGGGCTAACGGTCTGCCCGACGGACGGCCCTAGCCATATGATTAAATAATACTACTCTCGTCAGCACCTTGGATGTGTAAAGTGATACACTAATTGCGCAATAGTTCTGACCTTTAGCTGCCATTGCTACCTTCGGTACCGAGTGGATCATTTTTTTGAGTCATCAGTGGTCTGCCTGATTTGATGCGGCCCCACCACGAATTCCACTCCTGTGCCAACCTCTCATGAAGGATCCTGCTGGCCGCATTTAATGGTGCCTTTGGCAGAGTATGACATGGCAGCCGATAGGCGTGGCGCTGTCTTCTGTGCTTTTCATTGTGTCTTCATATCGCCACGTTGATTTCAACGATACCTTTACTTTAGTGAACGATCCGCCCCGGTAGCTGAGTGGTTGCCGGCACGGTAGCTCAGCGTGTTCGGTCAGAGGTTCAAAAAATGGATCTGAGCACTATGGGACTCAACAGCTGAGGTCATCAGTCCCCTAGAACTTAGAACTACTTAAACCTAACCATCCTAAGGACATCACACACATCCGTGCCCGAGGCAGGATTCGAGCCTGCGACCGTAGCCGTTGCGCGGTTCCAGACTAAAGCGCCTAGAACCGCTCGGTCACACCGGCCTGCTGGCCCCGAGCAGATGCAACGAACTAAAACTAACAAAATGAGATTTTTAAAAAAATGTCAGCGCATCGGAATGTCGTGCTAAGTGGCCCGGGTTCGATTCCCGGCTCGTTCGGACATTTTCTCCAGCCAGGGACTGGGCGTTGTGTTGTCCTTATCATCATCATCTCATCCTCATCGACACGCAAGTCGCCGAAGTGGCGTCAGCTCCAGAGACTTGCACCAGGCGAACGGTCTACCCGACGGTCGGCCCTAGCCACAGGGCATTTCATTTTTTGTGAACGAGTGCAAAATTTGTGATCAGTGGAGACTGAATATCAAGTTCGGTTGAAAATAAAATGCAATGGGCTGAGAAAGGACTTACGAGAGAGTGAAGCGGAAGAGGTTACGTCCGCTCAAGTATTACTGGGGAATTGAGTCGAAAACAGAGGACAACAGGTTAATGGATTTCAGACCGCAAGGTCATTCGGTAATGACGCTCCGGCCACTTCATCAACAAGTGTTTCTCAGTTTCTGAATCGTTCAGAGCTGAGAAGAAATCTTGGCGCCAGACGACGATTCTGCGATCACAAACATGTGATGATGGTAGTAGCCATAGAGTAAATATCTCTGGAGTGAGCATTGCGTTCTGCGCATGTTGTCAACATTAATCCAGGATTGTCACGTGTTTTCGGGACTTCGCTGTGCGTATGTGCTTTCCGCAGAGTTTGAAGTTTATAATACCAAGAGTTCCTTTTTCACCGTTTGTTGATAGTGTAATAGCGATAGTGAATTACTGTTGTTGCTACGGATGCAAAGAAAAATATGTGAAAGGAGGGATAGTAACTTTTCATGGGTACTATGTTTAAAAATTTCGAGACGCATTATAATTAATGCTTGATTCTGTAGACCTATTTTTCTACGATTTTATGACTGTATAATAGATATTACGGCTCGTACGAAAGCTTACAAACAATGGCTTCCTCTCGTAAATTTGCTAGTGGAACAGGAAAGGGAATGGTTAGTTGTTTCAGCAAATACAATCCTCCATGGATTTATCAGTGACTTGTTCATTATGTATACAGATTTGAAAGACGGGAGACAAATTCAATAGAGTCGGAGTCTGTAATTGTCTTCGTATAATATGTGTGTCCAAACCTTTTTGTTTACTATAAAGTTACAGTAGGAGACCATGTTAAGTGAGGACTTGGAGAATGATTGTGTGTGATTTATATTTTAGTTTCGCTAAGGATGAACAGCGAGTAAAGATGTGGCTCCCGAAAATAAGGAGTAATTTTGTCCCCACAAAATATTCCAAAGTAATTTCAAAACACGTTGAAGAGGAATGTTTAGACAGAGAATAATTTGGACGTGTGTGGCTGAAGGTAGATGCTATACCAACTATTTTTAATTTTACACAGCACCTACTACCAATTTCTGCATTCAGCTTAAATACATTTTCTGCACAAATCAAATAAAAAACACAATTGTGTAGCTAATCATAGTACACATTCATCTTCTTTGATGTATTTTGCCTTCAGTTTATTTTCTTCACCATTTGATTAAGAAGCGTAAAATATTAGTAAACATGTCCCCAAACTCTTTCACTTGTGTCACTTTCCACTTCCCTTAGTAGTGTTATATGGGTTGACTGTTACATGACCAACTGTATTTGCTTCACAGTACATTTATTCTCCGATCGCCTTTTCTCCCCCTTCTTACTCAGTCCACTGTTTATTTAATAAACTGGGAGCAAGTACGTAAAATGGGTTAAATAAACACTTCAAAGTGTCATCAGTAAGAAAAATTGTGCTTTAGGTCGCAAAAACGAGAAAATAAATACGCAGAAATAGCAGAAGAAATGGACGAATTAGCAGGGATATAATCGCTAATGTATGGCAAATTCGGTGTTTTTCGGACACTTGTAAAAGTACTAGCGTACTGTCAAGTCATTTTGCAAGACTGTCACTGCAAAAATGTACCTCAGGCTCTGTAATACTATAAAGTGCCGTATCATACCGAAAACTACCAAAAATCGAGTGCATCTGAACTGTGACACCTATCGCAAAGAAGCAGAATGCAATATCACTTGCCCTTAAAAGTTACGTAACTGGTTTATTCCCGGTATCAAAAGGATACTGTTAAAATGTCTGTGCAACATACATAAATAATCAACGACACGTACGAAAAGAATCTGTCTGTACTAGGGATGTAGTGACATTCGAAAGCCGCGCGGGATTAGCCGAGCGGTCTCAGGCGCTGCAGTCATGGACTGTGCGGCTGGTCCCGGCGGAGGTTCGAGTCCTCCCTCGGGCATGGGTGTGTGTGTTTGTCCTTAGGATAATTTAGGTTAAGTAGTGGGTAAGCTTAGGGACTGATGACCTTAGCAGTTAAGTCCCCATAAGATTTCACACACATTTGAACACATTTTTGACATTCGAAATATACAGGGTACTATACGGACAAACACACGCGACCAGGTTGGCAATGTATGTTGACAACACAAAATCTGTTCTGCGCATGTGAATGCTCACTAACTGAGGATATTACAATGGCCACTGCCGTGGTTGTAACGCCACGTGCACGCAGAAATCATGAAAATAAGGTAGCAGTTACCGAGTATCGCGGAAAAGCTAGCTTCTTTAGTACCACCTGTTATTAGCGATTTTTACGTCGTACTTGAGGAGTTTTATTTCCTCGAAGAGAGAAGGTGTTTGTCACTCGACGATAAAGTTTCACGCGCGCGCGCGCGCACGCGTGAAACTTTATCGTCGAGTGACAAACACACACACACACACACACACACACACACACACACACACACACACTGGATTATTTTTTGGTAGGATACGTGTTCTTTCCTTTTCTCGTCATTCCGGAGTTCAACTTGAAGAGAGCAGCAGCACTATACAACTGTTCGCTGGCGGTGCCATAAGCTACAGGAAAGTACCGCGGTTGGAAGATCGTAGAGAATCACAGAAAGACTTTGACAAAGTTTGCACTTGTGGCAACGAATGGGATAAATACAGTACAGTGTGGAAAATACAATAGAATATTGCTAACTAACAACGAGAGGTCCCCAGAGTTGGGATGGACTTTTTGAAACAAAATACGAGGGTTGGAACTTATAGTGGCAACTATTTATTTCCATCTCGTACAAAACAGATACGTGGTTCAAAGTTTCACTGACATTCAGAATTGTCACCAGCATTGTGTATAACCCGTTGCCAGCGATGTGGAAGTCGTAGCATACTGTTAGCAGTGCCAGTTGTGTTGACAGGGTTCGAGTGAATTTGCAGCAGTTCTGAAGCGAATGCCGTGAAGTGTTATCTTCCTTTTAGAAATCGAGTTGAACTCACGAGGGCCTAAGTCAGGGGAATGCAGTTGGTGGTATAGCACTTAGAAGCCCGATCAGTGAAACAAATGAGTAACAGCTTGCACTGTACGTGCTTAAGCATTGTCCTGCAAAGTGATTGTCAGGTCCTGCCGAAAGTGTCATCACTTCTGTCTCTGTCCTGTTCATTTTTGGAACACAACCTACGACCTGCTTATAGACATAAGTGATGACACTTTCTGCAGGACCTGACAATGTTTTTGCAGTGCAAGCTGTTACTGATTTGCCTGACCGATGGGGCTGCTAAGTGCTATACCACCTACTGAACTCCCATGACTTTAAGTCCGCCATTCGCTTCAGAACTGCTACAAATTCGTCGGCCAATAGACCGCGTCGCTCGAACTGTCAACACAACTGGCACTGCTAAGAGTATCCTATGACTTCCACATCGCTGGCAACGGGTTATACACAATGCTGATGGCTACTTTGAAGGTCAGAAAAACTTTCAAACACGTATCCATTTTGTACGAGCGGCAAATATATAGTTGCCACTATTGAAGTTTCAACCCTCGTAGATGGTGATGTAGGTCAGGATCCCAGGTATCACACACTGTAGCCATTCACCCTGCTGCGCTCTCGTTTGCGCGTGACTGACGAAAAAAATGTCGGAATTTTGCCGGATACTGAATAACGTTAAAGTCGAATTACATAGTGGCGTTGTGTGGTGTAACGGATTTCCGCCGCGATAGCTGATCGTGTTCGGTCAGAGGGTTAGCTGTGCTCTGTAATAAAAAAACTGAGTGAACGGGTGATGCAACGAGCCGTAATGAACATAATGAAATTAAAAGAAAAAAGATACGATAATCCAGAGCTCCCTCAAGTATCAAGGAAACTGTTCCTTGATGTCTTAACGAATGTCCTATCATCCCATCGTTTCTTCTTGTAAATATTTTTCCCGTGTCTCTCTCCTCGGTGATTCTGTGGAGAGACTTTCAGCCTCTGTGATCTCCATGTCTTCGTATGTTATACAGTTGCTGGAAGGAAATCTCTTACAGGTTCAGAACTGCATATAGTGGGTCTTCTCAAAATTTAATGACAGTGAATTAGCTTTAAACCATTTATTAACAGAAGAATGCTGAAGATTAGATGGGTAGATCACTTAAGTAATGAAGAGGTATTGAATAGAATTGGAGAGAAGAGAAATTCGTGACACAACTTGACTAGAAGAAGGAATCGGTTGGTAGGGCATATTCTGAGGCATCAAGGGATCACCAATTTAGTATTGGAGGTCAGCTTCGAGGGTCAAAATCGTAGAGAGAGACCAAGAGATGATTACACTAAGCAGGTTCAGAAGGATGTAAGTTGCAGTAGGTACTGGGAGATGAAGAAGCATGGATACAGTAACATGGAGAGCTGCATCAAACCAGTCTCTGGACTGAAGAACACTACAACATCAGTGAGAATTTGACTATCAGCTATTTCTAAATCTGTACTTGACTTGCGACTTATTGTAATATTTGTATCATCTGCAAACAAAACGAACTTAGCATCTGGCAGTGTAACACAACATGTAATTAATTCCTAGTCAGACGAAGACTGACTGCTTACTGCACAGGTACTTCGCAACTACACCCTGTTAGATAGATGACTCAAATTATATCTCACTTTTATCATCAGCGATGTACGGGACAAAGCACTACGTATGTATTTAGTGGATGCATTATGCGAGACTGCATTAATGATTCCAACTGAGAAAAAGTAATTATGGATAAGTTATATAATCAATATTAAAGTTTTATAAAATTGCGATTATCGTAATGAGCTGTTGAAATTAATTTAGTTTCGTAACTGAAACAGAATCAAATCGTTTAGTTTTTACTCCTCAGGGAATAATTACCCCAGGTTCCCAACCTGGGGTAATTGCTTTAGAACTGAGGGACCATGGGAACTGACTGAAGAATCCTGGGAGAGGAGAGGAGAGTCAGTAACGACAGAACGGGACTTTCAGAGAACATATTAGCGCTGAACTGCAACAAATTGTTATGCATACAGTGTCTGGTATGGTACCTTCGTAAAAGTGAAATTTTATCGTCACAATGTGGTCAAACATTTAATGAAGATCATTTTAAATTCCTAGGACTGAAGGTGAATGGAAGGATATATTCATCCAGTATTTCCACAAAATTTTCACACAATTTGTACAAACTACTACGACAAACTGCCTATTGGCTCCTGTCTCGGGGTTTTCGGCCGACGTTCGTCTAGTGATTTTTCTCACGTTTCGCCACCACGAATGGCAGGCATTGTCAAAGTTTCACCCTGTATTACTGCTGATGGACTGGAGCCGAGCTGGCGGTCGCACTTTATATATACCTGAAGCGCCAACGTCCGAGGGCTTCTGCGCGGTCGTTTCCGGTGCGGTTCTCTTGCTACCTGCGATGGTCGTTCGCTGCAGCAATGTCGGGAGTATACCACATACCATGCACGTGTGGAAAAGTTTATGTTGGAGTGACTGGACCATCGATCGACACCAGAATCACAGAAGCGACATTGCAGGTCGGGGAAGGTGGAGAAATCGGCTGTTGCAGAGCACGCGCTGCTTGAGACGGACCACATAGTAAAATTCGCCGAAACGAAAGTTCTGGCTGCAGAGAAGAACTATCACACCTGCTTGTTCAGAGAAGCTATAGAAATACATAAAAACGAGAATAGCTTCAACAAGAAAGAAGAAAGCCTCAAGTTAAACGAATCTTAGCTTATCGTGCGTGCTTCAGCGAACGACCGTCGCAGGTAGCAAGAGGAGAATCGCACCGGAAACGACCGCGAAGCCCTCGGACGCTGGCGCGCCAGGTACATATAGTCTTGGTTAGGTTAGTGTTTTTTAATGTCCCGTCGACAACGAGGTCATTAGAGACGGAGTGCAAGCTCGGGTTAGGGAAGGATGGGGAAGGAAATCGGCCGTGCCCTTTCAAAGGAACCATCCCGGCATTCGCCTGAAACGATTTAGGGAAATCATGGAAAACCTAAATCAGGATGGGTGGGACGGGATTGAACCGTCGTCCTCCCGAATGCGAGTCCAGTGTGCTAACCACTGCGCCACCTCGCTCGGTACGTATAGTCTGCGGCCGCGAGCTCGGCTCCAGTTCACCACCGGCAATGGAGGGTGAAACTTTGATAATGCCTCCCAGTCGTGCTGGCGAAACGTCAGAAAAATCATCAAACGTCGGCCCAAGAACGCGAGACAGAAACCAGTGGGCAGTTTGCGAACAACAGGCCACGAAAGCATTAACAATTTTGCAAAACTGTTACGCTGGTACATAATATCTTAGCGTTTTGGATGTTGGTATTCCGGTTGCTACGGGATTTATTTATTGACTGTAATTTTTTATTTGTACTTTACTGTTGCTGTTTGAGTTTACATATTGTCATGAGGAGACAATGAGTACAGCTGTGGACGATAGATAAAAGTGCCGGATGGAGAAATCGGAACGCGTCCAACATATTCTTCTGTTTGAGTTCAGTAGAGGGTTGGAAGCAGCTAGAAACATTTGCGTCGTCTGTGAGGATAATGCCCTTGGGCAGATCACAGCAAGAAAATGATTTTCTCGTGTTAAGGAGGATCGTTTTGACATTAGTGACTCTCCACTTTCAGGAAGACCTGGATTTGATGAAGATCGTTTAAAAGCATTAATCCACAATGATGTACGTCATTGTGCTCGAGAACTTTTAGATTTGGTCTCACCTTTTATGCCTTTTACTGTGTGTGTTTTCACTTTACTATTTTATGATTTGACTGCCTTGACAGGATCCGTCCAATTTTAGTGGACCCTCTCATCTACAACTTCGGAATCGCAGGACTGATGAGCTCGCCGTTTAGTCCCATAAACCCTCTCAATCAATCAATGAATCAAAGGAATCGGGGGTGAGTGTATTACTAGCAAATTTTGTAACCGGCCTAAAGGTGTTTAGATGCTGCGTAACGGTGCACACCTTACTGTGTCAGATTCGATACACCATTTGTTTTGTCCGGCCATCCTGATTTAGGTTGTCCGTGATTTTCCTAAATCGCTTCATGGAAATGCTGGTATGGTTCTTCTGAAAGGACACGTCCGACTTTCTTTCCCATCCTTCCACTATCCGATGGGACAAATGACTTTGCTGTTGGATCCGCTTCCCCAAAATCAACGAACCAATCAACCATTTCTAGTGGCCAAGGCGTAAAATACATTCCCAGTTGGAACCTGTCGCGCACTCGTGCCGTTCTTTAAACTGCGGACCCGGGACTACGCAGTGGCGGGTGGTGGATCGAGGTGACCGTGTCAGACAAGAATGCGCCACAGCTGGGACCGTTGTAGCGGACGCGAGGAGCGCGGACGCGCTAAACGCCCGGACAGCCAGTAGCCGGCTGCCGGCGCAGGGTGGCCCGTTTCTCCTGGTTAGCGGCGCTTAGCGCGCCCGTCCAAGGTTCAGCGCCTCCAGACGGTCTGCTGGCGGCGGCCCAGCAGACAGTGAAAGCTGGAGCCGCCGGCGCCGCGCCCACAGCCCAAACGGCCGCACCGTTCTCGGGAAGGTCGCCGTCACATGTCTTCCAACAAGAAAAATATCCTAACAAGACTCGTTAAATAAGTACGCGAGTCGAAGCCGTCTGACCAAACACACCCTGGCCGTAATGGCATCTAAAAAGAAGGCAGGTGAAAAAGACAGCCAACCAGCTGCAGTCCAACAACGTTCCAAATATTGAATATCCTTGAAAGTCTCTTCGGGTTTGCTCCCGGGTCCTAAAATCAAGTAGGTATTTCGGCGATCCAACTGGCCGCCATCTTCAGGAAAATGCTGCTTCTGCTGATGAGTTCCGCTGAGAACTGACGCCAGGTTGCAAATCGACGTCTCATATAGGCCACCGTTGAATACACGACGCTTGCGCCGCCCATCCAAGACAGGAAGGTGGCGCCGCCCTTATTGAAACACTGCTGGCAACGATTTTAGGATCCGGCAGCAAACCCGAAGAGACTTTCAATGCTTATTACGCCGGGGAAGCGTACGTAATCACATTGAATACCCTGCATGCCAAGGTATCTGAAGCTGTTTCTAAATACACTGACAAGTCAAACAAACTGGAACACTTGCCTAGTATCGTGTAGGAACCCCGCGAGCATGCAGGTGCTGCAACACGACGCGACATGGACTCGACTAATGTCTGAAGTAGTGCTGGAGGGAACTGACACCATGAATCCTGCAGGGCTTTCCATAAATCGCAAAGAGTGCAAGGAGGTAGAATCTCTTTTGTACAGTACATTGCAAGGTGTCCCAGATCTTCTCAATAATGTTCATGTCTGGGAGAGCTTAATGGCCAGTGGAAGTGTTTAAACTCAGAAGAGTGTTCCTGGAGCAACTCTGTAGCAATTCTTGCCGTGTAGGAGCGTCGCATTGTCCTGCTGGAACTGTCCAAGTCCGTCGGAATGCTCAACGGACATGAATGTGTGCAGTGATCAGACAGGACGCTTACGTACATGTCACTTGTCAGAGTCATATCTAGACGTATCAGGCGTCCCATACCCAACTGCACTCGCCCCACACCATTACAGAGCCTCCACTACCTTAAACAGCCCTGCTAACATGCAGGGTCCGTGGATTCATGACGCTGTCTCCATAGCCCCTTACACGTTCACAATTTGAGACGAGACTCGCCCGACCGGGTAACATGTTTCAACTCATCAGTAGTCCAATGCCGGTGTCGACGGGTCCAGCCGAGGTGTAAAGCTTTGTGTCGTGCAGTCATTAAGGCAACACGAGCGGGCCTTCCACTCCAAAAGCCCATATCGAAGATATGGGCTGACACTTGTTGCTGATCCACCATTCAAATTTTCAGCAATTTGGGGAAGGGTTCCACTTCTGTCACGTCGAACGATTCTCTCCAACCGTCGTGGGTCTCGTTCTTGCAGGATCTTTTTCCGGCCTCAGCGATACCGGAAATCTGATGTTTTACGGGATTCCTGGTATTCGTGGTACACTCGTGAAATGGTCATACGGGATATTCTGCACTTCATCGCTACTTCGGAGATACTATGTCACATAGCTCGTGCGCCGACTGTAACACCACGTTCAGATGCACTTAAATCTTGATAACCTGCCATTGTAGCGGCAATAACCGATCTAACAATTGCGCCAGACACTTCTTGTGTTATATCGGCGGTGCCGACCGCAGAGCAATATTCTGCCTGTTTACATGTCTCTGCAATTGAATACACATGGCTGTACCAGTTTCATAGGCACTTCACTGTATATGGACATAACATTGAAAATAAAGGGTGTCCGGGAAGTAGGGACGATTATTAAAGTGCTACGAAATATTAAAAAAAAATTATTGAAAATGTAACGCTTTTTTTTACTCTCACATTAAGTAACTTCTCCCATTTGTGTTTGAAAAATTAATCCTCAATATTACCATCCAAGACCATGCGGCAACGAACATTGCAGTCTTTGAGCTTCTCGATGGCACGTTTACAAACATTTCGTGGGATGTCGTTATAAGCCTTTTAATTTCATCTTTCAATTGGTGTATCGCTTGTCGTTTGCTCACGTATACTTTTGATTTCACATATCTACACAAATATAATCGCAAGGCGTAGGGTCGCATGATCTGGCAGGACTTTCCTGATTGCTACGCAAAGAGACGCAATGATTTTTTCGATGAAACTTTTCATTGAGCAGAGAAATCGCTTCACCAAATGTGTGACACGTCGCACCATTTTGTTGAAACCAAAATATCATTTTCATCAGTATGAGGGAAGCATAAGGAAGCATGTTTCGATAACGGTCGTCGTTCGCTGTGACGGAAGCTCCCTCATCATTTTCAAAAAAATACGTGCCGATCAATCCTCGTGCCTAGACCCCACACCGCACAGTTGTGCGTTGTGGATGCATATCATCTTGCACAGCAACTCGTGGGTTCTCCTTACCCGAAATTCTGCAGTTGTGCTTATTGACGTCCACACCGAGGTGGAAGTGCGCCTCATTGAGAATATTATTCTGTTTGTAAAGTGCTCGTTCTCCGTTTGTTGAGACAAGACCGTTTGAGGAAATGGATGTCTTTTTCCATGATCAGCAGGCTTCAGTTGTTACACTACTGGAGATTAAAATTGCTACACCAAGAAGAAATTCAGCTGATCAACGAGTATTCATTGCACAAATATATTATACTAGAACTAACATGTGATTACATTTTCACGCAATTTGGGTGCATAGATCCTGAGAAATCAGTATCCAGAACAACCACCTCTGACCATAATAACGGCCTTGATACACATGGGCATTGACCAAACAGAGCTTGGATGGCGTGTACAGGTACAGCTGCCCATGCGGCTTCAACACGATACCGCAGTTCATCAAGAGTAGTGACTGGCGTATTGTGACGAGCCAGTTGCTCGGCCACCATGGACCAGACGTTTTCAGTTGGTGAGAGATCCGGAGAATGTGCTGGCCAGGGCAGCAGTCTAACATTTTCTGTATCCAGAAAGGCCCGTACAGGACCTGCAACATGCGGTCGTGCATTATCTAGTTGAAATGCAGGGTTTCGCAGTGATCGAGTGAAGGGTAGAGCCATGGGTCGTAACTCATCTGAAATGTAACGTCCACTGTTCAAAGTGCCGTCAACGCGAACAAGAGGTGACCGAGACGTGTAACCAATGGGACCCCATACCATCACGCCGAATGATACGCCAGTATGGCGATGTCGAATACACGCTTCTAATGTGCGTTCACCGCGATGTCGCCAAACACGGATGCGACCATCATGATGCTGTAAACAGAACCTGGATTCATCCGAAAAAATGACGTTTTAGCATTCGTGGACCCAGGTTCGTCGTTGAGTACACCATCGCAGCCGCTCCTGTCTGTAATGCAGCGTCAAGGGTAACCGCAGCCATGGTTTCTGAGCTGATAGTCCATGCTGCTGCAAACGTCGTCGAACTGTTCGTGCAGATGGTTGTTGTCTTGCAAACGTCCCCATCTGTTGACTCAGGGATCGATACGTGGGTGCACGATCCGTTACAGCCATGCGAATAAGATGCCTGTCATCTCGATTGCTAGTGATACGAGGCCGTTGGGATCCAGCACGGCGTTCCGTATTACCCTCTTGAACCCACCGATTCCATATTCTGCTCACAGTGATTGGATCTCGACCAACGCGAGTAGCATTGTCGCGATACTATAAACCGCAATCGCGATAGGCTTCTATCCGACCTTTATCAAAGTCGGAAACGTGATGGTACGTATATCTCCTCCTTACACGAGGCAACACAACAACCTTTCACCAGGCAACGCCGGTCAACTGCTGTTTGTGTATGAGAAATCGGTTGAAACTTTCCTCGTGTCAGCACGTTGTAGGTGTCGCCACCGGCGCCAACCTTGGGTGAGTGCTCTGAAAAGCTAATCATTTGCATATCACATCATCTTCTTCCTGTCGGTTAAATTTCGCTTCGTGGTGTAGCAATTTTAATGGCCAATAGTGTATGTAAGTTGAATCTTGTACTCATACATTTTCTGATCTTTTGAAAGCATTCAGTTGTTGAACTCTTAGGCGAGACGATTTTCTAGGGCTTACGGTCACATTGTCACACACTATAGCAATATTTGCTTGTCTTCGAACAGAGAGCGGTCGCCGTTTGAAACAGAGCCCGTGGTCTACAACTCGCGGATCAACTTGCAAACTGATGATTCGGTTGCAGCATCATTATATCCGAGTGTCACACGCAATTCACGAAATTTCACGGTTCTCATAATAACGTATTGTCTCTTGCATACGTTACTCAGTTGTCATCTGCTGCATGACCAAATGAATCATCAAACAACTGTGATCCCCACACAAAAGCTATCAGGGTACTAATGGTAAGGGTAGCAGATAACAAACATCAAAAAATCACGGCTGCCAATCGTCATATGACAAAATGACGCAAAATTCAAATTCGTCCTTACTTCTCGGACAACCGTTAGTAAAAATAGGTTTCTTGTCCTGAAAAAGATGGCTCTAAATCCGTTGAAAACATGGTAAATTGAAAACCACCATTTATTGCAATTGGGTGAATGTCTTTTCACACGCGATTCTGTAGCCGTTGCTGAATCACAGCCATCTTCAAAATATCTAAGAAGGGAAGGCTGAAACTTTTTCACTAAGGGAGATCACTTTGCATTTCTACATTTCAATTTACGTCAAAGTGACATACATCGAAATACGCTAAGGTGACAAAAGTCATGTAAAATGTAAATGTCGTGTGACTAGGGCCTCCTGTCGGGTAGACCGTTCACCAGGTGCAAGTCTTTCATTTTGACGCCATTTCGGCGATTTGCGGGTCGATGGGGATGAAATGATGATGATTAGGACAACGGAACACCCAGTCCCTGAGTGGAGTAAATCTCCATTCTAGGCTGGAATCGAACCCAGGCCCTTAGGATTGACCTGCTGTCGCGCTGACCACTCAGCTGCTGGGGGTGGACGCAAAGGTTTACAAGGTTTGGTGTAGCAACTCTACGTGGCATGGACTCAACAAGACGTTGGAAGTCCCCTGCCATGTTGCCTCTGAAGCCTTTTATATCGAGGAAGTGTTGTCGGTGCAGGATTTTGTTCACGAACTGACCTCTCAGTTGTGTCACACAAAAGATCGATGGGTGGGCGTGTCATTAGTTCGAACTGTCCAGAATGTTCTTCAAACCAATCGCAAAAGGCTGTGGCCCGAAGACATGGTGCCTTGTTGTTTTGGCGAACATGAACTCAATGAATGGCTGCAAATTTTCTCCAAGTAGCCAAACATGACCATTTCCAGTAAACGATTGGGTCATTCTACGTAAACACAGCCTAGAAAAGGCCACTGGACACAATGGGATACCAGTACGGTTCTATCTCGAACCTGAAAAATAACTTGCTCCTCTTTTTTACAGCAGTGTACCGTAGATTGCTTAGAGGAGCTAGGCGTTCGTAATGATTGGAAAAAAAGCGCAGCCCAGTCCTGTTTCCAAGAAGGGTCATCAACAGCGACATAAACCTACGGTATGAGCCACAGTTACAACTCATCGTAACGTACTGAAAAAGTTACGATAATCTTGTTTGTTTGTGATTACTGTAGATACAAACACCAGAGTGCACTGCTATATTTTTTCCAGATAGTTATCAATACTGCTATTAAATCCTACATCTCTGACTTTTTCTTGTTGGTAATTACCTGTTATGAATACGTTCACTAATGAAGGAAAAGTTTTCGTTTTAAAAACGTGGAGTAATTGATCCTTGGCTTTTTGCTGAAGCAGTAACTGGAAGGAATTACCTGGAAATGTTGACAACCTATGCTATTCCGTGGCTATAGATAGCCTACTAGGTGTTCAGTTCGTTTCACTTTTCAGCAGCTGTGGGAATGTAGGCTGATGAGGTATTTAGACCAAAATTTGGTGACAATGAAGAACAATAGAACTGAGAACTAGTTCTTTCGATTTAGACCAGTGAATTTCTTCTTTTGGAGTTACGTTAAATATAAAATGTATGCTACAAAACCACGAACGCGACTACTGACAATGCTCTCGAAGAAATTCATTGTAAGAAACAACAATGTAAACAAGTATGCTTAAGCGTCCAGGGTTATCTGACGAAATTTATCAACAGAGATGGAAAACAAATCGGGAAAGAACGTCATAAATAATCCCGCAGCTTCAGTAAAGTTATTTCAAAATTATATTTATTATTATTATTATCGTTGTTACTTGTCAGTTAGGTTGCGACGGGTAGCAACTTTCCACACCCTCTCTATATGCCTGTATCTATGCCGCTGACGTGTTGCAGAATTTAGTAACATGTTTCGCTCGTATAATTTGTCATTTCTGGAGGTTGAAAATCCCCTCAGAAGGTATCAACAGGGGTTCCGGAATCGACGATCGTGTGAAACCCAGCCCGCTCTGTTCCACTAAGAGACCGAGAAATCAACAGGAACTGGCATCCCTGTTAATGCCATATTCCTTGACTTCAAGAAAACGTTCGATATAGTTACGCACTGCCGTCTAATGAACAAAATACGAGCGTACATTAGACCAGCAGTGTGACTGGACTGAATAGTTTCTAGCAAACAGAAATGTCACTCTAGCGGAAAGATATCTTCAAACGTAAAAGTAACTTAGGGGGTATCGCAAGGGAGATCTATAGCGCCATTAAATTTATCAATATACCTGTATACAAATCACATAGCGGATAACGACAGAACTTCAATAAGGCTTTTCACGAGTGATGCTTTGTATACAGGGAAATCGCTAAGCTACTAACTATAGCGTAATGCAGTAAAACCTGGCAAGTGATCCTCAAAGTAAACAAATGTAACACATTCCGCATAAGTGAGCAGAAAGAGCCGTTACCGTATCATTACACGACTGCATATCAGTCACTGGTAGGAGTCACATCCATAAACTATCTAGGCCTATGTGTACGCGGTCAGGCATGTGCCAAACCTTGATTCATTTGAAGAGTCTTGCGTGCTGTATGGACGTGGTCGAAGAAACTTCTCGGTTCCTGACGTTTCGACCGCAGCTGCGCTGTGCATCTTCAGAGGTGTTCCTGTCGACGCTCAGTATTGCCGACTGACGAGTCGGACATCGGAGATGAAACTTAACCAGCGATTGTCGCCCGTCAAGAATAAAAATTTATCTGTCAGTTATGCAGGGCCATTGTTCGTATATCATTGATTTTCGTGCCTTCTTTTCTGTTAAAATTGTCAGTATGCTTATATGTTTTGATGCCATCTCTACATCGACGTGGATAATAGTCTGTCATAGTAGATAAAACTTTGGTTTCGCAAAACTCCACTCCATGATTCTCTGACTGAAGAGCATGTTTTGCTATTGCTGATTTTTCTGTTTTGCGTAGTCGCCAAAGACTTTTGTGTTATTCCAGTCTTTAATTCACGCATCTCTTGGTAGATTCAACGTACACCTTTCCAGAAGTACACAAAATCTCATACTCCACTTTCTGACAGGGGAGGTCTTTTGTGTCTTTTGTCATAAAGTAACTGATAAGGTATTCAAGATTTTACGGAAACATGACATCAGACTGGCTTTTAAACTAAGAAAAATATCGAGTACTTCGATGTGTGAAGGAAGAAACCCTCCTCTTTCGGCAAGTTGAGCATATAAGATTGCGTGTACATGTGGAAGGGTCTACACTGGATCTACGAACAGAAGCGTGCATACAAGGTTGAAAGAACGTAAAAGGCTTTGCCGACAAGGGAAAACAGAAATATTAGCTGTAGCAGAACATGCCCGTCACCGTGGAGTCAAGTTTTCGAAACCAAAATTTTATCTACACTACTTGCCATTAAAATTGCTACACCACGAAGATGACGTGCTACAGACGCGAAATTTAACCGACAGGAAGAAGATGCTGTGATATGCAAATGATTAGCTTTTCAGAGCATTCACATAAGGCTGGCACCGGTGACGACAAATGGCTCTGAGTACTATGAAACTTAACATCTGGGGTCATCAGTCCCCTAGAACTTAGAACTGCTTAAACCTAGCTAACCTAAGGACATCACACACATCCATGCCCGAGGCAGGATTCGAACCTGCGGCCGTAGCGGTCGCGCGGTTCCAGACTGAAGCGCCTACAACCGCTCGGCCACCACGGCCGGCGGTGGCGACACGTACAACGTGCTGACATGAGGAAAGTTTCCAACCGATTTCTCATACACAAACAGCAGTTGACTGGTGTTGCCTGGTGAAACGTTGTTGTGATGCCTCACGTAAGGAGGAGAAATGCGTACCATCACGTTTCCGACTTTGATAAAGGTCGGATTGTAGACTATCGCGATTGCGGTTTATCGTATCGCGACATTGCTGCTAGCGTTGGTCGAGATCCAATGACTTTTAGCAGAATATGGAATCGGTGGGTTGAGGACGGTAATATGGAATGCCGTGCTGGATCCCAACGGCCTCGTATCACTAGCAGTCGAGATGAAAGGCATCTTATCCGCATGGCTGTAACGGATCGTGCAGCCACGTTTCGATCCCTGGGTCAAGAGATGGGGACGTTTGCAAGACAACAACCATCTGCACGAACAGTTCGACGACGTTTGCAGCAGTATGGACTATCAGCTCGGAGACCATGGCTGCGGTTACCCTTGACGCTGCATCACAGACAGGAGCGCCTGCGATGGTGTACTCAACGACGAACCTGGGTGCACGAATGGCAAACGTCATTTCTTCGGATTAATCCAGATTCTGTTTACAGCATCATGATGGTCGCATGCGTGTTTGGCGACATCGCACAATCGAAGCGTGTATTCGTCATCGCCATACTGGCGTATCACCCAGCTTGATGGCATGATGTGCCATGGGTTACAAGTCTCGGTCACCTCTTGTTCGGATTGACGGCACTTTGAAGAGTGGACGTTACATTTCAGATGTGTTACGACCCGTGGCTCTGCCCTTCATTCGATCCCAGCGAAACACATTTCAGCAGGATAATGCACGACCGCATGTTGCAGGTGCTGTACGGGCCTTTCTGGATACAGAAAATGTTAGACTGCTGCCCTGGCCAGCACAGTCTCCAGATCTCTCACCAATTGAAAACGCCTGGTCAATGGTGGCCGAGCAACTGGCTCGTCACAATACGCCAGTCACTACTCTTGATGAACTGTGGTGTCGTGTTGAAGCCGCATGGGCAGCTGTACCTGTACACGCCATCCAAGCTCTGTTTGACTCAATGCCCAGGCGTATCAAGGCCGTTATTACGGCCAAAGGTGGTTGTTTTGTGTACTGATTTCTCAGGATCTATGCACCCAAATTGCTTGAAACACTAATCACATGTCAGTTCCAGTATAACATATTTGTCCAATGAATACCCGTTTACCATCTGCATTTCCTCTTGGTGTAGCAATTTTAATGGGCAGTAGTGCACTTTGACAAACTGTTATCCACACAATATAAAGCCATCGAAATACATGAACATAGTGATAATGTTAACAGCAAAGAAGACGCCAGGAAACTCAATGATATATGGACAGCTGCTGTGCAGAATCGATAGATAAGTTTTTGTCCTTGATAGGTGACAATTGGTAGTAAGTCTTATCTCTGACAATATTTATCGCTGCTAACCACATGCAAACTCGATCACGCATACTTTACACAGTACTTATGTTACTCTCCGACTTCCAATTCGTCAGTTGGCAATACTATGGATCACCAGGGGCACCTCAGAAGATGTCCAGTGCAGCTGTGATCGAAACGTCAGGAATAGAAAGGCTTCTTCGACAGCGTCCATACAGCCCTGAAGACTCATAAGCTATTATGACATCCGGTCGTGAAAGCCTTCATTATGATCATTCGAAGACTCCTCAGCAAATATAATCCACTTACTGCAGAGATCGCTTACAAAATCTTAGTTCGAGCAATAGTTAAATAATGTTTCTCAGTCTGACATCTGGCCCAGATAGAATTGATAGAGGAAACAGAAGATCCAAAGAAGAGCAGCGCGTTTCGTTATAGGTTCGTTTAGGAAGTGCGAAACCACCCGAGTCACATACGCTGCATTGAAAAAATTTTGCATCCCAGGGTGGTTTACTGCTTCATTTCCACGAGCGTACGTTCCTAGTAGAGTCCACCTACGTATATCTCAGATTCGAGCACGTACGGAGACATGCCAACATATCCGATGAACCAGTCGCGAGTGGAACAAGAAAAGGGGCATGCGTCAGTAGGGCACAAAGTACCCTCCATCACGCACCATAGCTGGCTTGTAGTAGCACTCAACTACACGTACACATGTACTCAGTAACGTCAATGCATGGCTGACGGTAGACCGTACCAACATTATCTATTTTCTTTCCCATTACATTTACACATCGTCTAAGATAGACCCACCTCCATGTAGTTGTTTATCAGTCTATAAATGCGCTCTGGCGTCCCACGTAAAGCTTGTCTGTGTATCGTCTGCTATTGCTAGCGAGTAACTTGACCTCATTCTATTGATTCCGACACACCTTGCCAGAGACTAACCCGCCACCAGTTGAAGTGTGATCTCTGTGTCGAAACCCCCCTCCACCTGGTGTGTGGAGTAACACTGCCGTTATCAACCGAGGCAATTTAGGTCGGCATTCTGCGAGGGATGGTGAAAGTGTCGACGTGGCTGTTCTGCTCCAGTGAACCTTGCTGGAACTTCTGGATGAGAAGACGCCACGTGGAAATGAGGTTGGTCCGCAGCGCAGCTAGCATCTTCACTAAATTACTACCTTCTTCTTTCTTTGAGGATTGTGCTACATTGCGAACGTATTTTTGTAATGTATTCAGCGTTGTTTACCGATTCATAGTAAATTTTATTGCCAGCATTTGCTGCCTGTAAGATGCCAGGCGAGATTAAGCAGTTACGAAAGCTTTTCGTAAGTTACAAACCTTTGTCTCATACCTTTATGTTAATTGTCATAGTGTTGCATTTACGTCCTTGTTTAGAGTTTTCTGCTGTTTATGACACACGAGGAAAGTTGCTTTATTAACCATTGTGTGTACTGCTGAGTAAACATCCCATGGAAAGCGTTTATTTGAAACAGTATTTAATCATAGTATAGTTGAAACTTTCCCTTAGAAAATTAAGAATGACAGTGCTGGAAAAACTCTTACGTTATTTCATACTGAAACAGCTGAGTAAAACTGAACGTACTCAGACAGTTTTCTCTTTACTTATTCTGATCATCACTAAACTGACACAATATTTTTAGCGCGACGCAATCTGACTTTCAATAACCCTTACAAAAGAATGGCCCTGACTAACAATCACCTATACCTTTCATGAATCACTTTCTTCACAAAAATCTTTGTTACTCGAACTACTGCACTACTAGCGCAAATACTGCCAGTTAAGTAAAAGATTGTAACTAATGAAGACACTAACTACTGATAGGCATGGATAGCAAATGAAAGATTTTGATACAGAACAAACAATGTATTTACCCTAATAGTGTTCAAAAGTCATTTTTTGACATCCAGTCTTACAAATTTCCTTTTTCTGACGGACACATGACCAGATCGTCCACTCACAGTAATCTCTCTAAACTCTGCCATCCCTTTCCCCTTATCCACCACTGCTGACAGGTCAACTCCAATTGCACAACGCTACAGGCTGTTCACACCCATTTGCCCAACAACACAAGCGAATATTCCAACAATGCAAACCACCCACAGACTGCACACAGCACAGTCAGAGATTTTCATACAGAGCGCCACGTGGCGTTACCAACATAAAAACCTAAACAGCCTACTTACATAGTGTCTCCGCCAAATTTCATTATTTTACTTGAGTCAAAAAGGCTCCAAACAAATAGCACTAAAATTTTTCCTTTCACTTTACTGAACATATTCCAGTACCAGATACAGCGTTCCAATTTGCTGTATTACTTGCTTTGGTTTGCACAGGCCATAAAACTGGAGCGTTATCGAATTAGTTTATAATTAAACATCATTCACAGGTGCCTCATCTCAGATATACACGGTGAGCGAGGAGGCAAGGTATATTTTTTGGGTGGAGGGTGTGATAGTATTATAGATTCTGAAAAAAAAGTCTTAAGAATATATACCCTTTTTCGAGATAGAAAACATTTAGTGTACATTGTTATTTACTTTCTGGTCATTCAAACATTGTCATTGTTTACAATGTACCACAGTAGTGTATAGGAACAGGATTTGATACGGGGCATTGCGGTCTGTCAAATTGGAGAACTACCTCAAACTGGCCTACAAAAACTACATGCGCGTCGCGCGAAATTTTCAATATTCTCGCGCCCTCTTCGTGCAAACTATTAGTCCTAGAGAAAACAAGGAACAGGACCTTTTTTGTAGGAAATTTAATGTACATTAATTTTGCAGTGCCACGAGTCTTCTCTGGAGGGTCCAGTTTTCGAGTTATTAAAGAAAAGCGTACAGAAGTGATATTAAAAGTATTCTATCTCTGAAACCATTCGGAATAGAGCGTACGTTCATATAAATTTTTGTTCAGAATTGTTAATACTATCGCCCCTCAAAGCATGTAATTTTTCTCGTGGATCCGTTCCATTATTCCGGTGCACATTCATCTACATATGTAACAGGCAGTCAAATGAGAAAAATACAAATTTAAAAAAATAAGTAAACTTTATTATTTCAAATATAATCACCGTAACTATTAACCCACGCGTCCCACTGTGAGAAAAGACTGTCACTGCCTTCATGGAATAATGTTTGCGGCTGCCTATGGAAAGGATGGGTAAAGGCTTCATGGCGAGATTTGATTGAAGCGCGCCATCAAGTCCAAACGCCGAGGAGTGTTGACTGACGGAATCCTTGTGTTGCAAAATAATGCCGGTCCACATGTTGTCAGAGAAGTGTCAATTAGGCCGCAGAAGTTTCGCTCGGAAGCTTATTTCCCAGGAGGATAGAGGAATTAAAAGTTACAGCTGTTACTGTTGAACCAATAACGTTTACTTGTCTTTTTCCATCTCTTGCTTAGTTGGACTGCCTCTTATATTTAGACGTCCCACATTATAACTCAGCAAGGGAAAAATGACTAGATGCCTCTGAATGTGTATCTCTCTTACGTAATTCTCACGATTCGTATGAAAGCTGTAGCGTAGTGGCACCCTAAATGGCCGCATAGTGTTCTTCGAAAAAAGGTTCTCATTTCTCCAACAAGCAATTCGCAAGAATTATGTTGCTTGCCTCGAAGAAACAAACGTAGAAATGCGATGGATTATGGAAAGTTCTTGCAGAAGTTAGCGACGACGATGCAGCAGCCTGAGAAAATTAACTGTTTGGGCCATACTTTATTTACCCACACAGATATTACGTTTTAGGAGACTGCATCATGGGGTCACTACACAAGTTGGCTGGCTCTGAGCACTATGGGACATAACTACTAAGGTCATCAGTCCCCTATAACTTAGAACTACGTCAACTTAACTAACGTAAAGACATCACACACATCCATGCCCGAGGCAGGATTCGAACCTGCGACCGTAGCGGTCGCGCGGTTCCAGACTGTAGAGTCTAGAAACGCTCGGCCACCGCGACCGGCAATACACAAGTGCATCACGTCAAAAGTAATATTACAACATACCACGAGAGACACCGTAACCACTTACTACACAGGCTCTCAACATTTAAAATTTCAGTATGGCTTTTTATTTAAGGACGGTCGTGTATTTACAATTTGGAAATTTTAAATGCCTTGATGAAAAAGTTTGGGACCGTGCTTTTTTCGCCTTTTAAACGGATTGCTTTTATGGATTGACTATGAAAACTCTATGATGCAAATATACTTCATGAAACCGGTAGTGTGTTTGAATAAAGATTTTTAATAGCTGCAGCGATGCTTCTTATTGGCTCTGGGCACTATGGGAGTTCAAATCTGCGGTCATCAGTCCCCTAGAACTTGAAACTACTTAAACCTAACTAACCTAAGGACATCACACACATCCATGCCCGAGGCAGGATTGGAACATGCGACCGTAGCGGTCCCGCGGTTTCAGACTGAAGCGCCTAGAACCGCTCGGCCACACTGGCTGGCATTTCTTGTTCAACACGGAATATTTCGACTGTGGGTGTCCTATGTACAAAGTGTTGCGTTGTTCAATCTGCACACTGAGCGAGCAGTAAAGAAAACAAAAGCAAAATTTTGAGGAGGAATGAAGATTCAGGAAGAAGAAACAAAAACTTTGGGATTTCCTATGGCACTGTAATTCTGTCAGAGATAGCAAAGGATCTGGAAGTGCAGTGGAACAGAATGGACAGCGTCTTGAAAGGAGGACGTAAGGTGAATTTCAGGAAAAGCAAAACAACGATGATAAAATGTAGTAGAATTGAATTACGTGATGCTGAGGAAACTCGATTAGGAAACGAGATTCTAAAAGTAGTAGATGAGCTTAGCTATTAGGGCAGCTAAATAGATGATTTTGGCAGAAGTACAGAGGTTATATGGGTACAACAAGGAAAGAATTTCTGAAAATTATGAATTTGTTAACATCGAATGTAAAATTAAGTAATAGGAAGTCTCTTATGAAGAGCATACAATGTTAGCTTTCACGGCCAGTATTGTCTTCACTTAAAACTTCCGGGCTGATAGGCCGTGGTGGAAGTATAAAACTCTCCACTGACGTTTTGCCCACGCGGGATTAGCCGAGCGGTCTAGGGCGCTGCAGTCATGGACTGTGCGGCTGGTCCCGGCGGAGGTTCGAGTCCTCCCTCGGGCATGGGTGTGTGTGTTTGTCCTTAGGATAATTTAGGTTAAGTAGTGTGTAAGCTTAGGGACTGATGACCTTAGCAGTTAAGTCCCAGAAGGTTTCACACACATTTCTTTCCCCTGACGTTTCGTCTCCGACTGCGGGAGACATCCTCGGAGGAACAGCGGCGGACTGCCTTTTCTGAAGAGGTTCTGAGGTAGCTTGCACGAAAGCGAAACGTGGACGGTAAGCAATTCAGGGAAGAGGAGAATAGAAGCTTCTGAAATTCGATGCGGTAGAAGTACACTTAAGATTAGGTAGGTAGATTGGAAGACTAACTGAGAGGTAGTGAACACAATTGGGGAGAAAAGAAATTTATGGCAGAACTTGACTAAAAGGATCAATTGACAGGTCAGAGTCTGATGCATCAAGGAACTATTGATTCTGTATTGAAGATAACTGCATGTGGTAAAAGTTGTGGAGGGAAATCGAGGGATGAAAACAGTAAACAATTTCAGATAGATACAAGTCGCTGTACTTATTCGATGGTGAAGAGGCTTCACAGGATGGAGTAGCGTGGAAGAGCTGCATCAGACCAGTGTTCGGACTGGAGAACACAACAAGAACAGCATGTGAGTACCTTTGGTCAGTGACGAAGCATGTGAGTAACAGAGAGGCGGACGCAGGATATTTGGAGTGAGTCATGAACGACTGTGCCCGTTCCACTGAGTCAGGTACATAACCGGACGCCCGACTCATCTGGCCGCCGAAATGCGTGTGACTAATGGGAACAGCACTCTATTTTCTTCCCAGCTATGTGCCGTATCCAGACACTGTACTGGCGCTACGGATGCACAAGGTTCGAGGCACTCTTCGCTAGGGTGGCTTTAATTTTTCAAGTTCTTTTTTTCTGTGTCGATTCCTGCCTTCATCTACACCAGGGCTTCACAACATATGTGCTCGCGGAGCAAGCTGTGAGCAGCAAGGCGCGAGCACGGAGCAGCGCGAGCACGCTACCCCCACTACCGGACCAGAGCAGAGCGGAGAGTGGGGAGAGTCATGTGAGGCACACAACAGCTGCCGCCAGTCAATGTAAATCCGCGGCCACCTGCAGGGATATCATTCACGAATTATTACTGCGACAAATGAAACAAATAATGGAGAATGTACACATGCCACATAATTTTATTAGCTTAGTGTATGCCTCTACATACGCATTAACTTGTGAACTGTTACACAATAAAACGTGTCACTGAAGTGTGGGATCCTCGGTTATCTTGTACTTTTTGCCCTTTACAATTGCGTCTATGTTCGGAGTAATTGTTCTTGTGCATTTTAGGCGCAGCGTGCAGTTTAAATTTCGATCAGACAATGCGTTTCTCAGGGGCGTCTTGCTACATTTCATTGCAGAGAACAGTTGTTCACAAACATACGTGGAACCGAACATTGATATTATTGTAGCCGCCAGTTTGTGCAAACGAGGAAATCTATCCTGAGGGAAGTGTCTGTAGAATTCCAAAATGTTTTTCTTGTTCTGAAATTTGTCTCTGTATTCTCTGTCACACTGCAGGTCAATAATTTCTTGATGCATCTCAGGACGAATCTCTTAAATATTCGCTGAATATGGAGAGAACAGATCAAAATCACTGTCTAGTGCTGTCAGATCTTGAAAGCGCTGATCAACTAAACTATGTGTATAACGTTCACAGTCTTTGTGAACATCTTGCATGGATGATAATTTAGGAAAATGAGCTAGGTTTCCTGTTTCCAGCTGACTCACCCAAAGTGTCAATTTCATGTTAAAAGCTCGTATTCGATATTTACCTTGTAGTAAAATGTTCAAAGCATTCAGATGGCTAGTTAAATCTGCTAAGAACGCGAGATCACATTCAAACGTGCGCGCGCATTTCCCCTTCCTCCCCTCCCTCCCTACTCTGCGACCTTGCACCTGCTCGCGAGCACGTGCGTGAGCAGACGCGAGTACTCGCGCTCAAAACCGGCCAGTTGTTAAGCCCTGATCTACACATACATCTACATGACTACGCTGCAAATTCGTGCCTGGCAGGGACAGTTCATCGAACCATCTTCAAGCTGTTACTCTACTCTTACACTCTAGAGCATTTAAAACTTTCCTTTAGGTTAGGTTAGTGGTGTTTAACGTCCCGTCGACAACGAGGTCATTAGAGACGGAGCGCAAGCTCGGGTTAGGGAAGAATGGGGAAGGAAATCGGCCGTGCCCTTTCAAAGGAATCATCCCGGCATTTGCCTGAAACGATTTAGGGAAATCACGGAAAACCTAAATCAGGATGGCCGGAGACGGGATTGAACCGTCGTCCTCCCGAATGCGAATCCAGTGTGCTAACCACTGCGCCACCTCGCTCGGTAAAACTTTCCGTACCTCTTGTTTTATTACGATGATCATTTCTCCGTATGGAGGTGGCGCCAACAAAATATTCTCGCATCCGGAGGAGACAGTTGCTGATTGAAATTTCTTGAAAAGACCTTGTCGCAACGAAGAACGCCTTCCCCCCAAGTTTTGTCTATCGCACGAAAACGCGCGTCACGCGTCAAGGGGACTCTAGGCCTCAAATTCTGGGAAGAAAAACACGAAAATATGGCCCCAAAATCTCACCAATTTTTATCGCAAAACGTGTGTTGCATAGCAGTAGTTGATCAAGCAGTAAGTTTATTATTCTAAAGTATCATTAATGGGTTGACTTGATTTGGGGGAGGAGACCAAACTGCGAGGTCATCGGTCTCATCGGATTAGGGAAGGATGGGCAAGGAAGTCGGCCGTGCCCTTTCAAAGGAACCATCCCGGCATTTGCCTGAAGTGATTTAGGGAAATCATGGAAAAACTAAATCAGGATGGTCGGACGCGGGATTGAACCGTCGTCCTCCCGAATGCGAGTCCAGTGTGCTAACCACTGCGCCACCTCGCTCTATCATTTATGTTGCTGTATTAAATACGGTCTACAATTGTACAACATACAACGTTTGTGAGGAAAATATGATGAGAAAAAAAATTTCTTTTGAAAATCGCTGTTTATGCCTGAAAACTTACACAGCCTGAAGCATGTAGTACTTCAGTTTCCGTTCTTTTTTTTATAAAAATGTAACTGTATTCCTCTATGGGCTTTCCGTTTCTTTCTGCCAGATCAGTTACAGCTTGGTGAACTAACTGTAGAGCATTGAGTGCGTTTCTTGCCACATTGAAAGGTCTGTTTTAAAAGGATTGTCATTTACATGAAACCTGGTAAAAATTTCGATGTTTGGTAATAGAAGCCCCACGACTCCATTTTGTTAAATTTCGCAGGTGAAGCAAAAATGATTCCTTAAAAAATAAGTGGTACAGACAATTGCTGCATGTGCATCTAGTTATTGGCAGATTAGAGAAATCCATGCACTTCTAAATTTCTCTCTGATTACAGAGGCACTGGTTATTCAAATTAAAAGTTTTCACAAAGAGATGGAGTTAAGAGGTTTTCATTGCCTACCATCGATTTATTTCGTTAGAAGCAAATTGCTTGTTCTCAATATGTATGTTTTTGGATAGGGTCCGCCTTTAGCAAAACACATTTTTTGTTTTTTAACTCAAACATGTTTCACTGCAGTTGCTGCATCTTCAGTGGGCTTTTATATTCCATCTGTTAAAGATAAAGAGTGTTCTTTGCTGTTTATATACATATAGCTGTTAGTTTTTAAATCGTAATTAGAGGTATTTGAAAAAAAAAAACACATAAATTGCGAATTCATACCTTTTTACCACTTGGTGTGGTTTCTCTGATGTGTTTCTACAGTGACCGTTTTGTTGTACAGTTTTTCATCTGCAACCACTTATACCTTAAAGTAGACAAATTGTTTAAGCCAAAATAACGATTTGAACACTTGTTACTTCTATGTCTGAAATTATTTAATTTCTATGTGTGTGTCTATTTGCATAATGTTTCGCTTACATTTTCGTTTAATGATCTTCATCACTGTCAAATAATATACATAGAGTTGTCATTGTCACTGTGACTGTTTCACTGCTTTACCAGCTGTAAAAACAAAACATGGCGGACAGTGGAACAATTGAAGGCGTAAAAATAAGATGGCTGACAGTGGAACAGTTGAAGGTGTTCCTGGTGGTTGTTCTGAATATTTCAGAAGTAGGAATTATTAGGCAAGACTAACCAATAGAGCTCTCCCCCCCCCCCACACACAAAATAAATCCTTAAACCTACTGTCACCCCCCCCCCCCTCTCTCACTCTCTCTCTCTCTCTCTCTCTCTCTCTCTCTCTCTCTCTCACTTTTCACACACACACACACACACACACACACACACACACACACACACACATATATATATATATATACAAAGAGAAAAAGAATCGCAAACACCCCTGAAAGATTCAGACCAACTGCCAGGAACACCTTCAACTGTTCCACTGTCAGCCATCTTGTTTTTACGCCTTCAATTGTTCCACTGTCCGCCATGTTTTGTTTTTACAGCTGGTAAAGCAGTGAAACAGTCACAGTGACAATGACAACTCTATGTATATTATTTGACAGTGATGAAGATCATTAAAGGAAAATGTAAGTGAAACATTATGCAAATAGACACACACATAGAAATTAAATAATTTCAGACGTAGAAGTAACAAGTGTTCAAATCGTTATTTTGGCTTAAACAATTTGTCTACTTTAAGGTATAAGTGGTTGCAGATGAAAAACTGTACAACAAAACGGTCACTGTAGAAACACATCAGAGAAACCACACCAAGTGGTAAAAAGGTATGAATTCGCAATTTATGTGTTTTTTTTCAAATATCTCTAATTACGATTTAAAAACTAACAGCTATATGTATACAAACAGCAAAGAACACTCTTTATCTTTAACAGATGGAATATAAAAGCCCACTGAAGATGCTGCAACTGCAGTGAAACATGTTTGGGTTAAAAAACAAAAAATGTGTTTTGCTAAAGGCGGACCCTATCCAAAAACATACATATTGTTAAAGCAAACGCGGAAGAAAAGAGCTTCAACCCCAAGATGCTGGTTCTCATTTTACTGATAATTTCTGTGCTTCGATGAATTCATTCTTGTACTCTTTTTCGCCTTTTCCTCATGATTCAACAGCCCTTTTTCCTTTTTCATTCAGAATACAAATCATGATAAGGAAATTTCGAGGTGGCTGCTTAAGGATACTGGTTTTGAATGATTATTAAACTCTTGGCATGCGACGCGTTGTTTAGTAAAAATAATTTTTATTTTCTTCAGTGGTAATGCTATTAGAAACATTATATAAGCTACGGCAAAAAGTTCTCGAGTTTTTGAACAAAATGCGTATCCTTTTGTCCATTCATCATCATCTGGTTCAAAAATGGCTCTGAGCACTGTGAGACTTAACTGCTGAGGTCATCAGTCCCCTAGAACTTAGAACTACTTAAACTTAAGTAACCGAAGGACATCACACACATCCGTGCTCGAGGCAGGATTCGAACCTGCGACCGTAGCGGTCGCGCGGTTTCAGACTGAAGCGCCTAGAACCCCTCGGCCACCCGGGCCGGCCATCATCATCTGGTTCCATCCTGCTGTAGACAGTTAATATTAGTATTTTTAGAACCATGATTTGTGAAACTGATGACTGAGTAATGTTACGGTGACGAATGTCAGGGAAATATTACAGGCGCGTTAAGTGGACGGCTGTTCGTCCAGGTACGGACAGCAGATCACTAGTCTAATAAAGCTAGTAACCAAGTAACCTGATTGATGTGTCAGCACAGCAAGGAATCCAACTTATACACATCGTCACAAGCTCAGCGCACTAGGCTGTAGCGTGGTAGGACTGAACCAAGTGACACATCAGGCAATCACATACAGCTCTCACTAGAGCCTTGCGTACTAAGCAAGTTGAATTTAACACATCCGAGGACAGACTCAATAGGAGTAGCAACGGCCGGCCAGGAAAATAATGTCAACAGAACTGAATCCAGTAGTCTATTACGACCACAATTTACAGCACAATCAAGGCCCTTACCCTGTTGCTTGTTCGACAAAGCCAGCCGCCGCTGCCAGGAGACATGCAGGAAGCGAAATACACCAACGGCTTCCCAGTAACGTGACTGCTTCCAAGCCGGCGATATTTGCTACGGCGCCGTCACCCTGTTAAACAGCCCCTTTTAGACGTGCTCTTCCTGCTGCCTCGCACAGCGCCTGTACTGTGCGCTAGATTTCCCAAACGATGTTACTGTTAGGCGTCCGAAGGCAAAAATCCTCGCTACTTGCTACAGGTCACCGCTCGCTCCCCTATCGGCTCGGTAGGTGGCGCCACGGCGCGCTCTGCGCACACCACCGGAAAGATGACCCATACACGGCTCACTGAATACATACACTCCTGGAAATTGAAATAAGAACACCGTGAATTCATTGTCCCAGGAAGGAGAAACTTTATTGACACATTCCTCGGGTCAGATACATCACATGATCACACTGACAGAACCACAGGCACATAGACACAGGCAACAGAGCATGCACAATGTCGGCACTAGTACAGTGTATATCCACCTTTCGCAGCAATGCAGGCTGCTATTCTCCCATGGAGACGATCGTAGAGATGCTGGATGTAGTCCTGTGGAACGGCTTGCCATGCCATTTCCACCTGGCGCCTCAGTTGGACCAGCGTTCGTGCTGGACGTGCAGACCGCGTGAGACGACGCTTCATCCAGTCCCAAACATGCTCAATGGGGGACAGATCCGGAGATCTTGCTGGCCAGGGTAGTTGACTTACACCTTCTAGAGCACGTTGGGTGGCACGGGATACATGCGAACGTGCATTGTCCTGTTGAAACAGCAAGTTCCCTTGCCGGTCTAGGAATGGTAGAACGATGGGTTCGATGACGGTTTAGATGTACCGTGCACTATTCAGTGTCCCCTCGACGATCACCAGTGGTGTACGGCCAGTGTAGGAGATCGCTCCCCACACCATGATGCCGGGTGTTGGCCCTGTGTGACTCGGTCGTATGCAGTCCTGATTGTGGCGCTCACCTGCACGGCGCCAAACACGCATACGACCATCATTGGCACCAAGGCAGAAGCGACTCTCATCGCTGAAGACGACACGTCTCCATTCGTCCCTCCAGTCACGCCTGTCGCGACACCACTGGAGGCGGGCTGCACGATGTTGGGGCGTGAGCGGAAGACGGCCTAACGGTGTGCGGGACCGTAGCCCAGCTTCATGGAGACGGTTGCGAATGGTCCTCGCCGATACCCCAGGAGCAACAGTGTCCCTAATTTGCTGGGAAGTGGCGGTGCGGTCCCCTACGGCACTGCGTAGGATCCTACGGTCTTGGCGTGCATCCGTGCGTCGCTGCGGTCCGGTCCCAGGTCGACGGGCACGTGCACCTTCCGCCGACCACTGGCGACAACATCGATGTACTGTGGAGACCTCACGCCCCACGTGTTGAGCAATTCGGCGGTACGTCCACCCGGCCTCCCGCATGCCCACTATACGCCCTCGCTCAAAGTCCGTCAGCTGCACATACGGTTCACGTCCACGCTGTCGCGGCATGCTACCAGTGTTAAAGACTGCGATGGAGCTCCGTATGCCACGGCAAACTGGCTGACACTGACGGTGGCGATGCAGAAATGCTGCGCAGCTAGCACCATTCGACGGCCAACACCGCGGTTCCTGGTGTGTCCGCTGTGCCGTGCGTGTGATCATTGCTTGTACAGCCCTCTCGCAGTGTCCGGAGCAAGTATGGTGGGTCTGACACACCGGTGTCAATGTGTTCTTTTTTCCATTTCCAGGAGTGTATTTATTTTAGTTTATTTATTTATTAGGATTTAGCGACCCGTCGACAACTATCTCATTACACACACATTAAAAGTTCGTAAAATCTTGTACATGGCTGACCGTTCAGAGAACATGAATGGTTACAATTGAAAGAAAATCAGCCCTCGGTCACTATTTTTAACAAATTAACCCGGTTTCGACAGTGATAGGATTGTCTTCCTCAGAACCGAAATCAAATATTTTATAACATGGTCACAGAATTCTGACTAAAAACGTATGATATAGTATAAGTACGGAATCGTCGTGAAAGACTGGCAGTACTTATATGGCATTTATAAAATAATAAATATGCCAAAATGGCATTAGTCACAAAAAGTTTTCTTTATCTTAAATACTTTTTTGTGACTAATGCCCTTTTGGCATATTTATTATTTTATAAATGCCATATAAGTACTGCCAGTCTTTCACGACGATTCCGTACTTATACTATATCATACGTTTTTAGTCATAGTTCTGTGACCATGTTATGGAATATAGACCACGCTTTGATTTAAATTCTGGGGAAGACACTCCTAGCAGTGTCGAAACCATGTTAATTTGTTAAAAATAGTGACCGAGGGGTTGATTTTCTTTCAATTGTTAAAAGTTCGTTTCGGTCAAAGATCGGGCACGAAACTGGACTTCTCCTATTTAGGTAACATCGAACATAAATTTAAATCTTAGAAAGATTATGCTGAAGGCATTTGTCTGAGAGTATTCTCCAAAAGAAGACAGTATAAAAAATAAAATAGAAAAATAACGATAACACGGACAATTATATTGGCTAATAGTAATGACTGCATGATCTTCTAATAATTTTGTGTCATTTCTAGATAAAACTGTGAGATAGTGAAACGTGGACGATAAACATTTCAGACAAGATGCGAATTGAATCTTTTCCAGTATGGTGCTACAGGAGAATGCTGAAGATTATATGGGTAGCTAGTAAGCTAACTAATACACTACTGGCCATTAAAATTGCTACACCACGAAGAGGACGTGCTACAGACGCGAAATTTAACCGACAGGAAGAAGACGCTGTGATATGCAAATGATTAGCTTTTCAGAGCGTTCACAAAACGTTGGCGCCGGGGACGACACTTACAACGTGCTGATATGACGAAAGTTTCAAACCGATTTCTCATACACAAACAGCAGTTGACTTGGGTTGCCTGGCGAAACGTTGTTGTGATTCCTCGTGTAAGGAGGAGAAATGTGTACCATCACGTTACCGACTTTGATAAAGGTCGGATTGTGGCCTATCGCGATTGCGGTTTATCGTATCGAGACGAGCAGAAATGGAAAAAAATAAACGCTAAAACGAAGATTTGGCCCTGTCTGACTAGCAGATCTTAGGATCTCTTAATTCTATAAATTACAATCTAAACATAAATGAATGATGTAGGCAACTTATTCTACTAAATGATAAACGTTGTTCCTGCTTATATTGTTATTATAGATTAAAAAAACATGTATATACAAAGTTTACATTTCCTTAGTAAAAGTACCAATCAATTGCCCAACTCTGCCCCTTGTTATGACTGCGCGGTCTAACATCAATAACGCGAAATGACTGACATCATCTACGTACCAAACACTAGAAGACACTACTTTCAAAGATGATCTACGGTGGTCTGGAACCTCAGTGGAAGTAAACTAACGTGATCACAGCTGTTTATCTTTTATAGCCCTAATAAGCCGAAGCAATTTGCGATATCACCGTATGTACTGCGTCCGGTGCGTCGAAGTGATGGTTCTCGTACTCGTCTGCGACTATGGAAGAACTCCAGCCACAAATAAACTCTTTCAAACACTAGGACGGCAGAAGGCGGTCCTCTGACTAATATACTCTAATACAGTCTTCCCCTCTCTGTGTTCTGCAGACGAGAAACGCGAACTCCCAACCACAAGGACGGAGTTCAGATAACGTCTCAACGTAAGTATAGGCAGGAGGAGTGCCCTCAATTACGGAACGCTGCGTACTCAATGACGACTTCCAACCCGGAGGTGAAGTCCAGAAACCTATAGGTTCGCAACAGTGCAGTACCTAACTTTTCAAACAAACTCTCCTGAGAGCAAAGACAGCAAGTCCGTCTGTACCAACAAAACTGATATCGAGCGACCGTCACACGCGGGCGCTCACAACGGAAGACCTCGTCTCTCCATTGCTGGCCTCCCAGCAAGGCTCAGCTCCCCACCATCGTAATTCTGAAAACGAATCATATTCCCGAAACCACCGAATATTCTCCCTCTCTACAGATTCTTCCGAACGCCGACCAACCATATTTTTGTCTTTTGTCATCCAGCGCGGAAAGTTTGCGAGGAAAATCCTATACTCGTACAATGGTAGGCTTCTGAGAAAAAATCCTTTTAAATAACCCACCCTGCATGGTTTCCGAGGTGCCGCTTCATCGTTCCTCTCACCCGCGTCCAAGATTTTCAGCGTTCGGAAATGTTATCCGGTTATCCTTCCGGTTCGGGTACAAAAACTGGCCGGTCCGACTGTATTGTGCTCCAGCGCTTAGGTCCGTCTAGCTACTTCCTGTGTTAAGCAGAACCAACACACCTGTGTGGGCCTCCCACCCAGGGCTTGAGTTCTGTCTGCCGTTTCATTTCCACTGTCGTTCCAACCTCTACTAGTATGATAATAAAGACACTCCGTCACCTGTCATGCAATAAGGATTAACAATTATTTACAAGGCGTACGTGACAATGTCAGTCTCATCTAAATATTCATATATACGACGTACTACCTATCAAATAACATCTAATGTGGTTGTAGATCACGTCAAAGTATGTGGATGAGTGCTTGTAAGGTGCAAAATTATAGCCACCATACATGGTGATGGTGATGATTTTCATACAGTGATGCATTATACGAGTTAATACTAGCAGTACCTAACAAACACCGTAATTCTCCTTTAGTCTGTCATAATGATAATAATTTCTTTTTGTGCGGAATTTTGCCCCATAACAAAAGGAAGTTTACCCCAGATCTGGGGCGAAGATAATCTTCTTCATTTGTAACATTTTGTTAGATATAACCGTAATACATCATACAAGCAACGTGAAATTGCGGTATCGTGTAAGGCATGTTCCTAGATGTATTCTGTACAATTTTCAGTGTCTTGGAACCAAAAAAGCGGAAGAGAAGTATAGAACAGCGTTAAGAGCACATTTTTGACCCCGCCTTGGCCACAACCCGTTTTGGGTGTACACAAACGTACATTTTGGTGCATAACCGCTGTCTTAGTAAACACAAGCGAAAACCACCTTTTACGTTCGTCAACGCATTAAAAGAGTAAACTTGAATACAGCAAGCAAGTTCAGAGGGATGTAGGTTGGTAGTAGCTGTGCAGAGATGAAGCGGCTTGCACAGGATAGAATAGCACGCAGAACTGTGGCAAATCAGAGTTCGAATTGAACACTATAACAAAACAACAACAACAAGGTTTCCATGTGATGCCAAGAGATTAATAGTTAGTGTTATAAGCCTGTCACACGCAGCGTGGAAGAAACTTTTTATCACAAGTTTCTGGCAAACAGGACAGAGATTAAGGTGAAGTTACGAGGCTACGTTTGAACACGCAATCTGTCATCACCGTATGGTGTAATGTTAAACTTCCGAAAGGGTGCGTGTCTATCCTACTTATATCCCACGAAAAGACCAGAAAGGTAGAATTAGAGAGATTCAGACTTACCAGTAATCGTTCTTCGTCCGCAACTCGTGGTCGTGCGGTAGCGTTCTCGCTTCCCGCGCCCAGGTTCCCGGGTTCGATTCCCGGTGGGGTCAGGGATTTTCTCTGCCTCGTGATGAGTGGGTGTTGTGTGATGTCCTTAGGTTAGTTAGGTTTAAGTAGTTCTAAGTTCTAGGGGACTGATGATCTCAGATGTTAAGTCCCATTGTGCTCAGAGCCATTTGAACCAATCGTTCTTCACGCGAACCATTCGCGAATGGAAGAGGAAAAGTGGAATGTGATAGCTATTGACAAAGTGCCCTCCGCCACACACCCTGAGGTTTCTTGCAAGGGTGTAGATGTAGATTTTGATAGAATGTGTGATCTCATCGCTTTCAGAAGTGCGACTGAATTTTGGGGTCGCTCTCGTCTATGAGGATTAAGTCAGTGACGTTTCCTCATATAGGCAGTGCAGTAACGTAAGCGATGTTTCTTCGTCTTAATATCTGTCGTGGAGATATTTTGCATTTCAGTTTGGCCCATTGCGAGAAGAACAATGGCAAAGAAAGTCTCGAGTGAAAATTTAGCGTTCAAATGCACCAAAATGGTCTCAGTTATGTTGTTGTTGTTGTGGTCTTCAGTCCTGAGACTGGTTTGATGCACCTCTCCATGCTACTCTATCCTGTGGAAGCTTCTTCATCTCCCAGTACCTAGTGCAACGTATATCGTTCTGAATATGCTAAGTGTATTCATCTCTTGGCCTCCCTCTACGATTTTTACCCTCAAATACTGAATTGCTGATCTCTTGATGCCTCAGGACATGTCCTACAAACCGATCCCTGCTTCTAGTCAAGTTGTGCCACAAATTTCTCTTCTCCCGAATTCTATTCAATACCTCCTCATTTCTTATGTCATCAACCCATCTAATCTTCAGCATTCTTCTGTAGCACCACATTTCGGAAGCTTCTATTCTCTTCTTGTCCAAACTATTTATCGTCCACGTTTCACTTACATACATGGCCACACTGCATACAAATACTTTCAGAAACAACTTCCTGACACTTAAAACTATACTCGATGTTAACAAATTTCCCTTCTTCAGAAACGCTTTCCTTGCGATTGCCAGTCTACATTTTATATTCTCTCTACTTCGACCATCATGTTATTTTGCTCCCCAAATAGCAAAACTCATTTACTACTTTAAGCGTCTCATTTCCTAATCTAATACCCTCAGCATCACCCGATTTTATTCGACTACATTCCATTATCCTCGTTTTCCTTTTGTTGGTGTTCATCTTATATCCTCCTTTCAAGACGCTGTTCATTCCGCTCAGCTGCACTTCCAGGTCCTTTGCCGTCTCTGACAGAATTACAATGTCATCGGTGAACCTCAGAGTTTTTATTTCTTCTCCATGGATTTTAATTCCTACTCCGAATTTTTCTGCTTCCCTTTCATGCCCCTCGACTCTTATAACTGCCATCTGGTTTCTGTACAAATTGTAAGCCTTTCGCTTCCCTCATTTTACCCCTGTCACCTTCAGAATTTGAAAGAGAGCATTCCAGTCAACATTGTCAAAAGCTTTCTCTAAGTTTACAAGTGCTAGAAACGTAGGTTTGCCTTTCCTTAATCTATTTTCTACGATAACTCGTAGGGTCAGTATTGCCTGACGTATTCCAACATTTCTACGGAATCCAGTTATAAATGGAGTTATTTTAAACCCAAAGGAATTACAGATATTGGTTGGAAGTGGGCACTGATATTAATCAATGGGGACAGTTGAAAATTTGTTCCACTGTCTGTAATTTCTTTGTATTTAATTGATAATTGCTGCTGGTTAAAAGTGGTGTCTGTAGTGCACGTGTTGTGGAAACGTGGTACCGTCATCATACCAGATGTACAGCTAAAAGAAGACAGAGAATAACACTTGACACATAGAAAACAAAAGAGAAGGGGTACAGAGAGGCACAATGGATATTCCCCTAATAAAAGCTGTGACCAACTGAGATACATCATCCGGCTAAAAGTAAACGAATCCCTGCTTAGTTAGGACTATAAGACGATCGCCAATCGACCTGGAGGACTCACTAGGTCCAACATCTCATCTGTAGAATGTCTCTCTCGTCTTCGCAATCACCTGTTCGAAATATCTCGATATTTTTCCAGATTATTCCGAATAAATGTAACCTATTGGGTTTACATTTTATTACGAAAACTTCAAGCTAGGTAAATGTTCAGATTTACGGCCCAGGCTAGCAGTTTTACTGCGCAAGTCCTTCTAACCAAAGAAACCCTGCAACTTACGTGGCGTTGTGCAACACTCTGGCATCCGACAAAAAATCTCCCAATTAAAGTATGAGTAGACTACTTCACAATGACTTTGCAACTACTATGAACAATTAAGTCTCTCTGGACTTCAACGACATGTTCACATATAAGAAAAAGAAAGGCATGACACTTCGGCACTATAAAAATCGCAGTCTCATATATAAAAATAGTTGTCTCAGACAATATTGTTTAAACTCCATAAATCTTAAATAAGTCGCATCACGTTGAGATGCGAATGTGAAGCTTCACCCAGCCCTTTTAAAATACCAGTTAAAACGGTCGGCCACAACAACAATGTCTAAATATATGCCCTAAGACAAAAGAGACGCTCCCCGAAGGAATTATCCAAATGGGACGGAAGTCGGCATATGTGATGTACATGTACAAATAAACAAATAATTGCAGTTTCAGGAAAAAAAATTGAACGATTATTTCAAGAGAAAGAGCTTCACAGATCGAGCAAGTCAATAACGCGTTTGTCGACTTCTGACGCTTATACGGCCAATTATTCAGCTTCGCATTGATTGCTAGAGTTGATGGATGTCCTTAGGGACATCGGGCCAAATTCTGTCCAATAAGCGCATTAGGTAGTCATAATCCCGAGTCGGTTGGACGGCCCTTCCCATAGTGCTCCAAACGGCTCAACTGGCCGTCTCCAGACGCGTCTTCGGCCTGGAATCTTATTGACTGGAGAAGAATTGTCTTCAGTGATGAGTCCCACTTCGAAATGAGCCCTGGTGACCCGTAATAACGTGTCTATAGACGCCAGTGCATTACCAACCCGACTGTCGCCCGCCGTATGGCTCTCTAACAAAGAATGATGATCTGAGATACCATTTCTTAGGCATCACAGGATGACCCACTTGGTTGTCATGCGAAGCACCCTTACAGCACAGCTGTAAGTCGACGATACTCCACGTCGGTTTTTTTGCCCTTCATCGCAAGCCACCCTGGGGTTAAATTTCATTAATATAATTCCCGCCCGCACATGCCGAGAGACAACGTTTAGAGCATTATGGACAGGGCCCTGTGACCAATTCGTGATTTTGACGATCTGGTGCACCAAACGGACATAATCTGGCACGATATCCAACAACTGTATTAATCAATGCTGAACCGAATAACTGCTTGCATAAGGATCAAATGTGGACCAACAGGTTAAAATCTTTTTCTGGAATTAATCATCCAGTTCTTCTGAAATTGTAATCATTTGTTTTTACGTCACATCTATTGATTTCCGTCGTTTTCTTTTTGTGTTAGTGTACTTTCGTTAAGTGTGAAGTGCGGTACGAAAAGGGAAAATAAATAAATGTGTAGTGATACTGCTCTTCGGAACTTCCTAAAAACAAGTGTGTATAAAGTAAGTGATGTTATGACCTGCGAAACATATAATGGAAGTCACATTGGCTCGCATAAAACACTGTATGCTAGAGATAAACATACTGCAAACGTTATTTGGTCGGCTTAATGCAGATGGCAATGTAGGCCAACATGGGTATGTGGCCTATACTAGTCACTTAATAAAGTAAAATAAAAAGTTGCTCATTTGGCCAGCTTACGTCACTATACAGAACAAATTTTGAACATGATAATACCAGCAGAAAATGCTGATATCGGAGCACAAAAAAGGGGAATATTCTCCTTTGAAAAAGACTGACTGGAAAGTGGGCTACCAGCTACCTCATTCTTATTTGCCTTCATCAGCATCTACAAATCTTTGTCCAAAATTTTGACATGCGGAAATGTTCGCCTTCTTTTCAACACACAACACGCTGCTCACTCACAGATACTTTCCTACGTACCATTTGCACACATCCACTAATCCATCACTGTGAGTCGCTCGTACCCATCCACTCCCAGTTGCTTAATCATTCAGCCCAACTCATTGTCTCTATCACTTTGTGTCACACTGTCACTGCCTCCTCTCTCACAGCCACTGTCTTCTTCGTTCTGTCCGAGTACTACTGTCTCCTCCCAGTGTCACAGTCTCCCTCTTGCCCTCTCTTCCTGCTAATCTTTCATTCATTCCTTCCCACTGTTGCTGCCTCTTCTCACTGTCACTACCTCTCTCTTCGCCAGTGTCGTTGTCATCGACTCTGTCACTGGCTCTCACCAACTTCCACTTTCTACTTCTCTTCCCCTCTGCTACTGACACTGTGGCCTTCATTCTTTTAATAAGACTGTTCTGTAACTGTCAAGTATGTTCCAATGCCACTGTGTCCCTCCCTTTCTCTCGCATTTCCATTCTCCCGTTAACTCTCCTTGTATCACAACCATTTGGCTACTATCTTCCAGTATTTATTACTTTTCTATTTCTGTCCCACTGCCAATGTCTCCTTGTGTCTCAGCATGAAAAAGTGCGAATATATGATTCTACAGGATTTCAAGGCCGTTGTCACTGAAGTTGAAATCTTCTGGGTTATTAGGCCGCGTCATATTTCTTCTAAAATGATCCTTTTTGTAGAAATATGACGCGGCGTAATAGCCCAGAAGATTTTAACTTCAGGTGCGAATATGTTCGCACGGTATAATTTTTTTGGGAAACTTTTAAAGGTTGTAAGGAGGTGGGAATTTAAGGAGTTGGGACCTGGATAAACTGACTAAACCAGAGGATGTAGAGAGTTTCAGGGAGAGCGTAAGGGAACAAATGGCAGGAATGGGGGAAAGAAATACAGTAGAAGAATGGGTAGCTTTGAGGAATGAAGTAGTGAAGGCAGCAGAGGATCAACTAGGTAAAAAGACGAGGGCTAGTAGAAATCTTGGGTAACAGAAGAAATATTGAATTTAATTGATGAAAGGAGAAAATATAAAAATGCAGTAAATGAAGCAGGCAAAAAGGAATACAAACGTCTCACTAGGGGTAAGATAGATACTGCCAAAAGGAAAATTAAAGAGACCTTTGGAGAAAAGAGAACCACTTGTATGAATATCAAGAGCTCAGATGGAAACCCAGTTCTAAGCAAAGAAGGGAAAGCAGAAAGGTGGAAGGAGTATATATAGGGAAGTGCCAGTCCTGACAAAACTCCACCATCTGGTGAGCAAGATGTATGAGACAGGCGAAATAGCCTCAGACTACAAGAAGAATATAATAATTCCAATCCCAAAGAAAGCAGGTGTTGACAGATGTGAAAATTACCGAACTATCAGTTTAATAACTCACGGCTGCAAAATACAAACGCGAATTCCTTACAGACGAATGGAAAAACTAGTAGAAGCCGACCTTGGGGAAGATCAGTTTGGATTCCGTAGAAATACAGGAACACGTGAGGCAATACTGACCCTACGGCTTATCTTAGAAGCTAGATTAAGGAAAGGCAAACCTACGTTTCTAGCATTTGTAGACTTAGAGAAAGCATTTGAAAATGTTGACTGGAATACTCTCTTTCAAATTCTGAAGGTGGCAGGGGTGAAATATAGGGAGCGAAAGGCTATTTACAATTTGTATAGAAACCAGATGGCAGTTATAAGAGTCGAGAGGCATGAAAGGGAAGCGGTGGTTAGGAAGGGAGTGAGACAGGGTTGTAACCTCTCCCCGATGTTATTCAATCTGTATATTGAGCAAGCAATAAAAAAAACAAAAGAAAAGTTCGGAGTAGGTATTAAAATCCATGGAGAAGAAATAAAAACTTTGAGGTTCGCCGATGACATTGTATTACTGTCAGAGACAGCAAAGGACTTGGAAGAGCAGTTGAACGGAATTGATAGTGTCTTGAAGGGAGGATATAAGATGAACATCAAAAAAGAAAAACGAGGATAATGGAATGTAGTCGAATTAAGTCGGGTGATGTTGAGGGTATTAGATTAGGAAATGAGACACTTAAAGTAGTAATGGAGTTTTGCTATTTGGGGAGCAAAATAACTGATAATGGTCGAAGTAGAGAGAATATAAAATATAGACTGGCAATGGGAAGAAAGCGTTTCTGAAGAAGAGAAATTTGTTAACATCGAGTATTGATTTAAGTGTCAGGAAGTCGTTTCTGAAAGTATTTGCATGGAGTGTAGCCATGTATGGAAGTGATACGTGGACGATAAATAGTTTAGACAAGAAGAGAACAGAAGTTTTCGAAATGTGGTGCTACAGAAGAATGCTGAACATTAGATGGGTAGATCACATAACTAATGAGGAGGTGTTGAATAGGATTGGGGAGAAGAGAAGTTTGTGGCACAACTTGACTAGAGGAAGGGATCGGTTGGTAGGACATGTTCTGAGGCATCAAGGAATCACCAATTTAGTATTGAAGGGCAGCGTGGAGGGTAAAAATCGTAGAGGGAGACCAAGAGATGAATACACTAAGCAGATTCAGAAGGTTGTAGGTTGCAGAAGGTACTGGGTGATGAAGAAGCTTGCACAGGATAGAGTAGCATGGAGAGCTGCATCAAACCAGTCTCAGGACTGAAGACCTCAACAACAACAACAAGGAAGTAGAATATGGCAGCTAGTCCCCCACTTTTCAGTCAGTCTTTGAAACAGGGGCACACTCGCTCTTTTTTTGCTCATATAGGAGAAATTGTTCCCTGGTTTCCTTCTTTTCGACTCAACGTGCGTGCCTCACGTGTACAAGTAATTTAATTTTTAACCACTGTATCTCTCAAACAGATAAAGGTATCAAGAACATTTTCGAGGTTGTTCGAGGTCGGGATCTGAGAAAGATATCATACAAAACACTCATTTGCTGTGCATATCCGTCTTGGAATCCGTGGCTCGGTTTTGGTAACCAAAAACGATGTTGTTGGAGTGTTTCTCGATAACGGATAAAGGTTTTGAGAACGGGAAGATGTCACATCTAGGTACATGACTAGGAAATATAACGCCGAAATTCGAGCAGCTTACTACTATTAATTATTTAGATTTGCAAGTCGCCTCAAAGACAAGATACTTCGATAAGTGATCGAACTGATTTTTGTTATTATTATTATTATTATTATTTAGACATACGCTGCTGACGGCGAAAAAATGGTGGAAAACGCTTTTATTCGGGTTTTCTCAGGAACCGCCCATGAACTAAATGGTATCTCCATTGTGCACACCAGACCACATCTAATGCAAAAAGAACCAACCGATTTTCTGCATTTGCCTAATTCAGAGGAAGTGTGTAGTGTTCAAATTTTGTACCTGTACTATAGAATGGTTAAAGTAAGACGATGGTAATGTTAGGTGTACAGATAGTTCCTAGCCCAAGGGATATTCAGAACACCTTACTCTTCTGTACCATCAGACGCCGTGGTACGGACCCTGGCAAAATCCGGTTTTAAGGGCGGCATTTTGGACCCTACTGGTAGCGCATGACGCCACATAAAGGTTCTGTCATTTTTTCATTCATTCATTCATTCATTTATTCATTCTTCCACTCCTTGCTCCTTGCTTGTAGATCTCATAATGAAGGAGAATGAAGTGGTTCTTGACACTAGTGAAGGTGCACAAAAACAAAATAAAATCCAATTTTTGGAAATCTACTTGATTATCAACTGCTCTTAAACTGTTCCAAACTTTCTGGGAAGGGCGCGGTGTGGTTTGTTTTGTGTCTTGATAGTAAGCTTGTAACGTCAGCAAATATTAGTTTATGTCCAGTCCTTAAAAAAAAAAATTGGTGTCGCAAGGTCATTGATTCAGTTAAGACAGAGGAATGGTCCCATTATTGAACCTTGTGGGAACCCGCAACTTACTTCGCCAGTGGCGAAGCGCGTCATGATATTATTTTAAATGACACCTGGTACCCGGTGCTTGCCTCCATTATTGTGTTAGTTTTGATTGCTGTGGCCGACAGTTCAGAATTCTGATACCTCTCATTGCCACTAAGTACGTATTCCGTGGTCGGCTGTCGGCTGGTTCTCCGCAGGCTAATTCCCGGAACTGATTACAGGCCGAGCTGTTGTTTCAGCGGCGGTGCTTCCCAGGCGCTTAATGAGAGTGTGAGTTACAAAAGTAGATGTTTTTGCCCGCGTCCTACCAGAATTGCCGTGTAACAGACCGCATCCGACTCGGTCCTTAACCATTGCGTAAGCGCCGTTGACAGTGAACGTCAGTCCGTGTATGGGGCCCTTGCAAGAACGTCCACTCGTACTAAACCTCTAGAAATGTCTCAGTTTAGCCGGTGAGTGTAGATTGGTTCAAATGGCTCTGAGAACTATGGGACTTAACTTCCGAGGTCATGAGTCCCCTAGAACGTAGAACTACTTAAACCTGACTAACTTAAAGACATCACACACATCCATGCCCGAGGCAGGATTCGAACCTGCGACCGTAGCGGTCGCGCGGTTCCAGACTGTAGCGCGTAGAACCACTCGGCCACCCAGGCCGGCAGTCTGTAGATGTTGGTATAAGGGGTGTGCAGTATAACTGACCAAACCTTCCCACCCGATTTGTGCGATACTTAAGCCACTCCTGCCTTGAACTAACTAAGCCGCCGCATAGGAATTCTTGCTACCTGTTATGTGGAGATGATGTCGTAGTTCTATGTCCCCTTGCAGAGCTGTAGCAGCGCCGCCAGATTCTGAAAGTGCACTAGTACTGTCTACGTTTTACGTATTGAAGCAGGAAGAATTTCTTTTGTGCACATACTTTTAACACAGAATGGCATTACAGTGCTTTTATTGAAGAAACAACGTAAAATTAACTTGTTCACACTGATTATAGGCTATAAGAGCATGAATACATGTAAAGGCACCCTATCGACGACTACAGACTATGGCGCACTGTAACTTGAGCATATATTCGATATAATTTGTATAAGATCGTACATACTGGGTTATGCCAAAGTTATTCATTTACTTATTAACATCAACATTTCCTGGCATTGTAAAATTACTGAAAGATAGTATTTATGACCTGTAGACTCGTAATGCCCGAGTAGCAAAAGGCAACTTTTCTTAGCAAATATTCATTAATAACAACTACTTGAAACTTCCTGGCAGATCAAATCTGTGTGCCGGACCGAGACACGAACTCTTTGCCTTTCGCGGGCAAGTGCTCTACCATCTGAGCTACACAAGCCGATTCACGCCCCATCCTCACAGCTTTACTTCCGCCAGTACCTCGTCTCCTACCTTCCAAACTTCACAGAAGCTCTCCTGCGTACCAGGAGTGCTAGTCCTGCAAGGTTCGCAGGAGAGCTTCTGTGAAGTTTGGAAGGTAGGAGACGAGGTACTGGCGGAAGTAAAGCTGTGATGACGGGGCGTGAGTCGTGCTTGGGTAGCTCATTTGGTAGAGCACTTGCCCGCGAAAGGCAAAGGTCCCGAGTTCGAGTCTCGGTCCGGCACACAGTTTTAATCTGCCAGGAAGTTTCATATTAGCGCACACTCCGCTGCACAGTGAAAATCTCATTCTGGAAACAATTACGTGATTTGCCGCAGAATAAATGTACTTGCCCTACGTATCTCTCTGCTGACGTCACAAGCGATTTCTGCATCGGACCTCATCCCACTGGCTCCGGAAGTACCAGAAAGCCAACCACCTCTGCTAGCCAGCTTGGGGAAACTACTACTCACTCCTTACTCCGGACGTACTGCAGAAATAATACATTCACTTGACGCATGTGAAATACCAAAACTGGAAACAAAGTAAAATGTGCTCATATCTGCATATAAGGGGTACCTTACACCGTCCTGTTCGCCAGAACTTCACAGGTACTAGACATTAACCTACGTTTTGAATTCATGAAGCTCAGTCCTGAAGTATTGTATCCCATAGTGGACCTTGTAGGAGTAGTGAGGTGGGTGAATCTGTCAATTGAATAGCAGCTAAACCAAAGGGAGTGGATGAGGGCGAATCACATCTGCAGTAGTGTGCAAATTGAATGGGACAAGCTCATAGGGATTTGAAGTTGGTCGAACAACTGGGCTGATAAAATTCGTTAACCAGCCCAGTTGTAGGATTGTTAGCGGAGTATTGTTACCTTGACTATCAAGAACAGTTGTAGGTTCCCTGTAGTCAGTCTAGTGTTTGTAGCATCGGAGTGTGTCATTTTCGTGCTATGGACAGGAAAACTATGTCATTGAGTTAAAATTGACATTTGACTTAAAAAGTGGCCAAAAATAGTAGTTGTTCATCAACAAAGATCTACGACTATAAGAGACATAGCCTCGGTTGTTGGTGTGGGATTACCTGGTGTTTCCAGACTTGTCAGGGTGTAAAGTGATACTGCCTCACCGTCTCCATAGAGAAAGGCAGATGTGGACGAAAACAAAAATCCATCCCTAGAACTGACAAAACTGGCCTTAGAAACAGTAGGATTCATCCTCTGAAGGACCTTCAGACCGATTTATAAGCTACTGTGGTAGAAACTGACTCTTCAACGATAGGCGTAGGCTTCTTGATTGTGGGCAGAAGGCATGAAAACCCAATAAAGCAGCATTTGTTAACATCTGTCATGAAAAAAAGCGGTTGTCACGGGCTAAAATATATTAACTATGGCGCTCCAGTGACTGAAAAGTTTAATTTTCAGTGAAGAGTAACGTTTTATTGTTAAAGGATCCAGAGCAAAAGTTGTTAGGAGAAGCACCCATGAGGCACTGAGAGCTGATGATCTTGAACAAATTGTAAAATACCCCCCCCCCCCCCCGCCCCCCAAAAAAAAACTTTCGTGGGGATTCTTCACTGCAGGTTGCCATGGGGCACTGGTTTCAGTCGATGGCTTGCTGAATTCAACGAAATACACGGAAATCCTTAGGCGCAGGATTGTGCCATTCCTACAGACCTTTGATAGATGGCGGAGGAACATTTCAACATGATTTGGCCCTGTATCACTCAGCTACAGCAGTCAAGACTTTCATGGAAGAAATCGACATTAATGCGATTCAGTAGCCTGGAAAAGGCGTTCGACAGAAGAACGCATGGTAATAAATTTGGCAGAAGTGTAGTTCCAGGACGACGAAGTAAGAAATATTTGCTCTAACCTGGCCGAATCTATGCCACAACGTCTTCAGAAGCTCATTAAAGCAAAAGGAGGACACTTTGTACACAGTGAACGTTTAATGTTCTTGACCCAATTTATTTGCACGCTGCTGTACGTCTACGTTCCGCAAACCATTACGAAGTGTACAGTAAGGGATCTTCAGGTTATATTTCGTTTCTGGGTTTCTTCCCATTTATGGAGTATGATTACAATGACTGTAAAACCCTCCCAGTACCAGTGGGGTCAGTATGACCCCATAAGCACATTGGAAATACACATCTCACTTGTTTTTCAAAAGTCCTATTATCGAAATATTACTTTGCCCGCTGCGGATATTTTATCCAATGATCTTTGTTCATTTTTATGACTACAGCACACTCATATTTGAAACTTCTGACTGTGGCTAAGCCGTATCTCCAAAGTACCTCTTCGAGAGGTGAGAATCCCACAAGTTTCGCAAGAAAACATTTGTGAAATTTGGAAGATGGGAAATGAGGTACTCGAGGAAGTAAAGCTGTGTGGTAGGGTCGTGAGTAGTGTTTGGGTAGCTCAGATGGTAGAGCATTTCCCCGCGAAATGCAAAGTTCCCGACTTGGAGTCTCGGTCAGGCACATAATTTTAATTTGCGGGAAAGTTTCATGTCAGCGCACTCCCAGCGGTAAAGCGAAAATTTCATTCTGGAAACGTTAATAATTATTCATGAGTCCCTCCGAGCCAGTTGTATCTAATGATGTTTTGTCTTGTTTTCATTTAAAACACATTAACACATTTATTTCTTGAATGTGACATTTATAAAAACAGAATTGAACAGCTCTAATGCACGTTTTTCTGTTAGCTCATTAAAATAGTGCCAATATATCCCGTAGATTCCGCAATAAACACTGATTCTCGAAACTTTGTAAGTAGGTGTTCCGTGGTATATGTTGTTGTTGTTGTTGTTGTGGTCTTCAGTCCTGAGACTGGTTTGATGCAGCTCTCCATGCTACTCTATCCTGTGCAAGCTTCTTCATCTCCCAGTACCTACTGCAACCTACATCCTTCTGAATCTGCTTAGTGTATTGATTTCTTGGTCTCCCTCTACGATTTTTACCCTCCACGCTGCCCTCCAATGCTAAATTTGTGATCCCTTGATGCCTCAAAACATGTCCTACCAACCGATCCCTTCTTCTAGTCAAGTTGTGCCACAAACTTCTCTTCTCCCCAATCCTATTCAATACCTCCTCATTAGTTACGTGATCTACCCACCTTATCTTCAGCATTCTTATGTAGCACCACATTTCGAAAGCTTCTATTCTCTTCTTGTCCAAACTGGTTATCGTCCATGTTTCACTTCCATACATGGCTACACTCCATACAAATACTTTCAGAAACGACTTCCTGACACTTAAATCTATACTCGATGTTAACAAATTTCTCTTCTTCAGAAACGATTTCCTTGCCATTGCCAGTCTACATTTTATATCCTCTCTACTTCGAACATCGTCAGTTATTTTACTACCTAAATAGCAAAACTCCTTTACTACTTTAAGTGTCTCATTTCCTAATCTAATCCCCTCAGCATCACCCGATTTAATTTGACTACATTCCATTATCCTCGTTTTGCTTTTGTTGATGTTCATCTTATATCCTCCTTTCAAGACACTGTCCATTCCGTTCAACTGCTCTTCCAAGTTCTTTGCTGTCTCTGACAGAATTACAATGTCATCGGCGAACCTCAAAGTTTTTACTTCTTCTCCATGAATTTTAATACCTACTCCGAATTTTTCTTTTGTTTCCTTTACTGCTTGCTCAATATACAGATTGAATAACATCGGGGAGAGGCTACAACCCTGTCTCACTCCTTTCCCAACCACTGCTTCCCTTTCATGCCCCTCGACTCTTATAACTGCCATCTGGTTTCTGTACAAATTGTAAATAGCCTTTCGCTCCCTGTATTTTACCCCTGCCACCTTCAGAATTTGAAAGAGAGTATTCCAGTTAACGTTGTCAAAAGCTTTCTCTAAGTCTACAAATGCTAGAAATGTAGGTTTGCCTTTTCTTAATCTTTCTTCTAAGATAAGTCGTAAGGTTAGTATTGCCTCACGTGTTCCAACATTTCTACGGAATCCAAACTGATCTTCCCCGAGGTCGGCTTCTACCAGTTTTTCCATTCGTCTGTAAAGAATTCGCGTTAGTACTTTGCAGCTGTGACTTATTAAACTGATAGTTCGGTAATTTTCACATCTGTCAACACCTGCTTTCTTTGGGATTGGAATTATTATATTCTTCTTGAAGTCTGTGGGTATTTTGTCTGTCTCATACATCTTGCTCACCAGATGGTAGAGTTTTGTCATGACTGGCTCTCCCAAGGCCATCAGTAGTTCTAATGGAATGTTGTCTACTCCCGGGGCCTTGTTTCGACTCAGGTCTTTCAGTGCTCTGTCAAACTCTTCACGCAGTATCTTATCTCCCATTTCTTCTTCATCTACATTCTCTTCCATTTCCATAATATTGTCCTCAAGTACATCGCCCTTGTATAAACCCTCTATATACTCCTTCCACCTTTCTGCCTTCCCTTCTTTGCTTAGAACTGGTTTGCCATCTGTGTTCTTGATATTCATACAAGTGGTTCTCTTTTCTCCAAAGGTCTCTTTAATTTTCCTGTAGGCAGTATCTATCTTACCCCTAGTGAGATAAGCCTCTACATCCTTACATTTGTCCTCTAACCATCCCTGCTTAGCCATTTTGCACTTCCTGTCGATCTCATTTTTGAGACGTTTGTATTCTTTTTTGCCTGCTTCATTTACTGCATTTTTATATTTTCTCCTTTCGTCAATTAAATTCAATATTTCTTCTGTTACCCAAGGATTTCTATTAGCCCTCGTCTTTTTACCTACTTGATCCTCTGCTGCCTTCACTACTTCATCCCTCAAAGCTACCCATTCTTCTTCTACTGTATTTCTTTCCCCCATTCCTGTCAATTGTTCCCTTATGCTCTCCCTGAAACTCTCTACAATCTCTGGTTCTTTCAGTTTATCCAGGTCCCATCTCCTTAAATTCCCGCCTTTTTGCAGTTTCTTCAGTTTCAATCTGCAGTTCATAACCAACAGATTGTGGTCAGAATCCACATCTGCACCTGGAAATGTCTTACAATTTAAAACCTGGTTCCTAAATCTCTGTCTTACCATTATGTAATCTATCTGATACCTTTTAGTATCTCCAGGATTCTTCCAAGTATACAACCTTCTTTCATGATTTTTGAACCAAGTGTTAGCTATGATTAAGTTATGCTCTGTGCAAAATTGTACAAGGCGGCTTCCTCTTTCATTTCTTCCCCCCAATCCATATTCATCTACTATGTTTCTTTCTCTCCCTTTTCCTACTGACGAATTCCAGTCACCCATGACTATTAAATTTTCGTCTCCCTTCACTACCTGAATAATTTCTTTTATCTCGTCGTACATTTCATCAATTTCTTCATCATCTGCAGAGCTAGTTGGCATATAAACTTGTACTACTGTAGTAGGCATGGGCTTTGTGTCTATCTTGGCCACAATAATGCGTTCACTATGTTGTTTGTAGTAGCTAACCCGCACTCCTATTTTTTTATTCATTATTACACCCTACTCCTGCATTACCCCTATTTGATTTTGTATTTATAACCCTGTAATCACCTGACCAAAAGTCTTGTTCCTCCTGCCACCGAACTTCACTAATTCCCACTATATCTAACTTTAACCTATCCATTTCCCTTTTTAAATTTTCTAACCTGCGTGGTATAGTTGGCACATATCTTCAGGACTTTGCAAGTTTAGTTTTTTTTCAGAATTTTCGCGACTCTTTACCAAGGGGCGAACAAATCTCTTGCCATTCTCCTTGCCCTTCTTTTTGTATGCCTTCCATATTCTCTCTTACCATTTTAGCTTTTTGTGTATGTCTCTGGAGAACTTACTCATACGCGCTTCGTGCAGTGAGTACATAACACATAATTTATTTGCTTATTTTAACTCTATTGAGTTGATTTTCCTTTTTTCTTTACGTGGCTCTATTTCAGATGTTTATTCGTACAATTCCTGCTAACCTGAACTATTGTATTTCTCTTATCACTACTACCAAGAAAAGTGGTTGAATTGTGCGGGTTTTAGGCCGTAAGGCATTTTGGCATTACAGAGAGAGCAACTCACAGGATGAAACAGTCATCCACTGCCGTTCAACTCGTTGCCGGTAAACCGATAAAAGCAACCAGTTTGGAAGAATCGTATGGCCTACCGACTGAAATGTCAAGCATACCAGTAAACAACCAAAGTTTTCTGTAGTTGCTAAACGTGAATACAGGAAGAGAAATTTTGAGCAAACTCTGTAAATGACCGTCAAAAGCCACGTATGAGAATTCTGCTAATTGTACAGAAAAGAAGTACTCTTCGTTTTGAATACGCAGGATAATCAAAAGCCGCGAATAAAAAGAAACTGGAGAAAAGGAATAGTGAAGTAACAACAGCAGAGGAAGGAAAGTAGGTGGAACGAGACCTCCAAGCGGCGTAAGAGTTTGTAATGAACCGTTCACGCCATATCTTAGAAACAGTGATCTCGGTTATTGATAACTAATGAGGAAACACTGTCTGGATTACAACTGCTTTTACTAATGACTATCGGCAATGAAACGTTGACGGTTCAGAGGGTCTAATCTGTCGTTACACTCATTACAAAATACAGTCCAATATTTACAAGATGTTGGCAGTACGAGAGCACTTGCAGCCTCGCTGGCCTGGATGTAACCAGTGCTTCGGTTGGGAAGAGTTTCATGAAGTTGTTTGTATCCTCTCATGAGTCAAGCTGCTTCACCACATTTCTAACTTTAGAGGATACAACGTAGGCCCCCTTCAGAAAATGTTATATAAAGGAGAGAAAGTCTCTGTGAAACTAAATGTGACTGACTATGAATTCTGGCGGTCGTACTGTGGGAATCTTTTATAGGAAAATAAGAATTCTGACTAAGAGATGTATACAGATAAACTTCAAGATTAGACAACATATCTCTTGAGGCTTTTTATTTAAAAAAAAATCCAAATGCGAGTAGGTCTCGCTCATAGAAGGTCCAGAACAAACTTAATTATGTATACAGACAGTTCACCAATTCCGGGAATCAAAGATCTCGACGATTTTTGCCCGTCATCGACATTAATACTGACAAGATATCGGTCCCAACGTTTCCGAGATTATCACTTAGAAGAATAACGTTTCCACAGTACCGAAGTACAATAGACCTCAGTATTTCACATAAATCTCAGCGTAATATGTCTACCCATTCCTGAGAAAAATTGGTCTTAACAGACGAACAGGCAGACCTACCGTCTCATGACCAATAACACAAATTTGTTTTTTCGTGTGGTATAGTTACGAAAATAATAATAAGAGTATGATAATTCCAATCCCAAAGAAGGCAGGTGTTGACAGATGTGAAAATTACCGAACTCTCAGTTTAATAAGTCGCGGCTGCAAAATACTAACGCGAATTCTTTACAGACGAATGGAAAAACTAGTAGAAGCCGGCCTTGGGGAAGATGAGTTTGGATTCCGTAGAAATATTGGTACATGTGAGGAAATACTGACCCTACGGCTTATCTTAGAAGCTAGATTAAGAAAAGGCAAACCTACGTTTCTAGCATTTGTAGACTTAGAGAAAGCTTTTGACAATGTTGACTGGAATACTCTCTTTCAACTTCTGAAGGTGGCAGGGGTAAAATACAGGGAGCGAAAGGCTATTTACAATTTGTATAGAAACCAAATGGCAGTTATAAGAGTTGAGGGGCATGAAAGGGAAGCAGTGGTTGGGAAGGGAGTGAGACAGGGTTGTAACCTCTCCCCGATGTCATTCAATCTGTGTATTGAGCAAGCACTGAAGGAAACAAAAGAAAATTCGGAGTAGGTATTAAAATCCAAGGAGAAGAAATAAAACCTTTGAGGCTCGCCGATGACATTGTAATTCTGTCAGAGACAGCAAAGGACTTGGAAGAGCAGTTGAACGGAATGGACAGTGCCTTGAAGGGAGGATGTAAGATGAACATCAACAAAAACAAAACGAGGATAATGGAATGTAGTCGAATTAAGTCGGCTGATGATGAGGGTATTAGATTAGGAAATGAGACACTTAAAGTAGTTAATAACGTTGGCTATTTGAAGACCAAAATAACTGATAATGGACGAAGTAGAAAAAAATGGTTCAAATGGCTCTGAGCACTATGGGACTCAACTGCTGAGGTTATTAGTCCCCTAGAACTTAGAACTAGTTAAACCTAACTAACCTAAGGACATCACAAACAACCATGCCCGAGGCAGGATTCGAACCTGCGACCGTAACGGTCTTGCGGTTCCAGACTGCAGCGCCTTTAGCCGCACGGCCACTTCGGCCGGCCGACGAAGTAGAGACGGTATAAAATGTAGACCGGCAATGGCAAGGAAAGCATACCTCATGAAGACAAATTTGTTAACATAGAGTATAGATTTAAGTGTCAGGAAGTCGTTTCTGAAAGTATTTGTGTGCAGTGTAGCCATGTATGGAAGTGAAACATGGAGGATAAATAGTGAAGACAAGAAGAGAATAGAAGCTTTCGAAATGTGGTGCTACAGAAGAATGCTGAAGATTAGATGGGTAGATCACACAACTAATGAGGAGGTCTTAAATAAGATTGGGGAGAAGAGGAGTTTGTGGCACAACTTGACTAGAAGAAGGGATCGGTTGGTAGGACATGTTCTGAGGCATCAGTTTAGTAATGGAGGGCAGCGTGGAGGGTAAAAATTAGAGGGAGACCAAGAGATGAATACACCAACCAGATTCAGAAGGATGTAGGTTGCAGTAGGTACTGGGAGATGAAGAAGCTTGTGCAGGATAGAGTAGCATGGAGAGCTGCATCAAAGCAGTCTCAGGACTGAAGACCACAACAACAACAGTTACAGATTGACAATTTCGGATGTTTCCCTTTACTTGTATTGTGAAACGCCTCTTCTTGCCAAAATTTCATGATTCTAGACCGGGAAGTACGCTATAATTCTGATAAATGACATTTGTATCAGTATATGTGGCATAAATGGTCGATACGTGATTGCATTGTCTTAGGAGCAAACAACAAGGAACAATAGACGTCAGTATGTGGCATAAATCTCAACTTGACAGGTAATCGTTCCAGAGATAAAGAGGTCTTAACAGATTAACGATCTGACAGGCCGATAAAAAATAAAAATGTAGTCTGATATTATTACAGATTAACAATACTCGGAATTTTGATTTGGTTGTACTGTGCAACATGTTTCTTGGATAATTTCATGGTTCCAGACCAAGGGGAAGTACCCTGTAAGAAGCTGCGACATTGTCGCGAATAGGTGACCCGTACGTACAATAAGTTTCCTTTAATTTACGTCTATGGTCACGAACTTTTTGTTAACAGATTACCGGTTTCGGTCTATAATGTCCATCATCAGATCTGTTTCATAAATACAAAGTTCTAATGTACTGCAGTCATAGTGCCATCCTCAGATGGTGCTGATTTTGCATTTAACATTTGGCGATGCCACTATGGCTGCAGTACATTAGGACTTTGTTTTTATAAAACAGATCTCATGATGGTAATTTTAGACCGAAACCGGTAATCTGTTAACAAAAATATTGTGACCATGGACGTAAATTGAAGGAAACTTACAGTACGCTGTAAGTTCTTATGAGTGAGTTTGCGAGTGTCAGAATACACACCTCAACAAAAGTTTGGAATATCACACAGTTTACTACAATAACTTCTTATAGTATACCCACTGAAGTTTGTACAATCCCTTGCCAACAAAATAAACATAATTCCTTCTGAAAACAGGAACTATTTTTCTTAGTTACAGAACACCAGTACGAAACAAAGTAGGCTCTAATTGTACATGTTGGGAGTGAAAATCTTTATCTCATGATGATGATGATGATGATGATAATGATAATGATGATGATGATGATGATGATGGTGGTGGTGTCGGTGATCTGATGATAATGATGATCTGATAATGGTGATCTGATGGTGAAATGATAATGATGAGATGATGATGATGATCAGATGATGATCAGGTGGTGATTATCAGTCTTCAGTAGTGAATTCATCCTCCCCACACACAGACGACTTCTTCCACTCTGAAAGGCATGCTCTGGATGAGACCATCAAGTTTATCGTGAGTTATTAGGCCCATTTTTCAATCACTGCTTCAGTGAGGTCGTGAAGATCGCCAAGTGGATTCGGACGCTGTGCAATGCCCGCTTTCAACATGCTCAATTGCCTTCATGTCTGGCAACAGTGCTGGGCAGTGTATTCGGTTGATGTCGCATCTTTGAAGATACCGAGACGCTGCTACAGTATGGCTCGGTCTTGCATTGTCATCCACCAGAACGAAGTTGTCACAGACTCCACATCTGTAGCGCCTTACAATCATTCGTAGGACCTCTTGTATGCACCGGGGCCCAGTAAATCTGCAGTAGATGTGAATTAGAACGGTCCGCCACCCAGAATATTACACTTCCACCTGCAAGCAGATGAACGTCCTGAACGTATCGGCATTGCTGGTGTCGTCTAGCGCTTCTCCAAACCCTAACACATCAGGTATTCAGTCGCAATCAATCCTGGTCATTTAAGCAAACTTGGCGTTACTTCATTCTGTGATGCTCCATTGTTGATGTGCAAGAGAGCAGGTCCTTCGATTGTACCGGTTCCGTTGGTACAGTGTATAACTTCACATTGGTCTTCTGGAATGAAGACCAGCCTGATGCAACCTTCTGCGCACTTTTTGGTCTGAGATACGAATACCTGTTGCACCCGCCAGGTAGCCGAGTGCGCTAACACGCTGCTTCCTGGACTATGGTAGGCGCGCTGGCCCCAGATCGAATCCGCCGGCGGATAAAAGACGAGGGCCGGTGTGCCGGCCAGTCTGGATGTGGTTTTTAGGCGGTTTTCCACATCCCCCTAGGTGAATACTGGGCTAGTCCCCACATCCCGCCCCAGTTACATGGCTCGCAGACATCTGAACACTTTCGCACTATTCCATGGATCACAATAGTCGCAGACAGTTGGGGGTACACAAATTCCTTCCCGGAGGGCATGGGGTGGCGGCAGGCTGGGCATCCGACCACCCCTTCAACTAACATTGCCACAAACGATTAACCATGCCGACCCTGCGTAATCACGGTAAAAACGGCACAAGCAAAAAAAAGGAAGAAAGAAATACGAATACCTGTTGCCCGGGGGAAGTCATTTCCAACATTTCTGGCAGTTGATGTTGGGCGCCTGTGAGCCGACATTTGGAGGAAGCGATCCTGCATTGGTGTTGATATACGAGGATGACCACTGCGAGGTCTATCGTTTCTCCATACCTTAGACCACACCACTTTGAGTGACAGGCCGGCCGCTGTGACCGAGCGGTTCTAGGCTCTTCAATCCGGAACCGCGATGCTGCTATGGTGGCAGGTTCGAATCCTGCCTCGGGCATGGATGTGTGTGATGTCCTTAGGTTAGTTAGGTTTAAGTAGTTCTACGTCTAGGGGACTGATGACCTCTGATGTTAAGTCCCACAGTGCTCAGAGCCATTTGAACCACTTTGGGTGACAAGTAACCGATCGGCAACGTCTTGCCCTGTATGACCTGCAGAAAGTAAAGGTACTATTCTCTCAAAGTGTTGTGGGCCTCTACGTGACATGTTACTGCAGTGCTGAACACAAACTGAATGAAGCTGTTGTTGATACTGGACTGCTCGCGGTGTGCCGCTGCGGCAGCGGTATGTTTACATGAGTGGGAAACTTCCAGAGAGCGTGCCAGTAGTAAACAGCAGCCAGTATATGGGCTCCAACTGGGTAAAGTGTGAAGAGCCTAAGTCAATGAGACCTCAAACACCGTACTACATTTTACAATATCATTCCAAACTTGGCACCTACTATATCTAGACTGTGCCTCTGCATTTTCCTCTTCAGATTTTCTTACTTCCCTACCATGTTCAAGCTTCTGACATTCAAGGCCGCGACTCGTTGGTTATTCTCTTTCGTTGGCTATTCAGTCTCTCCATCGTGATGATCTCCACCTTGTCCGCACTCGATAGCTGTGTGGTCAGCGCGGCAGGATGTCAGTCCTAAGGGACCGGGTTCGATTCCCATCTGGGTCGGAGATTTTCTCTTATCAGGGACTGAGTGTTGTCCTAATCATCATCATTTCATCCCCATCGACGCGCAGGTCGCCGAAGAGGCATCAAATCGAAAGACTTGCACCCGGTCTACCCGACGGGAGGCCCTAGTCACACGACATTGACATTTACCTCCCCTTGGTAGTCCTATCCCAGAGATCCGAATGGGGACTATTCTGGACTCTTTTACTAATGGAGACATCGTCATGAGATTTTCTTTCAATTACAGGCCACGTCTCTTGGGACACACGTCGTGTCTCTTTAATGCAGTACTTTCCATCGTCTTCTGCATTCAAATGCCGTTGACCATTGCTGATTCATCCGCCTGTAGGGGCAGTTTCTTACACCGAGGATAATACTGCCCTGAACCTCTCTGTCCACTATTCCGCCCTCTTCGACAAGGCCTTTGCCAAAATGAGGGTGACTCCTCAAGCCGGAATTCTTCGACCGCCAATGCTGATTATTGATCAAAATTTAAGTGGTGGCGGTTTTCGAACCCAGGGCCGAGGATCTTTTGATTACGAATCAAAGACGCTACACCATTTTTTTTCTTTTTTTTTTTTTTTGTAGTTGGTCGTGGCGGACGTCACATGACATTCGCTGAAGTTCGAAGTTCGCTGTTGATCCCTTCACTCAGTTTTTTTTTATTACATAGAACAACCAGTTCTTTGACCGAACTCCCTGAGCTACCGAGCCAGCTTCCCTAGACCACGACTGATGAAGATGTTGGCAAAGGAGAGGAATTCATGGCGTACCGCATAAAACCAGTCAGAAGACTGATGACCCAAAAAAAAGTCGAATCTTTTGCTGAGCAGTGTATGTGACATATATTTTGTTTACACTTAGACGCTTCACTTTTTAACATCGCCAAGCGACCGTAGACCTAAATTTCAACTCGATACGTCTGTCCGTTACTGAGAAAAAGGTTTTTGAACAGTCGGACGAGGAGAGAGAGAGAGAGAGAGAGAGAGAGAGAGAGAAGACTATGATGATATACAGGGTGTTACAAAAAGGTACGGCCAAACTTTCAGGAAACATTCCTCACACACAAAGAAAGAAAATTTGTTCTGTGGACAGGTGTCCGGAAACGCTTACTTTCCATGTTAGAGCTCCTCAAATCATATTAATCATGGAATGGAAACACACAGCAACAGAACGTACCAGCGTGACTTCAAACACTTTGTTACAGGAAATGTTGAAAATGTCCTCCGTTAGCGAGGATACATGCATCCACCCTCCGTCACATGAAATCCCTGATGCAGCCCTGGAGAATGGCGTATTGTATCACAGCCGTCCACAATACGAGCACGAAGAGTCTCTACATTTGGTACCGGGGTTGCGTAGACAAGAGCTTTCGAATGCCCCCGTAAACGAAAGTCAAGAGGGTTGAGGTCAGGAGAGCGTGGAGGCCATGGAATTGGACCGCCTCTACCAATCCATCGGTCACCGAATCTGTTGTTGAGAAGCGTACGAACACGTCAACTGAAATGTGCAGGAGCTCCATCGTGCATGAACCACATGTTGTGTCGTACTTGTAATGGCACATGTTCTAGCAGCACAGGTAGAGTATCCCGTACGAAATCATGGCGGTGAATCGAGGAATTACAGTACATACTGACGAAACTAAAATGAGCTCTAACATGGAAATTAAGCGTTTCCGGATACATGTCCACACAACGTCTTTTCTTTATTTGTGTGTGAGGAATGGCGGCCGAAGTGGCCGTGCGGTTCTAGGCGCTGCAGTCTGGAACCGCGAGACCGCTACGGTCGGAGGTTCGAATTCTGTCTCGGGCATGGATGTGTGTGATGTCCTTAGGTTGGTTAGGTTTAACTAGTTCTAAGTTCTAGGGGACTAATGAATGACCTCAGCAGTTGAGTCCCATAGTGCTCAGAGCCATTTGAACCATTTTTTTGTGTGAGGAATGTTTCCTGAAAGTTTGGCCGTACCTTTTTGTAATACCCTGTATAAATAGTAAATTTGGCAATTGGGTGAAATCTGAGATGGGGGTAGAGGGCAGTTTGTAGCGAATGCCATTTCAACAGCGTATCTGTCACTGATCGTGAGATGAGACGCTTCGATGTGGCCACCACACACGGCGGGAGTTTCGCCTCTGCGCGTAGCGGAAATGTGTTCGGTGACTTTTGGCGCCGGGTGCGATGACGTAGACGACGCAGCGCGAGGAAAAGCGCGGCCCCGCGGAAGAAAGCCCCGCCGGTGCGGCGCCAGGCTCGGACGACGGCGCTCCTCCGGCGCGCGGCTGCCGCGACTGCAGACGACGCTATTTCGGTCGGCTGGCCCGCCGCAGCGGTGAAAGCGCCGGCCCGTGGCTCTGCCGCCTTGTCCACTAGCCGAGTCGGCCGGCGCACGGGACCGAGTGGCCTTGGGGTCGGCACGCCGACTGCGCCGGCCGCTCGTGAGGTCGTCGCTCCCGTAACAGCCCGGCCAGCCGGGTCGCCAGCTTTAAAGCCTCGATTTGAAGTGTCGCTCAACACTCGTCCAGCAGGTACAGGTAGCACAGTGGCGGAAATAGAAATTGTTACACCACGAACGCCGACGAGATTCTCTGATGATCTCATAGCCCATCTGCATTCTACACTACTGGCCATTAAAACTGCTACTCCAACAAGGAATGCAGGTGGTAAACGGGTATTCATTGGACAAATATATTATACTAGAACTCACATGTGATTACATTTTCACGCATTTTGGGTGCATACATCCTGAGAAATCAGTACCCAGAACAACCACCTCTGGGCCATGATACGCCTGGGCATTGAGTCAAACAGAGCATGGATGGCGTGTACAGGTACAGCTCCCCATCCACCTTCAACACGATACCACAGTTCATCAACAGTAGTGACTGGCGTATTGTGACGAGCCAGTTGCTCGGCCACCATTGACCAGACGTTTTCAATTGGTGAGAGATCTGGAGAATGTGCTGGCCTGTGCAGCAGTCAAACATTTTCTGTATCCAGAAAGGCCCGTACAGTGTCTGCAACATGCCGTCGTGCATTATCCTGCTGAAATGTAGGGTTTCGCAGAGATCGAATGAAGGGTAGGGCCAGGGGTCATAACGCGTCTGAAATGTAACGTCCACTGTTCAAAGTGCCCTCAATGCGAACAACAGGTGACCGACACGCGTAACCAATGGCACCCCATACCATCACGCCGGGTCATACGCCAGTATGGCGATGACCAATACACTCTTCCAATGTGTGTTCACCGCGATGTCGCCAAACACGCATGCGACCATCACGATGCTGTAAACAGAACCTGGATTCATCCGAGAAAATGACGTCTTGCCATTCGTGCACCCAGGTTCGTCGTTGAGTACACCATCGCAGGCGCTCCTGTCTGTGATGCAACGTCAAGGGTAACCGCAGCCACGGTCTCCGAACTGATAGTCCATGCTGCTGCAAACGTCGTCGAACTGTCCGTGCAGATGGTTATTGTCTTGCAAACGTCCCCATGTGTTGACTCAGGGATCGAGACGTGGCTGCACGATCCGTTACAGCCATGCGGATAAGATGCCTGTCATCTCGACTGCTAGTGATACGACGCCGTTGGGATCCAGCACGGCGTTTCGTATTACCCTCCTGAACCCACCGATTCCATATTCTGCTAACAGTGATTGGATCTCGAACAACGCGAGCAGCAATGTCGCGATACGATAAACCGCAATCGCGATAGGCTACAATGCGACCATTATCAAAGTTGGAAACGTGATGGTACGCATTTCTCCTCATTACACGAGGTATCACAACAACGCCTCACCAGGCAACGCCGGTCAACTGCTGTTTGTGTATGAGAAACCGGCTGGAACCTTTCCTCATGTCAGCACGTTGTAGGTGTCGGCGCCGGCGCCAACCTTGTCTGAATGCTCTGAAAAGTTAATCATTTGCATATCACAGCATCTTCTTCCTGTCGGTTAAATTTCACGTCTGTAGCACGTCATCTTCGTGGTGTAGCAATTTTAATGGTCAGTGGTGTATGAAGTTGATACCAGAGCAACGTGGCATTCTACCAGACATTACTGTTTCCTCCTGTTCCATTCACGTATGGAGCACGGGAATAATGACTGTTTGAATGACTTTGTGCGTGCAGCAATCATTCTAATTTTGTCCTTACGATCCCTATGTGAACGATACATAGACGGTGGCAGTATGTTCCTACATTGAGGAGACGAAGAAACTGCTACATCTGACTAATACAGTGCTCCGGCGAGCACGCAGAAGTGCCGCAACACGACGTGGCATGGACTAATGTCTCAAGTAATGCTGGAATGGACGCAATGAATCCTGCAAAGCTGTCCATAAGCTCTTATGGAGGGGTAAGGATCTCCACTGAACAGCATGCTGAAATGTATCCCAGATACGCTCAACAATGTTTTTATGTCTGGGGAGTCTGGTGGCCAGCGAAAGTGTTTAAACTCAGAAGAGTGTTCCTGGAGCCACTCTGTAGAAATTCTGGATTTGTGGGGCGTCGCATTGTCCTGCTGGAATTGCCCAAATCCGTTGGAATGCACAATGGACATAAATGGATGCAGGTGATCACACAGCGTGCTTACGTACGTGTCACCTGTCAGAGGTGTATCTAGAAGTATCATGGGTCTCATATGGTTCGCACGATGACGTTGATGGCCCAGCACTGAAGTGTGCAGCAATATGACGAAGGGTTGCACTTATGTCAAGCTGAACAATCTTATATGACGGCAGTATCATGTCCCCAATGAAGTACATCAACGCCTGGTTGCAGATAGGGTGTCCATTTGATTAACATTTCATTCTAGCAAAGCTGCATTGTCTTTCGGGAACAGATACTACCGTCATATATAGTCAAAGATGTTTGCTTACTAGTCACTCGTACGACCGGTTGTAGAATCAACTCAAGTATGCGGCACCTGTACAGAACAGGGGAGATTGAACGCATACAAAAAAGGGCGGCCGGCAGTGGTGGCCGAGCTGTTCTAGGCCCTTCAGTCCGGAACCGCGAGACTGCTACGGTCGCAGGTTCGAATCCTGCCTCGGGCATGTAACTGTGTGATGTCCTTAGGTTTGTTAGGTATAAGTAGTTTTAAGTTTTAGGGGACTGATGAACTCAGATGTTAAGTCCCATAGTGCTCAGAGGTATTTGAACCAAAAAAGGGTAGCACCAATGGTCACATGTTTGATCCATGTGAGAGTGTCACAGAGATCTGAAGAAACAAAACTGGCAGACTCTATAAGATAGACGGAAACTGTCTCGAAAAAACTTACATACAAAGTTTCAAGAACCAGCCGTAGTAGAGGAATATACACTGAAGCGCCAAAGCAACTGGTATAGTTATGCGTATTCAAATACAGAGATATGTAAAAAGGCAGAATACGGAGCTGCTGTCGACGCAGTTGTTAGATCGGTTACTTGAGCTATAATGGCAGGTTGTCAACATTTAAGTGATAAAGAGCCTATTGGCTTTCGTCTCGGGTTCTTCGGCTGACGTTCGTCTGATGATTTTGCTGACGTTTCGCCATCACGAGTGGCTGGCATTGTCAAAGCTTCACCTTCCACTGTCGGTGGAGGGTGAAGTTTTGACAATGCCAGCTACTCGTGCTGGCGAAACGTCAGCAAAATCATCAGACGAACGTCGGGCGAAGAACTCTAGACAGAAGACAATAGGCAGTTTGTCAACAAGTGGCCACTAAAGCCTTAACAATTTTGTTAGATTTAAGTGAGTTTGAACGTGGTGATATAGTCGGCGCACGAGCGATGGGACACAGCAAATCCGAGGTAGCAATGAAGTGGAGATTTTCCCGTACGACCGTTTCACGCGTGTACCGTGAATATCAGGAATCCGCTAGAACACCAAACCATCCACATCGCTGAGGCCGGCACAACACAATAACAGCAGCTGAATAATTAATTTTATTTCCATAAAATGTTAGTGCCAAATCGTCGATTCGTTGCTGCGAAGTAGGAACAAGGAAGGCGAGGCGAAGGTCGTCTGGATAGTTCCTGATATGGTCCCAGTTTCCATAAAAAAATTCCAACGCAGACATTAGCTGTAAATAATAAACTTTATTTAGAAGGTAATTGTACCTTTCCTTTTACAGAAGGTCATATACACTCTGTTGCGAACTACAAATGTAACATATTTAACCTCACTCTGTACAACATCATTCTTTGCAGGTTCATCACCAGCTATTTCCAACCCGATATAAAAAGGATTAACACCTTGGAAAAGTTTGTTCTTACATTTACAAAGATTTTCTAAATCAGGCCATCCCTTTACTTTACTAATATCAGCACTTTTCTCTGGTTTGCAATAGGTAACAAATTTAAAACGATTACATCTACTATATTTCCTCCAAGGAACACCGGCTGATTTATCAGGCCTTAAACTAAATGGACCTAACTTATTACTTCCCGGCCATTGACCTTCTTGTGGGAACGCACACGCTATGCCCAAACTCGTACGGGACTTGGTAGATTAATCTGCCACGGGTAATGAGTATGATGGGCAACCATCTATTAGGCGCACTACGAATGTAGTGTTGTGGACATGTTGGGAATGTGCGTCTCAGGGGGAGCGTGCAAGGGATAAGTCCCTGCAGGCGCAATATTCATCTGTGTCCTCGGTGGCTCAGATGGATAGAGCGTGTGCCATGTAAGCAGGAGGTCCCGGGTTCGAGTCTCGATCGGGGCACAAATTTTCAACATGTCCCCAATGAAGTATATCAACGCCTGGTTGCAAATAGTGGTGTCCATTTAATTATCAAAACATCTTTGAGACTGGATGCATTTTCTAAGTCTACCACCTGCTTTACCATCGACTGAGCATTTCTGTTCATTCCATTTCGTATCTTTACAATGTGTTACTGCGAGGTATTTGTATGAGTTGGCCGATGCCAGCTGTAAAAAATGGAAATGAGCGTTTGGCGTCATTGGCTGGGAGGCCTCTTACTGGGCAGGTCTTATTACATTCGACGCCACATTGGGCGATCTGCACGCCGGATTGGTACGAAATGATGATGAAGACGACACCCACTCCCTGAGCAGAGAAAAATCCCCGACCCAGCCGGGCATCGAACCCGGGCCCCTAGGATGGCAATCCTTCACGCTGACCATTTTTTTTTAAATCTTATTTTGTTCGCTTTCGTTCGTTGCATCTGCTCGGGGCGGATGTCGTAAGACATCCGTTGAGGTTCGTTGTTGACCGATTAACTCAGTTTTTTATTACAGAGGGCAACTAACCCTCTCACCGAACACCCTCTCACGAACGTGCCGGCAAACCACTCAGCTATCAGGGCGGACATTCCAGCTGTGATTCATTGATATTATAAACAGAGGATACTAGGTTTTTCGTTTTGTGAAGTGCATAATCTTACATTTCTGAATGTTTAAAGCAACTTGCCAATCTTTGCAGCACTTTTAAATCTTATCAAAATCTGACGGAACAACAATGCAGCTTCTTTCAGAGAGTACTTCACTACAGATAACTTCATCATCTGCAAAAAGTCTGAGGTTACCATCAATAATGTCGGCAACGGAAATAACATGACATGAACAGGAAAGGTGCCAACATATATCGTTCGTGCAGACCCAAAGTTACTTCTGCATCTGACAATGACTCTCCGTCCAAGGTAACATGTTATGTCCTCCCTACCAAAAAGCCCTCAATCCAGTCCCAAATTTCCCTCGATACACCATATGATCGTACTTTTGACAATAAGTGTAGGTGTGGTACTGAGTCAAATGCTTCTCAGAAATCAAGAAGTACAGCGTCTATCTGGTTGCCTTGATCCAGCCAAAATCCAGCAAGCGACTCTCCTTGCAGCCAAAGCAGCAGGTTTCCCACCTTCTCTCTTTAACAAAAGCATGGCTAGTACAGAGCTTCACTACATTTCCAGACTACAGTCTCACTAAACGAGCCTTCTGAGACGGGTGTTACGATTAATCAAGGAAAACCCCCAGTTGGGGAGCGGGGCCAAAATTAGTTGGTTACTGTCGAGTTGCAATCTACAATTTCTTTATTGATTACTTCAACCATTAAAAGGCATTTCTTTACCACTTTACCAGGAACAGATCCAAAAAAGCTATCAGGCACGAGTGCCTTTCCAAACTAATTTACTTTACAGTTAACGGCCAAGCAATTTCACTTAAAACCGGGTTTGATAAGACATTTGATAACAAATCAAAATTTTCCAAGTAATGAAAATAAAAAAAAAACTTTACCGTTAATAGCCAAACCATTTTACCCAAAACAGACTTTGATAAAGCATTTAATAACAAAATTAAAACTTTCCAAGTAATGAAACAAAACACCAATTTGCATACAATTTCGCCATCGAACATGTAGGGAGCCACTTCTTTTAAATTTTGGCACAACAAGATATTAAATTACAAGGGCTCGCTAACAGGGAGGCATAACTAGCGTTTTCAAAGGATGCCAAGTAGATTAAAACAATCAACGTAAAGGTACAGTCATTCACCTTTTACAATAACTAACAGTTTTAAAGCCATGTAATTTTAAAAAAAAAACACCAATGAAAAGCAAAGTTAGCCTTTTTTAAACAGTGGCCAAAAACGATCAGAGTAAAATATAACCATTTAACATTTTACAATAACTAACAACTTTAATACCATGTCCTGCCACCAAAATGTCCTGGGATAGAAATAATTAACCGCCCGGGCGTAAGGGCGGTCACAATTCTCTCCCGAAGGATACTCAGGCTAGAAGCGGACTAACAGACCCACAACGCCTCACATTCAGCAATTACATCGACCTCACGCGAGGCCAGGGGAAGAGGAGGAATCAAATCAGGAACTATAATCCCTGCCCAAAAACACACTTCCTCCCAGGGAGTATTAATAAGAAGCCAAAAGATCACGGTCTATAAATACATCGGCGACAGGGACAGGAAATCCGAACGCAGAAGGCTACAAGGCAGAAAAAAAGTAATCTAAAACAATAATCCCTTGAAAGGTCTCTGTTGGATTCCTTTCATGTTAATTTCATAAGTCTGTTGTCATTTACGGCATAAATTCCTCGTCTAAATTTACTGTGGTGTTTCTATCTGGAAGGAGACTGAGTAGTGGAACGTGTTACTTTTACACATAAAGAAGAACGAGCTGTCACACTACTACACTTTAAAACACAGTTTATATGTAATTCATGTCACACAGTCTCATAAGGAACCTACATCCGCTTTCTTTTATATACTGTATATGATAAGATACTGTCATCCCCCTTCCCTTCTGTGTGAGAGGATGAATGAGGAAATGTATTTCCAGTAGCATGCTTGAGGGTAGCAGACAAGCCTGTCTGCTAGAGAACAGTAGGACCAACGTCGGAACAGGTAGCTACGCTTCCTAAAAGCAGAGAGGTTTCTATTCTTAGTATGGTCCTGTCCATCCCTTGTCATGTTGGTATAGGAAGCTGCCTCTCTGGTCACTTCCGTTTGTATCTGTTAGCACGCTCGATAGGAGCCCAGGTCAGTCTGTCCGCGGCGATCGTCTGAAGTGGTAAGATCTCCGGCTAAGCGCGTGTCTGGTAAGTCCGTAGGACAATGGATTTCTTAAGTTCAGCCTAACTGAAAATTTAATCACCTTTATTTCAGGTTTAGCTCTAAAATATCTAATGTTATCTCAAATTGCAACGCAGTGTAATTCGAGTGTGAAGTTCAGAATATCTTCCAGTAGTTGCTTTGTCACTACTTTGTGAGTAAAGTGGAACCACGTGTTGATCAGTTACTCTAAGATCATCAATCTTAAATGCGAATGTGCGTGAGAATATAACGTCCCGTCTTGACAATATTTTTCAATATAGCAACTTTTCTTTATGTTCAACCCACGTGGGGTGTACTTTGTGAGACCAGTACCACGTGCTTATACAATTGTTTGACCCATCAGGTTAATAGTAAGACGATGGTAACCAGTTCGAGGTTTTTCTTTTGTAAATTGCTTTTCGATCTAATTTATTTTAATTATCAAAAGTATTGTGGAGTTACACTCTTTGTGTAAACCAAGTTGACCACGTGAAGCATGTGTTGTAATCATCAAAGTAGCCCTCAGCTATTCTTTTCGGGAAGATTTCACAGAGAGTTAGTATGAATTTAGTATACCAGTGTGTGGTAATTACATGACGGACAGGATTCCGCTACGAACGTAAGTTCTTTGGGTGAAAATGAATCGGTTGGTTGTGGTTAATTTCCTCTTGCATATGTTTCAACGTTCTTCGTGTGTTATTTTATGAATGCAGTGTTGTATGCAGTCCCCCAATCTTGGCTCCATATTTGATGTGTTCCGTAAGATTTCAAACTCACATTTTCTGAATGCTAAATAAGGCACCAGTTTAGTTATGGATCAAGTTTAATATGCTGAAGTTTCAATGATCAATTTTAAAATAAATTTCCAAATATAAACTGATTTATTTCTTTTTATTTAAATTCTCTTTATATATATATATATATATATATATATATATATATATATATATATATATCACCGGTTGTCGTATGACGTTAGTCTGGTTGGGAATTTGGTAAGCTAGACCGGATACCTGGTGGAACAGTTGCTCAGTAATGCAAGGTTAACTTCCCCGGACAGCTCACAGCTTTTAACCCACTTTTATGCTCTTCAATATCAGCACCGCTTTCAGAACAAATTAATGCAACAACATTACACCCTGCCCAAAAATACACTTCCTACCGGGCAGTACTAATAAGAAGCGGAAAGATCACTGTCTATAAGTACACTGGCGACAGGGACAGGAAACCCGAACGCAGGAGGCCACAAGGCAGGAAAGACGCTGGTTGCACAAACCAAAATTCTTCAATGAACACCTAAACCTTTAACATACTTAACTTGCAGTTTATCAGAGAAACAGCAGGTGAACTCCGATGCAAAGGTTCCTCACACCCGACCGTGTACACGTCGCCAGCGTTCCCAACTGGGCACAGTCACGCAGCCACGCGCTCTGTCACCGGAGCCCTCGTCTTCTCTGCACCCACTGCGGCGAAATACCACTCCTCAGGTTAGGCGAGTTACTAGTCCATCATTCCCGCCTCCAGACGGGCAATTTAAAGACATCCGTTGCCGCTCCCACCATGTAGTGACTCGGAACCACAGCCGTGGCCCCCGGGTGTTCACAGCAAGAGCTTACAGCCTTGTGCCGTCAACTCGTCCCACATAGAGAGCCTGTATAGGGAGAGAGTGGCGAACCGGATGATACGGCGGCCATTTTTCTGCCAAACTGCGGGCGGGAGTGGAGTACACACTCACCGAGTCAAAACCACAAGACAATATGGCGGAATCATTCGTTAAATGCCTTTCTTTACAGCTATAATATACTCATAGTAGCCTACTACGTACAGCAAAGGAAAATTTGATACAGTGGCTGTAAAAATTATTCGTTACTTGCATTTATCTACTTTAAAGTTCGTTTATTAGACATATTGCAATGAAAGTAACGTAAATAAAAAAATATAGTGCATAGCATTTGTTTTGTATCGGAAGTGCATAACGCTAAAGATTTGAAGTACCTGTATTACGTCAGATGAATGAAAGTCGTAAGCAGTTGTTTACTTGTGACATGCAAAAAGTGTGAGACGTATTAGTGCTTCTAGTAACGTCTTCAAATTTTTTGCATGTCACAAGTAAAAAATTGCTTACGACTTCCTTTCATATATCTATATATACTGAATACCTCTCGTAGATAACAAACGAAAAAGATTACAAAAATCAGGTAAGGTTAAAAGTAGGCTACTGTAATAACGACGAAATATTACAAGAAAGCTACCGTATCCCTTCTACTCCACAGTAAGTAGGCCTATTAAAAACTGTCTTCAAGAGTACCTACAAATATTTACTACGAATAATGTCTCAGCAACCACGACAACTGCGGAAAACGCGCTTACAACTCGCCTGCGTTAACAGTCAGGCAATAATACTGAATCCAAAATAATGCCCAGTGTTCTGATTCGGAACGAAATAAACTTTGACGCTATGAAGTCGAATGAGCATGGCACAAGAATTACAGGAACTTTCCGTTTCCAGCAAGGACTGTAAGATATTGGCTTCAGAAAAGCTTGTGATGCTACCAGTATGCACGAACTGTAAAGAAATAAGAGCTTAAAATGCAGTAACAGGCCTACCTGTTTTGCGTGATTAAAAATATTTTAAAAAACTGACACTTTAAAATCAGAGTTTTCTGAGCAAAGTGAAGACCCAAACATTTTTATAGGCCTAACTAAATAAATATTTCGGATAATATATACCATTAAGGAAGTTGTACCTGGACTTTATTACAAGAGTTACACATTCCTTCCCGACTGGGCATTTCAGACTGCAACAAGAAGTTACAAATTTTGCCAAATTCAAAACGCTAATTACGTACTAAAAACGATACACAACTAAATCGAACATGCATGCACAACGCATAACAAGTCTCTCAATAATTCAAATACCTTTTAATTGTTTCCAAAAGTCCTCTCAACTTCAATTCAACTCAAAAGCACGGCGAACATAGGAAGCGCGAGACGCGTTTGGCAGGAAAATGGCGCCAAAGCTAATCAACCAATCACGGGCAACTTCACCTATGTCCACTCTCTCTGTATACGGGCTCTGTAGTCCCACTTGTCTCGCACCGCCAGGATAGACCACGCGGCTTCTCGGAACAACAGCCAACTCTCCACCGCCACGCCACGCCGCGGCCTCATTCCTGATTCTCTAATTCCCGATTTTAAAAACCGACCGACCGACTCGCCACCGCTACGCAACCAACGGGCCATCCCCCCAAAGATCTTACTCCCTTACACAAGGCTAACAGGAAGCAACGGCTCTAAGATCGGTAAGACCAGACGCGCCGCCAGAGGGGAATCTCAACAGAATCATATGCAGCATAACGAAATTCCTTCACCAGGGAAGACGAATGGAATATTCCAGAATTTGAAACACGAACAGCTGCTAGCATGAGTTTCTTAGAAGTAGATACCTTAGGGTTGCGAAGCAACTCAAATCGCTTGATACGGGCAAGTCTTCAGGTCCAGATTGTATACCGATTAGGTTCCTTTCAGATTACGCTGATACAATAGCTCCCTACTTAGCAATCATATACAACGCTCGCTCACCGATAGACCTGTACCTACAGACTGGAAAATTGCGCAGGTCGCACCAATGTTTAAGAAGGGTAGTAGGAGTAATCCGTCGAACTACAGACCTATATCATTGACATCGGTTTGCAGTAGGGTTTTGGAGCATATACTGTATTCAAACATTATGAATCACCTCGAAGGGAACGATCTATTGATACGTAATCAGCATGGTTTCAGAAAACATCGTTCTTGTGCAACGCAGCTAGCTCTTTATTCGCACGAAGTAATGGCCGCTATCGACAGGGGATCTCAAGTTGATTCCGTATTTCTATATTTCCGGAAAGTCTTTTACACCGTTCCTCACAAGCGACTTCTAATCAAGCTGCGGGTCTAAGGGGTATCGTCTCAGTTGTGCGACTGGATTCCTGATTTCCTGTCAGGAAGGTCGCAGTTCGTAGTAATAGACGGCAAATCATCGAGTAAAACTGAAGTGATATCAGGTGTTCCCCAGGGAAGCGTCCTGGGACCTCTGCTGTTCCTGATCTATATAAATGAACTGAGTGACAATCTGAGCAGTTCTCTTAGGTTGTTCGCAGATGATGCTGTAATTTACCGTCTAGTAAGGTCATCCGAAGATCAGTATCAGTTGCAAAGCGATTTAGAAAAGGTTGCTGTATGGTGTGGCAGGTGGCAGTTGACGCTAAATAACGAAAAGTGTGAGGTGATCCACATGAGTTCCAAAAGAAATCCGTTGGAATTCGATTACTCGATAAATAGTAAAATTCTCAAGGCTGTCAATTCAACTAAGTACCTGGGTGTTAAAATTACGAACAACTTCAGTTGGACAGACCACACAGATAATATTGTGGGGAAGGCGAGCCAAAGGTTGCGTTTCATTGGCAGGACACTCAGCCTTACCAGGTGGGATTGACGGAGGACATCGAAAGGGTGCAAAAAAGGGCAGCTCGTTTTGTATTATCACGTAATAGGGGAGAGATTGTGGCAGATATGATACGCGAGCGGGGATGGAAGTTATTAAAGCAAAGACGTTTTTCGTCGCGGCGAGATCTATTTACGAAACTTCAGTCACCAACTTTCTCTTCCGAATGCGAAAATATTTTGTTGAGCCCAACCTACGTAGGTAGGAATGATCACCAACATAAAATAAGAGAAATCAGAGCTCGATTAGAAAGATTTAGGTGTTCGTTTTTCCCGCGCGCCGTTCGGGAGTGGAGTGGTAGAGAGATAGTATGATTGTGGTTCGATGAACCCTCTGCCAAGCACTTAAATGTGCATTGCAGAGTAATCATGTAGATGTAGATAAATATGAAAGGATCAAATAACGATGGAATGGAAGAACTCGGAACAATCTTAACAGCGCGATAGATGTTGAGAGCTGACACACGGCTCACCTTCACCATATGCCATTGGGAAACTTACTAGACGTTATCCACAACCTGTATCGCTTCGCAGGAGGTGCCGCCTGGGACCGCCGCCGCTGGTTGTGGTCTCCACCCTGCTGCTCAGCCTGCCAGCACTGACGCTGGCGGTGTTCCCCTGCGTGCTGCAGGAGGGTACGATGCTGTGCGACTCGCGCAACCTGACGGCTGTGCCAGACCTCTCAGACCAGCCCGCAGACAAGGTGACGGAGCTACGGCTGGAGCGGAACGCCATCCGTGACGTGTCTGGAGGCCCGCTGGTCAACTTGACGGCACTGCGCGTCCTGTCGCTGGACTGGAACTCGCTAGCCGACCTTCCAGAGGACCTGCTCGACGGGAGCCCGGCGCTGGAAGTCCTCCAGGTCGGCTGGAATCAGCTGTCCGCGCTGCCGCCCCGGCTCTTCGACAACCTGGCCCAGCTCAGGGTACTGCGTGCCGCCAACAATCTCATCGCTGAGCTAGACAAGTAAGAAACTCGCTGGTTAACCAGGAATTGCACTGTAACTGCAAAATTGAGACAATTATCCATTCTGTCACACAATGATGACAATGAAGGCTTTCATGGTTGGTTGTCTCCATTGTTGATGAGTGTTCTGGATTGTATGGCCGTGGTCCACGAAACTGTTCAGAGCTGTGCTAGATATTTTCAGAGGAACTCCTGGTTCTGCTGCATCAGTTACACTCCGAGGAACCAGGAGCCCTTTGAAGATACCCAGCACAGCTCTGGAGCCAGAAACTAAACAGGTCAACGGACTATGGCCATACAACCAAGAAGATTCACCAGAAACTAAACTGAAAATAAACTGAATATGTTCCTAATACCCTGGTTCCAACTAAAGTGTTCAACATGTGTCGTTTGGTTGTCAAATGAATGACAGAACTGGAAATCCACTACCATATATTAAGAACTGGGAACTATTCTTCTCACGCCACTGGGATATACGGGTGAAACTAATGGCGTTCTACAATGACACGTTGTGCTCTCACAAGAAGGGACTGAAATTTGTAAATAATCCCACCCCACCATATTTCACTCTCACTCTCTCTCTCTCTCTCTCTCTCTCTCTCTCTCTGTCTCTCTCTCTCTCTCTGTCTCTCTCTCTCTCTCTCTCTCTGTCTCTCTCTCTCTCTCTGTCTCTCCCTCTGTCTCTCTCTCTCTCTCTCCCTCTGTCTCTCTCTCTCTCTCTCCCTCTGTCTCTCTCTCTCTCTCTCCCTCTGTCTCTCTCTCTCTCTGTCTCTGTCTAGCTACGAGGGTCATTCGAAAAGAAATGGAAACTATTTTTGTAAAAATACAGTTTTCATTCTGCATGTGTGAAAGTTTTACAGTGTGTAGATACATCCTTCCCGCTTGTTTTCAAACTTAGTTCAACCTGTTCCCGTGAGTGGCACCGTCACAGCATGTCTTCAAGATGGCTGCTACACTTGACGTTCGTCAGAAGCAACGTGCTGTCCTAGAATTCCTGTGCTGCGAAACCGAGACAGTGGGAAATAACCACAAGAGGTTGAAAAAGGTGTATGGAGATGCTGCTGTCGATCTCAGTACAGTTAGTTGGTGGCCAAGCAGGTTACGTGATGAACGCGGGCATGGCCTGTCCTCGCAGGGGCAGGCCTCGTACTGCAAACACTCCAGACAAAATGCAGAGAGTTAACGAATTGGAGACTGTTGACAGACGCATCACAGTGAACGAATTTTCACGCTATGTTGGGATAGGGGAGGGAAGTGTTTGCAGAATACTGAAAGTGTTGGCGTTAAAAAAGATTTGTGTCAGGTGAGTTCCCAGGATGTGGACAGTGGCTCACGAAGAAACAAGAAAAACGGTATGCAGCGAGCTTGTGGAACAGTACGAGAATGGTGGAGATGAATTTCTTGCAAGAATTGTGATAGGTGATGAAACATGGCTCCATCATTTTTCACCAGAGACAAAGAGGCAATCAGTGGAGTGGCATCATGCAAATTTACCCAAGGAAAAAAAAACCCACACCTTCTGCTGGAAAAGTTATGGCTACGGCGTTTTTCGATTCCGAAGGACTCTTGCTTGTGGACATCGTGCCAAGTGGAACCACCATTAAATTCCGATGCATATGTGACGACAATGAAGAAACTTCAAGCTACACTGAGTCGTGTTCAACCACATCGGCAAAAGCAGGATATTTTGCTGTTGCACGACAATGAATGGCCACATATCAGTCAAAAATCCATGGAAGCGATTGCAAAACTCGGATGGACAACACTGAAACACCCGCCTTACAGTCCTGACCCGGCCCCATGTGACTCTCATCTCATTGGGAAAGACTCTCTTCGTGGAACAAGGTTTGAAGATGATGACTCCCTTGTGCACGCTGCCAAACAGTGGATCCAGCAGGTTGGTCCAGAATTTTACCGTGCGGGTATACAGGCGCTGGTTCCAAGTTGGCGTAAGGCAGTTGAGAGAGATGAAAATTATGTGGAGAAATGAAAATATTGTTCCTAAAGGATGTATCTACACACTGTAAGACTTTAATACATGTAGAATAAAAGCTGGATTTTTTTGAAAAAAAATAGTGCACATTTCTTTTGTAATGACCCTTGTATTATCTATCTACCTCACACATACAAAAGCAAACAATATTTTCATTTCTGTCTTGGTCAGAGAACAACATTGTCCCTGAAATTAACTAACATATGTCCAATCCCGCCTCCATAACCCAGTGGTCTGCACAGCTGGCTGCCATTCCCTGGACCTGTATTCGATTCCCGACACTGCCTGGGATTTTTCGTTGGTGGGACGACTGTTAAGGGGTGCACTAAACTCTGTGAGCCCGATTGATGAGCTACTCGACCGAGCTGCAGTGGTATAGGTTGCGAAAACTTACAATGGCAGGGAGAGTGGCCCTCCATACCACATCAAAGAACGCTATTGGCGAAGGATGACATGGCGGTTGGTCGGTACTGATGGACCCGCCAAAGCCTGTGGACAGAGTTTACGTTTCGTGTCGAAACCGTTGGTACTCACCAAGATTTTCAGGAGGTTTCCCTTGGTTGCAATGCAAATGCCGGAATGGTTTATTCTCTCCCATACAGGAAGCCCTCTGCCCCACTACCAGTTCGTCGACAGACTGATAGAAATGAACGTAGAGTATAAAATGGGCCATATCTCAAACAGCCTACTCCACTTCTTGGAACAGAGAATGAAAAGTACACAAAAACGAAATTAAATTCTCAAGATCAATCAAGTAATCTAGGAAGATAATGGACGTACTCTATAGTACACACTAAAAATACACAGATATAAATAAATACCTTTTTTATTTCAATTTAAATCACTTCGGGGAGTTGACCAATCAATCAAATACACAACTCACAAACTTAAGACAATATTTAATTGACTTTCCTTCTGATACAGGACATAAAAGTATTGACAGTTCAAAATTAATATCTGTACATTTCGCTTTCATGAAGACTATGTCTTTTAGTCAAGCTTGTTCCCAAACCAATTAAATTATGACATGTCTGTTAGAGGACAAGCGCATTGAATTATTTCGACAGTCGTATAACTGTGTAAAGCGTGCACATAGTTATTTATGGTTTCATGAATCCAAACCTGCTGCTACAGTCCAGAGGCAATTCAGGAGTAAATATCACAAGACACCGCCTCAAAGATATGCTCTTATTAATTGGTAAGACCTTTTCACCGAAACTGGCTATGTGTCCCACAGGACGCCGGGTCAGGGTTGGCCAGCAGTCTCTTATTTTGCCCAGTCAGCTGTAACGTGCTTGAACTTTCAAATGGTGCAAATGGCTCTAAACACTATGGGACTTAACATCTGAGGTCATCAGTCCCCTAGACTTAGTGCTTAAACCTAACTAAAGACACCACACACATCCATGCCCGAGGCAGGAGATTCGAACGCATGGTTCTGGACTGAAGCGCCTAGAACCGCTCGGCCACAGCGGCCGGCCCCTGAACTTTAGTTAATGCCCAGTTACAACATGATATGGGCACAGAATTTATTTTGCACCATATCGTCAACGTGAAGTTGTCGTGCATTTCTGTAGTAATGTGCCGACTTGAATTGGGCGTGGTGTAGTAATATCCTGGCCACCGGCATCGCCTGATTTAACCCCAGTGCGGTTACACGAAGACAGTGTGTTTGTTACCCCGCTCCCGGGAAGCGTCGACGAAATGCGGCGACAGACAACAGCACAAGCAGTTGCTTCATAGTATTTGAGAGGAAACTGATTACACGTGGGACATTTGTTGTGTTGCAAGAGGTAGCCACATTGTACTATTGTAAATATATCTTCAAGATACACTTACACTACGTTCAGTGTTGTGTCAAACATTTTGGTAAGTTATTTACCTTTCTCACAAATAAAGGTTGCTTTTGCGTAACTAATTTCTAAATATTCTGTATATTTACTAGTTCGATAGCTCTCTACAACATTCTTGCCAGCCGATTGGCTGCGTAAGCTTTTAAGACAATTGTCCGATAATTCTAACACTTATTGCCATTGCCACCTTCGGAAATACGACGATTATAAAATTTTTCGAAAGTCTTACGATAACTCTCCAGACTCATAGACTCAACAAACCGACTCGTTTGCTTCCTACTTCACGCAATAACTTCAGAAATTCCGAAGGAATGTTACCTACCCCTTCTCCATTTTTAATGGCATGTTTCCCGAAGATCTGCAGATTTCTAATACTGGATCTCCTATATTCTTCTGTTACGCCATCAGACAAACGCTTCCTCTCGTAGATATCTGCAACGTATACTTTCCCCTCTCTTCTGAGGTTAACAGTACATGTCCTTTTGAATTCTTACTCAATGGAAGTATTAATTCTGTTACTCAAAACTTGCTATCAATTGCCTTCAGCTACAATTACATGCATACTCCACAAGCCACCTGACGGTGTGTGGTGGAGGGTACCTTGAGTACCTCTATAGGTTCTCCCTTCTATTCCAGTCTCGTATTGGTCGTGGAAAACAAGATTGTCGCTATGCCTCTGTGTGGGCTTTAATTTCTCTGATTTTATCCTCATGGTCTCTTCGCGAGATATACGTAGGAGGGAGCAACATACTGCTTGACTCCTCGGTGATCCGGCCGGAGTCGCCGAGTGGTTCTAGGCACTACAGTCTGGAACCGCACGACCGCTACGGTCGCAGGTTCGAATCCTGCCTCGGGCATGGATGTGTGTGATGCTCTTAGGTTAGTTAGGTTTAAGTGGTTCTAAGTTATAGAGGACTGATGACCACAGCAGTTAAGTCCCATAGTGCTCAAAGCCATTTGAACCATTTGACTTCTCGGTGAAGGTATGTTCTCGAAATTTCAACAAAAGTCCGTATCGAACTACTGAGCGTCTCTCCTGCAGAGTCTTCCACTGTTTATCTATCATCTCCGTAACGCTTTCGCGATTACTAAATGATCCTGTAACGAAGCGCGCTGCTCTTCTTTGGATCTTCTCTATCTTTTCCATATCACTCCTAATGCCTACTCCCAGAAAATTTATGTAATTAACTGCTAAATGATAATGGATCTTCCTTTCTATGAATTCGCAGCACATTACACTTGTCTACATAGAGATTCAATTGCCATTCCCTGCACCGTGTGTCTATTCGTTGCAGATCTTCCTGCATTTCAGTACAGTTTTCCATTGATACAACCTCTCGATATACTAAGCATCATCCGCAGAAAGCCTCAGTGAACTGCCGGTGTCATCCACAAGGTCATTTATGTATATCTTTCTTCAAACCCATGCTGATTCCTACAGAGTAGATTTCTAGTCTCCAGAAAAGTCATTATACTCGAACATAATACGTGTTCCAAAGTTCTACAACTGATCGACGTTAGAGATATAGGTCTATAGTTCTGCACATCCGTTCGACGTCCCTTCTTGAAAGCGGGGATGACCTGTGCCCTTTACCAATCTTTTGGAACGCTACGCTCTTCTAGGGACCTACGGTACACCGCTGCAAGAAGGGGGGCAAGTTCCTTCGCATACCCTGTGTGTAATCGAACTGGTATCCCATCAGGTCCAGCGGCCTTTCCTCTTTTGAGCGATATTAATTGTTTTTCTATCCCCCGTCATCTATTTCGGTATCCACCATTTTGTCATCTGTGCGACAATCTAGAGAAGGAACTACAGTGCAGTCTTCCTCTGTGAAACAGCTTCGGAAAAAGATGTTTACCATTTCGGCCTTTAGTCTGTCATCCTCTGTTTCAGTACCATTTTGGTCACAGAGTGTCTGGACATTTTGTTTCGATCCACCTACCGCTTTGACATAAGACCAAAATTTCTTAGGATTTTCTGCCAAGTCAGTACATAGAACTTTACTTTCGAATTCGTTGAACGCCTCTCGCATTGTCCTCCTAACACTATATTTCGCTTCGTATAATTTTTGTTTGTCTGCGAGGCTTTGGCTATGTTTATGTCTGCTGCGAAGTTCCCTATGATTCCGTAGCAGTATTCTAACTCGTATGTTGTACCACGTTGGCTCTCTTCCATCTCTTACGATCTTGCTTGACACATACTCATCTAATGCATATTCTACGGTGGACCTGAACTTTGTCCACTGATCCTCAACACTGTGTGTACTTGAGGTAAAGCTGTTGTGTTGAGCCATCAGGTACTCCGTAATCTGCTTTTTGTCACTTTTGCTAAAGAGAAAAATCTTCCTACCTTTTTTAATATTTCTGTTTACGGCTGAAATCATCGATTCTGTAACCGCTTTATGATCGCTGATTCCCTGTTCTACTATGGACGAACTGCTCATTGCAGTGCCTGACCTGAAATATTCCGTCAGTCAGATCGAAATCAGTAATCATTATTGAAAGAAGTGGTGGCACAGACAATGTTCTCATTTCATTATTGAGACCATGATTCCTGAGACTATGATTCCTGAGGCATGGCTATAATTTTTAAAATTAAGACCTTTTTGAATTGCCATCAAGATCTTCCGTGATGAAGCTGACCAACTTTCAGGTTGATGGCTGTAGTTACTTTGATTACGTCTTTCCACAACTTCACCAGACCTTATTGTCTGATACCATACACAACCACATATTTGCTTAGGATTCCACGAAGCCAACAGCGCTATGAAGGATCGTAATGTCACAGACATTAGGTGAAGAAAGGCTTCGGTTCAGTACGCAGTAGTGCGAAGCCAACAGAAAAGACGGAAGCGTAAATTCTCCGGTGCAAACACAGGAAGCACTTTCTTGCAGGTTATGCACATGCCGAGAAACGAGACAATGCGTACTTGCGGCGTGCTTTCAATAGCGAAGTCGCGGAAAGGTATCAACTTTTTACACCAGTCGTATACCGTTTCCGTTACACAGTAACACTGTCGTAAAACACACATTTGTTTATTTTTATTTATTTAATCGTGTCCAAGCCATAGACAACCCACATATTACATATACACACAAATACAAATACAATACACATATGTATAAGTAAAACAAACCCAAAATGGGGAGTCACATTACAATATAAAGACAAACATAGTATATACTCGTATATCATATCACGTCGCGCCAAAATTCAGCGCATTTAACTGCCACTGCCGTAGCGTTTGCCAGATCTTCTTTCCTGCACACTTCCCCCATGTTGCTGCATTCCAGGAGGTGGTCCATTGTTTGGGTCTGTCCGCACTGGCACGTGTCCGTCCCGTCTCGGTATCCCCATCTACACATGCTTACGTTGCATCTGCCCACCCCAGTTCGTAGGCGGTTGAGGGTTCTCCATAATGGCCATTTTAGTTCATTTCCAGAGGCCAGTTGTTCGTTGGGTGAGATTAGAGGTGCCTGGTCTCCCGTAGGCAATGTTGCTTTCCATTTTGACAATCTGGCCTTTTGTGTTGAGGTTTTGATCGGTTGAACTGAGGTGAGGAAACTCCGTCTTGATTTTAGACGTGTGTGTGGAGGGTTTTGTCCGAAGAGAGAATGGCTCTGGTCGCCAGCTGCTTGAGGCCCTCTGCTTCGCTTGCTATAGCTCGTCTGATGTTTGGTGGAGCTATGCCACTAAGCAAATAAAGTTGGCTAACCGGGGTGGGTCTTAGGCATCCCGTGATTATGCGACAGGCATCGTTCAGCAGAGGATCCACTCGTTTCGCATGCGCTGATCTTTCCCAAACTGGGGCAGCGTATTCAGCAACCGAGTAGCAGAGTGCAAGTGCAAACGTACGTCAAGTATGTGGGTCGGCACCCCATTTTGTGGAGATGAGCTTACTCAGGAGGTTGTTTCTTGTTGATAGTTTGCCCCTGACCTTGTCTACATGATGTCTGTAAGTAAGTGTGCGATCAAGGGTGACGCCTAAATAACAAGGAGTGCTGCTGAACGCAATCCGTTGGTTGTTCCACATGATGTTTAGGGTATGTTTGGCGTCTCGGTTTCGAAGATGGAATAGGCAGGATAATGTTTTTGCTGCGTTCGGGTGTAGGCAGTTGGCTTCGTAGTATGGCGTTATTCGTAAGGCTAATTTCTATTGCAAGATCATCCGCGTAAGCAAAGCTCCTAGTCCATGGTGCAACTGGTTGATCATTCACATATATGTTGAAAAGAGTGGGTGCGAGGACACTGCCTTGGGGTAGTCCATTTTTCTGTATACGCCATCGGCTTCGCTTCCCTCCTAGGGTTACGATGAACCGTCTGTTGTGACATGTTTGAAACTCGCTCAACAGCACCCGGAAATTTTGTAAATCTAAGTATAAACGGCTGGCATATAAAAACGCGTAATCGTCATAACTGTTAATATACAGCGTGACAATTATTGAACTGTATGGAAAAACGCTAATTAGTTACGAACTACGCCATGCACGCACTTTATTCAACTTAATATGTCACTACTGGTATTCGGGTTTAGGTTATGAGATGTTCGATATAACTGCCAGTATTGGCGATCATGTGGCGTACAGGAATAGCAAAATTCTGCATCACCCGCAGAAGTGTCAGAACATTGATGCTGTCGATGACCTCCTGAATCGCTGTTTTCCGTTCAGCAATGGTTTGGGGATTATTGCTGTACACCTTGTCTGTAACGTAGCCCCACAGCAAGGAGTCGCATGTGTTCAGATCCGCAAAATAGGCGGCCAGTCGAGGGCCAATGCCAGTGGCCTCTGGATATCCCAGAGCCAGAATGCGGTCCCCAAACTGCTCCTCCAGGACATCAAACACAATTCTGCTTCGATGGGGTCGAGCTCCGTATTGCATGAACCACTTCTTGTTCAAACCAAGGTCACTTTCCATAACGGGGATGAAATCATCTTCCAAAATCTCCACGTACTGTTTCGGTAGTCACCGTGCCATCAAGGAATATCGCACCGATTATTCCGCGGCTTTACATCGCACACCACACAGTCACCCGTTGAGGGCGAAGAGACTTCTCGATCGCGAAATGATGGTCCTCAGTCCCCCAGATGCGCCAGTTTTGCTTATTGACGAACCCACCAAAATGAAAGTAGACTTCGGCTCTAAACCAAACCATACACCGCATACTAATTCTCATCATACGCAGCTTGAGCGTCCTAACACAAACAGTTCAGAAGCTACGACGATTTTATTTCATATAGTTCAGTAACTGTCATCCAGTGTTTACGCAGTTATGAGGCAAGTGGTCTCTCTCATACACAGGGCTAATATTCTCCTCAAAACCTTCAAATCCGTCGAGCAGCCCTGCGTCGGTTTCCGTAAGGGCCATGTTTCTGAAGCATAAGTGAGAACTGGTCTAACAAGGGTTTTATAAATAGTGATTTTTTTTTTGGGCGGTACAGGTTCTTGACTGGGATAAATCACTCAAGGCGAAATCTGCATTATTTGCTGATATCAGCCTAATCTTGATTTCAGTTGAGATGTCATTAAAGCAAGTGGCTGTTGATCCAAGATACTTGAAGTTACCAACTGTTTCAAATGTTTATCCATTCACACTGAAAGATGACGGCGTATTGCGTTGATATGCTTTCCCACAGGCCATGTATTTAGTTTTATCTTCATTTATCGTAAGGTCCATCTTCTTACTTGGTTGACTTAAGGCTGTAAAAGCTTCTTTCAGTGCTGGTACTGTCCGTGCTGTGATGTCTACGTCATCTGCATATGCTAAAATCTGTACTGACTTGTAGAAGATGGTGCCCCTGGTCTGTAGGCCTGCTTCCCTAATCACCTTCTCGAGTGCTACGTTAAATAATAAGCGTGCTAATGTATCTCCTTGACATAGACCATAGGGCATGAAGATGGGGTTGACGGAACGTCGAAACTAGTAGCCAAGTAAATATAAAATCGTAAGTACAGCTGGAAGAATTTAATTTTTAATAAAAATAAAAAAAATACGAGATCCTGCAATTAGGTTCTAATATTCTGATGATTGTGTGTAGAAAAAAAGTTAATTTTGGATGTGCAAAATTAAAAACTCTGTTAATGATATAATTTGTACCATAAGTTAATAACTGTAGTTAATCAAGATTTTAAACATGGCTGCAGCAGCAACTGTTAAAATTCTTCACAATAAAAGGATGACAGCCAAAACCAGTTGCAGGATAAAATTTTTTTATTAAAATTCTTGACCAAGGTTTCGGTACATATAAATATACCTTCGTCAGAAGTAAAACTTCTAAAATTACATCACGCAATGGAGAATAATAAAACAATTGACGACGCCTTTGGCATAATTGTTTTATTATTCTCCATTGCACGATGTAATTTTAGAAGTTTTACTTCTGATGAAGGTATATTTATATGTACCGAAACCTTGGTCAAGAATTTTAATGAAAAAATTTTATCCTGCAACTGGTTTTGGCTGTCATCCTTTTATTGTGAAGACTGTAGTTAGTCTTATAACCTTCTCAGGACACTACAATACGATTTTCTAATTAATTGCGTGATTAGAATATGAGTTATGGTTTTTTTATAAAAAAGAAAATAAAAAAATTAAAAATTCAAATTTCTGGAAAAGTATTAATCCTGCATATTTTACTATATTTTTCAGTTAAAACGCAGCTCTTTCGTTTTACACATGCAAAATTTTAGATTAGTAGATTAATAAATGAGGCTGTAATAATTTTTTAAATAAATGTTTACATTTTCCGTTACATCCCCCCTTAAGGAAGGCAAGAACATTCCGAACAGGATCCCAGATGTGTGAGTGGCTCGAGGACTTCTTAGGTAATAGAACACGGTATGTTGTCCTCTACGGTGAGCGTTCATCAGAGACAAGGGTGCCCTAGGGAAGTGTGATAGCACCACTATTATTCTCTTTGTACATAAAAGATTCGGCGGACAGGGTGGGCAGGAATCTGTGTTTGTGTACTAATGATACTGTGGTGTACGGGAAGATACGAAGTGAATGTATGATGATGCAAGATGACTTAGACAAAATTTATATTTGATGTAATGAATGGCTGCTAGCTCTTAAGTGTAGAAAAATTTCAGTTAGTGCGGATTAGTAGGAAAAACAAAAGTTTAATATCCGGATACAGCTTCAGTAGTGTCCTGATTGACACAGTCACATCTTTTAAATTTAGACGTAACGCTGCAAAGCGGTATGAAATGGAACGAATATGTGAGAATTGTGGTAGGGAAGAGGAGTGGTCGACTTTCGGTTTATTGGGAGAAATTTGGGAAAGAGTGGTTCACCTGTAAAGGAGACCGCGTGTAGGATGCTGGTGCGACCTCTTCTTGAATGCTGCCCGAGTATTTGGGATCCGTACCAGGTAGGATAGGAGGAAGACAGCGAAGCAGTTCAGAGGAGGGCTGCTAGATTTGTTATCGGTATGTTCGAACAACACGCTGGTGTTACGGAACGCTTCAGAAACGCGGATGGGAATCCCTGAAGGGATGACGACATTCTTTTCAATGAACACTATTGACGAAATTGAGAGAACCAGCATTTGAAGCTGACTGCAGAACGATCCAGCAGCCGCGAACATACGTTTCGCGTGAGGACCAGGCAGATAGGATACGAGAAATTAAAGCTCATTCGGAGGCAGACAGACAGTCGTTTTCCGTCGCTCTGCGAGTGGAACAGGAAGGAAACCAGGGTACTCTCTGTCACCCTCCTCACGGTGGTTTACGGTGTATGTATGTACATGTAGATGTAAATGAGTTACATGAACCTGAGTAACAGTAACTTTGCGTGAAAATGTGTAAGAAAAGTGGCTTTTAGCAGCCGGCTATGCCACGCCCATGGGCATTTGGATCCAGTGTGTTATCATAGCACATAAATGTAGAACATCAAATAATCACACTTTACGCCAAATGGATGTACCTTAAATACGCCAGCTTAATCAGTCCTACCTTTCGTGCTGCAAATGACTGTTTTCTTTTTGAAACCCAGTAGACGATTTCCGACCCTTGCGAATACAGGGTTTCCAAGTGTGAGGGGTCTGACAGGAACTCTCATTAGAATCAAAACTCTTCATATGGACATATGCCCTATTCAGAATGGTTTTCAACGTAAAACACATTTAATGTGTGATAATTACTTGAAACCTTTAGCTGCCGACAGCTGTTGTTGTTATACCTCTATGGGGACGGCAGAAAATGTGTGCCCCCAACCTCTACTCGAACCCGTGATCTCCTGCTTACCTGGCAGACGGTCTATCCACCTGAGCCACCGAGGACACAGATGAATATCGCGACTGCAGGGACTTATCCCTTGCACGCTTCCTGCGAGACCCATATTCCCAACTGTCCACAATCTACATATGTAGTGTACCTAATAGATATTTGCCCATCCACTCATTACTCGCGCCCACTAAGGTGACGATTCCCGTAACTATATATATATATATATATATATGAAGATAGTAACTGTTCTCGAAAGAACAGGTACCACTGATGACCGTGCAGCTTCTTTAGGATAAATGATAGTTAATTGAAACCCTCAGCTGCCGACAGGTGTTGTTAATATACCTCGATGGGGACAGCTGAAAATGTGTGCCCCGACCTGGAGTCGAACCCGGGATCTCCTGCTTACATAGCAGACGCTCTATCCATCTGAGCCACCGAGGACACAGTGGATGGGCAAATATCTATTAGGTACATTACATATGTAGATTTTGGACAGTTGGGAATGTGGGTCTCACGGAAAGCGTGCAAGGGGTAAGTCCCAGCAGTCGCGCTATTCATCTGTGTCCTCGGTGGCTCAGAGGAATAGAGCGTCTGCCATGTAAGCAGGAGATCCCGGGTTCGAGTCTAGGTCAGGACACACATTTTCGGCTGTCCCCGTCTAGGTATATTAACAACACCTGTCGGCACCTGAGGGTTTCAATTAATTTTCATTTATTCTAGAGAAGCTGTACAGTCATCAATGGTATCTGTTCTTTCGAGTACAGTTACTATCTTCATATGTATATATAGTTACGGGAATCGTCACCTTAGTGGGCGCGAGTAATGAGTGGATGGGCAAATATATATTAGGTACACTACACATGTAGATTGTGGACAGTTGGGAATGTTTGTTTTTGGCCTAGTGGCACGCGCGTATGTGCCCTACCAACATAAGCTCTTAGACGTTTTATGCTAACTCAACACACTTCGTTGCTTTTGAAGTCTTCGTTCGAGACGTCTTTCTGACAGTAAACTGGCCCGTTGAACGAGCAGCTGTCCATTATGTTTTGTGAAGGTAGTTGTGCGAGGACTGAGTGTGTATCAGGTAGCAGCATCACTTAACTGAGTTTGTACATGAATTGGCTAAAATGACACACATATATACTAATGAATATTGTGTAGATATGGTATATGTAAACGGTTTCTGTGATGGGAGTGGTCCAGTTAGTGTCGAAGAACGCGGGGAGCTTTCCGACATGTCGAAAACCTCATCGTAGAAAGTTCACCAGAGTTTTCGGCACATTCCGTGAAAGAGCTTTGGTTCCTAATTTGCATTTCCTACGTTGAGTACTTCAACAACATGTAGAGGAACAGAAACTCATTGTTAAAATGATGTAGCGTAGTGGTACTACCAGCAAACGGTGTCTTTCTGAACGTATTGGACATATGTCTGCCGAACATTACATGCATAAAACGTGCATCAGTTTGGCAACGTATCCACAACCTTCACATTGGTGAGAATGGCACACGACTGTGCATATCACTATCCCATGACTTTTGCACGTCAATGTATGTATGTACTTTCATGCCGCCTATGTCCCTCCTACCGTTCATTAGGGTAACGTGTAAAAATGAGAAGTGAATTTCGTCATGAACCTTTCAAGATTTTTGGTAACAATTTTAAACGACCACTTGTCTTTATATAGTAGTATAGATTAATACCTATAGTAGTATAGTATATTAGCACGTAGCACATACGAGGGGCATTTGAAAAGCCCGTGCAAAAAAACAAAAAAAAAAAAAACTACTTACTTATTTGGGATAAAACTTCTTTATTTTCGACATAGTCTCCGTGTAGACTTATACAGTTCATCCAACGCTGTTCTAATATGTTGATACCTTCCGAAAATAGGAATTGTCCAAGTCTGAAAATCTCTGTCCCGCCATCCATTTCTTCAAATTGGGGAACAAATTGTATCCCGAGGGAGCCAACTCTGGAGAATAGAGGGGATGTGAAACGAGCTGGATTCCTATTTCCATCAATTTTGCGACCACAACTGCTGAGATGTGTGCTGATGCATTGTCGTGATGGAAAAGGACTCTTTTGCGGTCCAATCGCCGGCGTTTTTCTTGCCGCTCGGTTTTCAAACGGTCCAGTAACGGTGAATAATATGCACCTGTATAAGTTTTACCATTTCACAGATAGTCGATGAGGATTATCCCTTACGAATCCCAAATGACAGTCGCCATAACCTTTCCGGCCGAAGGAATGGTCTTCGCCTTTTTTGGTGAAGATTCTCGCTTGGTAACCCATTGTTTATTGTTGTTTGGTCTCAGGAGTATAGTAATGTATCCATGTTTCATCCATAGTGACGAAACGACGCTTAAAGTCCTGCGGATCCTTCCTCAACAGCTGCAAATCATCCTTGTAACACTTCACACGATTCCGTTTTTGGTCAAGCATGAGCAATCGCGGAACCCATCTCGCGGGTAGCTTTCTCATGTTCAAATGTATATGTAAAATATCATGTACCCGTTCATTCGAGATACCCACAGAACTAGCAAACTCACGCACCTTTTTCTTTCATCCATCACCATATCATGGATTTTATCAATGATTTCTGGAGTCGTAACCTCCACAGGGCGTCCAGAACGTTCATCATAACTTGTGCCCATATGGCCACTCCAAAAATTCTGAAACCACGTATAAACTGTTCTAATCGAAGGTGCAGAGTCACCGTAATATTTATCAAGCCTCTCTTCAGTCTCCTGAGGCGTTTTGCCTTTCATAAAGTAATGTTTAATCACCACACGAAATTCTTTTTCGTCAATTTTTTGACAATCATTCGATTTCCTTGATTCACACGAATGCCAAACACAAAGAAATAGACCAATATGGCTGAAACTTGGTGTGCGTTCTTTCCAAAGATGCTACTAACTAAACATGACCTCGATACGCGCCGGTGGTGCCATCTCTCGAACTTTTGCACGGACTTTTCAAACGATCCTCGTTGTAGTACAGTACGCAGTATGTTACAGGATAACAAAGTAAAGTGGCATATAATAAGCATGTGGTATACTATAGTATGTAATATATTGTAGCGTATATACCATATTAGTCTATTAATACACAGTACCTGTCTGATGGTTCATACTGTAACTCAAAATAGAGACTCAGTCGCGTTTTTTGAATGAGATTCGGAAGCATGGATGTTCATTTATAAATCCAGTATTTGCTGTTACGGCGCCTTACTGCAAGATGCAGATGGCGCCTGAACAACTACAGGTTCAGAGCAGAGTTAGGAAACGTTTGACGGTGGTTGCATATGGAGACTTACAATACTATCCCATTATAATACAGTGCTATGTTGATAAAGGATCCTTTGAACATTTACATGCTTCCAGTTCGACTTTTGCGTCGACGCCACTGCTGGAGACTGTGGACTTACGCAGCAACATGTTGACGTCACTGGAGCCTGGGACGTTCACCGGCCTCAAGAGCCTCAAGGAGGTCATCCTCGAAGATAACCACCTGTCCTTGCTTCCACCAAAGACCTTCGGAAGCAACCCCAACCTCGTGACCCTGATGCTGGGCAAGAACAGTCTGACAGAGGTGAGGAGTTGCATCAATTTACTGTCTAGCAGCTAGCCAAGGAAAGTAAACGCGGTTCTTACATGATTTATGGGGAAATTCTTCACACATAAGTATCGAAAATTAGTATTTCACTCTGCAGTGAGTGAGTGAGAGAGAGAGAGAGAGAGAGAGAGAGAGAGAGAGAGAGAGAGAGAGAGAGAGAGGGTGGGAGGAAGGAATAGAAACAGAGAAAGAGAGAGAATGAGAAAGAGGATAGTGAGACTGGAGGGAAAACTAAAGAGAGGAGGGAGAGTGAGAGAGACAGGTGTGGAAGAGAGAGTGGAAAATGTGAAAGAGGAAACTGGGTAAAATAGGGAGAGAGGAGAAGGAAAACAGGTGACTGGACAGATGGATGAAAGGGAAGGGAAACCATAAAATAGTTTGAAACTATGATTAAAATTGTCACACCAGTGGTAACAACCTGAATTTTTGCCTCTTGTAGTGTCATTGGATATTTTTTTCCACCTAACCTTCGATGCCACACCAGTGACGTTTACGAATGATATGAGACGGCAAAGGTAAAAGATATGGAATATGGAATTGTACGAGAAGTCAGGTCTGGTTTCTAATAGATTTTGGTGTCTAGATGATGGTTCAGGGTGTCCGTTGCAACCAAAACTAATAGATCCCGACCTCTTCCCATTTAGAAATATTAGGGCCCATCAACTCCAGGCTGAAGAAAGCATCTTTCACCTAGTTTGCTTAGATGGAGGAATGTGGTTTGCCGTAGCGACTGTAACCTCGATGGATCGAGGACTCCACCATTGGAAGCAGCTGCTGGTATGCCAGCAAATGCTAGTAGTATGTTCCCTATTCTCCACTCGAACATCGCTAAAATTAACTTCAATAATCTTTCATGCCAAAGGTCATCTTTATTGGGAAAAGTCATCCATCACATCTCCTTTCCAACACTTCCCATCTAGAAGCGACCCCTTGTTTGATGGCTAAAATTGGGGGCTTTTTTCAGGATTTAGCTTCAGAGAATCTCCTACAACAATTCGTCATCTGTTTACAAGCTATTTGGTCTCCCAGCCTCGATGACAGACGAATTCGTTTCTCTCAGCAGGGGTAGCTGAGAATTCAGCTCGCAAGCTGTCACCTGGCTTGAGTGGGACAGCGCTCAGCTCCGCTGCACATTTCGCCCACCACCATTATAGCTGTCTGAAAGTGAGGTGGGGGGAGAGGGGAAAACTGAGAATGCACCGAATTTAGATGACAATTCAGTCGCATTGCGTAGGATTTGGTTTTATATTTCACATTTCTCAACAACACAGATCACAAACAAACAGAAATTTTGAATATTATTTATTTTTGCAACTCTGAGGAGATGATTTTTATCTGGGATAAGCTGTCGGCATACAGACAGACGTAGACAATTTAACAGATTTTCGCACTCGGGTAAGATGACTTATTTCGTTCCATAATGGACAAAAGGTATTGCACACACATGTTGATCGAAACATTGCGGCGCTTTCGTTATGTCATTATAGCAATGTAGAAACTCTTGGTCCAAATGGCTCTGAGCACTATGGGAATTAACTGCTGTGGTCATCAGTCCCCTAGAACTTAGAACTACTTAAACCTAACTAACCTAAGCACATCACACACATCCATGCACGAGGCAGGATTCAAACCTGCGACAGTAGTGGTAGTGCGGTTCCAGACTGCAGCGCCTAGAACCGCTCGGCCATCCCGGCCGGCGTAGAAACTCTTCCTGGGGAAAACTACACTCCTGGAAATGGAAAAAAGAACACATTGACACCGCTGTGTCAGACCCACCATACTTGCTCCGGACACTGCGAGAGGGCTGTACAAGCAATGATCACACGCACGGCACAGCGGACACACCAGGAACCGCGGTGTTGGCCGTCGAATGGCGCTAGCTGCGCAGCATTTGTGCACCGTCGCCGTCAGTGTCAGCCAGTTTGCCGTGGCATACGGAGCTCCATCGCAGTCTTTAACACTGGTAGCATGCCGCGACAGCGTGGACGTGAACCGTATGTGCAGTTGACGGACTTTGAGCGAGGGCGTATAGTGGGCATGCGGGAGGCCGGGTGGACGTACCGCCGAATTGCTCAACACGTGGGGCGTGAGGTCTCCACAGTACATCGATGTTGTCGCCAGTGGTCGGCGGAAGGTGCACGTGCCCGTCGACCTGGGACCGGACCGCAGCGACGCACGGATGCACGCCAAGACCGTAGGATCCTACGCAGTGCCGTAGGGGACCGCACCACCACTTCCCAGCAAATTAGGGACACTGTTGCTCCTGGGGTATCGGCGAGGACCATTCGCAACCGTCTCCATGAAGCTGGGCTACGGTCCCGCACACCGTTTGGCCGTCTTCCGCTCACGCCCCAACATCGTGCGGCCCGCCTCCAGTGGTGTCGCGACAGGCGTGAATGGAGGGACGAATGGAGACGTGTCGTCTTCAGCGATGAGAGTCGCTTCTGCCTTGGTGCCAATGATGGTCGTATGCGTGTTTGGCGCCGTGCAGGTTAGCGCCACAATCAGGACTGCATACGACCGAGGCACACAGGGCCAACACCCGGCATCATGGTGTGGGGAGCGATCTCCTACACTGGCCGTACACCACTGGTGATCGTCGAGGGGACACTGAATAGTGCACGGTACATCCAAACCGTCATCGAACCCATCGTTCTACCATTCCTAGACCGGCAAGGGAACTTGCTGTTCCAACAGGACAATGCACGTCCGCATGTATCCCGTGCCACCCAACGTGCTCTAGAAGGTGTAAGTCAACTACCCTGGCCAGCAAGATCTCCGGATCTGTCCGCCATTGAGCATGTTTGGGACTGGATGAATCGTCGTCTCACGCGGTCTGCACGTCCAGCACGAACGCTGGTCCAACTGAGGCGCCAGGTGGAAATGGCATGGCAAGCCGTTCCACAGGACTACATCCAGCATCTCTACGATCGTCTCCATGGGAGAATAGCAGCCTGGATTGCTGCGAAAGGTGGATATACACTGTACTAATGCCGACATTGTGCATGCTCTGTTGCCTGTGTCTATGTGCCTGTGGTTCTGTCAGTGTGATCATGTGATGTATCTGACCCCAGGAATGTGTCAAAGTTTCTCCTTCCTGGGACAATGAATTCACGGTGTTCTTATTTCAATTTCCAGGAGTGTATATAGATATCCTATACAGGTTTTCAGAGTGAAAAGATTTGTCTTTAAAACGGGAAATACACTGCAGTTAGTTACATCCGCAAATGCACAGGGGCGCTTTCAACTGGAACTGTAAGCAGTGTCGTAAACGGATATCGGCTTATCAGTGTCCTGAAAACGTTTAGCAAAATTTCCTTGTAATTCTTTCAAGGACATAATGAATTCTTCAGACCACACGTTTCATTTAACGCCAGTGAGCTTACTGGACTGGACTGTGTCCTTATTTATCCCATCTACAATGCGGTTTTCTTCTGAAATGCATCCTCATCAAATCAGAAATAAGTATTTTTAGTATATTGCATCTGTGATAGACTAATATATTGAAAAATCCGCCTCAGTTGCGAAAATTTTCTGGTCTTTACCCAGGTTTCGGCTAGAATAATCTAGCATTCTTCAGAAGAAGAATAAGATTATTGTAACATGCCAGAGTAAGGCACAGTCAGCATTAAAAATTAATTCCATAGTACCGTGGTACCACGTTTTAATTTGACATGGTACCACGGTACCATAGGTTTTAATTTTTAATGCTGACTGTGCCTTATTCTGGCATGTTATAGTAATTTTATTCTTCTGAAGAAGGCTAGGTTATTCTAAGCGAAACCTGGGTAAAGACCAGAAAATTTTCGCAGCTAAGGTGGATTTTTCAACATATCAGTAATAAGTTGAAACTTCCTGGCAGATTAAAATTGTGTGCTGGACCGAGATTCGAACTCGGGACCCGAGTTAGAGTCTCGATCCAGCAAACAGTTTTAATTTGCCAGGAAGTTTCATATCAGCGCACACTCCGCTGCAGAGTGAAAATCTCATTCCAGATATAAGTTGTTTGTCGCCTTACAGTGTCATACAGTGGGCAGTGAAGTCCACTTGAAAAGCGACGTCTGCAATGCTTTCTGGGTATTCTAATTTTTGTTCCTGCACTTCTATTTTCTTCATCAACGGCTTTGCTGCAATGGTAAGACCGGATATGTGTAGCAGTAAGATTGGTGACCATCTTGCTCTCCAGAGTGCGGTTGGCAACCGGGGTGCACTCACCCCTTGTGAGACCAATTAAGGAGCTACTTGACGGAGAAGTAGTAGCTCCGGTCACGAAAACGAAAAGGCTGCGAGAGTCGTGTATTTACCATATTCCCTTTCACATCAGCATCCAGTGACGCCTATGGGTTGAGGATGACACGGTGGGCGGTCGGTACCGTTGAACCTTCCAAGGTTTGTTGGGACAGAGTACCTTGTACTCTGTTTTCCTTCGTGCATTCAACAAAAGCGCGTTTTAAATCGAAAAATCGTTCCGGGCTTGCTTATTGACTTAACCAGCGTACTTTGCAATAATATATAGTGTCTCCAACCTCTTCGTCCAATTCAGTCCACAAATGTTGCAACTGGCAGTGGAATAACTCGATGTACGTCAAATGTTAAATGCCCAGGTTTGACGATGCCACTATGGCTGCAGTACATTAGGGCTTTGTTTTTATGAAACAGATCTGATGATGGTCATTATGGACCGAAACCGGTAATGCGTTAACAAAAGTTTGGGACCATAGACGTAAAGTAAAGGAAACTTACGTTGTTGTATGACTACACAGTTGCCGAACAGTCACTGGAAGCAGTCATTTACATCAGATACTTTAGAGTGTGAGTATGGAGCGATTTAAAGTGGAGCGACTGCATAAAAATAATTACAGGTAAGGCAGATGTCAGACTGGGCGTCATTGGATGAATCCTCAGGAAATATGACCACACACAACCCATACTTGAATACTGCTCGTCAGTCTAGGATCCGTACCTGGTAGGTTTGGTACAGCAAATCGAGAAGATCCCGTGAAGAACAACGTGTTCCGTTGAAGGTTCATTTGGTGTGTATGAAAGAGTCACGGAGACGATCACAGTGCGGTTTACTCTTGAAATTCCGAGAGCGTACATTCCTAAAAGTTTTCAGGAATACATTACTCTCTCCCACGTATATCTCGAGGGAAGGCAATGAAAGCAAAATATTGAGGTTTGAGCTCACACAGAGAGTTAGCGATAATCCTTCTTTCCGCAAACCATTCTGGACCGGAACGGGAAAGTGGGGAAATGACAGTGCCCCACAAAGAGTCCTCCACCACACTCCATAAGGTCACCTAGATGGTGTAGAGATTCGGATTATCTCCCAAACTCAATGGGAATGATTTGATGAACATTCTACAGACAAAAGGATGTAACTTCAATCACACTGAAGAAATCTGCGACACCAACAGGCAAAGTTCGTACATCTTGGACCCAGCTCCACCTCTCATCTACAATGAATGTATGCAAGCTTAGGTGATGAACGAAAATTTGTACGAAGGCCGGCGTTCAAACCCAGACAGAGTGATTGGGAATCTGGATTGAGGAGGAAGACATGCTAGGGTACTTAAGCAAATCTACTGTGTCAAGGTTGTGTAATGGTTAGCGCGTCTGCCTAGTAAGTAGGAGACACAGGTTCGAAACCTGCCTTTCAGAAAAATTTTAATTTGTCGGTTAAGTTTACATATGTATAGCGAAAATGTTTGAGACTTAAAAACTCTCTGGAATCATATACACTACTGGCCATTAAAATTGCTACACTACCAAGATGACGTGCTACAGACGCGAAATTTACCCGACAGGAAGAAGATGCTGTGCTATGCAAACGATTAGCTTTTCAGAGCATTCACACAAGGTTGGCACCGGTGGCGACACCTGCAACGTGCTCACATGAGGAAAGTTTCCAACCGATTTCTCATACACAAACAGCAGCTGACCAGCGTTGCCCGGTGAAACGCAGTGCTGGATCCCAACAGCCTCGTATCACTAGCAGTCGAAATGACAGGCATCTTATCCACATTGGCTGTAGCGGATCGTGCAGCCACGTCTCGATCCCTGAATCAACAGATGGGGACGTTTGCAAGACAACAACCATCTGCACGAACAGTTCGACGACGTTTGCAGCAGCATGGACTATCAGTTCGGAGACCATGGCTGCGGTTACCCTTGACGCTGCATCACAGACAGAAGCGCCTGCGATGGTGTACTCAACGACCAACCTGGGTGCACGAATGGCAAAACGTCATTTTTTCGGATGAATCCAGGTTCTGTTTACAGCATCATGATGGTCGCAGCCGTGTTTGGCGACATCGCGGTGAACTCACATTGGAAGCGTATATTCGTCATCGCCATACTGGCGCATCACCCGGCGTGATGGTATGGGGTGCCATTGGTTACACGTCTCGGTCACCTCATGTTCGCATTGACGGCACTTTGAACAGTGGACGTTACATTTCAGGTGTGTTACGACCCATGACTCTACCCTTCATTCGATCCCTGCGAAATCTTACATTTCAGCAGGATGATGCACGACCGCATGTTGCAGGTCCTGTACGGGTCTTTCTGGATACAGAAGTTCGACTGCTGGCCTGGCCAGCAAATTCTCCAGATCTCTCACCAATTGAAAACGTCTGGTCAATGGTGGCAGAGCAACTGGCTCGTCACAATACGCCACTCACTACCCTTGATGAACTGTGGTATCGTGTTGAAGCCGCATGGGCAGCTGTACCTTTACACGCCATCGAAGCTCTGTTTTACTCAATGCCCAGGCGTATCAAGGCCGTTGTTACGGCCAGATGTGATTGTTCTGGGAACTGATTTCTCAGGATCTATGCACCGAAATTGCGTGAAAATGTAATCGCATGTCAGTTCTAGTATAATATATTTGTCCAGTGAATACCCGTTTATCATCTGCATTTCTTCTTGGTGTAGCAATTTTAATGGCCATTTCATTAAACCGCTTCTGTAAGTTGTGGACTGTGGTACAGGACAGCTTCCCCACTCGCCCTGATGTTGCAGGTTCCAGCGGACGTCTCAGGAGCGATGCCGTCTCTGCAGTACCTGGACCTGGCGGACAACAGCCTCTCCGTGTGGGAGCGCGGCGCCTTCCGGGAACTGCAGCAGCTCCAGACGCTGCTTCTGTCTCGCAACAACCTGTCCAGCTTGACAGCAGGTGCCCTGGACAACCTGCCAGAGCTGACGGAGCTCCGGCTCAACGAGATTGGCCTCACCACGCTGCACCGCGACCTGTTCGTCAAGCAGGTAATGGCTGTGACTTGTCTACACATCAACTCTTAAGTAACCATCTCTACATGATGCCCAAGGAAATGTGTGCCAAACCTGGACTGCGTATTAAAGCTGGCTGATGTCTGACAGAAACGTGGCAGTCTCACCAGGCATCACTGCGATCTTCTCGTCGAGCAGGTACTGGCTCTGACTTGTTAGCGCACTCACTGGCCAGTAACATCCTCACCACGAAGCTAATTGGAAGATTAGCTCAACCTGGACTGCCAGGCACAGTTGACAGATGTAAACTATGTGATCAAACGTATCCGGACACCTGGCTGAAAATGACTTACAAGTTCGTGGCGCCCTCCACCGGTAATGCTGAAATTCAATATCACCCTTAGCCTTGGACAGCTTCCACTCTCGCAGGCAGGCATTCAGTCAGGTGCTGGAAGGTTTCTTGGGGAATGGCAGCCCATTCTTCACGGAGTGCTGCACTGAGGAGAGGTATCGATGTCGGTCGGTGTGGCCTGGCACGAAGTCGGCATTACAAAACATCGTAAGGGTTTCTATAGGTCAGGACTCTATGCAGGCAAGTCCATTACAGCGATGTTGTCGTGTAACCAGTCCGCCACAGGCCGTGCATTACGAACAGGTGCTCGATTGTGTTGAAAGATGCAATCGCCATCCATTAATTGCTCTTCAACAATGGGAAGCAGGAAGGTGCTTAAAAAACGAGTGTAGGCCTGTGCTGTGATAGTGCCGCGCAAAACAACTAGGGGTGTAAGTTCCCTTCATGAAAAACACGACCACACCATAACACCACCGCCTCCGAATTTTACTGTTGGCACTACACACGCTGGCAGACGACGTTCTCTGGGCATTCGCCGTACCCAGACCCATTGTGTACCGAGATTCGTCACTCCACACAACGTTTTCCTACTGTTCAAGCGTCCAGTGTTTACGCTCCTTACACCAAGCGAGGCGTCGTCTGGCAGTTACCGGCGTGATGTGTGGCTTATGAGCTGTCGCTCGACCATGAAATTCAAGTTTTCTCACCTCCCACCTAACTGACATAGTACTTGCAGTGGATCCTGATGCAGTTTGGAAGTCCTATGTGATGGTCTGGATACATGTCTGCCTATTACCCACTACGACCCTCTTCAACTGTCTGCGGTCTCTGTCAGTCAATAGGCGAGTTCGGCCTGTACGCTTTTGTGCTATTCGTGTCCCTTCACGTTTCCACTTCACTTTCGCATCGGAAACAGTGGACCTAGGGATGTGGAAATCTCGCGTACAGACGTATGACACAAGTGACACCCAATCACGTGAGCAAGTTCGAATTCCGTGAGTTCAGCCGGCCGAAGTGGCCGTGCGGTTAAAGGCGCTGCAGTCTGGAACCGCAAGACCGCTACGGTCGCAGGTTCGAATCCTGCCTCGGGCATGGATGTTTGTGATGTCCTTAGGTTAGTTAGGTTTAACTAGTTCTAAGTTCTAGGGGACTAATAACCTCAGCAGTTGAGTCCCATAGTGCTCAGAGCCAATTCCGTGAGTTCCACGGAGCACCCCATTCTGCTCTCTCGCGATGTGTAATGACTACTGAGGTCACTGATATTGAGTACCTGGCAGTGGGTGACAGCACAACGCACCCAATATGAAAAACGTATGTTTTGGGGTGTCCGGATACTTTTGATCAGATAGTGTGCATCTACATCCGTATACAAGATTTGCAAGCCACTGTACGGTGCCTGGTGCATGGTACCCTGTACCACTACTACCATTTCCTTTCCTGCTCCACTCGCAAGTAGAGGGAGGAAAAAACGACTCTCTGTATGCCTCCGTTTGAGTCCAAAGCTCTTGTATCTTAGTTTCATGGTCCTTACGTGAAGTTTATGTTGGAGGCAACAGAACCGTTCTACAGTCAGCTTCAAACGCCGGTTCTCTAAATATTCTCAATAGTATTCTTCGGAAAGAATCTTGCCTTCCCTCCAGATATCCCCATTTTAGTTCCCAGAGCATTCCAGTAACACTTCGGTGTTGTTCGAACTTACCAGTAAGAAATCTAGCATCCCGTCTCAGAATTGCTTCAAAGTCTTCTTTCTGTCCTACTTAATATGGATCCTGAACACACGAGCAATACTCATAGTTCGCACTAGCGTCCAATATGCGGTATTTACAGATCAACAAAATTTTCCCAAAATTGTTCCAATAAACCGATATCGATCATTCGCCATCCCTACTATAACGCTCACATGCTCGTCCGATTTCATATCGCTTTTCAACGTTACACCCACACACAGTATTTAAAGGACGTTATTATGTTAAGCAGGATATTACTAATGCTTTATCCGAAAATTACAGGTTTGTTTTTTCTATTAATCCGCATTAACTTTATTTTTTCTAATTTTATTCCTAGCTGCCATTCCTCACACCAAGTAGAAATTTTGTGTAAGTCATCTGGTACCCTCCTACACGCATTCATCTTCTACATATTCCTGTACACCTCAGCATCATCAGCTAGCAACAGCTAATTTCTGCTCACCCTGTCAGCCACTTGGCAATGGCCTTGCCGCAGTGGATACACCGGTTCCCGTGAGATCACCGAAGTTAAGCGCTGTCGGGCGTGGTCAGCACTTGGGTGGGTGACCATCCAGGCCGCCATGCGCTGTTGCCATTTTTCAGGGTGCACTCAGCCTCGTGATGCCAATTGAGGAGCTACTCGAACGAATAGTAGCGGCTTCGGGCAAGAATACCATCTTACGGCCTGCAGAGCGGTGTGCTGAGCCCACGCCCCTCCTATCCGCATCCTCCACCGAGGATGACACGGCGGTCGGATGGTCCCGGCAGGCCACTCGTGGCCTGAAGACGGAGTGCTCTCAGCCACTTCGTTTATAATCGCGGCTCTCTCACACTCCCCTAAGGCACTCCTGATTATACCCTTGTCTACACTCCTGGAAATGGAAAAAAGAACACATTGACACCGGTGTGTCAGACCCACCATACTTGCTCCGGACACTGCGAGAGGGCTGTACAAGCAATGATCACACGCACGGCACAGCGGACACACCAGGAACCGCGGTGTTGGCCGTCGAATGGCGCTAGCTGCGCAGCATTTGTGCACCGCCGCCGTCAGTGTCAGCCAGTTTGCCGTGGCATACGGAGCTCCATCGCAGTCTTTAACACTGGTAGCATGCCGCGACAGCGTGGACGTGAACCGTATGTGCAGTTGACGGACTTTGAGCGAGGGCGTATAGTGGGCATGCGGGAGGCCGGGTGGACGTACCGCCGAATTGCTCAACACGTGGGGCGTGAGGTCTCCACAGTACATCGATGTTGTCGCCAGTGGTCGGCGGAAGGTGCACGTGCCCGTCGACCTGGGACCGGACCGCAGCGGCGCACGGATGCACGCCAAGACCGTAGGATCCTACGCAGTGCCGTAGGGGACCGCACCGCCACTTCCCAGCAAATTAGGGACACTGTTGCTCCTGGGGTATCGGCGAGGACCATACGCAACCGTCTCCATGAAGCTGGGCTACGGTCCCGCGCACCGTTAGGCCGTCTTCCACTCACGCCCCAACATCGTGCAGCCCGCCTCCAGTGGTGTCGCGACAGGCGTGAATGGAGGGACGAATGGAGACGTGTCGTCTTCAGCGATGAGAGTCGCTTCTGCCTTGGTGCCAATGATGGTCGTATGCGTGTTTGGCGCCGTGCAGGTGAGCGCCACAATCAGGACTGCATACGACCGAGGCACAAAGGGCCAACACCCGGCATCATGGTGTGGGGAGCGATCTCCTACACTGGCCGTACACCACTGTTGATCGTCGAGGGGACACTGAACAGTGCACGGTACATCCAAACCGTCATCGAACCCATCGTTCTACCATTCCTAGACCGGCAAGGGAACTTGCTATTCCAACAGGACAATGCACGTCCGCATGTATCCCGTGCCACCCAACGTGCTCTAGAAGGTGTAAGTCAACTACCCTGGTCAGCAAGATCTCCGGATCTGTCCCCCATTGAGCATGTTTGGGACTGGATGAAGCGTCGTCTCACGCGGTCTGCACGTCCAGCACGAACGCTGGTCCAACTGAGGCGTCAGGTGGAAATGGCATGGCAAGCCGTTCCACAGGACTACATCCAGCATCTCTACGATCGTCTCCATGGGAGAATAGCAGCCTGCAGTGCTGCGAAAGGTGGATATACGCTGTACTAGTGCCGACATTGTGCATGCTCTGTTGCCTGTGTCTATGTGCCTGTGGTTCTGTCAGTGTGATCGTGTGATGTATCTGACCCCAGGAGTGTGTCAATAAAGTTTCCCCTTCCTGGGACAATGAATTCACGGTGTTCTTATTTCAATTTCCAGGAGTGTATTAACACTCGCGTTCGAGTATAACATACGTAGTTTGTATTGCTTAACAGATGTCAAAATGATGGGGGGAGCGACCCCACGCTGCTTTACGAGTTGTTCATCAAGCAGGTACTAAATACGACTTATTGACATGTGAGTGCGCTAATATGTCAATAACTACCCGACACGAAGCTAATGGGAAGATGTGTCTAACCTGCATAACCTGTCAGAGCTGCCAGGTGTCGTAAGGATGGCAGCCTCACCACGTTGCACCTGTTCAACAGGCAAGTAGTGGCTCCTAGCGCAGGAAACTAATTGATATTTGGGCTCAATCTGGACGGTGTGGTACAGTAGACAGAGGACTGAAAATAAAGGTGGTAGCCCCACTATGCTGCATCATGACCTGTTCGTCCAGCAAGTGCCGCCTGTCACTAATTAGCGCTTTCGCTTTTCAATAAGGACCTCAACATGAAGCTGATGGGACGATGTGCCCAACCTGGACAGTCTGGCAGATTTCATGGACCAGTTGCTCAACAATGTTGTTCACCACACACTGTACCAAGACGTTTTCGTCAGTCTTGTACTACATCTGACTTGTTCGTACACCCGCTGGTCAGTAACCACTCAACACGGACCTTATGGGAAGATGTGCCCGACGCGAACATCGTGCCAGAACTGACAGAGGTCTGCCGAGAATTCTTCCGGGTTGTATGGCCGTGGTCCATGGAACTCTTCTATCCTTGACGTTTCGTCCAAAGCTGCGTTGGACATCTTCGGAGGTGCTCCTGGTTGTGCTGAGTCTTGCCGACCAACGAGTCGGACGTCGGAGAACGGCCTAAATACCGTGGAAAGTGGGCGTGGTCTGGATTTCACGTGATAGCAGAGATAAACCTTGTCAAAGATTAAATATAACTATCGATCGTAGTACGGCAAAGATAAAAACTTCTCATCGATTCTGTAGCTAGCTGCTTCTTTTCTGTTAAAATTATCCCCATGTTTGTATATTTCGATGGCTTTATGTATATATATATATATATATAAACTTATCACCAGATGTAACGTACAGGTTATTACGAATATTCCCTATAACAATGATAGTTCTGTTGGTATGTGTTGCCCATGATTAAAACGATTTTTATGAGAAGCACAAAATGAGCTATAATACGGCAATAAAGTGTTTCCAGACCTATGTCCTTACAACACATTTCATTCCTCTATATGAGAGGGATGCTTCCTGAAAATTGCTCACAACTATTTGTTACATTCTGTGCGGATGTTAGTGCTTGACAGTGGCTACATAGCCGAAACATCGTACTACACAAAAGTACACTGAAGCGGCAAAGAAACTGGTATAGGCATGCGTATTGAATTACAAGGATTTGTTCTAGGCGCTACAGTCTGGAACCGCGCGATCGCTACGGTCGCAGGTTCGAATCATACCTCGGGCATGGATGTGTGTGATGTACTTAGGTTCGTTAGGTTTAAGTAGTTCTAAGTTCTAGGGGACTGATGACCTCAGCAGTTAAGTCCCATAGTGCTCAGAGCCATTTTTGAATAACAAGGATTTGTAAACAGCTGGAATACGGTGCTACGGTCGTCAACTCCTATATAAGACAACAAGTGTCTGGCGCTGTTCTTAGATCCGTTACTGCCACTATCATGGCAGTTTATCATGATTTAAGTGAGCTTGAACGTGCTATTACAATCAGCGCACGAGCGATGGGACACAGCATTTCCGAGGTAGCGACAAAGTGGCGATTTTCCCGTACGACCATTTCACGAGTGTTCCGTGAATACCAGGAATCTGGTAAAACGTCAGATCTCCGACATCGCTGCGGCCGGAAAAAGATCCTGCAAGAACCGGACCAACGACGACTGAAGAGAATCGTTCAACGTGACAGAAGTGCAATCCTTCCGCAGATTGCTGCAGATTTAATTGCTGCGCCATCAACTGTCAGCGTGCGAACCATTCAACGAAACATCATCGATATGGGTTTTCGGGGCCTAAGGCACACTCGTGTACCCTTGATGACTGCACAGCATAAAACTTTACGCCTCGTCTGGACCGGTCAACACCGATATTGGCTGTTGATGACTGGAAACATGTTGTCTGGTCGGACGAGTCTTGTTTCAAATTGTATCGAGCGGATGGACGTGTACGGGTCTGGAAACAACCTCTGCGTGTCAGCAGAGGACTGTGCAAGCTGGTGTAGGCTCTGTTATGGTGTGGGGCGTGTGCATCTTGAGTGATATGGCACCCCTGATAATTCTAGATACGACTCTTGACAGCTGACACATACGTAAGCGTCCTGTCTGATCACCTGCAACCATTCATGTCCATTGCGCATTCCGACGGGTAATTCCAACAGGACAATGCCACACCTCGCATGTTCAGCATTGCTACAGAGTGGCTCCAGGAGCACTCTTCTGAGTTTACATTAGATTAGATGATTAGATTAGTTTTTCGTTCCACAGATCCGTGCTGAGTAGATCCTCGCGGATGTGGAACATGTCAATTTTTCTTTTTTTTTAAGCTGAAATGACAATACTAATAGTATGAGTATATACAATACATCATTTGTTTCTATTAAAAAAATCGTCAGTGGAGTAGAAGGAGTTGGCGTGTTTTAAACTGATCTTTATTTGTAACTAAATTTTTTATGTTTGATGGCAAGTTGTTGAAGATGAGTGTTCCTGAGTAGTGGACCCCTTTTTGAACTAGTGCTTTTAAGTCCTTGGGCAGATCATTTTTGTTCCTGGTATTGTATGTATGAACTGAGCTGTTTGTTGGAAAAAGAGATATATTATTTAGGACAAATTTCATTAAGGAGTAAATATACTGAGAGGCAGTAGTTAGTATACCCAGTTCTTTGAAGAGGTTTCTACAGGACGTCCGTGAATTTACTCCACAAATAATACGTATTACACGCTTTTGGACCCTGAAAACTTTTGTTTGACTTGAAGATTTACCCCAGAATGTTATAGCATATGACATTATGGAATGAAAGTAGGCAAAGTATGCAAGCTTTTTCATTTTTATGTCGCCTATTACTGCTAACACTCGAATTGCAAATACAGATTTGTTAAGGCGTTTCTGCAGTTCTGTGGTGTGCTCCTTCCAACTGAATTTATTATCAAGTTGTAATCCCAGGAATTTAAGACTGTCAACCTCTTCTATCTGCTCTTCTTCATACTTTATGCATATGCTGGGTGGAAACCTGTTCCAGGTTCTCATGTTTAAACACTTCCGCTGGCCATCAGACTCCCCTGATATGAACATTATTGCGATACCTGGGACGCCTTGCAAAGTGCTTTTCAGAAGTGATCTCCACCCCCTCGTACTCTTACGGATTTATGGATAGCCCTGCAGGATTCAGGGTGTCAGTTCCCCCAGCACTGCTTCAGACATTAGTCGAGTCCATGCCACGACGTGTTGCGGCGCTTCTGGATGGTCGCGGAGGCCCGACACGATATTAGGCAGGTGTACCAGCAATCCAGGGAGAAGAAATAAAAACTGTGAGGTTCGCCGATGACATTGTAATTCTGTCAGAGACAGCAAAAGACCTGGAAGAGCAGTTGAATGGAATGGACAGTGTCTTGAAAGGAGGATATAAGATGAACATCAACAAAAGTAAAACAAGGATAATGGAATGTAGTCGAATTAAGTCGGGTGATGCTGAGGGGATTAGATTAGGAAATGAGGCACTTAAAGTAGTAAAGGAGTTTTGCTATTTGGGGAGCAAAATAACTGATTGATGGTCGAAGTAGAGAGGATATAAAATGTAGACTGCTAATGGCAAGGAAAGCGTTTCTGAAGAAGAGAAATTTGTTAACATCGAGCATAGATTTAAGTGTCAGGAAGTCATTTCTGCAAGTATTTGTATGGAGTGTAGCCTTGTATAGAAGTGAAACATGGAGGATAAATAGTTTGGACAGGAAGAGAATAGAAGCTTTCGAAATGTGGTGCTACAGAAGAATGCTGAAGGTTAGGTGGGTAGATTACGTAACTAATAAGGAGGTATTGAATAGGATTGGGGAGAAGAGGAGTTCGTGGCACAACTTGGCTAGAAGAAGAGACCGGTTGGTAGGACATGTCCTGAGGCATCAAGGGATCACAAATTTAGCATTGGAGGGCAGCGTGGAGGGTAAAAATCGCAGACGGAGACCAAGAGATGAATAGACTAAGCAGATTCAGAAGGATGTAAGCTGCAGTAGGTACTGGGAGATGAAGGAGCTTGCACAGTATATATTAGCATGTAGAGCTGCATCAAACCAGTCTCAGGACTGAAGACCACAACAACAACATCCATTTTCTTTGGCTCTTCAGTATAAAATGGGAATGACGCGGAAAACGCATTTCTTTCAAGCACTTACACATAATGTTTGACTCGGCCTCCTCTGCGGGAGGTACATGCCTCGTAGTGACGTTGAGCTTATCCTTGTAGACGAGCCTACGATCCCTGCAGCTGCGCAACAACTCGTTGGCTCGCGTCGCCCCGGGCACCTTCCGCTTCAACGGGCGACTGGCGTCCCTCTACCTGGACAACAACCACCTGACCGACATCGAGGTGGGCACGTTCGACCACCAGGGCGAACTGGCCTTCCTCGTGCTCAGCGGCAACCGACTCACCACTCTCCGGTAGGTACAAACCGTTTGATTCCATGTCCAGTACACTGTCAGAAATGAAAAATGTCGCATCACCGTCACCTTGACCGAAACATAGTAAACAGATACTCTAGCTACTCCATGCCAGCGACAGCCTCTAACTTCATTAAAAGTTGATCCTCATCCGAAATTACCTCTAGACAAAAAACATTCCTTCAGATGCGTAATGGCATGAGTATGTAATGGCTACTTCCCCTTTTAATGTAAAGAATGACTGTGCTGGTAAAACTTCTGCGTTACTTGATTTTCAAACTCCGGAGTGAAACTGAACGTACTGAGACTGTTTTCTCTTTCCTTACTGTGGTGTCACCGCCAGACACCACACATGCTAGGTGGTAGCCTTTAAATCGGCCGCGGTCCATTAGTATACGTCGGACCCGCGTGTCGCCACTATCAGTGATTGCAGACCGAGCGCCGGCACACGGCAGGTCTAGAGAGACTTCCTAGCACTCGCCCCATTTGTAAAACCGACTTTGCTAGCGATGGTTCACTGACAAAATACGCTCTCATTTGCCGAGACGATAGTTTAGCATAGCCTTCAGCTACGTCATTTGCTACGACCTAGCAAGGCGCCATATTCAGTTACTATTGATACTGTGAATCATGTACCGTCAAGACTGACGTTCATCGTTAATGGATTAAAGTTAAGTATTCCACCAGCTACGTCCGTTTTTCTAAATTCTAATTTCCTTGTCCTGTTCCAGACCTCACGCCAGCCTGCGTGAGCTAAAACGCGTGCATTTCGGCCTCCTCTAGTAACACGGTGTTGGCTCTCCTGCCAACCACAACACTTGTTCTCAACATTTCTAAACTGACACACAATATTTTAGTGCAACGCAATCTGACTTTTAATAATCCCTACAAAAGAATAGCCCTGACTAACAATAATCTATAAACTTCATGAATCACTTACCTCACACAAATCTTCGTTACTCGAACTACTGCAATACAACGAGCGCCAATACTGCCAGCTAAATAAAGGATTCTAACTACTGAAGGCACTAACTACTGATAGGCATACTTAGCAAATGAAAGATTTTGATAGAGAACAAACAACGTATTTGCCTTAATAGTGTTCAAAAGTCATCAATATATAAATTCGTGACATTCAGTTCAACAAATTTCCTTTTTCTGACGGACACACGTCCAGATCGTCTGCTCATGTTAACATCTCAAAACTCTGGCATCTCTCTCCCCACATCCACCTCTGTTGGCGGCTCACCTCCAACTGCTCAACGCTACGGGCTGTTCACATCCAACTGCTCAACACTACATTGGCGAATAACTTCCAACAACGTGTTCAACCATCCACAGACATCACACAGCGCAGTCAGCGATTTTAATACAGAGCGCTACGTGCCTTTACGAACATAAAAACCTGAACAGCCTACTTACTCTGGGTGTGCCTAGCGTCACTGGAACTGGAGACTGTATCACTCCAAACCCAGGGGAAACGCTTTCCACAGACAGCCTGTTTTTGTTGAACTTGATAAGGGTCAATTCTCCTCACTCAGCCTATAAATAAGCTTCTTTATGTCCATCTTTTCAGAGATGCTTGCGGACACGGCTGATCAGTACAGAACATCAACTCAAACACCTTTCAACCGTCTAATTTTCAAACTGTTATTTTATTGGCCTACCAGTTCCGAGGATATACGAGGATTGGAACTTTAATAGTGGCAACTATTTATTTACAGCTCGTACAAAATAGACACGTATTCCAAAGTTTTACTGACCAAAATAGTCACCAGCGTTGTGTATAAACCGTTGCCAGCGAGACGGATGTCTTAGGGTACTCTATGCAGTGCCAGTTGTGTTGACAGTGCGAGCGGCCGGGCGGTGTGGCCGAGCGGTTCTAGGCGCTTCAGTGTGGAACAGCGCGACCGCTACGGTCGCAGGTTCTAATCCTGCCTCGGGCATGGATGTGTGTGATATCCTTAGATTAGTCAGGTTCAAGTGGTTCTAAGTTCAAGGGAACTGATGATCTCAGATGTTAAGTCCCATAGTGCTCAGAGCCATGTGAACCATTTGAACCAGTGCGAGCGGCGCGGTCTATTGCTCAACGAATTTGTAGTAGTTCTGAAGCGAATGCCTTGGAATTTTTCCTTCAGTATAGAAATCGAGTTGAAATCACAGGGGAGCAGCGGGTGGTATAGAACTTAGCAGCCCCATCAGTCAAACAAATGAGTAACAGCTTGCACTGTACGTGCTTGAGCATTGTCCTGCAAAATGATGGACAGGTCCTGCAGAAAGTGTCATTACTGCTGTCTCTATGCTGTTCATGTTTGGAATACAACCTACGACCAGCTAGGAGACAGAAGTGATGACACTTTCTGCAGGACCTGACCATCATTTTGCAGGACAATGCTCAAGCACGTACAGTGCAAGCTGTTACTGATTTGTTTGACTGATGGGGCTGCTAAGTCCTGTACCACCTACTGCACTCCCCTAACTGAAGCTCTTCGGGAGTTCAACTCGATTTCTAAACTGAGGGAAACACTTCACGGCATTCGCTTCAGAACTGCTACAAATTCGTCGGGCAATAGACCGCGCCGCTCGAACTGTCAACACAACTGGCACTGCTAAGAGTATCCTACGACTTCCACCTCTGTGGCAACGTGTTATACACAATGCTGGTGAGTACTTTGCAGGTCAGTAAAACTTTGAAACACGTATGTATTTTGTACGAGCTGTAAATAAGTAGTTGCCACTATTAAAGTTCCAACCCTCCCATTTCGCTATCTTCAGGCGCCCTTACCGGCGTAGATTCTAAACAGAACCTACGTGTCGGTCAGGGGATCTGAAGATGGTGTAAAGGTATCACCGAAACTGATAGACTAATAAAATAACACTGGAAACTAGACGGCTGAAAAGCGTTTGATTTGACACTCCGTATAAAATAATCGATTTTTACAAGTGTTGCTTGAAAAATCTAATGAAACCTTCAATGTAGATCTTTTTGCACATTGTTTATTCATAATTGTACATTTTTCTCTGATTCTTTTAAGAAATTTGGTTATCATTTAGCTACCAATCCGATGAGTTAAATTCGCTCTGTCCAAAATGAGACGTGCCCACGACGGAAGTCATGCAATGTGCAAATCGTAGCTGAAATCAGAAAACACTATTCTTAATGTATAAGGTATTGCACACGTAATAGCAGAGATTTTCGGAACATGACGGGCGTTCAAAACAGAAATGTAATTTAGTCGCATGCTTTTGGTCACTTTTGCAGTAAATAATGAATGAGTTTCAACTGAAAAGAAACAGCCTATTTATCACACCTTGCAGACGTGCCCGACTAGTTCAAAAATGAAACTTCCTGGCAGATTAAAACTGTGTACCCGACCGAGACTCGAACTCGGGACTTTTGCCTTTCGCGGGCAAGTGCTCTACCAACTGAGCTACCGAAGCACGACTCACGCCCGGTACTCACAGCTTTACTTCTGCCAGTACCTCGTCTCCTACCTTCCAAGCTTTACAGAAGCTCTCCTGCGAACCTTGCAGAACTAGCACTCCTGAAAGAAAGGATATTGCGGAGACATGGCTTAGCCACAGCCTGGGGGATGTTTCCAGAATGAGATTTTCACTCTGCAGCGGAGTGTGCGCTGATATGAAACTTCCTGGCAGATTAAAACTGTGTGCCCGACCGAGACTCGAACTCGGGACCTTTGCCTTTCGCGGGCAAGTGCTCTACCAACTGAGCAGAGTGAAAATCTCATTCTGGAAACATCCCCCAGGCTGTGGCTAAGCCACGTCTCCGCAATATCCTTTCTTTCAGGAGTGCTAGTTCTGCAAGGTTCGCAGGAGAGCTTCTGTAAAGTTTGGAAGGTAGGAGACGAGGTACTGGCAGAAGTAAAGTTGTGAGTACCGGGCGTGAGTCGTGCTTCGGTAGCTCAGTTGGTAGAGCACTTGCCCGCGAAAGGCAAAGGTCCCGAGTTCGAGTCTCGGTCGGGCACACAGTTTTAATCTGCCAGGAAGTTTCATATCAGCGCACACTCCGCTGCAGAGTGAAAATCTCATTCTAGTTCAAAAATGGTTCAAATGCCTCTGAGCACTATGGGACTTAACATCTGAGGTCATCAGTCCCCTAGAACTTAGAACTACTTAAACCTAACTAACCTAAGAACATCACACACATCCATGCCCGAGGCAGGATCCGAACCTGCGACCGTAGCGGTCGCGCGTTTCCATACTGACGCGCCTAGAACCGCTCGGCCACACCGGCCTGCCACTCGATTAGTAATTCAAGCTGACGGAATTGGCTGCGGTCTATTACTCGGTGCTATACATTAAGAAAATGGTTTGTATTTCAGATTTCAGATAAGATTTTCAGACTAAAGCACTTAGTTCATGCACACGCCTCATTTTGTGATCAACTTTGACTCCTCGGATAGGAGGCTTAATGATAACTGCACTTCTTTTAAAAAAAAGGAAATATTCTCCAAGAGTCAATAAATAACGTCCAAAAGGGCCTACGTTGATTGGTGATTAATTTTAGAAAAAAAGTCGTAAAAATCGTCTATTTTATAGGCGTATGAGGAGAATGGATCTTTAATTTTTTTTATGTAACAAAGCAACGTGATTCAACGTACAAATTTCATCTTCAGGATAATATAAAAGCACTCCGTCTTCAGGCCACAAGTGGCCCATCGGAACCATCCGACCGCCGTGTCACCCTCAGTTGAGGATGCGGATAGAAGGGGCTTGGGGTCAGCATACCGCTCTCCAGGTCGTTATGATGGTTTTCTTTGACCGGAGCCGCTACTATTCGGTCGAGTAGCTCCTCAATTGGCATTACGAGGCTGAGTGCACCCCGAAAAATGGCAACATCACATGGCGGCTGGATGGTCACCCATCCAAGTGCTGGCCACGCCCGACAGCGTTTAAGTTCGGTAATCTCACGGAAACCGGTGTATCCACTGCGGCAAGGCCGTTGCCTTCAGGATAATATAGTAATACAAAAATAATTAACGGGAGTACGCATTCATATTGATGCCGTTCTTTGCAGTGTTGGCATGTACAGCAGCTATCCTGTGGTAAAAGAGAAGGCTACCCTAAGAGGAGTGAGTACTTGCTTCTTTTGTCAGTATGTTGCTTACTTAAAAGGTTTTCTTTTTAAATAATCACTAACTATGTTCAAATGAAATGGCTGTCTCTTTGTAGAGTGTACAGTTACATCCATTCCCATGGCTCCTTGGATCTTGTTAACCAATTGGTCAGCTCTTCATGTCTGCGATTCAGAGACGTAGAAATTTTTAAAAGGAATCGTATTCGCTATTAATCACTGTTTATAGACTTGCTAAGGACACTGCATGTAGACGTCCTCTGCGGTTCGTCTACGATGACTCTATAGTAGCACTTTTTAGCGCCTGCGGTTTTCTAGCGAGCCAGTGCATAAACTGGCGAAGCAAAATAGCAATGAAATTAGAATTATATATTAATGCCTTCAGCTGCTGACGAACATTGTATATGTCAACGGGGACAGGTGAAAATGTGTGTCTCGACCGGGACTTCGAACCCGGGATCTCTTGCTTACATGGCAGACGCTCTATCCAGCTGAGCCACCGAGGGCACAGAGAATAGAGCGACTGCAGGGACTATCTCATGTACGCTTCCCATGAGACCGATTTTCTCACCTTATATGTCCACAAACTACACTCGTAGTGTCGCTACCCAACACATTCATTACTCGTGGAAGACATTCTTACCAAGTCCCGTAAGAATTCGGGTAATATGTGTGTATCCGCACAGAGGAAGAAGGACATGGCTGGTATTGCCAGAACTATATACTTATCCCTGCTATACCCGCAAGACAGAATAGATAGTTTACTTTGTGGAAAGGGGCCAAAATGAGCGGCTGTCAGTTGCACTCGAACATAGTACTTCATTCATTTGACAAACATCACAAGAGTAAGGAAAACATTAAAAACAGAGCAAGCCAAGTTCTATGTACTGACTTGGCAGAAAATCCTAAGAAATTTTGGTCTTATGTCAAAGCGGTAGGTGGATCAAAACAAAATGTCCAGACACTGTGACCAAAATGGTACTGAAACAGAGGATGACAGACTAAAGGCCTAAATACTAAATGTCTTTTTCCAAAGCTGTTTCACAGAGGAAGACTGCACTGTAGTTCCTTCTCTAGATTGTAGCACAGATGACAAAATTGTAGATATCGAAATAGAAGACAGAGGGATAGAGAAACAATTAAAATCGCTCAAAAGAGGTAAGGCCGCTGGACCCGATGGGATACCAGCTCGATTTTACGCAGAGTACGCGAAGGAACTTGCCTCCCTTCTTGCAGCGGTGTACCGTAGGTCTCTAGAAGAGCGCAGCGTTCCAAAAGATTGGTAAAGGGCACAGGTCATCCCAGTTTTCAAGAAGGGACGTCGAACAGATGTGCAGAACTATAGACCTATATCACTAACGTCGATCAGTTGTAGAATTTTGGAACACGTATTATGTTCGAGTATAATGACTTTTCTGGAGACTAGAAATCTACACTGTAGGAATCAGCATGGGTTTCGAAAAAGACGATTGTGCGAAACCCAGCTCGCGCTATTCTCCACGAGACGTAGAGGGCCACAGACACGGGTTCACAGGTAGATGCCGTGTTTCTTGACTTCCGCAAGGCGTTCGATACAGTTCCCCAAAGTCGTTTAATGAACAAAGTAAGAGCATATGGACTATTAGACCAATTGCGTAATTGGATTGAAGAGTTCCTAGATAACAGAACGCAGCATGTCATTCTGAATGGAAAGAAGTCTTCCGAAGTAAGAATGATTTCAGGTGTGTCGCAGGAGAGTGTTGTAGGACCGTTGCTATTCACAATATACGTAAATGACCTTGTGGATGACATCGGAAGTTCACTGAGGCTTTTTGCGGATGATGCTGTGGTATATCGAAAGGTTGTAACAATGGAAAATTGTACTGAAATTAAGGAGGATCTGCAGCGAATTGACGAATGGTGCAGGGAATGGCAATTGAATCTCAATGTAGACAAGTGTAATGTGCTGCGAATACATAGAAAGAAAGACCCATTATCATTTAGCTACAAAATAGCAGGTCAGTAACTGGATGCAGTTAATTCGATAAATTATCTCAGAGTAAGCATTAGGAATGATTTAAAATGGAATGACCGTATAAAGTTGATCGTCGGTAAAGCAGATGCCAGACAGATTCTCATTGGAAGAATCCTAAGGAAATCCAATCCGAAAACAAAGGAAGTAGGTTACAGTACGCTTGTTGGCCCACTGCTTGAATACTGCTCAGCAGTGTGGGATCCGTACCAGATAGGGTTGACAGAAGAGATAGAGGAGATCCAACGGAGAGCAGCGCGCTTCGTTACAGGATTATTTACTAATCGCGAAAGCGTTACGGAGATGATATATAAACTCCAGTGGAAGAGTCTGCACGAGAGACGCTCAGTAGCTCGGTACGGGCTTTTGTTAAAGTTTCGAAAACATACCTTCACCGAGGAGTTAAGCAATATATTGCTCCCTCCTACGTATATCTCGCAAAGAGACCATGAGGATAAAATCAGAAAGATTAGAGCCCACACAGAGGCATACCGACAATCCTTCTTTCCACGAACAATACGAGACTGGAATAGAAGGGAGAACCGATAGAGGCACTCAAGGTCAGGTTGCTTGCGGAGTATGGATGTAGATGTAGAATTTTAGAACTTAATTCCCGGCTAAATGCGCCATTCAATCTCACGCCTCAAGGGCAGAACAACTTTAATTTAAAAACCGGCTGAAGGCCAATCACATAAGACTCAAAAACAAGAATTTGAATTTTAAAACGCAGATTGCCTTGTCTTAAATATTTTTTAAATCAGGCTGAAGGCTCAGACAATCTCACGCCTTAGGGGCAAAACAACTTTAATTTAAAATCAGCTAGAAGCCATACACAAACAAACAACAAGGACAATAAAGAAAAGGCAGCACATCAAACGGCGCTCAGAAGTTTCCAAGGGTCGGCCTAAATTCTAACACTAACGCTTGCTTAGGTGAGACACGCAGTCGGCCCAGCAATTCTCAATACGACGGCTACCCAACCGACAGACAGTCAACGGACCAAGCGACAGGCTAACTTCCGCTCCACCCGACCAGCAGGCAACAGGGAGTTCAATGGAACAACACAGAAGGTATCGGAGCCCTAAACGAATTACAGATTGAGCTGTCACACTACACGCCGTGCTGCACAGCCACAAAACGACGAGGAAAATACACTGCCTGAATTTACGTCAACGGCCAGGGCAGGTAACCGGAACGTTAACGGCCACAAGGCAGAAGATTACGCTACTGCACTTCAATTAGAAAATAATCAAGTTAAACTCCACAGGAAGGCAGCTAGAATTTCGCAACCTTGAAAACACACGTTGTTGCTCGCGGGAATGTCCCAACAGCCCACAATTAAATTCAAGCGACACTATGTGAACAGTTGGGGCTGGCTGGTAAATTAAGTTAAGACTCAACTTTCGTGTCAGGGATCGGTGAGCCACGGACCTCATAGCAATGGGAACAGCACGTCACACTCCGACCGCGCGTGGACACGCGCCACGTGGACTTCCTCGCTGCTCCACGCCAACCGACCAACTGCCCGCACACGGCACAGCCGGAAACTATAAGCGCTAGGGCAAAGATAGTACAAGGGTGCGAATATCGATACACGCTGCTGCTGCGACATGTAGAGAAAGAGGATAACAGCATAACCGCGATAACCGCGGGAGACTAATCATAGAATAGCAACCAAGGTTTAATGCAAAGCATAACACGAGCCAGCCGAGGCTCAGATATAGTGTCTGTTCTTTCGGACGTCCGAAAGAACAGACACCATATCGATATACGTATATAGTTCTGGCAATAACGGCCATGACCTTCTTCTTCAGTGCGGATGCACACATATTACCCGAACACTTACGGGACTTGGTTAGAATGTCTTCCACGAGTAATGAGTGTGTTCGGTGGTGACACTACGAATGTAGTGTGTGGACATACAAGGTGGGAATGTGGGTCTCGCTGGAGGCGTGCGTGTCATAGTCCCTCCGTGGCCCAGATAGATCGGTTGGCCTCTGTAATAAAAAACTGAGTGGAAGGATCAACCACCGAACTTGAACAGGATGTCTTGCGACGTCCGCGACGACCAAACACAACGATCAATAACGAAATATATATATATAGAGCGTCTGCTATGTAAGCAGGAGATCCCGGGTTCGAGTCCCAGTCGGGTTACATATTTTCCCCTGTTCACGTATATATATATATATATATATATATATATATATCAACGCCTGTCAGTAGCTGAAGGTATTAATATATAATTCTAATTTCGTTGTAGGCGGCTGTAGGTCATCAATGGAGTCTGTTCTTTCGGACATGTCCAAAAGAACAGACTCCATATGCATATAAGTATAAAATAGCAGTGCGTCAGTAAGCACCTGAAGTTCAGGTGCGGCTGTCTTACGGAAATGCTGTGCACTTTACACCACACTATATGTAATAGAAGCCCGAAAATTAGCGCGGACGCCAACGCAAGATGTTTATGATAGTATCTACGACGAAACTTTATCTCGAAACCTGGCAGAAAATCCAGAGAGATACTGGTCATATGTAAAGTATGCTAGCGGCAAGACACAATAAATGCCATCTCTGCGCCATAGCAATGGAAATACTACCGACGATAGTGCTCCTAAAGCAGAATAAACACAGCCTTCCCAAATCCCTTCACCAAAGAAGACGAAATAAATATTCCAGAATTCGTGTCAAGAACAGCTGGCAACATGATTAACTTAGGAGTTGATATCATCGGAGTAGTGAAGCAACTTAAATTACTTAATAAAAGGAAGTCTTCCGGTCCAGTTTGTGTACTAACCAGGTTTCTTTCAGAGTATGCTGATACAGTAGCTCCATACTTAACAATTATATACTGCCGGTCGCTCGACGAAAGATCCGCACCCAACGACAGCAATACTCAAGAAAGGCAGTAGGAGTAATCCTCTAAATTAGAAGCCCAAGAATCTTGGAACATATATTGTGTTCGAACATTACGAATTACGTTGAAGAGAACGGTCTATTGACACACAGTCACCACGGATTTAGAAAGCATCGTTCTTGTGAAGTACAACTAGCTCTTTACTCACACGAAGTGTTGAGTGCTATTGAGAAGGCACTTGTGATTGATTCCGTATTTCTGGAATTCCAGAAGGCTTTTGACACCGTACATCACAAGCGACTTGTAATCAGACTGCGCGCATACCGTATATCTGCTCAGTTATGTGACAAGATTCGTGATTTCCTGTCAGAGAAGCCACAGTTCGCAGTAACTGACGGAAAGTTATCGAGTGAAACGGAAGTGATTTTTGGCGTACACCGAGGTAGTGTTGTAGCCCGTCTACTATCAATCTACATAAACGGTTTAGGAGACAATCTGAGGAGCCATCTTAGGTAGTCTGCAGATGACGCTGTCGTCTATAGTCTATTTAACTCATCAAAAGATCAAAACAAACTGCAAAACGATTTAGAAGAGGTATCTATATTGTGCCAAAATTGGCCATCGACTCTTAACAATGGAAAGTATGACGTCGTCCACGTGAGTGCTAAAAGGAATCCGTTAAACTTCCGTTACAACAATCTAAAGGTCGTAAATTCAACCAAATAGCTAGGAATTACAACCACGAGCAACTTAAATTAGAAAGAACACGTAACAAATGCTGTAAGGAAGGCGAACCTAAGACTGCGTTTCATTGGCAGAGCACTTAGAAGATACAACAGATATACTAAAGAGACAGTCTACACTACGCTTATCCGCCCTCTTTTGGAGTACTGGTGCACGGTGTGGGATCCTTTCGAGATCTGATTAACGGAGTACATCGAGAGACTTCAAAGAAGGGCAGAACCTTTTGTATTATCGCGGAACAGGGGAGAGAGTGTCACAGAAATTATACAGTATTTATCATGGACATCGTTAAAACAAAGGCGTTTGACATTGCATCGGGATTTTCACAAGAAATTTCAGTCATCATCTTTCTCTTCCGAATGCGCCACCGACATAGGGAGAAACGATCATTAAAATGAAATAAGGGAAATCAGAGCTCGGAAGGAAAGATATAGGTGCTGGTTTTTCCCGCGTAGTGTTCCACAGTAGAATAGTAGAGAGTTGTTGTGAAGGTGGTTCGATAAACTCCTCGCGAGGCGCTTAAGTATGGTCTGCTGAGTAGCCATGTGGGTGGACCTGACACATCAGCAATTGTAAGCAGTCGAGATCAGGGTTTAATGACCCGTCGGCGATGAAGTCTTTAGAACGAGGTAGGAGCTCGGATTTGGGAAGGATACAGAAGAAAATTGACTATTTCTTTTCAAAGAAACCATCCTAATAATCTCCTCTACGTGATTTGGGCTAATTACAGAAAACCTAAATCACGATGTCCAAATGGGAATTTGAACTGCCGTATCCCAGAATGCGGGACCGGTTTCATCTCTGCAGCATCTCTGGGTCTCTCATTAGTTCTTCATTAATTTGTGCATTAATTATCATAAGAGCACGTGCTTCACTGTACTGGATACTTCACTCGCGAACACACAAAACTCTAGATGTCAGGTACTCAGATCTGTACTAGATGTCGTATGTCGATAGAGCATCAACCAGAACACCGATTTAGTTCGTGCTGTGTGCAGTGGTCCAGCAGAAATGCATAAACGGTAATTAAAACTAACCCAGAACTAAAAAGCACAGGAAAACCGTATCTGTCAGTATGTTTTCCGTAAAACCAGCGTGGGTGAGATGCTACAACGTGCGGTCGTCGAATCAATGGTCCCCCAGTTCAATACCAACCGCCGAATTTTTTTTTTTAATTTTTTACGCGTGGGACTGTACTTGGGAGAATATTTTCCTGTCCTGTAAAACAACTTTTAGGAATTTGGAGCAACATTCTTTTGGCACTCTCCTTTCGCTTCGTTGGCTGAACGTTATGTACGTGTCATTGATCTTATTATTTTGATTATTATTGCTACACTATTGACTATTATTGCTACACTATTGATTATTATTGCTACACTATTTTAGCCTGAAACGATCTCAGGTGGGTCACTGGTGAGACACTGGGCTCATATTCCGGTGGACGGTGATTAAAATATGTGTTAACCCATCCATATTTAGATCTTCCGTGATTTCCCTATATCGTTCAAGCAAATGCTGGGGTGCTTCATTCGAAAAACAACCATTTTCCATCCCCAAACCGAGCTTTTTCTCTCTCTGATGACTAGACAGTCGATGGGAAGTAAAACTCTAGACATCCTTAAATTTAGTCTCTAAAATGCATGACTCCATACAACCTAATTCGGCGTCAAAGTAACGCTTCTATCTTTTTCGAATTTTTTCAGTGCAGGAAAAATTGTGCTTAATAATAATGTACTCTGTGCTAAGTACTAGTAATAACAGAGTTTCTAACGCAATGAAACTTTAGTGAGTTTACTAGCTTTGCAGCAAGTAAAATGAATAGACGCCTAGAGGAACAGTATGGCTTCGGAATGAGCCAAAGTACAGGTTCGAATCCTGCCTCGTGCATGGATGTGTGGGATGTCCTTAGGTTAGTTACGTTTAAGTAGTTCTAAGCGTAGGGGATTGATGACCTCAGATGTTAAGTCTTACAGCGCTCCGAGCCATTTGAACCATTTTTTGCAATTGCTTCCTTATTGTTCTCTTTTGATTGCAAATTCTGTGATGTGCAGATGTGCTCTATAGATTTAGCACTTTCGAAGAAGTGAAGCGAAAGCAGACTGCCAAGAAAACATTGTTGTAAACTCCAAACACCCCTTTTCCATGTCAAAAACATGTTTCCGCATATAGCACTTCCAAGCATAATACAGTGAAATAATGTCGTCACTGGGTTTGGAAGACAGTGGCCCTCCGTGCGAGGATCCAACGCTCTAGAAACTTCCCACAGGATACAAACTTGTCAACTACTCACACTTATGCTCTTCTGTGCTCTGTAAATGTCGTGCTACTTTTAATTACCATTCGTGCATGTTCTACTGGACGACAGTACACAGCATGAACTAAATCGGAGTTTTGGCTGATTATCCACATACAACGTCTGGTACCGGTCTGAGTGACGCGCGCGCGGGGTAGCCTCGCAGTCTTGGGCACCTTGTGACGGTTCGCCCCCCTCCCTTCACTCCCCCCCCCCCCCCCCGTGTCGGAGGATCTTGTCCTCCCTCGAGCATGTGTGTGTGTGTGTGTGTGTGTGTGTGTGTGTGTGTGTGTGTGTGTGTGTCTTCCCACGGGATACAAACTTGTCAGCTACTCACACTTATGCTCTTCTGTGCTCCATAAATCTCGTGTCACTTTTAATTACCGTTTGTGCATGTTCTAATGGATAACAGTACACAGCACGAACTAATTCGAAGTTTTGGGTGATACTGTATCTACATACAACGTCTGGTACCGATCTGTCTGCCGCGCGTGTAGCAGCGAGGTCTCAGGCGCCTTGCCACGGTTCGCGCCCCCCCCCCCCCCCCCCCCATCAGCCCCTCTGTCGGAGGGTCGTGTCTTCCCTCGATCATGGGAGTGTGTGTGTATGTGTGTGTGTGTGTGTGTGTGTGTGTGTGTGTGTTTGTTAAGTTAGATTAGGTAGTGTGTAAGCCAATGGACCGATGACATCAGCTGTTTGGTCCCATTGGAACTTACCACCAAATACCGATCTGAGTGTCTGGCATCTGGAGGTGTGTGTTTGAGCCATTTCTCCACGTTGCCCTTGCTCCTGGCAGTGTTACTGTAGCCAACCATGTATGGAGTGCGGCCGGATTTGACTGTGGATTGTTCTGGTTGCCCGCTCCAGCCGGACCATGTTCACCCGCCTGCCGCGGCTCTCGACGCTGATCGTGAACGACAACCGCGTGACGAGCGTCGACCGCGACACCTTCTGGGACAACCCGCTGCTCTCCGTGCTCAGCATCATCGGAAACGCCATCGAGCGGCTGCCCGCTGACCTCTTCAGGTGAGTTGCTGCCCGGCATAACGTCTTCAGAACGCAGGTGGTGCTCTGGTACGATGCGCTTCTCAAGCAATTTTCGAGATGTGGTCTGAGGTTTTCCCGGCGCACTGAAATCCTGAAAATTTCTCGGGTATTCAGCCAGGTAGAGTCCTCCAAAAGGCGCGATATTTCGGCAGGCCGACTTCTTGCTATCTTCAGGCGTTCTTGGTGTCTGATCTCCGGTGGAAGTAGGCATCCATCAGAGATCGAAATATCGCGCCTTTTGGACGACGCTACCTGGCTGAATTTCCGAGAAATTTTCAATATTTTCGAGAAATCGCGGTCCATAGTTTTACGAGTCTGCTGAACAGCCATACGCCAGCCATAGAGAAGCAGCGCTGGTACAACTGGGTAAGCCGGCACAGTATGTTTGTACCGCGTCCCGCTTTTGTCATTTCTGTTCCTAACAGGCCGCCAGCCTCTTCTGTCGCTTCAAGGAATCGTTTACTTCGGAGATAATGACACAGAGGTAAGTTAGTGGAGAGGTAAAAAGGGAGTGTAGCGAAGAATAAAAGTTGATTCTTCCACAGGAGGGAACAACAAGCAGCCACTATTAACAATATAAAATCACTCAAAAACAGTCCAGATCGCGATGACAGGTTTCGGCCTAGTATTAGGTCCTCTTCAGAGAGCACCATGAGCTGAAACTGCAGTTTCAGCGACTGAGGCCAACTTCTACGCATCGTCAACTTCAGCTGAGGGTGCTGTCTGAAGATGGCCTAAGACAATGGCCAAATGATTGGAAAAGAGCGCAGGTAGTCCCAGTCTTCAAGAAGGGTCGTCGAGCACATGTGCAAAACTATAGACCTATATCTCTGACATCGATCTGTTGTAGAATTTTAGAATATGTTTTTTGCTCATGTATCATGTCGTTGCTGGAAACCCAGAATCTACTCTGTAGGAATCAACATGGATAACGGAAACAGCGATCGTGTGAGACCCCACAAATATTAGATACAGGCTCCTAGGTAGATGCCATTTTCCTTGACTTCCGGAAGGCGTTCGATACAGTTCCGCACTGTCACCTGATAAACAAAGTAAGTGCCTACGGAATATCGGACCAGCTGTGTAGCTGGATTGAAGAGTTTTTAGCAAACAGAAAACAGCATGTTGTTCTCAATGGAGAGACGTCTACAGACGTTAAAGTAACCTCTGGCGTGCCACAGGGGAGTGTTGTGGGACCATTGCTTTTCACAATATATATAAATGATCTAGTAGATAGTGTAGGAAGTTCCATGCGGCTTTTCGCGGATGATGCTGTAGTATACAGAGAAGTTGCAGCATTAAAAAATTGCATCGAAATACAAGAAGATCTGCAGCGGATAGGCACTTGGTGCAGGGAGTGGCAACTGACCCTTAACATAGACAAATGTAATGTGTTGCGAATACATAGAAAGAAGGATCCTTTATTGTATGATTATATGATAGTGGAACAACACTGGTAGCAGTTAGTTCTGTAAAATATCTGGGAGTATGCGTACGGAACGATTTGAAGTGGAATGATCATATAAAATTAATTGTTGGTAAGGCGGGTGCCAGGTTGAGATTCATTGGGAGAGTCCTTAGAAAATGTAGTCCATCAACAGAGGAGGTGGCTTACAAAAACACTCGTTCGACCTATACTTGAGTATTGCTCATCAGTGTGGGATCCGTACCAGGTCGGGTTGACGGAGGAGATAGAGAAGATCCAAAGAAGAGCGGCGCGTTTCGTCACAGGGTTATTTGGTAAGCGTGATAGCGTTACGAAGATGATTAGCGAACTCAAGTGGCAGACTCTGCAAGAGAGGCGCTCTACATCGCGGTGTAGCTTGCTGCCCAGGTTTCGAGAGGGTGCGTTTCTGGATGAGGTATCGAACATATTACTTCCCCCCTACTTATACCTCCCGAGGAGATCACGAATGTAAAATTAGAGTGATTCGAGCGTGCACGGAGGCTTTCCGGCAGTCGTTCTTCCCGCGAACCATAAGCGACTGGAACAGGAAAGGGAGGTAATGACAGTGGCACGTAAAGTGTCCTCCGCCACACACCGTTAGGTGGCTTGCGGAGTATATATGTAGATATAGATGTAGATGAACCCCGAAACGCGTCATTAAAAAAAATCCATCTAGACCGTTTTATCATAGATTTTATATAGCCTACTTTTTGTTCCGATGGGCAGGGGCACTATGAATATAGTGCGGGACAATAATTTGGGAATATGGGAATCACGGAAGGCGTGCCAAAGATAAGTCCCTGCAGTCGCACTATCCTCTGTGTTCTGTGTCCTCGGTGGCTCAGACGGATAGAGTGTCTGCCATGGAAGCAGGAAATCCTGGGCTTGAGTCCCGGTCGGGGCACACATTATTAACATCTACATCTACATCTACATCTATACTCCGCGAGCCACCTTACGGTGTGTGGCGGAGGGTACTTATTGTACCACTATCTGATCCCCCCTTCCCTGTTCCATTCACGAATTGTGCGTGGGAAGAACGACTGCTTGTAAGTCTCCGTATTTGCTCTAATTTCTCGGATCTTTTCGTTGTGATCATTACGCGAGATATATGTGGGCGGTAGTAATATGTTGCCCATCTCTTCCCGGAATGTGCTCTCTCGTAATTTCGATAATAAACCTCTCCGTATTGCGTAACGCCTTTCTTGAAGTGTCCGCCACTGGAGCTTGTTCAGCATCTCCGTAACGCTCTCGCGCTGACTAAATGTCCCCATGACGAATCGCGCTGCTTCTCGCTGGATCATGTCTATCTCTTCTATTAATCCAACCTGGTAAGGGTCCCATACTGATGAGCAATACTCAAGAATCGGACGAACAAGCGTTTTGTAAGCTACTTCTTTCGTCGATGAGTCACATTTTCTTAGAATTCTTCCTATGAATCTCAACCTGGCGCCTGCTTTTCCCACTATTTGTTTTATGTGATCATTCCACTTCAGATCGCTCCGGATAGTGACTCCTAAGTATTTTACGGTCGTTACCGCTTCCAATGATTTACCACCTATGGCATAATCGTACTGGAATGGATTTCTGCCCCTATGTATGCGCATTATATTACATTTATCTACGTTTAGGGAAAGCTGCCAGCTGTCGCACCATGCATTAATCCTCTGCAGGTCCTCCTGGAGTACGTACGAGTCTTCTGATGTTGCTACTTTCTTGTAGACAACCGTGTCATCTGCAAATAGCCTCACGGAGCTACCGATGTTGTCAACTAAGTCATTTATGTATATTGTAAACAATAAAGGTCCTATCACGCTTCCCTGCGGTACTCCCGAAATTACCTCTACATCTGCAGATTTTGAACCGTTAAGAATGACATGTTGTGTTCTTTCTTCTAGGAAATCCTGAATCCAATCACAAACCTGGTCCGATATTCCGTAAGCTCGTATTTTTTTCACTAAACGTAAGTGCGGAACCGTATCAAATGCCTTCCTGAAGTCCAGGAATACGGCATCAATCTGCTCGCCAGTGTCTACGGCACTGTGAATTTCTTGGGCAAATAGGGCGAGCTGAGTTTCACATGATCTCTGTTTGCGGAATCCATGTTGGTTATGATGAAGGAGATTTGTATTATCTAAGAACGTCATAATACGAGAACACAAAACATGTTCCATTATTCTACAACAGATTGACGTAAGCGAAATAGGCCTATAATTATTCGCATCTGATTTATGACCCTTCTTGAATATGGGAACGACCTGCGCTTTCTTCCAGTCGCTAGGTACTTTACGTTCTTCCAGCGATCTACGATAAATTGCTGATAGAAAGGGGGCAAGTTCTTTAGCATAATCACTGTAGAATCTTAAGGGTATCTCGTCTGGTCCGGATGCTTTTCCGCTACTAAGTGATAGCAGTTGTTTTTCAATTCCGATATCGTTTATTTCAATATTTTCCATTTTGGCGTCCGTGCGACGGCTGAAGTCAGGGACCGTGTTACGATTTTCCGCAGTGAAACAGTTTCGGAACACTGAATTCAGTATTTCTGCCTTTCTTCGGTCGTCCTCTGTTTCGGTGCCATCGTGGTCAACGAGTGACTGAATAGGGGATTTAGATCCGCTTACCGATTTTACATATGACCAAAACTTTTTAGGGTTCTTGTTTAGATTGTTTGCCAATGTTTTATGTTCGAATTCGTTGAATGCTTCTCTCATTGCTCTCTTTACGCTCTTTTTCGCTTCGTTCAGCTTTTCCTTATCAGCTACGATTCGACTACTCTTAAACCTATGATGAAGCTTTCTTTGTTTCCGTAGTACCTTTCGTACATGATTGTTATACCACGGTGAATCTTTCCCCTCGCTTTGGACCTTAGTCGGTACGAACTTATCTAAGGCGTACTGGACGATGTTTCTGAATTTCTTCCATTTTTGTTCCACATCCTCTTCCTCAGAAATGAACGTTTGATGGTGGTCACTCAGATATTCTGCGATTTGTGCCCTATCACTCTTGTTAAGCAAATATATTTTCCTTCCTTTCTTCGCATTTCTTATTACACTTGTAGTCATTGATGCAACCACTGACTTATGATCACTGATACCCTCTTCTACATTCACGGAGTCGAAACGTTCCGGTCTATTTGTTGCTATGAGTTCTAAAACGTTAGCTTCACGAGTTGGTTCTCTAACTATCTACTCGAAGTAATTCTCGGACAAGGCAGTCAGGATAATGTCACAAGAGTCTCTGTCCCTGGCTCCAGTTCTGATTGTGTGACTATCCCATTCTATACCTGGTAGATTGAAGTCTCCCCCTATTACAATAGTATGATCACGAAACTTCTTCACGACGTTCTGCAGGTTCTCTCTGAGGCGCTCAACTACTACGGTTGCTGATGCAGGTGGTCTATAGAAGCATCCGACTATCATATCTGACCCACCTTTGATACTTAACTTAACCCAGATTATTTCACATTCGCATTCGCTAATAACTTCACTGGATATTATTGAATTCTTTACTGCTATAAATACTCTTCCACCATTGGCGTTTATCCTATCCTTGCGGTATATATTCCATTCTGTGTCTAGGATTTCGTTACTGTTCACTTCCGGTTTTAACCAACTTTCCGTTCCTAATACTATATGCGCACTATTTCCTTCAATAAGAGATACTAATTCAGGAACCTTGCCCTGGATACTCCTGCAGTTTACCAATATTACGTTAACTTTTCCTGTTTTTGGTCTCTGAGGACGGACGTTCTTTATCAACGATGATAATGTCCTCTCTGGTAAGCCGTCAGGTATTTTATCGTTTCGCCCAAGGGGGGGGGGGGTCCCTCTAACCTAAAAAACCCCCGTGTGCACGCCACACGTACTCTGCTACCCTAGTAGCTGCTTCCGGTGTGCAGTGCACGCCTGACCTGTCTAGGGGGGCCCTACAGTTCTCCACCCAATAACGGAGGTCGATGAATTTGCAACCATTATAGTCGCAGAGTCGTCTGAGCCTCTGGTTTAGACCCTCCACACGGCTCCAAACCAGAGGACCGCGATCGACTCTGGGCACTATGCTGCAGATATTAAGCTCAGCTTGCACTCCGCGTGCGATGCTGGTTGTCTTCACCAAATCAGCCAGCCGCCGGAAGGAACCAAGGATGGCCTCAGAACCCAAGCGGCAGGCGTCATTCGTTCCGACATGTGCTACTATCTGCAGCCGGTCACACCCAGTGCGTTCAATAGCTGCCGGAAGGGCCTCCTCCACATTACGGACGAGACCCCCCGGCAAGCACACCGAGTGCACACTGGCATTCTTCCCCGACCTACCCGCTATTTTCCTGAGGGGCTCCATAACCCGCCTAACGTTGGAGCTCCCTATAACTAATAGGCCCGCCCTCTGTGACTGTCGGGACCTTGCCGGAGAATCGGCCACTGGCCCAACAGGCGAGGCATCCTGTGGTGGCTCGGAAACGATGTCATCACCACTAGGAAGCACCCCGTACCTGTTGGAAAGGGGTAAGGCAGCTGCCACGCGGCCAGATCCCACCTTTCGGCCAGGCACGCGCGAGCCCACCACTGTCCGCCATTCACCCTGGAGTGATGGCTGACCGGTAAGATGCTCACTGCCGGAAGACGCAGCGACATCAGGGGTTCCATGTGATTCCAAGGCCACCGAAGTAGGCATAGGTCTCACCACAGTTGCCCCAACGCCACTACGAGCCGACGCCTGCGCCCCGAGCTCGATGAGCCTAACAGACAAAGCCTCCACCTGCCCCCGAAGAGTGGCCAATTCTCCTTGCGTCCGCTCACAACAACCACAGTCCCTACACATGACTATGTTTACCCTACTCTATACGGTGACAAATTCCCAAGATAATCTTCTGATGAGCTACTCTGATAATCAAGAAACACTCACTGAAATACGAGACGCGAAAACTACGCTAGGTTTTCCCAGAAAAACTATTTAAAAGCTAAGCGCAGCAAATAAGTACAAAAACGCTTTATACAAACAGTACTCGCTGCTGCTGGTGCTCTCGCTCTGGCTGTCACAAGACAACTGCTGATTCAAGTGACTAGTGGCTAACGGCCGCGAAACAAACAAAAGACGGTTTTAGGGCGCTTTCTGTTCTAAACGATCAAGAAAACACTAAGAAATCTAATACGAAAACTACGTAAAGTTTTATCAAGAACTGTTAGTTACTATGCAGAGCAGATAAACACAAACAGAACCCCTTCCTTAGTGGATGGTCGTAAACAAAATGCAAAATAAACGCTTTATACAAACAGTACTCGCTGCTGCTGGTGCTCTCGCTCTGGCTGTCACTTGACGTATATGAAGGCCTGTATGCAGCTATGGCTATTCATTTCATTGTAATTTCATTCCGAGTTGACTCAATGAGTCTACTCATCCCCACCTGATTCCAGGTACAATCATCATGGAGCATTTTGATAATCAATCCACCTCCAGTATTACTGTCGCAACTGGTCTTCTGGATCCTGGAGCGGCCAGGTTGAAATACAGCAGAGAAAGTCTGAGTCCTCTGGCCAACTTAAAACCAAAACAAATACATTTTTTGCAACACTTAAAATACAAACACTTTTGCAACCAGGTAAACTTCATAAGTTGGGAGATCATTAAAAAACAGAAGATTCAAATTTTCGCACTTCAAAAACACGAATGACAGATAATAACACCACGGATTTCGGCAATTATCGTCTTTTAAAAGGTAATCGAGGTAACAGAATACTTAATAATACATTACACCCCGGAGTTGCCTTTTCAGTCTACAAAAATATTTTTAATTCAAAAACGGAGGTAAAACCCATTAATAATAGAGTAATGACAATTTCTCTTAAATGCGCAAATAAGACATACATTTTAATTAATGCCCATATGTCAGTCAATGAGGATAACTGTAAAAATCCTGAAGAAGTTGATGAAGCTTTGGAACGTTAGAGAGCATCATCTCGAAAATTCCAGCAACCATGTTAAAATTTTAGTGGGTGATTTTAATGCTCAATTAGGTAAAGAGAAAAAACATAAGAAAAAGGTGAGTGGATTTCCTGCGCATAAATGGACAATCCAAAATGGTCAAAGACTTGTTGAAACGAGCAAAAAGTTTAAACTTAAGATCATGTCAACCCATCCAAACAAAAAACTTGGCAGGCATTCAATATATTTATTGGAGAATATCAAATCGATCATGTAGCAACTTCATACCACAAATACAAGGAAATTTTAAGGGCTAATACAGAATTTTACCATTACTTAATGCGAATAAAAGCATAACTGCAACCGTAAAAACTCTTCAAAACAAAAAATGTTGTCCCAAAATTTGATACTGCTAAAATAACCCCAACTCTAACTAGCGAACTTGACAAAATATAATCCAACAATTTTCAAAGCTTAAAATAAAAGTTCATCACAACGGCACAAAATTTAGTTCCGCTTCGAAAGAAATAAAAACATGCTTGGTGGAAAGCCGATTGTGGTTCAAATGGTTCAAATGGCTCGGAGCACTGCGGGACTCAACTGCTGAGGTCATTAGTCCCCTAGAACTTAGAACTACTTAAACCTAACTAACCTAAGGACATCACAAACATCCATGCCCGAGGCAGGATTCGAACCTGCGACCGTAGCGGTCTTGCGGTTCCAGACTGCAGCGCCTTTAACCGCACGGCCACTTCGGCCGGCAGCGGATTGTGAAACAACAGTTAAATCTAGGCATGAGGCATTCAAAAATTGGAATAGTAACAAAACTGAAAATACGTACAACACATTTCTAACTGTAAGAAAGGGAATACCTGAATTAGACTAAAAGAAACTACGAAAATGCCTAACTTTCAGAAATCGATAATACTTCCAAAAAGAACAATACAAGAAAATTTTATAAAACATTCAAACCAAAGCTAACCGGTTACCAAGCTCAATGTCTCTGCTTCAAAATGAAAATGGCTGTTTAGCTCTGAACAACCAGGAAAACTGTAAGGTCCTTGCTAATTATTTTGGAAAACGATTGAACTGTACACAACCAGCCAATAAATTAAAACCACAGCAGACTAACAACACCAACCATACCTCTAAAGAACCTGATAGTATCGAAATAATTAAGCAAATTAAGAAACATAAAAACAATAAAGCATCCGGAGAAGATGGCGTAATTGCAGAAGTACTAAAAGCAGCCTGCCGCAACACTTTGAAACAGATCAGTCAACCAACACGACATATTTGGCAAACTGAGAAAATAACTGAGGACTGGAAAATTGTCCTAATTCATACATTGCATTAAATAAGGGACAGAACCGATGTCAATATTTACGGAGGAATCTCCCTTCTCCCGGTAACATACACATTTTTCTCCCAATGTTTACTTGGCAGAGCCCAAGAACTGTGTGAACCAAAATTGGTGAATACAAGCAGGCTTTATATCAAACAGATCCTGTCCAAAGCAAATTCTTAATTTATAAATAATCCTTAGGAACCAAAGAATTTCTGATAACAATATTGTATTTACATTTGCGGATTTTAAAAGGGCCTACTACTAAGTCTGATAGTGAACGTCTTTTCCAAATTTTAAAGGAACAAGGGCTAGATAATAAAACTCTAACACTGATTGAGATAACGTTAACTGACACTAGCTCTAAACTTAAGTTCGTGCCAGAAACTTCTGAACCATTTGACAGAAAGACTGATGTTAGACAGGGAGATGAACTCTCCCCATTACCGTTTAACCTTGTTTTGTAAAAGGTGATTACACAATGGCGAGAGCAAAAGTCGAATCAAAATACAGATCAATCAACCAAGTTAGGCAGAAGTAATATTAGATTGCCTGGCCTTTCCAGATGATCTGGCAATTTTAACTAGTTATATTAACACAACTCGAAACAAACTGAAATCCTTAAAGAAGTTGCGGTCAATGTAGGACTACATATATCATTTGAAAAAACGGAATATATGGCATGTAACTTGTTTTTGAACACGAGACATGGAAAAATAAAAAGGGCTACTCAGTATAAATACTTGGGGGAAATCATACAAGAAAATGGTCTGAAAAAAGCTGCAAAATAAATTTGCTGTCAAAAAATGGCAACAGCATTCACATTAAAACGAAATATTTATAAAAAAAATCAAATTCAATAAACTTAAGCATTACAGTAGTAATCAAACCTGAATGGAGTAGAAACTTTAATTATAAATAAAAAGAGAGATATTGAAGAAATTCAAAAGAAATAAAGATTATTAAGAAAATATAAAACCCCGAAATTACTGATGAAGAAACTTATAGGATGAGAATTAATAAGGAAATAGAATACAGAAACATACATGGTGATATGAGAAAACGAAAACTTAAAAATTTTGTGGGCACATTAAAACAATGGCACCCACTAGGTTGACAAAGGAAATAGTAGAATTCTACGAAAACAGAAGTAATGCCAAAACTGAGACAATTAAATGGATCGCTGCGATTAAGGAGGATCTTGAAGCAGCAGGTATAGCTCAGGCAGATCGAAAAACGTTTAGGCAAACGATATTTGTTTGGAAAGCTAGTCAGAGGGAAGTTAGAAAACGGATTTGAACACCGTGGTCGACTTCATTGTGAAAGAATGAAACAAATTTGAACACAAAGGAAGACCAACCATCAAAAGTAACACTGATGCATTGTACCTCGCTTGGTTCTATTGGACCCATACGTGAGAAATAATAATAATAATAATAATAATAATAATAATAATGTATAAAAGGTGGTTGACATTATAATTGTATCACAGCAAAGCCCCTGGAAGAGCAGTTCAACGGAATGGACAGTGTGTTGAAAGGACGATGTAATATGAACCTCAACAAAAGCAAAACGAAGATAATGGAATGTAGGCGAATTAAATCAGGTGATGCCGAGGGAATTAGGTTAGGAAATGAGACACAGTAGAAGATGAGTTTTGCTATTTGGAGAGCAAAATAGCTCATGATGATCGAAGTAGAGAGGATAGAAACTGTAGACTGGCAACTGCAAGGAAAGCGTTCCTGAAGAAGTGAAATTTTTTAACATCGAGTATAGATTTAAGTGTCAGGAAGTCTTTTCTGAAAGTATTTGTATGGAGTGAAGCCATCCATGTATGGAAGTGAAACATGGGCGATAAATAGTTTGGACAAGATGAGAATTGAAGCTTTCGAGATGTGATGCTACAGAAGAATGCTGAAGATTAGATGGGTAGATCACAAAACTAATGAGGAGGTGCTGAATAGAACTGGGAAGAAAAGCAATTCGTGGCGCAACTTGACTAGAAGAAGGGATCGGTTGGTAGGACATATTCTGAGGCATCAAGGGATCATCAGTTTAGTATTGGAGGGCTGCGAGGAGGGTAAAAAGTGTAGAGGTAGACCAAGAAATGAATACACTAAACAGATTCAGAAGGATGTAGGTTGCAGTAGGTACTAGGAGATAAAGAAGCTTGCATAGGATAGAGTAGCATGGAGAGCTGCATCAAACCAGTCTCAAGACTGAAGACCACAACAACAACAAGGTGGTAAGAGTTACAAGCTCACATCTGTATGTTTTTTTTCTTATTATACTTAAAAAAGAGAAAAAATAAACTTACAAAAAATAGAGAACGTATAAATGTTAGGAATGTAACAGGATCGACAAATTAATTATGATGTAGATGTAAATAACTCTTTCCACGTCATTGTCATGTATCGTGCAAAATGACCCATGGAACTGGTAACTAACTACCTTGCTATAAAATTTCCTGGCAGATAAAAAATGTGTGCCGGAGCGAGACTCGAACTTGGCACCCTTGCCTTCCGCGGGCAAGTGCTCTACCATCTGAGGTACCCAAGCACGAGGTACCCCGTCGGGACGTGAGTCATGCTTGGGTAGCTCAAATGGTAGAGCAATTGCCCGCGGAAGGCAAGAGTTCCAAGTTCGAGTCTCGGTCCGGCACACAGTTTTAATCTGCCACGAAGTTTCATATCAGTGCACACACCGCTACACAGTGAAAATCTCATTCTGGATACCTTGATATATGCTGTGCACGCTGCGTATATCCATAATGCATTTCTGACCAGTGGATACCAGCCTCGGTATTATCGGTTGCGTACCCAGTATCGATTGTTCCAGTTTGACCCAAAAGCTTTGAGACACACCGCATACATCTACATTTATACTCCGCAAGACCCCTAACGGTGTGTGGCGGAGGACACTTTACGTGCCACTGTCATTACCTCCCTTTCCTGTTCCAGTCACGTATGGTTCGCGGGAAGAACGACTGCCGGAAAGCCTCCGTGCGCGCTCTAATCTCTCTAATTTTACATTCTTGATCTCCTCGGGAGGTATAAGTAGGGGGAAGCAATTTATTCGATACCTCATCCAGATATCCGACACTATCTACTAGGTCATTTATATATATTGTGAAAAGCAATGGTCCCATAACACCCACCTGTGGCATGCCAGAGGTTACTTTAACGTCTGCGGACGCCTCTCCATTGAGGACAACATGCTGTGTTCTGTTTGCTAAAAACTCTTCAAGCCAGTCACACAGCTGGTCTGATATTCCGTAGGCTCATACTTTGTTTATCAGACGACAGTGCGGAACTGTATCGAACGCCTTCCGGAAGTCAAGGAAAATGGCATCTACCTGGGAGCCTGTATCTAATATAAAGTGAGTTGGGTCTCACACGATCGCTGTTTCCGGAATCCATGTTGATTCCTACAGAGCAGATTCTGGGTTTCCAGAAATGACATGATACGGGAGCAAAAAACATGTTCTAAAATTCTACAAGAGATCGATGTCAGAGATATAGGTCTATAGTTTTGCGCATCTGCTCGACGACCCTTCTTGAAGACTGGGCCTACCTTGTGCATATCCACAATGGCATTCATCGCAGTGCTGACGCTCGGCATAGAGGCAGGAGACGGGCCGCCTGTAGAAGCCACCTTCTCCTTGGCCGGGTCTCTCTGGGTGTCGCCGGTGTGGGAGCAGCCCACGGGATCCTCGGCACATAACAGACGGCTAATTACGTTCCGAGGTTGCGCAAGGCGGCGGACCAGCCGAGGCGAGACGGCCCCCCTGCAGCACAATGTCGGCGGCTTCCTGCGGCCGCGGCGAGCCAAGGACGCGGGCCCTGCCTGCTCGTGACCTCTGCCAGAGGGCCTCCGGAGGCGCTGACGCTGTGGTCAACCAACGAAATTACTTCCCAGTCAAACGGTCTAGGTCAGAGCACTGCACCCGCGCGGCGAGCGCGAGTCAGCGGCACTGTTTGCCCGTCGAGGTCATTCGCTACCTCTCTCGTATCGGGCATGACCGGTGCTCCATTCTAGGCTCTTAACAAGCCTCTTGCATACACCTCGACAAAATCTCATATACAGGGTGGCGCACGAAATGTGTTACCATTTTGTTTTCGAATATATGTTGTCAACACAATCTGAAAGGAACATACACTACAATGAAGAGCCGTCCATGGAGATTTGTTCTAACTCAACACATTCTCAATATGTCCACCATTTCGTTTCCTAACTTCCTTCAAACGAACGCTGAAGTTAGAGATTACCCTACGGCACATGTCTTCCGTAGTTTCACTGCAAGCTTGAAGAATAAGTCTTCTGAGCTCCATCACGTGGACGTTTCGGGAAAATTTTTTCCTTTAGATACCCCCAAAGAAAAAAGTCACATGGATTGACGTCTGTACTATTGGGGGGGGGGGGGGGGGGGGAGGGAATTTTCTCCGTCACTGAAGCGAGACCTGGAAACCTGAGTGAAATGATCCGCATGCTCGTGTAAAAACTCCAACACAGTGTTTTTGCAGTATGTGGCCTTGCTCCATCTTGCATGAACCACTGCGTCTTGAAGGGCAAGGCAGTAGCAAGAAGCTGTGGAATGAAACTATTGCGGACCACGCTCAAATAACGCTCGCTGTTCACAGTTTCTTCAAAGAAAATGCGTCCAATAAGTCCGTGACTGGAAATTGCTGCCCACGCTGTAATCCTCGGAGCATAATGTTGTCGTTCATGAAGCACTTGTGGGTTTTCAGTCGCCCAAAAGCGTACATTTTGTTTGTTAAGCACAGCGTCTAAATGAAAATGCGCCTCGTCTGAAAACCAAACGTTGTTGAGAGTTTCTTCCGTATCCTCCGCCCACTGAGCAAACAGTAGTCTCTGCTGCTTGTGTTCTTCAGTGAGCTTCTGTGCACAGGTCATCTTGTATGTGCACATATGGAGGTCACTTTTAAGAATGCGCTGAACGGAGCGTCTGTTTATTCCCAGTTGCACTGCTGCCTTTCTGCACGATTTCCCGGGACTTCTCTGTACAGCAACTCGTACCGCTTCAATATTCTCCGGCGAACAAACAGGCTTAGGCCGAGGTCGCTTCGCTTCCAATACTGTTCCTTCCTGTACAAATTTATCGTACAACCTGTGGATGGTCTTCTTGGAAGGGACCCATCGCGTGTTAAACTGTTGTCGAAAACGCCTCTGAGTCACAACAAGGCTTTTCGTTTCACGAAAAAGTAACACAATTGCCGATCGTTGCTGTGTCGTCAGTCTTCCATTGTCAGCCATTCCTGCTTACTAGTCTCCTAGCGGCAGTATCGTGAATTACACGTCATTTCGTAATTCATTTGTTTATCCAAGCCGGCCGCTGTGGTCAAGCGGTTCTAGGCGCGCAGTCCGGAACCGCGCGACTGCTACGGTCGCAGGTTCGAATCCTGCCTCGGGCATGGATGTGTGTGATGTCCTTAGTTTAGTTGGGTTTAAGTAGTTCTAAGTTCTAGGGGACTGATGACCTCAGATGTTAAGCCCCATAGTGCTCAGAGCCATTTGAACCATTTTTTGTTTTTGCTGGTACTGCTGTAGAGATCCCAGCGGGATATCTAATGTGCGTCGTAAATTGTGAAAGAAACAATTGGTAAGACATATCGTGCGCCACCCTGTACACTGAAGCGCCAAAGAAACTGGTGTAGGCATGCGTATTCAAATACAGGGACACGTAAACAGGCAGAATAGTCCGCTGCGGTCGGCAACGACTCTATAAAGCCCGATATACACGATCGACTTTCTGGTCAAATTCGACTACTCAAAGTGCGTGTATCTTTTGTGGCTGCATGTAAATCAGAAAGCAACCACTATGAGAGTGCTTTCGTGCCTCCTTAATCCTTATTGGGTCGTTTGCTTTGTTTTCGTGGCACACTGAAAAGTCACACAAGGTCCTGAGATTTTTTCCTCCTAGTCTTCTCGTACAAGATACACGAACTATATTAGAGAGAAAAAGCATACACTATGCACAAATAAGGACGTAAGTAGATAATGTGCTTTAATGAAAATTATTTCAACCGTGGAAAGGTCAGACTTATCTGACGAGATACATAAATGGCTCTGAGCACTATGGGACTCAACTGCTGAGGTCATTAGTCCCCTAGAACTTAGAACTACGTAAACCTAACTAACCTAAGGACGTCACAAACATCTATGCCCGAGGCCGGATTCGAACCTGCGACCGTAGCCGGCTATTGTACTTTGCAAGTATATATTTTCTCTAGCAAATAAATGTATACAGGTAGATTCCTTGACGAGAACTTCCCCTATGAATTCTGCTGTGGACATTGATAAACTTTATTATTATTCTTGTTTCAATATTTTGGTTTTATATTTTTACTTTTTATTAGAAAGGTTAGTCTCTCATAACCTCACGTTCACCACCAAACTACACAGCAGACAGCTCTCAGAATACACGCAAATTTTGCTCGGGCGTGTAAACGAAAATGACCACTCGAAACAGATCGAGTTTCAGCACAGGAATAAAGCGCCAGGGGCGCTGCAGTAGACTCACTTGTTTCGAGTAATCAATTGAGACAATAAAATCTATCATGTAAAAGGGGCTTAACACACAAAGTGTCTGGCGCAGTTGTCAGATCGGTTAGTGCTGCTACAATAGCAGGTTATCAAGATATAAGTGAGTTTGAACGTGGTGTTACAGTCGGCGCACGAGCGATGGGCCACAGCATCTCCGAGATAGCGACGAAGTGAGTATTTTCCCGTAAGACCATTTCACGAGTGTTTCGTGAATATCAGGGATCCGCTAAGACATCAAATCTCCAACTTCGCTGCGGCCGGAAAAAGAGCCTACAAGAACGGGACCAGCGACGACTGAAGAGAATCGTTCAACGTGACAGAAGTGCAACCCTTCCGAAAATGGCTGCATATTTGAGTACTGGGGCCATCAACAAGTGTCAGCGTGCGAACCGTTGAACGAAACATCAATATGGGCCTTCACGGCTGCACGACACAAAATTTTACGCCTCGCCTCGGCCCGTCAAACACCGACATTTCGCTGTTGATGACTGGAAGCATATTGCTTGGTCGGACGAGTCTCATTTCAAATTGTATCGAGCGGACTGACGTGTACAGGTATGGAGACAACCGATCCATGGAACCCTACCTGTCGGCTGGGGACTGTTCAAGCTGGTGGAGGCTCTGTGATGGTGTCGGGCGTGTGCAGTTGGAGTGATATGGGACGCCTGATACATCTAGATACGACTGTGACAGCTGACACTTACGTAAGCATCCTGTTTGATCACTTGCATCCGTTCATGTCCATTGTGCACTCTGACGGACTTGGGCAATTCCAGGAGGACAATGCGACACCCCACACGACCTGAATTGCTAAAGAGTGGCTCTAGGAACACTCTTCTGAGTTTAAACACTTCCGCTGGCCGTAAAAGCCCCTACATGAACACTATTGGGCATTCTGGGATACCTTGCAAAGTGCTGTTCAGAAGAGATCTTCACTCCCTCGTACTCTTACGAATTTGTGGACAGCCCTCCAGGATTCATGCTGTAAGTTCCCTCCAGAACTACTTCAGACATTAGTCGCGTCCATGCCACATCCTGTTGTGGCACTACTGGGTGCTCGCGGGGCCGCTAAATGATACTAGGCAGGTGTACCAGTTTCTTTGGCTCTTCAGTTTATAAAAATCAACGTTTGTTTTTTCATCGTTTGTTCGTATTTTATGCGCTGCTATAGCGTTCATTCCATTGCGATGAGACTTCGCCTACTTACTACTTCCACTTGCGCGAAGGTTATACGCATAGAGCAATTAGCTTACGTAGGGGAGAGGACCACGAACCTATCAAAGGGGCGGGGATGAGGCGAAAAACAAGCGTAGGTCACCATGCGCGAATATTCACACTTTAGTCAACCTTTCTTCTTTTTAGGTAAAAAGAGTACGTAGTGACTTGCAACAAACTTTACAGGCAATTTCACATCTTTCCGACACTGTTTTTCGCTCACTGCCCCCATTGATGATGAAAGGAAAAAACTTTGTCGCCAACTGCATTTTCGCTGGTCATGCGGTAAAACTGCCGCATCAGGGATGAAATGCCAATTCTCTGCTTTTGTGCTACTACTAAATTTATTCACGGTGCATTCTGCGTACAGTATTCACGAATGCCACTGAATGCCCAGGCAAAATCATTTTGTTGTACGACACGTACTTCATCAGGTATAGCGTCATAGACACTCAGGTCGTAGAAAACAGCCGCATCATGCACGACGTTTTGATTTATTACGTCTTAAGTACCAGCTCTAGTCGCAAAAAGTTTTTCAGACAGTATCAAAATGAGACACTGAATTCTCCTGTGAAATTGTAATATTCTACAACATATTCTTCAGGAGATATGACATCATAAACATTGACATTCGTGAAAAGGAGAAGTGGAGGGTGATATTCGCAATAGATATAGATGAAATATATGTGTGATACATGTTAAATGTAGCGGAAATATACGTCACATCTGCGTACTACGGCAAAGTTACTGGACAAAACCTCCTCTTAAATCCCTGGAACAATTTCAACCAATGATGATGAGAAGAGAGGTGGAGGTGGAGGAGAGATGAAAAGAAAGAGGGAGGGGCGATGAAAGGAGAGGGGGAGATGAAAAGACAGAGGAAGGAGGAGATGAAAGGGGAGTGGGAGGAGGAGGTGAAAGTTGAGGGCGAGGAGGAAATAGAGATGGGAGGATGAGCTTATAGAGGTTCCAAGTAGAAGGACTTTGAGACAGGAAGGATGCGATGGACAGAAATAGGGGTAGAAGCAGAATATCAGCGGAGAGAGGGGGAGGGGGAGGAATAGATGAACAGAGAGAGGGTGGGGAGGAGCAGATGGAAACGACAATAGCTGGAAATCGACATAACCAGGTACTCGGAGAGTATTTCATAAGAAATAGAGGAAATTCTCAAATCACTGCAGTAAGTGATAACCAATGTGTAGAACCATAACACTCCCGTTATGTTAACATGACGTGGGTGGTAACTGGGGGTAAGTACACATGAGGGTTGTCATTTGGAAAAGTCCGTCACGTCTATTGACTGTTCTCTGTAAACCTTGTTTCTCTTAAAGCTATCCCTTCCCTTCACTGGAAACTCTCAGTCATGGCCTCGTATATAAGTAGCACTGCAATTGTCATAATCGGAGTAAACACTTAACAGCTTTGCAATAAGAAGCACATAGTTCTTCTTTTCCAAGAGATACCTTTTCTTAATTCCTGTGTGCATTGCACAACACATCGTTAGCTCCTGAGATTCTGAAATCACTCTCAGATAAAATCTTTAATTACTTCTACCTCATCTACACGAACGTAGTAATCAGCATTCCGCAACTAAGTCCTTGCAATAAGTTCTTATCAGTTGAAACTCCCGCTAAACCCGCAGGGCGGAACAGCTGATTAGGACTGTGGAAAGGGCCAAATAAGGTGGCGGTCAGTTTCACTTCAAAATTGTAATTTAATAACACATTTAAACCAAAACGGCACATAGCTGAACCTTTACGACTACGAGTTTGAAAATTCATATATATCACAGCTAGCTATCAAAATCCATATATATATATATATATATATATATATATATATATATATATATATATATATATATATCACAGCTAGGCTGAAAGCATCAAGGCAAAAGTGGATAGAACAAACATGAACAAGGTGCAATACAAACGGCTAAAGGCCACAATTAAATTTCAAAATTTTGCAATATATTAGCATAATCTTTTAAGGCCGCAGTATTTTTGCTTAAGGGGAAATTTTAAGACTTTAAGCAGCTGAAGGCCCACAGTTGATTTCCCAGAAATTCAAAAATACCTTAAACCTTTAAGTGGGCGAAATCATACTAAATAAAAAAGCAACGCAACGAAAGTAACTAAATTTAAGAATATGGTTTTAAGCAGATGAAGGCCAACAATTGATTTTACCAAAAATTCAAAATACCTTGAACCTTTGAGTTTTAAGTGGCTGTAAGCGCGCTAAATGAAAAGACGGTACTACAACAGTAACTTTCGGCAAAATATCCACTTGCCAGAATTCAAACTTACTTATATGGGCTTAAGGCCCTTGATTTACATAAAACACAAAAAAAAATTTTAAAGCATTGGCTACAATAGATTACCAACAGACCATTAAACACCCATGAAAAGGACAGTATAGACCGGCACTCAGACGCCTCCTGGGGAGGGGGGGGGGGGGGGGCTGCCCTCTTTCTTTTTTTTTTTTAATCTAATTTTGTTCGTTTTCGTTTGTTGTATCTGCTCTGGGCGGGCGTCGAAAGACACCCGATTCAGTTCGTTGTTGATCCATTACTCAGTTTTTTTTTATTACAGAGGGCAGCTAGCCGAACACGCTGAGCTACCGTGCCAGCGCCCTCGAAACATTAACGTTCACTTAAGTGAGACAGGTGGTGGGCCCAACTACACTTGATCCGTCGGTAACCCAACCAAGAGACAGTCTCGGACCGACCGACCAAACTACTTGCTAGCCGCCAATCGGAACGTGAAAACTGAAAGACCAAACTGCTACAGACGTGATTATCCACAATGAAGAATGTCTTAAGCTGTCAAAACTATACACCGTGTTGGACAGCGACAAGAGGTGAGGAAAGAACACTGCCTGAAATTACATCAGTGACCTAGGCAGGTAACCAGAACACAAGCGGCCACAATGCAGGAAATTCCGCAGGTGCACTTGAGTTGTAGTCAACCAATATAGTTAACTCCACCGCACGGCGGCTCGATTTCACCACTACAACCACTCGGTGTTGCTCACAAGAAATGCTCCCCAACAGCGAACCACCGAAACGAACGACACAACATGAACGGACGTGGCTTGGGTACTTAAGACACCACACAACTTTGACGTCCTGGGTCGGTGAGCCACGATCGGTCAGCCCCACACACACTCCGACACTGCGCAGGGACCGACAGCGGACCCAGCCGACTGCACCGCGCGGAGATATCCTCCCTGGTCCGCACCAACCGACCGACTACCCTTAGAAAGCGGACAACATCTAAAATGGTCGTCAGAGGAAATAACGCCAACTACACACACAGTTTAATAAGCCACAGCTGTAAAATACTAACACGAATTCTTTACAGACGAATGGAAAAACTAGTAGAAGCTGACCTCGGGGAAGATCAGTTTGGATTCCGTAGAAACACTGGAACACGTGAGGCAATACTGACCTTACGACTTATCTTAGAACAAAGATTAAGGAAAGGAAAACCTACGTTTCTAGCTTTTGTAGACTTAGAGAAAGCTTTTGACAATGTTGACTGGAATACTCTCTTTCAAATTCTAAAGGTGGCAAGGGTAAAATACAGGGCGCGGAAGGCTATTTACAATTTGTACAGAAACCAGATGGCAGTTATAAGAGTCGAGGGACATGAAAGGGAAGCAGTGGTTGGGAAGGGAGTAAGACAGGGTTGTAGCCTCTCCCCGATGTTATTCAATCTGTATATTGAGCAAGCAGTAAAGGAAACAAAAGAAAAATTCGGAGTAGGTATTAAAATCCATGGAGAAGAAATAAAAACTTTGAGGTTCGCCGATGACATTGTAATTCCGTCAGAGACAGCAAAGGACTTGGAAGAGCAGTTGAACGAAATGGACCGTGTCTTGAAAGGAGGATATAAGATGAACATCAACAAAAGTAAAACGAAGATAATGGAATGTAGTCGAATAAAGTCGGGTGATGCTGAGGGAATTAGATTAGGAAATGAGACACTTAAAGTAGGAAAGGAGTTTTGCTATTTGGGGAGCAAAATAACTGATGATGGTCGAAGTAGAGAGGACATAAAATGTAGACTGGCAATGGCAATGAAAGCGTTTGTGAAGAAGAGAAATTTGTTAACATCGAGTATAGATTTAAGTGTCAGGAAGTCGTTTCTGAAAGTATTTGTATGGAGTGTAGCCATGTATGGAAGTGAAACATGGACGATAAATAGTTTGGACAAGAAGAGAATAGAAGCTTTCGAAATGTGGTGCTACAGAAGAATGCTGAAGATCAGATGGGTAGATCACATAACTAATGAGGAAGTATTGAATAGGATTGGGGAGAAGAGAAGTTTGTGGCACAACTTGACCAGAAGAAGGGATCGGTTGGTAGGACATGTTCTGAGGCATCAAGGGATCACCAATTTCGTATTGGAGGGCAGCGTGGAGGGTAAAAATCGTAGAGGGAGATCAAGAGATGAATACACTAAGCAGATTCAGAAGGATGTAGGTTGCAGTAGGTACTGGGAGATGAAGAGCCTTGCACAGGATAGAGTAGCATGGAGAGCTGCATCAAACCAGTCTCAGGACTGAAGACCACAACAACAACAACAATACACACAACCTGACAAACACTTGCACGAAGAACTGAACGATACCCAACAGTAGCTAAGCACGCACGGAGGCAAATCGGGAGTCGATGCGCACACACACACACACACACACACACACACACACACACACAGCCAGCTCATGGACGATCGGCGAGCCAAACCGCGTCGTTCGGTAGGACGACCGACCGACGATCCAACAAGACCGTGGCCCGGCTCAAGTGATGCGTGGCGGCAATGGTCGGGAGAGCCTTGTCGACGGATACATCACACCTGCAACCCGACTGCACCAGTGCCGCATTGCAACTCCCCGACTGGCAGGTCTGGACTGAACTCCAGACGCGTTCCAACTGACTGGCAGCCCGAACTCGCGACCCGAACTGGCTTACGACAGACAACGACCGAGAAGTAATAGCAGCCGAGCAAAGACACGACGAGAGGGGATATATCGATACGCGCTGCTAGCGCCGCTCACGGTCAGGCAAAGCAGCAACTCAGTGACAGTAGTAATTTAAATTAACGTACTGAGTTGGAAGTACGTTAAAAACTGGGTGTAAAATACATGATGGCGGGAACACGAGCCACACACGGGTCATCAGTATTGCATAAAAAATTATTCTGTACCTGAGTAGCCGCTTCGGTACACTCTGGCCACTTCCAGCTAACTGCCCTCTGCTAACACAAGCGAGTTTCCGCCTCGACTGTTTTAGCCAGTCAAAGGAAAGGAATTTCCATGCTACTATACGTACAGGGATTTTCAAAATTACACCGAGGAACTTCGAGGAGATGTAAAAGACGTCTTCAGCAAAAAATGAGGATAGGAACTTACTCCAGAAACGTAATCCAATGTCCGAAGTTACAGGCGGCGGCGCCTGGATATGCATGCATATACACGGTGTTTCAGAAGTGATAGTCAATATTCGTGGATATGACAGGAATGATCATTCGAACCAAAAAAGTCAAGTAAACATGGCTGTAAAACGCATACATTAAGATCTATCAGCAGTATCTTCGATACTGTGAAACAAATCACTTTTACTGCAAGCTCTTTGCTTTCCATATTTTGTGAAGAGATAGTGTGGACCTAAACAAGACAAAAATGTCCAGTACGCATGCGCTCTAAAACGCATACCTAAACAACTATGAGCACTTGCTGGACTTCGCTACTTTGAAACACTACTCCTCTAACGAACAAGTGTTCATAAATAGATATAAGGGAAAACCGTTCTGATACCTCTGATAGTGGTATATACACAACTGGCCATTAAAATTGCTACACCACGAAGATGACGTGCTGCAGACGCGAAATTTAACCGACAGGAACAAGATGCTGTGATATGCAAATGATTCGATTTTCAGAGTATACACACAAAGTTGGCGCCGGTGGCGACACCTACAACGTGCTGACATGTGGAAAGTTTCCAACCGATTTCTCATACACAAACAGCAGTTGACCGGCGTTGCCTGGTGAAACGTAGTTGTGACGTCTCGTGTAAGGAGGAGAAATGCGTACCATCACGTTTTCGACTTTCATAAAGGTCGAATTATAGCCTATCGGGATTGCGGTTTATCGTATATGGAATCGTTGGGTTCACGAGGGTAATACGGAACGCCGTGCTGGAGCCCAACGGCCTCGTATCAGTAGCAGTCGAGATGACGGGTATCTTATCCGCATGGCTGTTACGGATCGTGCAGCCACGTCTCGATCCCTGAGTCAACACATGGGGACGTTTGCAAGACAACGACTATCTGCACGAACAGTTCGACGACGTTTGCAGCAGCGTGGACTATCAGCTCGGAGACCATGGCTGCGGTTACCGTTGACGCTGCATCACAGACAGGAGCGCCTGCGATGGTGTACTCAACGACGAACCTGGGTGTACGAATGGCCAAACGTCATTTTTTCGGATGAATCCAGGTTCTGTTAACAGCATCATGATAGTCGCATCCGTGTTTGGCAACATCGCGGGGAACGCACATTGGAAGCGTGTGTTCGTCATCGCCATGCTGGCGTATCACCCAGCGTGATGGTATGCGGTGCCATTGGTTACACGTCTAGGTCACGGCACTTTGAACAGTGGACGTTACATTTCAGATGTGTTACGACCCGTGGCTCTACCCTTCACTCGATCCCTGCGAAACCCTACATTTCAGCAGGATAATGCACGACCACATGTTGCAGGTCCTGCTCGGGCCTTTCTGGATACAGAAAATGCTCGACTGCTGCCGTGGCCAGCACATTATCCAGATCCCTCACCACCTCAAAACGTCTGGTCAATGGTGGCCGAGGAACTGGCTCGTGACAATACGCCAGTCACTACTCCTGATGAACTGTGGTATCGTGTTGAAGCTGCATGGGCAGCTGTACCGGTACAAGCCATCCAAGCTCTGTTTGACTCAGTGTCCAGGCGTATCAAGGCCATTATTACGGCCAGAGGTGGTTGTTCTGGGTACTGATTTCTCAGGATCTATTCATCCAAATTGCGTGAAAATCACATGTCAGTTCTAGTATAATATATTTGTCCAATGAATACCCGTTTAGCATCTGCATTTCTTCTTGGTGTAGCAATTTTAATGGCCAGTACTGTATGTACTGGAACTGTTGTTGTTAATACGGTACGGGAGACAACTTTCAGGGATGGCAGTATAGATCAAAACAGTACAGAAGTCGAGTAAAAATGGACTCTAAAATGCGTGCCTTAAGGAACATGAACACTTGTTCAATGAAGTGGACGTGTTTCACAATAGCGAAGATGAGTCCTCATAGATCTTCAGGTGTGCTTCTCAAAGCTCATGTTTACTAGACACCTTGCTCCTGTTTTGCTCCACACCACCATTTGTGAAAGTTGCCTACTCTACTATTTTGGCAACAACAAAACTAGTACTGTCAGAGGTGTCAGAACGGTTTTCGCTTACAGCTTTCGACACGTTTGTTTCTGGACCAGGGACCCTTACCTCAAATTGATACATTTATCCTTCCCCATCATCCTCGAAAGTTGGTAAAATCATCTCGGAATCACCCAGTGTACCCAAACATATACAAGCGCCGGCGCCTGTAGCTTCGACGCTCTGTAGTGGTGCTGGATGATGTTTACAGACATGGGTTCCTATCGTCATTTTGTTTCTCAAGACAACTTCTACATCCTCTCGAAGTCTGTCGGTGTAATTCTGAAACATGGTGCCATGCTTCTTCAATAAGAAGCTGGAAGTTGTTCTCAGATGGGTGACGTCATGTCATGTCAGCGAAATGCCGCTTCATGCGTCCTTCTGCCCGGGCTGTATATCTTGCGGCACACTGCACGATACTCTGAATATTCGGTACAAATATTATACCATCCGGTTTTAGTACGCAAATCGTCCACACAGTTCTGAAGACAGCAGGAACAGGTAAGTGCCAGAACTATCACACATTCAGCACAACATCTCGTGCATCTAATCTGCTGGTAAGAATAATATACAGCGAAATGGAAAACAAAATTGAGGATCTGTTAGACGACAATCAGGTAAAGCCCCCAGAGAGGTAGTTCCTACGAGGGTTGCCCAGAAAGTAACTCCGTCCTCAGGCCAAGTGTGACCTACCGGGACCATCCGACCGCCGTGTCATCCTCACTGGAGGATGCGGATAGGAGGGGCGTGGGGTCAGCACACCGCTCTCCCGGTCGTTATGATGGTATTCTTGACCGAAGCCGCAACTAATCGGTCGAGTAGCTCAATTGGCATCACGAGGCCGAGTGCACCCCGAAAAATGGCAGCAGCGCATGGCGGCCTGGATGGTCACCCATCCAAGTGCCGACCACGCCCGACATCGCTTAACTTCGGTGATCTCACGGGAACCAGTGTATCCACTGCGGCAAGGCCGTCCAGAAAATAACGCAAAACGTATTTTTCTTCAACAATTCTTTATTGAACATAATGAGAATTGCATACACGAAAGAACGTTATTTTATCTACACACCCTTTTTTTCCAAGTAATCTCCCTCCCAAATCTATCGCCTACCTCCAGCGCGTACCAAGGGCGTGTATGACTTGTCGGTAGCAATCCTTGACCTTAAGGCGGAGCCAGAGCTTTACTGTGTTAATCACCTTCTCATCGTCTTCAAAATGTCTTCCGCGAATGGTATCATTTAATGGCCGAAACAAGAGGAAGCTCACTGCAACATGTCAGGTGTGACAGCCGTGGATGGTCTCGCCGACCGCTGCAAATCGTGGAGCTCCGCCGAACAGCCTTCTCATGACCCCACCGTCCGTGCCCAGCTAGTAACTGTCCTTCTGTCGACAGCAGATGCTCCACAGACTTTCCACAAGCGTTTGTGAATATTCCCCACAGTTTCTTTCTCTGCAGTGAGAAATTCAATGACGGCACGTTGCTCGTAACGTACATCACCTACAGACGCCATTTTTCAAACTGTCCTGCAGCTACGCTATCTGTCGGAAGTGACGGAAACTTGGCGCACTCACTCTGGAGACTTCAAATAATACGTTACGGGCCATTAAAATTGCTATAACAAGAAGAAATGCAGATGATAAACGGGTATTCATTGGACGAACATATTATACGAGAACACACATGTGTTTACATTTTCACGCAATTTGGGTGCATAGATTCTGAGAAACCAGTACCCAGAACAATCACCTCTGGCCGTAATACCGGCCTTGATACGCCTGGGCATTGAGTCAAACAGAGCTTGGATGGCGTGGACAGGTACAGCTGCCCATGCATCTTCAACACGATACCACAGTCATCAAGAGTAGTGACTGTCGTATTGTGACGAGCCAGTTGCTCGGCCACCATTGACCAAACGTTTTCACTTGGTGAGAGACCTGGAAAATGTGCTGGCCAGGGCAGCAGTCGAACATTTTCTGTATCCGGAAAGGCCCGTACAGGACCTGCAACATGCGGTCGTGCATTATCCTGCTATAATGTAGATTTTCGCAGGGATCGAATGATAGGTAGAGCCACGGGTCGTAACACATCTGAAATGTAACGTCCACTGTTCAAAGTGCCGTCAGTGCGAAGAAGAGGTGACGGAGACGTGGAACCAATGGCACCCCATACCATCACTCCTGGCGATACGCCAGTGTGGCGATGAAGAATACACGCTTCCAATGTGCGTTATCCGCGATGTCGCCAAACATGGATGCGACCATCACGATGCTGTAAACAGAACCTGGATTCTTCCGAAAAAATGAGGTTTTGCCATTCGTGCACCTAGGTTCGTCGTTGAGTACACCATCGCAGGCGCTCCTGTCTGTGATGCAGCGTCAAGGGTTACCGCAGACATGGTCTCCTAGCTCATAGTCCACGCTGCTGCAAACGTCGTCGAACTGTTCGTGCAGATGGTTGTTGTCTCAGGGATCGTGACGTGGCTGCACGATCCGTTACAGCGATGCGGATAAGATGCCTGTCATCTCGACTGCTAGTTATACGAGGCTGTTGGGATCCAGCACGGCGTTCCGTATTACCCTTCTGAACCCACCGATTCCATATTCTGCTAGCAGTCATTGGATCTCGACCAACGCGAGCAGCAATGTCGCGCTACGATAAACCGCAATCGCGATAGTCTACAATCCGACCATTATCAAAGTCGGAAACGTGATGGTTCGCATTTTCTTACACGAGGCATTACAACTACCTTTCACCAGGCAACGCCATTCAACTGCTGTTTGTGTATGAGAAATCGCTTGGAAACTTTCCTCATGTCAGCACGTTGTAGGTGTCGTCACCGGCGCCAACATTGTGTGAATGCTCTAAAAAGCTAATCATTTGCATATCACAGCATCTTCTTCCTGTCGGTTAAATTTCGCGTCTGCAGCACGTCATATACGTGGTGTAGCTGTTTAATGGCCAGTACTGTCCATAACGTTTCGCATTCGTAGCACTGTTTGCGGCTGAGAAAAAAGTTGCGGTGCATTACTTTCTGGGCAACTCTGGTGCGTTGCGCTTCATAATGCAAGGCAGAAAGACTCTTCCTTCATTGGAATTGTCGACTTAGGAAAAGCGTTCGATAATGCAAAAAGGGGGGCAGATGTTCTAAAGCTTCATAAAAGTAGGTGTTAGTTTCCAGAAATAACGTATTAATAGCAACTGCACAACTTATCAACGTGATACAGACACATTCACGCCAAGGTACACGTTAAAAACTTTGAAGTATTTCTTGACAGCAATTAGCATTTCTTTCCGTATAGGCTACCACAAGCCTATCTTTATCTTCTTTCTTTTATACTTCTTCTTGTTGTATTTTAGGCAATATCATTATTTTTAATATGTGGACAAAGGTACAGGAAAAGATGGGTAATGTACAAGGTGTACCACTTTGCTTCCACCCGTTTTTCCCCAACATTTGAGGCTTTAATGAAACAAATTATTTACACATGTATCATTCAAAGTATTTTCCATCGCTGGCCACTACTTTCTCCCATTTTTCGGGCAGTCTATTAATCCTGCGTCGAAAAAATTGTTCATCTTTTGAAGCGATCCTCGAATCGAACCAATTTGAGGCTTATTCATGAGATCGAAAGTGTTGGTCAGCCAGGCCATGCGCCATTGATCCAAACAGGCGATAGTCAGAGCGAGCAATGTCGAGGGAGAATACGGCGGGTGGGGTAGGACTTGCCATTTTAACGTTTCCAAGTACTTTTTGGCTTGTTTTGCAACGTGGGGTCGAGCGTTGTCGTGCTGAAAAATCACTTTATCGTGCCACTCGCTGTATTGCGGCCGTTTGTCTTTTAATGCTTTGCTCAAACGCAATAATTGCGTTCGATAACGAGCACCTGTGATTGTTTCACTTGGTTTTAACATCTCATAGTACACGACGCCGAGCTGGTCCCACCAAATGCAGAGCATGATCTTGGAACCGTAAATATTCGGTTTGGTCGTCGACGTGGAAGCATGGCCGGGATATCCCCATTATTTTTTGTGTTTACTTTTATCGTAATGAACCCATTTTTCGTCCCCGGTCACAATGTGATGCAGAAATCTCTTCCGTTTTAGCCTCTGAAGCAACTCTTCATAAACATCGTCCAACGTCTCTTGGTTTCAGCTCACACGGGACCCAAGTTCCTTCTTTCTGAATCACGCCCATAGCCTTGAGACGTTTTGAAATGGCTTGCTGTGTCACTCCCACTAATCGTGCCAAGTCTTCTTGCGTTTGACGCGAGTCTTCATTCAGCAATGTCTCCAATTCTGCATCTTAAAAAACATTCTCTCTTCAACCAGCATGCCGGTCTACGACGTTAAAATCACCGTTCTTGAAGCGTTGAAACCACTCACGACACGTTCTTTCACTAATAGAGTCCCTACCATACGTACTTGAGAGCATTCTATGAGACTCAGCCGCTATTTTCTTCACACTGAAATAAAATGGCTTCAAATGGCTCTGAGCACTATGGGACTTAACTTCTGAGGTCATCAGTCCCCTACAACTTAGAACTACTTAAACCTAACTAACCTAAGGACACCACACACATCCATGTCCGAGGCAGGATTCGAACCTGCGACCGTAGCGGTCGCGCGGTTCCCGACTGTAGCGCCTAGTACCGCTCGGCCACTCCGACCGGCCTAAAATAAAACTGTAACAACTCCCGCAAATGACGAGAATTAGGCTCGTAAACATACATTTACAATCAAGAACAACTTTTGATGCAAACACTATTCGACTAATGTTTGAATGAAGTTATGTTGACCGAGGTCCAAGCTAACTGCCTGACGTCAGCGATTTGTTTCTTTCGACCGTTATTTACCGTTGTCGCCACCTATCGGCAAACGGCGGAAGCAAAGTTGTACACCTTGTACAACATTTGTGAAGAGTATATGTTGTGTGTTGTAGAAAGAGAAATACGGAGGTTGAGGGTAAATGATTTTGACCGAGATGTTTTATTTGTGTTTCCAGCCGCAACCCGAACCTGCAGGAAGTGCGGCTGCGTATCAACCGGCTATCCCTGGTTCAGTCCGGCACCTTCCGCAACAACTCCCGCCTCCAGTACCTGGAGCTGGATCACAACCTACTGCAAACCATGGACGTCTCCGTCATAGAGCCGCTTGTCTGGCTCAAGGGTGAGTTCCTTCACGCACTTTGCTTACATCGAGCTGCCACTGGGCTAAATGTCACTTTGTTCTGTGTTCCCAATGCTTTCAACCATTTAATCTTACATTTATTTGTCTATCTAATCTTGTAAATAATATGTGCTACCGTTCAGTCTTTCTTTGCCTTCCTTTAGTTTGTATCTTCTTCTAACATTCGTTTCCTACAGACACCATCCATACGTTATACTTTCCAATTCCTCTTCAGCTCATACATCCGTTTATTCAGTTCTCAACATACATCTGGTATTATGCACTCTCCATCTCCATAAACTGAAGAGCGATTTATCCTGTGTCCTGAGTGTTTTGATACAGCATACCATAACTCCCTCTCTTGCGTCACCGTCTTCATCTTAGAAAAGCACTTAGACCCAATGCCCTCAAATGTTTGTTATGTATATTCTATGTCTTTCACTACAGTTTCCTGCTTTCTTAATACGTATCCTATCAATCTGTTCCTTCATTTAGCGTTTTCCACATATTCATTTCATCGTCTATTCTTTGTAGAACCTCCTCTTTCCTCATCGTATGAACGCACCTAATCTTGATCATCCTTCTCTAACACAATGTATCATACTGCTCGATTCTTTTCTTTTATGGTTTTCCTCCTTTCCACTATCACATCCACATGTACATTCTTAGAAGTTTCTTCCTTCCATTAGGGCCTATATTTGATTCTAATAGACCTCCTTTGGCCAGGAGTACTCTCTTTGTCAACGTTAGTCTGTTTCTTATGACCCCTCTTCGTCGCTTGTAAAGTATTGTTTGCTTCCAACGTATCAGAATTCCTTTCACTTTGTCTACTTGTAAACCCCAATTTTGGAAATAAGTTTATCACTACTTTCCTGTCCTCTACTACTCATTACTTTCGCCTTTCTTATGTTCACTCTCAGTCCATACTCTGAGATTGTTATATTATTAGTTCCATTCTACTGGTTCTGTAATTCTTCCTCAGTTTCATTGTTGACAGCAAAGTATCAGGGAATCCTACCTCTGATATAATTTCATCATGAATGTTAATCCCACTTATGAACCCTTCTTTTCTCCGTCACTGTTCCTTGGAAAGGACCTGCACTCTTAAGCCAGACTTAATGGTAATGAGTTTGCCAACATAGTTCCGATGCTCAGAAATGTAAAACTGTTTACTTCACAGAGAGAAGAATGTAATATCGAACGGCTGAAATACGAACGACTCACAATTTCGATCAGTGAACTAATGGAAACACCTGGTTCTAACAGTCTGTAAGGGTATGAGACGTAACGATCGCAAGGGTTCAGTCGAAGCTAAAACTTTTGGCAGACTCCGGTTCATTGGTAGAATACTGAGGCAATATAACCAGTTTCCAAAGAAGATTCCTTATAAGGCTTGCTGTCCATTCTACAATATTATTCAGCATTTGGGACCCGTACTATATAGGAATTACCGGGCATATTGTGTGTGTGTGTGTGTGTGTGTGTGTGTGTGTGTGAAATCTTATGGGACTTAACTGCTAAGGTCATCAGTCCCTAAGCTTACACACTACTTAACTTAAATTATCCTAAGGACAAACACACGCAGCCATGCCCGAGGGAGGACTCCAACCTCCTCCGGGACCAGCCGCACAGTCCATGACCGCAGCGCCTCAGACCGCTCGGCTAATATCGCGCGGCAACAGGGCATATTAAATATACAGAAAGAAAAGGAGCGCGAAAGGTCACAGGTTTGTGCGACTTGTAGCATTACGTTTTCGAGGACAGATACGTATTTTTTGCCCTAGTTTTTATAACTTTGTTTCCATGGCACTTTTGTGTTATTTTATCTTTTTACATATATTTCTCCGCACTCGATACAGAATAAAGAATTTGGCCATTCGTTACCTCATACGACGGGATGCACGTATCATTTCGTAGATGATTGAATAATACATGACAGCTTGAACATCTTGCCACTTATTTATCACGTACGTGGTGGTAGGGTGTATAACGGCAGTACGAACAACGTTGCGGGTGAAGATTCGCCAATTTATGGTAATTTCACCACCCTCTTTGTATGCTGCTTTGGTGACGTGTAAGTGTAATGATTACACGTTGTTCTCGCGTCTTAACGTTATGCGCTTCTTTTTTATACACATCCCTTATGTGTACAGCGGAATGTTCTAAAAGGACTGGATCTGAGCTGGTTCTACACATTGGTTTAGAGACTGCAGATAATAAAAAGAAAACAGAGCTTTCACAAAATCAAATATATCGGTACATTCTAATTTGAATCCACCAAGCGAGGTGGCGCAGTGGTGAGACACTGGACTCGCATTCGGGAGGACGACGGTTCAATCCCGCGTCCGGCCATCCTGATTTAGGTTTTCCGTGATTTGCCTAAATCGCTCCAGGCAAATGCCGGGATGGTTCCTATGAAAGGGCATGGCCGACTTCCTTCCCCGTCCTTCTCTAATCCGATGAGACCGATGACCTCGCTGTCTGGTCTCCTTCCCCAAACAACCCAACCCCCAACCCAACCCTCTAATTTGAATCTAACAAAGGGAAATGCATTCAGAAGAGAACAGTATTATAATTAGTGCCACTATGATGGGCAACTCATTGTGTGATATTACGTCATTTAATAATTAAATTCTGCTTTGGATTTTCTGCATCTACATCGATACTCCGCGAGCCACCGTACGGTGCGTGGTGGAGGGTACCCTTTACCATTACTACTCACTTCCTTTCTTGCTCCACTCGCAAATAGGGAGAGGCAAAAACGACTACCTATATGCCTCCTCCGTGTTAGCCTTAATCTCTCGTACCTTATCTTCGAGGTCCTTCCCTGAAATGTATGTTGGCAGCACTAGAATCGTTCAGCAGTCAGCTTAAAATGCCGGTTCTCTAAATTTTCTCAAGTGTTTCTCGAAGAGAACGTAGCCTTCCCTCCAGGGATTCCAATTTGAGTTCCCGTAGCATTTCCGTAACACTTAAGAGTTGTTCAAACCTACCGGTAACGAATCTAGCAGTCCGCCTCTGAATTGCTTCCATTTCTTCCTTCAATCCGACGTGGTACGTATCCCAAACACTCGAGCAGTACTCAAGAGTAGGTCGCACCAGCTTCCTATATGCGGTCTCCTTTACAGGTGAACCACACTTCCGTAAAACACTCCCATTAAGCCGAAGTCGACCATTCACCTTCCCTAGCATAGTTCTCACATGCTCCTTCCACCTCACACCGCTTTGCAACGTTATGCCCAGATGTTTAATCGATTTAAGTATCAAGTAGTACACTAGCAATATTGTGTCCGAACATTACAGGTTTGTTCTTCCTACTCATGCGCATTAACTTTCAATTTTCCACATTTAGGGCTATCTACTATTCATTACACCAACTGGAAATTTTATCTTAATCTAATTCGATTTTGTAGTGTACCAAGGCATTTCATGAAATTTAATATTATTCTGGGTGAATGAAATTGCGGGAAATTTATTTTTAAATATTCGTATATGTGTGTCTAATTGTAGAACAAGCTTGAGAATGACATATATTCCGAAAAAGATTGTGTAATAATATTGGTAATCATCTTCATTACAGTGCTTGGAAGAATATGTATTGACTTCGTGAGTATAATGCCACAGTAACGCCAACCAGAATGTTAGCGCTGTAATTCTATTCTCATAATGTTGTTGAAGACGAGAAGAAGAGAAAATTCTTAACATCGAGTATAGATTTAAGTGTCAGGAAGTCGTTCTGAAAGTATTTTTATGGAGTGTAGCCATGAATGGAAGTGAAACATGGACGATAAATAGCTTAGACAAAAAGAGAATATAAGCTTTCGAAATTTGGTGCTACAGAAGAATGCTGAAGATTAGATGGGTAGATCACATAGCTAATGAGGAGGAATTGAACAGAATTGGGGAGAAGAGGAATTTATGGCACAACTTGACTAGAAGAATGGATCGGTTCGTAGGGCATATTCTGAGGCATCAAGGGATCACCAATTTAGTATTGGAGGGCAGCGTGGAAGGTAAAAACCGCAGACGGAGACCAAGAGATGAATACATTAAACAGATTCCCAAGGATGTAGGTTGCAGTGGGTACTGGAAGATCAAGAACCTTGCACAGGATAGAGTAGCACGAAGAACGGCATCAAACCAGTCTCTGACGGAAGACCACAACAACAACAACAATGTTGTAGACAAGACTTTCCTCTGTACTTGAATGATGATGTATTTGAATCTAATGTCGTTTTTGCTTTTTCAAACATGCTACCAGTTTCGACATCACAAGTGTCATCTTAGGCTCCGAACGTAAACTGCCATCCACATCAGTTTTCATGTGCAATGAACAGAGTCCTATGCAGCGGGCCACAATTAACTGTATTCCGTACGCTCCGTGTCTGGCTGCAGTCGGACTTGATGGATTACCAGGGATTTCCCTCTCATCATATGTCGCACAATACCGGTTGTCTGCAAACTACCCCGTTTCGAAATTAACAGCAGGTAGTCGAATTCCGACAAATGAGTAGATCTACGTAGGAAGATGTTTCACGCCAGGCCCCACACGCTTGGGTATAAATATGTTAACTGTTGAAACGTCCTGGCAGATTAAAACTGTGTGCCGGTCCGAGACTCGAACTCGAGACTTTTGCCTTTCGCGGGCAAGTGCTCTACCAACTGAGCTACCCAAGCACGACTCACGACCCGTCCTCACAGCATTACTTCTGCCAGTACCTCGTCTCCTACCTTCGGAACTTTACAGAAGCTCTCCTGCGAAACTTGCAGAACTAGCACCCCTGAAAGAAAGTTCTGCAAGGTTCGCAGGAGAACTTCTGTAAAGTTTGGAAAGTAGGAGACGAGGTACTGGCAGAAGTAATGCTGTGAGGACGGGGCGTGAGTCGTGCTTGGGTAGCTCAGTTGGTAGAGCACTTGCCCTCGAAAGGCAAAGGTCCCGAGTTCGAGTCTCGGTCCAGCACACAGTTTTAATCTGCCAGGAAGTTTCATATCAGCGCACACTCCGCTGCAGAGTGAAAATCTCATTCTATGTTGTTGTTTTCCGCATGGTGACTGGAGAGACGATGTGTTCCAGGGCTGACTCTGGAGGGCAATCCGTGGACGTGCGACTGCGCGCTGGAGCCGCTCTTCACCAAGATCCGCAAGCACGGCATCGTGGTCAGGGCCGACCCTGCCATCTGCGCCAGCCCTTTGGATCTTAAGGGCAAGGAGGTCCTCAAGGTGGTGGGCGAGCTGCAGTGCGGCTGAGGTGGCACCGGTGCCAACAACGCAGGCTGGGCGCAGAGCGAGGGAACTGCCTGTAATTCATCTCCACAACACACCACACTCCACTCCACTCCACTACACAACACCACACTACCAGCTCCACTCAAGCGACTGTTGCCTATAGTACGCATTATTATACTAGGTATAGCAGTACATCTTACGCTACCAACTGCACAGAATCAACTTTTCTATATAGCATGTACCATTGTATATTGTTTTACATCATATGTAAGTATACATACCATACTATGCATACAGATATGCATCACAAAACACTATCCACTGCATTAAGATTACTGTCTCATATATATATATATATATATATATATATATATATATATATATATATATATATATATATATATATGACAGTCATTTCATATATATATATGAAATGACTGTCATATATACACCCTATATATATATATATATATATATATATATATATATATATATATATAGGGTGTAAAACAATGATGTTTATGTTGTTTTAGAAATTTGAGGGATTGGAGAGGACGAAGTTTTGAATTTTTTGATGTGAGGTTCCTGTAACTGGAAAAGTGAAATTAAGTTTCTACAGCACTATGCACTTTCTACGCATCCTGTAGGCCAAATGAAACATCAGAGTACTGTGTGTGTAAAACAGCCCTTGATATGGGAGTATAGTTAAATACTGCAAAAGACATCAGTGCCTTCACTTCCGTAGCCTAAACGTTCAATGTCACGACTATCAATCCCCCTACATAATGTGCAAAGACGATCCATGTTCCCCCTGATTCTCTATACTATAGGATTCTGCACTACCGTCTGAGGGTATCAACCCATTGACTTACCAATATTTTTACCCATAGCCGACCCTATATTTACTATTTAAGTTTACGAAAACCGTCATATTTTGTCCTACACCCTTTCCTCAAATATATATAATATTTTATATATATAATATTTTTTACAAGAATTCAGTATAAATCTGTGCTTATTATTTGTTGAAGTGATGATGAGTGAAGATATTATTGTTTCAGAATATTTAGTAGGCGTGCTATAACCGAAAAAATACAGGCATCTGCAAAGCCACTCAACATATCTCACACTCATACCATGCACCACTTCTTTTCTTCCTTGCTTTCCACACTGCACAGTTTTTGGTGCGCATTTCCTTGATGGGAATGGAGGAGAGGTGAGGGGAGGAGGAGGAGGAGGGGAGGAATAAAACTAACAAAACCTGAAAACGATTGCTTACAAATTCTTTATTTGTGTGGCCATATTATCCATAATTGCTTTACAGTTACAGAGGGTATTTTCGTACTGTTGTTTCAACTACAAGAATTTTTTTTTTCACTAGATGCATTTCGCTTTATTGAGGAAAAGCATCATCAGTGGCGGTGGTTTCAACATGATTTCTCATCTACATTTCGAAATGCCGTCGATGGTATGCGGGGGATCAAGCGGAAATCACCACCACTGATAATTCTTTACCTCAATGAAGCGAAACGCGTCTGGTGAAGAACAAAAGCATTTTCTTGTAGCTGCAACTACAGAATGAAAATGCCCTCAGGGATTGCTTGTAACTCTCAAAATATCGAAAGAAAGAGTATGTTATACACCACTAAATAGAACGGTTTCTCAGCTTTCCAGAGATGTATTACATCTCATGCCGTCTATTAACAGAGAAGTAGAAACACTAAAGAGGAGCTGTGGCCATTAGAGTAATAAGGGACTTGAAACATGCGACCGACTGTGAACTGGCTGTGTCAGCAAATGGGTTAACATGTGCTCAATAAGCTCAGATACTGTTCCTGCTGGTGTTGTGTACACAAGAGACTTTACATAGCCCCGAAGAAAAAGAGGGATGACGTCAGGGGAGTTTACAGACGAAGGGACTGGACATTCGGTTACAAATACTCTCTGGCTGACGTTTCATGTGAGATACGCCATGGCCTGACGATCAAAGTGTAGTGGAGAACCTTCATTCTGAAACCACAAAGTAGTGCGCAGTTGCAAGGGAACGTCCTCCAGAAGTTCAGGCGAGGCATTGTTTTGAAAGTTCAAATACGGTGCACTATTCAAAACAATCTGGTAAGATGTGTAGTCCAATAAGGTGATCTCTAAGAACCACAGCCCAAGTATTCACTGAGAATCTCACCTGATAACTTCTCGTACAGGTAGTGCATGGACTTTCTGCAGCCCATTGGTGGCGGTAGAAAATTTATTTCTACCTTCAGGGTCTTTATATATCAAAAGTCTCAAAATTTCCTCCTCTACAATCTCTCAATTCCTTAAAACGTCAATCTGTTATACCCTGTATACAATTACTTCCCTTGCATTACCTCATTTCGAGCTCATGACGACGCGCCACATACCAAATATTTTAGACCGCTGCATATTATCCTTGTTTCATAGGTGAATAAGATTTTAGTTGAAGAAACACAGTGATTTGGACAGTATTCAGCGTACATGTTGTACACACGGTGCTCGTGTAATTTTTTTCCCATTGTTTTGTTACAGTGAGTGTAATTATTGACTGACTTGTGTATTGTAAGATAAAATGTGAAGGTTATTTATTTATATGTATTTGTAAATAAAGCAACATAAATCTAATATATTTGGTGTGTATTTATCTGAGACTTCTAACGTATCCTAGTTTCTGCTTGACAGATATTAAAGTAAGATAGGGGAGATGGGAGCATAACATTTTGAGCTTGTCGTATTTACGAGTACTTTCATCCGCTGTTGAATGTGTGGACACAAACTGAAAATTTGAGTCACACTAGGACACGAATCAGGAGTTCCTGGTGCTTATATTGAGCAAACGCACAGCCTTTTGGTTGCGTGGGCACTCTTCTAGACCTCAGCCAAACGCAACTGGTTTCGTAAAGTAGGATGCCAAGCTTCGAATCCTGTTCTGACAAAAATTTTCTTTCTTGTATACTCGACCAGTGCCGTTTGATACCATAGTATCTCGTACAACTCATGTCACCGATTCCATGGTTTTCAGACCACTGTCATGGATAGGATCAAATGTTTTCCCTCATTAATGCTAAATTTCGGCTGTGTAGCTACTTTCAAATGAAATACCTAAGAGATACTACATTGTTAAAATACAAACAGGAACAATCCTTGGACATTTAGTTGATAGAATACAAAGAGAATATACAATGCACAGTATAGTAAATGGACTTACCTTTGATAAGTGAAGCGTTTATCATGTCCCATAATGGTAAAAGAGATGCTGGGTATTTGTGTGGAATGCAATAAAATTAATCATCGACAGGATTAAAATACTGTGTATACAGGAAAGGAGAACATTTCATAATAAACCATTGTACCGCATTATGGTACTTTACAATGAAAGACATGATTGAAGACCTAATGCAAGGCGGGTAGAAGAAACTAGAAAATACACAAGGCCGATGAGGGTGCATACAGTTCGTGACATTACTTCATAATCGACTATAGACGCAAAATTGGTTAATGACACCTAGCAAGAAATTCTTTGGCACTAGCCAGAATTTATACCATGTGAATTACATATTTTGCTTATATGTAAGATATATTCATTACAAATAGCACAAAATTGATCATAGCTTGTTGATTCCATTGATAAAACGCTTCCGATATTGTGCTTTAGGTTTAGGGGAGAGTATTGTACATGGCAAACTTTTCAGAGTTTCATCTTCATGTAATAGAAGATAAACATATTTTATTATTCTATTTTGAATTGGAACCATTTACTTTATGTGTGCCGCAGTCTTTTTCTGAAATTACCACAATTAGTCTGCAAAAGTAGGGTGTTTCCAAATGTGAAAACTGTTCCAATGTAAACCATGGTCACGCTCCTCGGAAAAAAATTTGTATAAAAATTTAAAAGTGTTGCAGGTGAGAAAATCGTTATGGTGCTTCACATGGACGCGATAGAGTTACAGTCCACATTTAAGTCAACTCTGTCTGTTTGACAGGTTCTACTGTACTGGGCGATTTCGGTTGTTCATTACAGACAAACTGTAGACATTGCGCATGTCCCAGGAAAGAGAAAGAATCAAAGTTTCGACATAGCTGCCCGGTTGATAGTTTGTAGAAGCTTGGCGACTACATCACAGGAGAAATCACAACGTGTGTTGGAATTTACGTAAAGTCAGTCCATTGCACAAGCGTAACGTGAATTCCGTCGTATATTCAAGAAGATGCTGTCTCTGCACAAGATTTATGACTAAAAACTAAACTCCACCCGAACAGGTAATGAAGGTCCAACTGTACCGACCGGCCGCCGTGTCATCCTCAGACCACAGGCTCCACTGGATGCGGATATGGAGGGGCACCTGGTCTACACACCGCTCTCCCGGCCGTATGTCAGTTTACGAGACCGGAGCCGCTACTCCTCGATCAAGTAGCTCCTCAGTTTGTCTCACAAGGGCTGAGTGCACCCCGATTGCCAACAGCGCTCGGCAGACCGGATGGTCACCCATCCAAGTGCTAGCCCAGCCCGACAGCACCTAAGTACGGTGATCTTACGGGAACCGGTGTTGACACTGCGGCAAAGCCATTGGCAAATTTACGACTGGCACACAAAATTAGTGGAAGTTGGTTGCATATGCAGTGGCAAGAACTCTGGTGGACCACACTCCTCTGATGGAAATGTCGAGCTTATATGAGATGCGTTCACACGGAGCCCTCGGAAGTCCACAGGGCAGGAACTTCAACTCCCTCAGACAACAGCGGTGGGTGTTCTGGACCGGGGCCTACATACAGCCTTAAAACTTGCAGCTACTGCAGCAATTACGACTCGGCGACCATAAAAAAGATGCGAATTTTGAATTCCAGTTCTCCGGGATACGCTAGAGGACACTTTTTCCGAACGACCCTTCTTTGCGAAAGAATGAACTTTTCGTGTAGCTGACAAAGTAAACCTCCATAATGCAAGAATCAGGGTTATAAAAGCCTGGCGTCTTCGTCGACTGGAAAGAGGCCCACGGAAACTGAATGTGTTCTCTGTTCACAAAGTTTATGAACCCTTATTTTTTTGCGGAGGAAACTGCGACAGGAATGTTCTACTTGGACAAGCTGCAAAATTGGTTGTTTCCTCAACTACTCGAAGATTCGAATGATTTCACTTTTACGCATGACGGCACCCAGCTTGACTTTCACCTTGAGGTGCGGCGTTATATTAACAGCACCATCCCACAACACTGGACTGTAAGGGGTGGACAACAAAATCTTGTTCATTACTTTTGGCCGCCCATGTCACCAGACCTCACACTTTGAGATTTGTGTTTGTGTGTGAGGGGGGGGGGGGTTACATAAAAGACAGTCTTTACTCCACATACGGCACCTACTCTTTAAGAGCTGAGAAGTCGAATTTTTGAAGCTGTCGATTCAAAAAAAAAAAAAAAAAAAAAGAATCCCCTGCATCTGTTGATTCGTGCGCAAAATGAACCAGCCTACCGTTTCGATGTTTCTCGAACAACGCACGGACCTCATGTTGCGTGAATGGTATATGATATCTATACGAACATAAGACTTTTAGCGTTCCTCTGTCCAGTAACATGGGCAGTGTGATCCTGTCTTTCATTCTTTGCTAAAGTGCTGCAGTCATGGACTGTGCGGCTGGTCCCAGCGGAGGTTCGAGTCCTCCCTCGGACATGGGTGTATGTGTTTTTCCATAGGATAATTTAGGTTAAGTAGTGTGTAAGCTTAGGGAATGATGACCTTAGGAGTAAGTCCCATAAGATTTCACACACTTTCATACTTTGTCTATAATAAACAATTGAAATCTGTTCTTTCTTTTTGAATCACTCTGTAGTAATCTTGATCAGCAATCCATCCCCCTGCCCTACTCCCGACTCTAAAAAGAATCAAACATTTCCGCTTCGATTTAAGAAAAGTTAATTTTTCACACATGTGATTGGTAGTAGTGGCCTATCTCCTTAAATTCGTATTGCCCAACCATATAATTTTGCAGGTCCATTCAGTGGTATATGTTGATATTGTCAGCAAAACGCATTAGTGGAAGAGTAAGTAGGAAAGAAGAAATAAATGGAAACGCCAAGCCTGATATTAAAATTTTACTACAGGGGCAGCGAAAATGTCGTAAGCGATAAACTTTTTTTCCATTCATTATTTCGTAGAGGATGTCAAAGAGGAGCAAGTTTCTAAAAGGTTTGTAATGGTGTGTAAAGTTCCTTACGAGTCCCTAAGTGTTCGCATTCTCAAATACTAGACGGATATATTCTGGATAATTTGCGCGTTATGAATTACGATGCCTCATGACATGTATATACAGTTTCTAACCTTAATAGTTCGCTTTCTGTGTTGAACATTTCACAAAAGATTATACCACCAACTGAGTAGATTACAAAAGCGTCTTAAGTTTTTAAATTAGGTCAATAATTATACTGAATGTCTAAGTAAAATTTTTGTTGGCCCTGGAAGCTGTTAGACAACCTTTAAATGGGTTTGGATGAATTTAGCTGCTAATATACATCATTGATTCGTGAATGCTAAGCTTTTGTAGTACACATTGCTCAGTTTGCTTGTTATATCTTAATATAGGCTTTCTTTCGCATATCACAATATAAGTTGTTGCAGACAATGTAGTATGCCATGTACAACCATGAACTGGTGTAGAGTTAGTGTATGAAAATGTGACATAAATAATGCATATTGCTTTGAATAGAAGGAAGAGGTATTTTTATTACAAAAAAATTATTTATATAACAATATCGTATGGCATACGAAAAAAAACAGATCTTTTAGTGCTATAGTTTCAATTAGATTTGACATCGTAAGCTCTTTGTTCCTCTGATCCAATTAAACCATTATGGTCTGTGATGATGCAACAAATAAGGGACTGGCTTACTGTGACACAATGTCTAAATCGTCACGTGTCTAGTAAAGAGAGAGAGAGAGAGAGAGAGAGAGAGAGAGAGAGAGAGAGAGAGAGAGAAGCTTTAGGGAAATGTTTCTTGCAACAAAACAAGACAAAATACAGTAATCTCGGACTCTAAAATGCACACGTTAAGAGCTATTAGCAGTTCTTAAGTAGAAGAGCTATTTCACACTAGCGAAGGTGAACAAGTGTTCATAGCACTTAAAGTATGCGTTTTACACACCATATTTATGGCCCTTTTTTTCTTGCTTTGGTCCGTAGTACCTCCTCCCAAGATGTGGGCAGAAGAGTTCTTACAGTAGAAGGTACCTGTTTCATACTTAAAAATCTGTAACGATTCCACAACATGGCTAGTTGTAATGGTGCGAATATAATATACCCAAAACATCCATCTGGGCAGACATATGCAGGTATGGCAAAATGAATTTAGCAAAGCATTTCTGTCATTTACTGACTTCAACTGAGCTCACCTATCCGATTAAAGTGCTATCTATATATTCATCCCAAAAAGTTGATGTATGAAGTTCGGACATTTAAAATAAAATATACAGGGTGTCAAGAGTTAGGGAAGGCACCTTAAAAAGAAACAAGAAACTTTTCCTATACAGGGTGATCCATTGACAGTGACCGGGCCAAATATCTCGCGAAATAAGCATCAAACGAAAATACTACAAAGAACGAAACTCGTCTATCTTGAAGGGGGAAACCAGATGGCACTGTGGTTGGCTCGCTAGATGGCGCTGCCATAGGTCACACGGATATCAACTGCGTTTTATAAAATAGTAACCCTCATTTTTATTATATATTCGTGTAGTACGCAAAGAAATATGAATGTTTTAGTTGGCCCACTATTTTCGCTTTGTGATAGATGGCGCTGTAACTGTCACAAACGTATAAGTACGTGGTATCACGTAACATTCCGCATTACCCGTGTTAAAATGAACCGTTTACCAATTGCGGAAAAGGTCGATATCGTGTTGATGTATGGCTATTGTGATCAAAATGCCCAACGGGTGTGTGCTATGTATGCTGCTCGGTATCCTGGACGACATCATCCAAGTGTCCGGACCGTTCGCCAGATAATTGCGTTATTTAAGGAAACAGGAAGTGTTCAGCCACATTTGAAACGTCAACCACAACCTGCAACAAGTGATGTTGCTCCAGTAGGTGTTTTAGGTGCTGTCGCAGCTAATCCGCACATCAGCAGCAGACAAATTGCGCGAGAATCGGGATCTCAAATACGTCGGTGTTGAGAATGCTACATCAACATCGATTGCACCCGTACCATATTTCTATGCACCAGGAACTGCGTGGCGACGACTCTGAACGTCGTGTACAGTTCTGCCACTGGGCACAAGAGAAATAACAGGACGATGACAGATTTTTTGCACGCGTTCTATTTGGCGACGAAGCGTCATTCACCAACAGCGTAAACGTAAACCGGCGTAATATGCGCCAATGGGCAACGGAAAATCCACGATGGCTGCGACAAGTGGAACATCAGCGACCTTGGATGGTTAATGTATGGTGCGGTACTATGGGAGGAAGGATAATTGACCCCCATTTTATCGATGGCAATCTAAATGGTGCAATGTATGCTGATTTCCTACGTAATGTTCTGCCGATGTTACTACAAGATGTTTCACTGCATGACTGAATGGCGATATACTTCCAACATGATGGATGTCCGGCACATAGCTAGCGTGCGGTTGAAGCGGTATTGAATAGCATATTTCATGACAGGTGGATTTGTCGTCGGAACACCATACCATGGCCCGCACGTTCACCGGACCTGACATCCCCAGATTTCTTTCTGTGGGGAAAGCTGAAGGATATTTGCTATCGCGATCCACCGACAACGTCTGACAACATGCGTCAGCGCACTGTCAATGCATGTCCGAACATTACGGAAGGCGAACTACTAACTGTAGAGAGGAATGTCGTTACACGTATTGCCAAATGCATTGAGGTTGACGGACATCATTTTCAGCATTTATTGTATTAATGTTTTATTCACAGGTAATCACGGTGTTACAACATGCGTTCTCAGAAATGATAAGTTCACAAACGTACATGTATCACATTGGAACAACCGAAATACAATGTTCAAACTTACCTACGTTCTGTATTTTAATTTAAAAAAACCTAACTGTTACCAACTGTTCGTCTAAAGTTGTGAGCCGTATGTTTGTGACTATTACAGTGCCATCTATCACAAAGCGAAAAAATGGTCCAACTAAAACAGTCATATTTCTTTACGTACTACACGAATATGTAATAAAAATGGGGGTTCCTATTTTAGAAAACGCAGTTGATATCCGTTTGACCTATGGCAGCGCCATCTAGCGGGCCAGCCATAGTGCCATCTGGTTTCCCCCTTCAAGCTAGACAAGTTTCGTTGTTTGTAGTTTGACTCTTATAACGTGAGATATTTGGCCCGGTCACGATCAATGGACCACCCTATATATATATATATATATATATATATATATATATATATATACAACAACGAAGCTCGTTTAGCTTGAAGGGGGAATCCAGATGGCGCTATGGTTGGCGCGCTAGATGGCGCTGTCATAGGTCAAACGGATATCAACTGCGTACATAAATATAAATACAAATATATATATATATATATATATATATATATATATATATATATATATATAGTTTATACATATCATGAGAGCTTAGTGGTGGTTTTTCGGCTTATATATATATATATATATATATATATATATATATATATATATATACGAACGAAGAAACTCCAGAAGGCATACAAACTCACATGGTCACATTATAATAAGAAAAGCATATCGAGGCAGGCCAAACTTAGGCACTACAAAACAGTTGTATTACCAGAAGCATTGTACGCGTCAGAAACAACCACAATTGGAGCATCAGGCATCATAGACACAGAAAAAATAGAACGCAAAATTCTCAGAAAAATATTTGGACCAATTCACAGAGATGGCATATGGATGAAGCGACCTACCAAAGAGCTGTACCAGCACACTGACAGACTAACAGACGCGATCAGAAAACGCAGATTAACTTTCTATGGGCACATACAGAGAATGGACAACAACCGACTTACAAAGAAAATTTTTGATGTAGTAAACAGCTCAAGCAAGAAAACAAATTGGTATCATGAAATAGACGAAGACTTAAGGCAGGTAGGGATCAACAGGCAAATGATAGGAGACAGGAAATACTTCAGAAACAAAGTTAGGAGTGCAAAATTTATTGTAAAGGAGAGAAAGAAGACAGGAACATTATGGACAGCGCAAAGGAAACAGGAGCACAGCCAAAGGATGAAGAGATTTTGGGAAGAGAAGAGGAAGAAAGGAAAGAAGTGAAAATTGTGTCATCATGTGATTTTCGAGTTCAAACACTGTCCATAAGGGCAACAATGAAATGAATGAATATATATATATATATATATATATATATATATATATATATATATATAGTTTATACATATCATGAGAGCTTAGTGGTGGTTTTTCGGCTTATATATATTGTTTATACATATCATGAGAGCTTAGTGATGGTTTGTCGGCTTTTGTTATCATAATTAATTATTACTCGCATTTGCAGCTGGTATTACATGATGATCTACTGAAGTTTCACGATAGTAACAAGTCACTGCGATAATTAAAAAGAAGAAACTGACATACTTCCCCAGTAAACTAAGAGACCTTGGTACAAGCGTCCGACATGTCACAAATTTTAATTCATTTCCTCAGCTTCCATCATTTTTCCACTATCTATCATTAAGAGTTTACGTAGCCTAGATAACAGGTTAGGTCAGACTGGCTTGAGGCCTACAGTGTACCCATGTTGTATGTGGCTGGTGTCTAAGTAACTTTGTCCACATCCTGTAGCATCATCATGGGCGAGTTGCTGAATACTTATCCAGCAGCATACTTCGACACGTACGCTATACATGGAAGAATGTGTGGGTTCCTTGGGCTATTAACTTGAAATGGACGACACTCTTGAGAGTTGTAGCAAGGTGTCTGTGAAAGGCAACTCGACGCCTGAGACGTCCATCAGGTGGACCTGGCTGTGCCGCAGGAGAGCCTGGTGATGACGTCCTGGGCCGCCTTGTCCCGCCAGTCTTCTGGACTCTGGCAGAGCAGGGGCCGCTGGCCGACCGTGGTCTGGCGGTCGCGGATCCTGCCCAGCACGTCGGCGAAGAGGCAGTCGCACTGCCACGGGTTTCCGTCCAGCGCCACCGTCGTCAGGTTCGACAGTTTCTCCAACACGCGAGGGTCCAGCCGGGAGAAGCGGTTGTGGGACAGGTCCAAGTACCGAAGTTGGCTGCAGCAGAGGAGAGAATCAGACACCACTAAAGACAGGTGCGATTGTCAGAGTAACAGGGATATCATTCAAGACATCACGGTTAATTTTTGGGGAAATGTTACGGTTAAGACTCCAATGTAAGCTTTCACGGCCGGTATTGTCTTCACTTAAAACTTCCGGGCTGATAGGCCGTGGTCGAAGAAGCAGTTCACCGCTTTACCTCCGAGGATGTCTCCCGCAGTCGGAGACGAAACGTCAGGAGAGAGTTTTATACTTCCACCACGGCCTATTAGCCCGGAAGTTTTAAGTGAAGAGTTCACACTCCAGCTGGTTACTGTGAGGGTGAGTCAAATGAAAACCTTAAATTTGTAATAACAAACCGAAACTCTCGCCGTTATCCTGTAGTTGGTGAGCGTGCTACAAACAGCGTGCAGAATGACCTGTAGGTGGCAGCATAGTGCAGGTGCACACATACCGTCGCAGTATCAGTATAAAGATGGCCGCCCCACTTACGACTTGCACCATCTACATCTACATCCGCATCCATACTCCGCAAGCCACCTGACGGTGTGTGGCGGAGGGTACCTTGAGTACCTCTATCGGTTCTCATTTCTATTCCAGTCTGGCATTGTTCGTGGAAAGGGAGATTGTCGGTATGCCTCTGTGTGGGCTCTAATCTCTCCGAATTTATCCTCATGGTCTCTTCGCGAGATATATGTAGGAGGGAACAATATACTGCTTGACTCATCGGTGAAGGTACGTTCTCGAAACTTCAACATAAGCCCATACCGAGCTACTGAGCGTCTCTCCAGCAGAGTCTTCCACTGGAGTTTATCTATCATCTCCGTAACGCTTTCGCGATTACTAAATGATCCTGTAACGAAGCGCGCTGCTCTCCGTTGGATCTTCTCTAAATTCCCACACTGCTGAGCAGTATTCAAGCAGTGAGCGAACAAGCGTACTGTAACCTACTTCCTCTGTTTTCGGATTGCATTTCCTTACGATTCTTCCAATGAATCTCAGTCTGGCATCTGCTTTACCGACGATCAACCTTACTTGATCATTCCATTTTAAATCACTCCTAATGCCTACTCCCAGATAATTTGTGGAATTAACTGCTTCCAGTTGCTGACCTGCTATATTATAGCTAAATGATAAGGGATCTGCTTTACCGACGATCAACCTTACTTGATCATTCCATTTTAAATCACTCCTAATGCCTACTCCCAGATAATTTGTGGAATTAACTGCTTCCAGTTGCTGACCTCCTATATTATAGCTAAATGATAAGGGATCTTTCTTTCTATGTATATAGAAGAACAGCGTTGTTTTATTCGGTTTTTGCGTCGTGAAGGTGTGAAACCTATTGAAATTCATCGACGAATGAAGGTTCAGTACGGTGATGCATGTTTGTCACAGCAGCAAGTCTACGAATGGAGTAGGAATTTCGCAAATGGTCTGACTTCAGTGGAAGATGCTCCTCGTCCAGGTCAGGCACAACGAGTTGTGACTCCACAGATCATTGTAGCAGTTGAAGCCATAGTGAAGGAAAACCGCCGAGTGACACTGAATGATATTGCAGCATGTTTACAGACTAGTCATGGGTCAGCACACCCCATTGTGCATGATGTGCTCCAGTTTCACAAAGTGTCTGCAAGATGGGTGCCACGGCAGCTGACTCCTGAAATGAGAGAACGACGTGTTGATGCTTGTGAAGAACTTCTTCGGCGCTTTGAACGAGAAGGTGATGGCTTCCTTGCAAGAATCGTTACTGGGGGCGAAACCTGCGTTCACTTCCACCAACTGGAAGCGAAGAGGGAGAGCAACGAATGGCGCCATTCCTCATCACCAAAACCAAAGAACTTTTGAACAGAAACATCAGCGGGGGAGGTTATGCTGACTCTCTTTTGGGACGAAAATGCTTCACTTTGGAGCACTACATGCCTAGAGGGACCACTGTCACCAGTGCATCATACACAGATCTCCTAAAAAATCATCTGCGGCCTGCAATCAAATCAAAGCGACGTGCATTGCTGTCAGCAGGTGTCCTTTTGCAACACGACAATGCAAGGCCCCACACTGCCCGTACAACAGTTGCAACAATCACAGACCTGCATTTAGAGTGTCTTCCTCACCAGACCTTGCCCCAAGTGATTTCCATATGTTTGGACCACTCAAAGACGCAATGGGAGGAAAGAAGCTCAGTTCTGATGAAGAGGTACGCCACGTGGTGCATGAGTGTTTGCGCGGACTACCAAAAGAATTTTTTTCTGAAGGAATTTATGCACTCTGTAAGCGCTGGAGGACTTGCATTGAGCGTGGGGGAAATTATGTTGAAAAGTGATCAGCTTTGTTCCACTACTGCACAATAAATAGTATTTAAAAACATATTTAAGGTTTTCATTTGACTCACCCTCGTATTACTTCCGTAAGCAAAGAGCCAAAAGGGCACTTTTTTGCTAGGTTGAAAAATTTCAATTACTAAGACATAAAGTAATAATCACTTATTTTCTTTCTAGAATGAGAATGCCACTCTTCAGCGGAGTGTGCGCTGATATGATTCTTGACTTCGAGTCTCGGTTCGGCATTCAGAAAGTTTCATATCAGCGCACGCTCCGCTGCAGAGTGAAAATCTCAGTCGGGAAACATCCCCCAGGCTGAGGCTGAGCCACGTCTCCGCAATATCCATTCTTTCAGGAGTGCTAGTTCTGCAAGGTTCGCAAGAGCTTCTGTGAGGTTTGGAAGGTAGGAGACGAGGTACTGGCGGAAGTAAAGCTGTCAGGACGGGGCGTGAGTCGTGCTTTGGTAGCTCAGATGGTAGAGCACTTGCCTGCGAAAGGCAAAGGTCCCGAATTCGAGCCTCGGTCTGGCACACAGTTTTAATTTTCCAGAAAGTTTTATTTTCTTTCTTATTTTCAAAGTTCTTTCGTTTGCCCAAGGCCCTAACACAAAACTATACTATCTTTAGAGCAGTGGTTTCCCGCTGTTAACTACCCCCTGAGCGATAAAATGAAATTTTATGAAGGGTAAAAACTAAACGATTCGATTCTGTTTCAGTCACGAAACCAAATTATTTTCAAAACATTGTTACTATTATCACAGTTTTGTAAGAATCTAATACTATTTATATAAGTTACCACTTTTCTTAGTTAGTAACATAAATGCAGTGGAGGTTACAAGTCCCTCATATAGTCCACCCACAACAGACATATGTTGTGCGTTGTCCCGTACATGACTGATGATAAAAGACATATACATAACAACCTGATTTAGGTTTTCAGTCAATGGTAATGCCATGTGGCTAGGGCCTCCCGTCGGGTAGACCGTTCGCCTGGTGCAAGTCTTTCGAGTTGACGTAACGTCGGTGACTTGCGTGTCGATGGGGTTGAAATGATGATGATAAGGACAACACAGCACCCAGCCCCTGAGCGGAGAAAATCTCCGATCCAGCCGGGAATCGAACCAGGGCCGTTAGGTATGACATTTCGTCGCGCTGACCACTCAGCTACCAGGAGCGGAGACGTTTTCGGTGATTCACCTAAATCGCTTGAGGCAAATGCCGGTATGGTGTCTTTGAAAGGGTACGGTCAACTTCCTTCCCAATCCTTCCCTAATCCGATAGGACTGATGACTTCGCTGTTGGTTCCTCCCCCAAATCACCCTAGCAAACTGACAGTACCTGATCGGCTGTGATCTGCAAGGCTCCAATGCTCTTGGTCTTGTTAAGACCAACATATCAGAAACTGAAAAGGAGGGCCTACATACGACCAGGAAGACTGGTATACCTCAAGTAATCATAAGTGTCAAGTAGAATGAAAGCAAACGCTGGCATAGAACACAGAGTTGCCTCAGCAGCTGAGTGCGTTGGTAAAATGCGCTTTTGATACCTGGTGCTTCCGAAAATAGCAGGATCCAAGTTATTCAGCTGGTTTCCCTCCAGTAGTAGCGTCTCGAGCATCTGGCAGCTGTTGAAGATGTCGTAAGGTAGGAAGCTCAGCGCGTTGCTGCCCAGCATGAGGGTGCGCAGCCTGGAGAGTCCCTGGAATGAACCGGACTCCAGGGACGAGATCTGGTTTCCAGTGGCCACCAAGGTCTCCAGCCGCGACAGCTTCGAAAGCAGTCCTTCAGGTAGCGTCTCCATCCTGCAACGTGGGACCACAAATGTATTCCTAAGGGAAAATCTGAATCGGAGATGCTCAGTTAAAAAACCGTGGAAACATACGGTAACATATTATTTCCTGTGTACATCTGTGCTTCTCCTGTGGCTGTTGTCTATTACAGGGTGCGTTCTGGGGGTGGGGGGGGGGGGGGGGCGGGGCGGATGGAGGGAGGGAGGGGAAAGGTGAGAGGAGGGATTGGGGAGGGGGGAGAGCGGGTCAAAGAAGGCTTTCTTAATCCTGTAGATCTGTCAGTCTTTCCCTAGGCTTCTTAAATTGCTTAAATTGGTAGTGGTCGATGCACACACTGCCTCAAGGTCGAGTGTTTTCCCCCTGACAGCCAGCGTTTATCAAAACGCTTTGCGGAGAATATTCTAAGCGTCCTGACGGGAAGCAGATGCTGGCGGGTTGGAAGGCCTAGACTTTAAATAATTTCTTGGAGTGACTTGAAATTCACGAAACTGGGGAGACAGCAGGCAGCATTGTGATATTTGGAAACCGTGTTCTTTCAGGTGTGGAGAGAGTGTTTTCATAGCGTATTTCAGAAATCGGGGAAAGACGACCTTTCGTGATCAACCGTCCTATTTCCTGGAGATCGGAAAACTGAGAGAAACGAATGCGTTTCTTCGGACAGCATTGCATTTCGAGTGGAATTATTCTGGCTTTCGAAGCGGACGTTACCGGTTCGCGAATGTACAGATACTCAACAAGCAGCGACCTCAAATTGGACTGTGGAGACTCGAAGCAAGCTGAACGGTTGTGTTTAGTGAACAAGACGGACTTGCCGTAGTTTTCATTGAAGCCAATAAATTATCTTCGCATCCGAGGAAATCTGAAACTGATGCATTTGGTCAAGTGTTTGAGTGGAGCGAAAACAAGACTCCCTATAAATTGTACGATGGGTTTTTGTCAGAATTTTCATAGTCAAAAAGATGAGTGAAAAATGGGCAAATGAGGTATCAATTCAATCAGCCTAAGGTCTATTTCTGAAAAAAAAAGATTTATTTCCTTGAAATTAAGAAAAAATTAACTGCTGATCAGAGGGAAATTTTTTTCCGAATTTTCGTAGCCAAACGGACGGATGCAAATGAACAAATGGGGTATCAAACTGACCAGTGTGTGGTCTAGTTCTCCAAAAAAATATTTAATTCCTTTAAGGCAATCATATGATACTGAGTGAAGAATTTGACAGAGCACTGAAAGACCTAACTCGAAACACGGCCCCGGTGGTTGGCGACATTCTGTCAGAAATACTGATAGCCTTTGGCGAACCATTCATGAGAAAATTATTCCATCTGAAGTCCAAGATGCATGAGACAGATACTCAATCATAAAGAAGCACGTGTTGAAATGTGTGAAAATTATCCAACTACTGGTTTAACAAGTTACAGCTGCAAAATATTATCACGAATTCTTTATAGAAGAAAGGAAAAACTGGGGAAGATCCCTTTGGATTTCGGAGAAATGCAGGAACACGCAAAGAAATACTGACCATACGATTTGCCGTAGAAGATAAGGTAAGGAAAACCCGTGTTTCTACCATTTGTAGACTTAGAGAAACCTTTTGACACAGTTTATTGGAATACTTTCTTTGGAATTCTGAAGGCAGCAGAAGTAAAATACAGGGAGCTAAAGGTTATTTACAACTCGTACAGAAACTAGATGGCAGTTATATGAGTCGAGGGGCTTGAAACGGAAGTAACGGTTGAGAAGGAAGTGAGAGAAGGTTGTACCCTGTCCCCGATGTTACTCAGTCTGTGCAATGAGCAAGCAGTAAAGGAAACCAAAGAATAATTTGGAGTAGAAATTGAAGTTTAGAAGAAATAAAAAAATCTTTAGGTTCACCTATGACACTGTAATTCTGTCAGAGACAACAAAGGACTTGGGGGAGCAACTGAATGGAATGGACAGTGTCTTGAAAGGAGGATGTAAGATGGACGTCAACAAAAGTACCTCAGCAAAAGGAAAACAACAATAACGGAACGAAGGCGAATAAAATCAGGTGACGTTGAGGGAATGTATATTAGTAATAGAGACACGTCAAGTAGTAAATGAGTTCTGCTGTTTTGGGCAACAAAATACCTGATAATGGCCGAGGTAGAGAGGAGATAAGATATCGAATAGTAACGGCAAAAAAGTGTTTCTGAAGTAGAGAGCTTTGTTCACATCGAATATAGATTTAAGGGTTAGAAACTTTTTCCTGAAAGTATTTGTTTGGAGTGTAGCCGTGTATGGAAGTGAAATACGGACGATAAGCAGTTAAGATAAGAAGAGAATAGCAGCTTTACAAACGTGGCGCTAGAGATCACTGAAGATCAGTTGGGTAAGTCACGTAACTAATGAGGAGGTATTGAATGGAATTCTGGAGAAAGGAAATTTGTAACATAACCTCACGAGAAGAAAGGATCGATAGATAGGGCACATTCTAAGACATCAAGAGATCACCAATTTAATACTGAAGTGAACTATGGGGGGTAAAAATCGTAGAGGGAGACCAAGTGATGAATACAGAAAGCAGATTCAGAAGGATGTAGGTTGCAGTAATTATTGCACAGAATAGAGTAGCAGGGAGAGCTGCATCAAACCAGTATTCGAACTGCAACAAAAATAGCAGTAACAAGAATAACAAGGCAATCACGATAGTTAAGGAAGTCTTAATTAGTGTTTGACGGAAAACTGTACAATGAACTTTTTCCGAATTTTCATAGCCAAACAAAGAGTGCGAAATTAGCAACTCAGGTATGAAACACACCGAGCATGAGCTCTGCTCTTGGAAACAAATGCTTGAAAGTAATCAGGGTAATTAAGAAAAACGTAGTGCTATAAGGGAAGATTTAAATACTTCACGAACAAATATGAAAATGATGTGTCCAAAAGTTAAACTCTTTCCAGCCCACCTGTTTTGGGCATGAAAAGTTGGTGTGATATTGTACCGCCAAACAAGCTTTCCTTCAAATCAAGTACTAAATTAAGGACATTCCGAGAACAGTAGGCACCAGGAAGAGAGTTTTACTATCAGATGGTTTATCTTTTGAAAACAGAGTTATTTTGAACATAAAAAGCTACATTTGTATAACACTTAAATGTCAAAATTAAGTACCAAATTCAGAAAATTTAGAAAACAGAATTTGCTATAACAGCAAATGATATTAAGATAATTCTTTCTGCACAATACTTGTCTACTAACCCTCCCTTGGCCAGTAGAAAAATTATTAAGTATTCCTGATAAGAGCAAGAAGAACAGACAGGCAGCCTTGAAACTTTCCGCAGCAAAATTTATTGTAATTACTGTTCCCTACTCTTACCAGGTCCTCTTTCCTTCATAATGTTGTATGTTTAACATAAATCGGTCTTTGGGGTTACTTTTGAATATGAAAATTGAAATTGGCTTTTTCATCAAAACTAAAATATTTAGTGCAGTGGATCTTAATTACTATCCTCTTGGCTGAAAAAGGGTAAGTTATTAACTTTGCAGTAATTCTTGGCGTCTCCGGAGTGAAATCGAGCCACCAAGATTACAATTCTTCTTTCCGGCCAGCGCAAGAAAAAGCTTTTCAAATTTTTGACGCTGTTATTGAAGAACAAGTCAAACGGATACGATTCTGAACAACTATGATACCCTGTGTCGGTAGGGCAAGTTCAACAAATTTTCGCTTTTCATAAAAGAGAATCTGTTCATTCCAAAAGAACGTGGCATTAAACAGGGATCGCACTGTACTACCTAGCATTCAAACTACTGAGTCTCCTGCTTGCTTGCACTTTGTATCGTAATTAATAGGACAGTAAAGATGAGCATAATATTTATTTCAGAAATGAGATAAATTTTACCTTTCAAGATGACAACTATTATTTCATAAAAAACTTCTTCTCAGTGCTCAACTATTACAGTATATGTTTGTCTTATTGCAAGAGCGTATACTGACAAAAATTAATATTTTCTTATATATCACTGCAATGGCGGTTGTCGTTTCTTTTTCTAGCAACAGAAGTACACCTTCTTTGAAAATACGCCTTTAGTTAGTCAAGTCATCAGAAAAAAGTCATTAGTAAAGTCACGGAATTCACAAGTTTGTTAAAAATCGCGGAAGGCTAACAAGCCAACGATGTAATTTACAATGCTGCGCATGTAGCAGAAAGTTGTATGTTATTTCAATCTTCTTCGAACATACTTTTCGGCATGTAGATTATATATCATGCAATACCTACCAGTGGATGTGAATGAGCCTCTTTGTGTTGTTTTCATGCTTATCAAACCAAACTTTCTTTTTCCTTCTGTGTTATAATTTGCAATTTAGGTAGTGGTGACAGATTGCCTTGAATTGTACCTAAAACCATTGATTAAATAGGTTGTTACTTGTCGATGCCAACGAAAGTGACGTCAAGAAAACAAAACCGTTGTTGTCGTATGTACTTTACTTATAATGGATTTCGATGAGCCATTTACGCCTGTCTTGTAGATGACATCACGTGTGACAGTAGAGGGACGGTATCGGTAGATTCAGTATTAGTAGGCATACCGTGTGTCCTATTGTGACGGCATAGTCCAGACTGACAAAGGTAAATAGCTGATGTTTAATCTGTTGAAAATAGTATGGTAGTTGAGTACAGACCTGTTGTTGCTGACATTTAGGATGGTGAGGTTTGTGAGGTTTCCCATCAGCTGCCCTGGCAATGAGGGCAGCTGGTTGGCTTCCACGTGGAACTCCTCCAGTGCTGCATCTTTGCCGAACATGGATGGGTTGAGTGACTCCAGCTTGTTGTGCCTGCAAACAGAGTTTCACATTGTTTCTCTGAAAAGGTAAGACGGGTATGCGGTTCCTGACTGTTGGATAACACAGTGTGAAATTTTGTACTAGTGGATTTTTGGTGATGAACAATATAAAGATTTAATTTCACAGTGAAAAGTATCACAAAATATTGTTGGTTTTTAGCAATTTCTTTGAGGTAATTTAAATAAAGAGTGAAAGCCGTGAGGTACGTACTCTTGATTTTACTAAGATGTTACGAGGCCAGCTCAGCATTTGTAACAAATATATCACTCAGTGCTTTCATTAACGGAGCATTTCACACACCTTAAACCGCAGCAGCCTTTACCAGTCAACAGAATATGATTTCTCATACCCTGATGAATTAGTGGAATCGTCCTCTTCAACTTCATCTATGCTACTTTGGGCTGAACATGCAGAAGTTTTTGGGTCAACACTTACAAACTATATCAGATTCTTCAGATTAGTTTTCTTTTCTTTCTCCTCTCTCCCTAATACTTTTATCATCCGTTTTCGCTATTGCATTTCTAGCTCTTTCTACTGTTCTTTCCTAATTTTCTTCTTGTAGCCCCTGTGTTTATTCTATCGAGAGGACATTTGGAACAACCCTCTTCGATTTCCGCCATTCTTATCAGACATCTAAGGTAAGAAAACTGCGTAGCATAATAGATTCTTCGTCACGAGGAATTTTGCTGGTAACACCTCTTTTTGTGTATTTATTTAAATCTCACATTTATTAACAAATAGAAATGTTAATTGAAATTATTGACTCATATTTCTTTTAACAAAAGTGGCAGCTTTTAATTTTTAATTAATAATCACCCTGAACGGCAATTTTATACATATATGATGATTTGTACTAATTCAAATTTACTGAAAAAATCGCATTATAATGCAAATGGTAATTTAAATCAAGTACATTACTTCTTTAAATAATTAAAGTTCAATATATGTTTCATAACATTTCCATTTGTTAATACATATGGATTTTACATCAAAGCAAGGGACAAGAGTTTTGTTTCACATTATATAATGTTATGTTCATTTGTGAAGCTGTGCTCATCAATCATACATTCTTCTACATCACAATTTTTTAATTTGTCATTGTTGTTTGTTTGATATTTAGAAACTGTGCTAGTTGACTGATCTATATAGCTACTTTCAGACAGATAATGGATGTTGCAAATAAAATGTTCCATGAGGCCAATACTGCCTTTAGCTGTACTGTCTTTGATCTCGATGGGCAGTCTGAAAATTTCTCTTATCCAATCACTGGCTAGGATCTTACCAATTTTGATAGATTTAGCTCCACAGATGGGAAGGAATCAGATAGACAGATAGTCTTCTGATCGTTGAACATCTGCACATTTACGTTTCATACTGACTGCTAACTTAATTTCTCGGTCCACTCAGCCATTCCTTCGGAACACGGGCATCTGTTGTTTTAGCTCTGAATGCAAGGGGTCCTGCTCAGAAAGAGATATAACTCTGTGTCCCGACGTTTTACTAGAGAGCTCTTCTAGATTGAGTGGTTGAAGAAATGCGCGCTTATATATACATCAGTGCGCATCGCCTTGCAGTATACAGACTGGTCGAGCCGCCAATATTGATCACGTTCTAGTAAAAGATAAAGGAACAGAAATTTTTAGTGGGTATTTCCTCTTGATAGTGCGTGTAACTGAAAGACTGTAGAGAATTGCTTTGAATCGCTTTACGTTCTGTCGGGTGGAACTGGCTTCACAGATATCGAGTCTGTCTCTGGCAGCATGATTTTAGGCAAATCTTCCTGACGAAGTCGAACATCATGGCAGATCGAAACTGGATGCCATGCTACGACTCGAACAGAGAATGTCGTCATTCGTGGGCAGTGTTGCTGTGCACTAAAGTATTTTTTATGGGGTGGGAGAGAGGGTTCCATCCCCTAATTCCAGTCTAGATTGCTGTGGTCTTCGGCGGGGTTAGCATCTGGCGAAGTTTACTGTCTTCCCATAAAGTGGAAGACATGAAGGCCAAATTATTTTTGAAGTTAAGAATTCTAGATGGAACGCGAAACTCATCGTGAAATTCACAATTCTCTTTGACAATTAATATTCCTCTTAATAAATAAAAGATTCACTTTAAAATTAAATATCCTATGGAGATATAAATACTTTAATAAAAACTGAGAAATTATCTTGAAAAATTGAAAGTTATCTTTAAAAATGTGGAACCTATTTCAAAAATTGTTGTATAATGAAATATTCTCCCGAAAAATTAATAAGTCTCATGAATTAATAATCATTGTTTTGAGTCATAGAAAATCCTCTTGAAAAGTTAATGTACTCTCACATACTGAAATTCCTCTTCCAAACAAATTTTTCTGGAAAGCAGAAATTTTTATAGACGCTAAAAATCCTCTTGCAATCTAATAAACCCCAAAGGAAGGTAAAAAAAAGCTTCATAAAAACTATGACACCTTATATGTATAAGGAAATTAGAAATAAGTTCTCCTGAAAACAGAAAATATGTGCCTTTTGGGTACTGACAAATCCACTTGGAAATTACAATCTCCTTGAAAACTAAAGACCTTCTTCAAAAATAAAACACTTTCTGAAAGATGAAATATCTTGAAATGTAATTATAGAGGGTCTTCATTTTGTTCCATTTTATGCATGATAGTTGGAGCTATGTTGACTCAATTTAAACACATTTTGGATAATTTGGGAGAGACCTCCATTGTGACTTTCGGCATCCAGCTGTCCAAGCGCAACTCACGAACTGACCTCACAGCTTTACTTCAGATATCTCCTACCTTCCAAACTTAACAGAAGTTTTCACGCATATCTTGCAGGAGTAGCACTTCTGGAAGAAATTATGTCACAGAAGATGACCTAGCCACAGTCTAGACGATTATTTCCAAACATAAATATTTCACTATCCAACAAATTGCGCACTGTTGAGTATTATTTCATTCCCGAAATATGATATAGCTCACACGTGATAAAAACAAGAAGATTTGATTTATTCTGTCTTAAACGTCTAGCTATGGAGGACCAAACTATGGAGCAAGTACATGAAGTTAACATGATAAAGGTCATTACATAAATATTTACGTTATTTGCAGACTAATAATTATAACTTTTAGAAGCTGTACGATTTTAGGTTAGTTAATACCTCCAGTGGTAAGAGCAACTAAATAATGTTCCTTTCCTCATGGGCACCATGTCAGGTGTGGAACTGTTGAGGGATAAGTGGATGCAAAACAGTTAGTCTATACTGATAGGTGTAGTCCACTTAGTGGGACAGTATGACAATGCAGAAAACAACGGTTCGTGAAGTATATGAGGTGTTTGTGGGAAGCTTGTCCGATGCAGCGAAAAAAAAAACAACAGATTGGTGTATGTATATAGTAACTTCCCATACATTTTGAAGTATTAACTGGGTTGTAATGGGTGTAAGCATAGACATTTCTATTGATGACTGAGGATTGTGGACTGAACAATATTACCTCAGTATTTACTTCATTTGCAGATTAATGATTATAGCTATTATAAGCTGTATGTTTTTAGGTCGGTTTGTCCCTCCAAGTAAATGTGACAAGAGCAAGCCATTAATGCTTACTTTCTTCTGGGCAGATGTAGAGGAGTTGAAGTGGAGACACATGGACACGAAATTATACTGGCAGGCTTAAATCTCTTGTTGTTGTTGTTGTTGTGGTCTTCAGTCCCGAGACTGGTTTGATGCAGCTCTTCATGCTACTCTATCCTCTGCAAGCTTCTTCATCTCCCAGTACTTCCTGCAACCTACATCCTTCTGAATCTGTTTAGTGAATTCATCTCTTGGTCTCCCTCTACGATTTTTACCCTCCACACTGCATTCCAATGCTAAATTTGTGATCCCTTGATGTCTCAGAACATGTCCTACCAACCTGTCCCTTCTTCTTGTCAAGTTGTGCCACAAACTTCTCTTCTACCCAATCCTATTCAATACCTCCTCATTAGTTATATGATCTACGCATCTAATCTTCAGCATTCTTCTGTAGCACCTCATTTCGAAAGCTTCTATTCTCTTCTTGTCCAAACTATTCATCGTCCACGTTTCACTTCCATACATGGCTACACTCCATACAAATACCTTCAGAAACGACTTCCTGGCACTTAAATCTATACTCGATGTTAACAAATTTCTCTTCTTCAGAAACAATTTCCTTGCCATTGCCAGTCTACATTTCATATCCTCTCTACTTCGACGATCATCAGTTATTTTGCTCCCTGAATAGCAAAACTCCTTTACTACTTTAAGTGTCTCATTTCCTAATCTAATTCCCTCAGCATCACCCGACTTAATTCGACTACATTCCATTATCCTCGTTTTGCTTTTGTTGGTGTTTATCTTATACGCTGCTTTCAAGACACTGTCCATCCCGTTCAACTGCTCTTCCAAGTCCTTTGCTGTCTTTGACAGAATTACAATGTCATCGGCGAACCTCAAAGTTTTTATTTCTTCTCCGTGGATTTTAATACCTACTTCGAATTTTTCTTTTGTTTCCTTTACTGCTTGCTCAATATACAGATTGAATAACATCGGGAAGAGGCTGCAACCCTGTCTCACTCCCTTCCCAACCACTGCTTCCCTTTCATGCCCCTCGACTCTTATAACTGCCATCTGGTTTCTGTACAAATTGTAAATAGCCTTTCGGTCCCTGTATTTTACCCCTGACATCTTCAGGATTTGAAAGAGAGTATTCCAGTCAACATTGTCAAAAGATTTCTCTAAGTCTACAAATGCTAGCAACGTAGGTTTGCCTTTCCTTAATCTTTCTTCTAAGACAAGTCGTAAGGTCAGTATTGCCTCACGTGTTCCAATATTTCTACGGAATCCAAACTGATCTTCCCCGAGGTCGGCTTCTACCAGTTTTTCCATTCGTCTGTAAAGAATTCGCTTTAGAATTTTGCAGCTGTGACTTATTAAACTGATAGTTCGGCAATTTTCACATCTGTCAACACCTGATTTCTTTGGGATTGGAATTCTCTTAGTAGTGCTGTTATTACAGCCATGCAGAAAACATCAGATCGTAAAGATTGTGAGCATCTGCAGGGAGACTGTTTGACATAGACAATAAACAACCAACGCACCGATATGTGTACACATTAGGATACCACATATAAAGATATCTGCACTTATACCCAACTGATTAGGAGTGATTCACAAGGAAATTCTTCAGTTTAGTAACTATGTAACGAAAAAATTCGATGTCGTGATCACTGAGACTCACCCTAGAGTGAGGACCCTGAGCCTGGAGTTGGCGACGAAGGCGCCATCTTCTACCCTAGAGAGCTCGTTGTTGGCGAAGGCGAGCACCTCCAGGTTGGGGTTGGCCGCCACCAGTGGAGCCCCCACCTGGCGCAGCAGGTTGCCCTCCAGGTTGAGGCGCTGGAGCTCTGGGCACCTCCTTGACAAGTAATAGTGCATGAGAGAGGTTCTTACATGAAGCATTCTTTAAAATTTATTTCTTGGTCTACTCCTACACTGTTTACATTAGATACAAAAATGAGATGTGCGAAATTTGTGCTCAGTAACATAAGGAGGAGGATCTGTCTCTGGTCCTTCGATGTTGGAATAATTTGAAAAAAAATAAAATTATCAACTTGATAAAATGTTGTTTCTGCATGATAAAGACGTTTATTACCTATTATGGGCCAGTTGTTTACCTCATTTTCCTTAACTAAATACGTTCGCATTTCACTGATCACGTTGGTCAAGCGAAATGGGTGGGTCAAAGACCTAAAGACAGACCATATAGCTACGCCATTTCCTGTCAGCTATTAACTTGCTGACCAGGACACAGAAGTGCCAAGAGATGAATAATAGTCACTCTCAACATCTGCTGTAGTCGGGTTAGTACTATATTTCCTTTGCTGTCTTTGTACCCTGGAACTCTGTTCTCTGGGTCACTTATTTGGCCATCCCTGTACAACTAGTAGATATTTATGGAAACTGATTGCAGCTGCCGAAAGTCAAGGAAATCAGGTTAAATTTATGTGAATGCGTGGTATTTGTTATTTCGGACACGTCCGAATGAACAGACACCACACAGCATCCGCAGCTGTGACGCATTATATGTAAGTTGAAGGTGGAGGGGAGGAGAAAGGAACGGGGAAGGTATTATTGATGTCAGTCGCATCGGGACACTACGCGGGGCCACTCATCGCCGCTGAAAAAATGGTTCGAATGGCTGCAAGCACTATGGGACTTAACGTCTGAGGTCATCAGTCCCCTAGAAATTAGAACTACGTAAACCTAACTAACCTAAGGACATGACACACATCCATGCCCGAGGCAGGATTCGAACCTGCGATCATAGCAGCAGCGTCGTTCTGGACTGAAGCGCCTAGAACCGCTCGACCACAGCGGCCGGCTCATCGCCGCTGATTCCGCGTAATGTCCCAATGCAGCTGACATCAGTAATCCCTTTCCTTTCCTTTCTCCCCCTTCCACCTATTTACATGCAATTAGGTTCCACTCCACATCAATCCCCCAATTTCCGGGGAATGTAGCAGTCACAGCACGTTCAATGTTTTCGTTTTCATTTTGTTTGCAGGAGATAATACACTTTAAGATAGAAAAAAGCGACATGTCACGAATAAATTATCCGGATGGGGTGGAATTGGATAAATGAGGTGTACATGTACAGACAAAGAAATGAATACAGTTTTAGAAAAATTGGATGATTTATTCAAGAGAAAGATCTTCACAGATTGAAGAAGTCAGTAACGTGATGGCCCATCTCTCTACCTTATGCAAGCTGTTACCTGGTTGTCGTTGATCGATAGAGTTATCTGCTGTCCTGTTGAGGAATATCGTACCAAATCCTGTCCAACTGGCGCTTTAGATCGTGTAAAATCCTAGATGGCTGGAGCACATAATGCTGGGAAGAGATTAGGCGATTTTCCAGGAGATGGTAGTGTTTCGCAAGCTGGAAGACAAGCGAAGAAAAAGAAGTGCGACACCAACGTGACTGTCCCCCCTCATAGGTCGTGACAGCCTGGAGAAATTAGTGTTTCGCAAGCTCGAAGACAAGCGAAGAAAAAGTACTGGGACACCAACGTGACTGTGCCCCATCACAGGTCGCGAAAGCCTGGAGAAGTTAGTGTTTCGCAAGTTGGAAGACAAGCGAATAAAAAGTAGTGGGACACCAAGGAGACTGTCCCTCATCATACGCCGCGTCAGCCAGGAGAAAGTAGTGTTTCGCAAGCTGGAAGACAAGCGAAGAAAAAGTTGTGGGACACCAACGTGACTGTCCCCCATCATACGCCGCGACAGCCTGGAGAAGGTAGTGTTTCGCAAGCTGGAGGACAAGCGAATAAAAGGTAGTGGGACACCAACGTGATTGTCCCCCATCATACGCCGCGACAGCCTGGAGAAGGTAGTGTTTCGCAAGCTGGAAGACAAGCGAGGAAAAAGTAGTGGGACACCAAAGTGACTGTCCCTCCATCATACGCCGCGACAGCCAGCTGTCCTGATCGGGAGTGCTATTTTCTTTCGTAGCAGCACCTGTTTAATTGTCATCAGCATCGCTCTTACGCACAGCGATACGTCGACGATATTCTATGCCCTGTTGTGTTGCTCATCATAGCAACCCATACTGGGCTTACATTTCAGCAAGATAACGCCCACCTGTACACCTGTTTCTACAACTTGTCTTCATGGTTTCCAAACCCTACCTCAGCTATCAAGGTTGTCGGATAACCCCACTTGAGAGCATTATGGGAAGGCCCTCCAACGAGCTCCGGATTTAGATGATCTGAGGCGCCAATTGGACAGAATTAGGCACGATATCCCTCAGGACATCCAAAAACTCTATCCATCAGCGCCAAGCCGAATAGCTGCTTGCACAACTGCCAGTGGTCTACCAACGCATTACTGACTTGCTCAATTTCTGACGCACTTTCTTTCGAATAAATCATAAATTTTTTTCTGAAATTGTAATCCTTTATTTGTCTGTTCATGTACACTGCATCTACCGATTTATGTTGCAGTCGGACAGTGCCTTCGCGGTGGAAAGCAACTGCTCTCCATTGAAGACTCTGGTACAATAACTGTAAAACTCACGTTTACATAATTCGAGAAAAACACAAAAATCTGTCCACGAACGCGAAAACATTTTTAAGCTGTATTACCTTCCCCAATCTCTATTTAAGCTATCAGCACACCATAACAGTATATAATATATCTGATCTCGCATTCGGGAGGACGGCGGTTCAATCCCGCGTCCGGCCATCCTGATTTAGGTTTTCCCTGATTTTCCTAAATCGCTCCAGGCAAATGCCGGGATGATTCCTTTGAAAGGTCACGGCCGACTTCCTTCCCTGTCCTTCTCTAATCCGACGAGACCGATGACCTCACTGTCTGATCTCCTCCCCCAAAACAACCAACCAACCAACCAACCAACCAATATATCTGATCGACACTTGCTATGATATTTATAGAATGCTGAAAAACGGGACTTTCTCTCTCTTGCACCAAAAAACTTTGTTATTTGACTATGATGTCAAATGAATACACAAGGAACTAAAGATACAACAACTATTAGCACTGTACAGTTTACTGAATACTATGGGGCGTCTGAGAATGACAAAAATATTTATGCCCCAACAAAATTTATAGCTGTCATAGGTCAATAAGTTCTTTCTGCGTCTCCTTTTGGTGAAGTGAATGTAGCATCCACAATAGTTCTGTGGTAGATCGACTTGTTATAAAATTCCAAGTCTGAGAATGGCACTTACTTCCTGCCAATCTTAATACCGTCTCTACAAATTTCACATTCAAGTGGCAGAGGCTTTTTGTAAAGTTCTTTTCTAAGTGAAACTCATTGTAGCTGAGGCTTTCTGAGTGACAAAATCATGATAGTTAAGTTGTGATAATGATGCACTACAGCGACCTACATACTTGTGTTCTATCGAATATTTAAACAACCTGTAATTTGAAATAGTAAACTTCTTATTATTATTACTCTTAATGCTAGAGCGAATCCTCTCTTTTAGGTGGCATGAGCAATTTAAAAATACATCATGCGTAACATTAACCGCAGTGAACGTCTTGAATGTATTTTTAACGAGTTTTTTCTAGACATTTGGTAGACACAACGCACATGTTTCTTTCTTTCCTTTTCAGCTAACCCAAACTTGCATTCAAAGAGTAGAACGTTCTGATTTGGTACAGAGAGTGCACGAGTAATTGTATTCAAAGATCTTTGAACACTTGTTCTGGGCACTACACTTGTCAGTAAACATATGCAGATGTTCTACATTTTAGTCATGTGTGCTATTAATGATGTCTTGTGGACAGTTTAGGCCCCTTCCCCTTACAGGTTTCATCGTACAGATAGAAGCAACTATCGCCGGAGGTAGAAGCTGTAAGTTGCTACATTAAACAAATTCAGTAAAAGGGTATAAGTAAATGTCTTTTCGTTTATGCATGGCGCACTGTACACTTGGGTGTCAGAGAAGAAAAACCTTTATTACGTTCTACTTCTTCCACTTGCCAGGATGTCACTACTGTTACGAACAATGGCACGTACAGTCCTGGATGTGTCTGGAACTGCCCCAACTAAGCGAAGTTGCCAGTCTCATTACTGGCCCCATCGACAGGTTCATTATTGCACTACGCGACTCAGTAGTTCATTCAGTGATGACAGTTTTGGCAGTAACCGACGAAATTCCAAAAATTGTCAGTGGTGTGACTGAACTGTTGGTTGCTCTTAAAACTAGAGAATTTTTGCCATATTTGTTTGGAGAGACAAGTTCCTTGAAAAATCCTTTGCGGTGGCACGACAATGATAATTTCGTCAGCTCTAGTTACCAAACCTAAAGTTTAGATGCCTCAAGCTCATAGAAGACAAGAAGCAGTATTTTCTCTGTGTAGTATCCGAGTACTGTCGTAAGTTTTCAGAGCATGAAAAGTGATTTCATCAGAGAATAACAATTTGTAAAAGAAAAAGTTATTTTCTCGTTATACTTACCTTCCAAACATTGTATAGTTTTGTAGATCGTGTTATTGAAGTTAACATGGCGATGTCATTACCCAAGTTGAAAGTAATGAACTTATTGGTTAATCACATATTCCTGAGCAATAGTGTACTCAAGAACACTCAATCAACACTGAGATACAGCAACCCCCGTGACACACACACACACACACTTATATATATATACGCTGTTAATACGCCACCTGCCACAGTGTCCAAGCAACAGGCCAGTACATTATATCCTGATCATTGTTGCCTACTTGTGGGCTGAATTTGGGAGACAACGCTTGTGTCATACTTGAAACATCTTGTTTTTAAATGTTTTCGTTGTAGGTTGAACAATGATAATGTGGCCATTTCCAGTCTCAGCCCTTAGGATAGACTGTTTTAGCCCGCATACCCTTCAGCGAGTAGTCAAACGCCCACATACACAGGTGTACAGGGACAGGCAAAAGGCTGATGCATGAGCAGTTAAGCAGACAGGCCAGAGCTGATATAACAGCTCTGCACCAGCTGAGCGCATTTGGATGGGGTAGGCCGTATTGTTAGTACATATTCAGAATGCAGTGGGGTTGCGTATACTACCTACGTCCGTCCATGAATGAGCTAAGGGGTGCCCCATAGTGCCTGTGTCGTATGTGGCGGCTTTGGAACTCCTACCTTAAGCTGCCCACGCACACCTTGATTGATTAGCCGACCTCCCACCCCTCCCTCCTCCCACTGAGCATGTCGCTGACCCACCTGACTGAATTACACATCCTACCTACCTGCACTGATGCAGGTAGTGGTTAGGAAAAGCAGGTAGAGGTCCACCAGCAAACCAACACACCCAGACTACAGACCTGTCCACTACAAAGTCTTCCACGCAAAGGTGAACAGGTTCGTGCGGAGCGACTTGGCAAGATGGCTCAGTTGACTGGTTGGCCTGTGTATGGGGGCCTTTTCGGGAACAACAGATATATTTAAAAAAATCATTAAATATAGTGGCTGGGAAGTCATGTAACTTAGTCTTACCTGAAGGTGTCATTGTAGAGGAAGCCTAGCCTGTTGTGAGCCAAGCTGAGGTCCTTGAGCAGAGGTGTGCTGGAGAAGGTAGAAGCTGCCACCTCTCCTATGCGGTTTCCACTGAGATCCACCATCTCCAGGTCTGGAGTGTGCTGGAAAGCCCGCTGCCCGAGAGAGCGCAGCCTGTTGCTGTCCAGCCGCACCTCCCTCAGGGACTTGGTCATCTGGAACAGCTCCTCTGGAAGATGCGTCAGCTGGTTGTCTCCCAGGTCCAACGACGTGAGCGCACTGTTGTATCTGCAACATGCATTCCCTACTGACAGGTGTTACTGATAAATCCATGTCTTACTCAAGCTGTTCTGTCATGTGGTGAAGTGACATGATCATGCACAGAACACTTCAGTGATTCTGTCTGTTCAGTAGAGATCTGGGAGGCAATGTCAGCCATAAGGCTTCCTCAGCGAAGGAGATGGTATGAGTTTGCAATAGGGTTGTAATTTTCTCTGCACGTGATATTTCAACAAAATCTGGAGTTGTCGTCCTTGGATGTGGAGCACTGTATTGGTTTGTTGGAATCCAAATAACAAGTAATGAAAGGTGTACTCCATACCTATGATGACAACTAAGGATATTCTGAAAATATCGTATTTTTCTTCTTGTTTTCGTATTGAATTTTCCCGTTACTTTATGATCTTGGCATTGTTATATTTGACAGTGTTTGAGGTTAGGTGCTCTTCCTGACGTCACCACTCCCTCAGGGAAGGAATCAGTGTACCCCAACTATCTGCACCTAATGGAGATATCAGGAGCCATTCCGATGCCGTGTTCTGGTCGTGTAGTGTCTATCTGAGACGGGACAGAGGTACCAGCATGGTATTCACCTAGTTGATTGTGGGAAACCACCTAAAAACCACTCATGTGGTGGTTGGCTCACCACCATTCGTCGTTAATCCGCAAGGACTGGCTTGTCTCCTTGTGTCCAAGAAGCGGGCATGTTAGCGTGCTCGTTTATCCAGGCAGGTCAGCTGCTGAAACGTCTTGTGTAAATCCAGCTGCGCACCAGAGTCTTTATACGAGTATAAAGGATATATCTTTAAGACACTGATATTTTGCAGCTCGTTTTTGTTGAATGAAGGTCAATTTTTGGTCTAATGATGTACACTGAAACCGCGTAAGATCGATAGTTATTTCGCGATTTGCTGAACTAGTATCGGGCATTGACGCCCATCTTCAAATATTTATAATGTATAAGACTCACTCAAGATGTAAGCGTCTTAATGCGAAGTTTCATGCTTTATATTGTTTTAATATTGTTAACACTGAAATTTCTGAAAAACATTTAGATTTTATGTCGCAAGTTCTGATGTTAAGTACCCATTTTTGAAGTCATGGGGAGTGTAACTGATCGTGTCAGGTGATGACTCATAATAATCAAAAGTGTTGGCAATGACGTCACAGCCGGTATTTACACAGTCTGAGAAAGAAATAGAAACCATCCAGAAGACATGATTGGATGGCAATGTACTTCAAACCATTGACAGGTATGTAAATGACTGCAGATGCAGTTCTCTGTGACAGATAGAACTGCCAGTTGAGTGCATTAGTGTCATTGTGTTGTTACCTAGCCTGATGTGGTACGTAAGAGGCGTGGACAGTGTCAGATACTGAATGATGGCTAGTCACAGAGATGCCGCATTTCTACTGAAGTAGTGTTATTAGCAACTGAGTTTGAAAGAAGCGTCGATGTAGGTCTACATATGGCTGGGTGGTCGAATCGTGCGATATAAAGATTTATAGGGCATTAGGATGAGACTGTGGTCTGGTGTTGGACTACATGGAAACTTGAGAACATGCATGTCCATCGTCAGGGCTCTGCTCAACAACATCTGACCAGCACAATGGTGGATGGCTGTATGCTGCACCATACCACTTCACATCTGTATCTGCCTTCCAATAACAAGCAATGAATTCCCAACTGTCAGCATATGCTAACCGTTTCGTGTCCATGTGTCCACACTTCAATGCCTCACCTGCTGCCCAGGGTGAAATTTGCATTAATGGCTTGCTCTTGCCACACGTATTTGAAGGTATCATACTAATCAACCTAAATCCTTTTGACTTGCTGTAGCTATAATTATTAGTCTGCAAATTAGGTAAATACTCATTTAATGTAGTTCAGTACACTGTCCTCAATCGCCAATACATATGTTGGCACTTATACCCATTCCACCCTTATACAAGCGTCTATGATGTGCATGGCGGCTGCTGTACCTGGACTGGCCACTGCTCTAATAGTGGAGGAGGAGATGCTAGATACCTCCAGAACATGGTTTTTAACCCATTAAAACTAACGTCATCCAAGACAGCAACGATAAAGTTTCCTTAGCAGCTAACGGTGATACAGTACATCTTTGGATTCACATACTGACCTGAAGCAGTCGACACTGATCTCGGCCAGTTGGTTGGAGCGCACTCGCAGCATTGAGAGCGTGGGGACGAGTGCAAACTGGAAAGGTCCAAGTGTGGTGAGGTTGTTGTTGCTGAGATCTAAGAATCTCAACTGGGGTGTGCCACGGAATGCATCGTATGGCAGTGCGACGAGCCGGTTGTGGGACACGTCCAGGTGGATCAGCTGGGGCAGTCTGGTGAGCCATGGCTCAAGCAGCAGTCGCAGCTGGTTGGCTGACAGGTCGAGGTCGGTGATGACTGCCTGTGGTGACGCCATCTTGCTGCTCAGGGTCGGTGTCTGTGGCAGCAGGCATGGGGGAACAGACACCAGGGACCTGCAGCAACATCAGTATGATTCAAACGCCTTTGGGACTTAGAGCTATAACTAATATCAATGCTTATGTACAATACTTCCCACCTGGTCATGTAAGTGCTTCATATGCCCAGTTGGGATAGAATCAGCTAAGCCGGCCGGAGTGGCCGAGCGGTTCTAGGCGCTACAGTCCGGAACCGCGCGATTGCTACGGTCTCAGGTTCGAATCCTGCCTCGGGCATGGATGTGTGTGATGTCCTTAGGTTAGTTAGGTTTAAGTAGTTCTAAGTTCTAGGGGACTGATGACCTCAGCAGTTAAGTCCCAAGCCATTCAAACCATTGAATCAGCTAAACAAATTATGCGAATCACAACATACTGCCTCTATGTCGTCTGTTTCTCATTACATCTCGCATTACACATCAGGTACTTGTCATCTTGCATCATGCCTAATTGTTACTCACCGACCTGGTCCATATGCCTTTGCCTCACAAATCTGATGCAATTTCTGCTTTAATATTCTCCCTCTGGCTGTTGTTTCATAGAATTGTTGTTGTATGAAGTCCACAACACAGCCTGCCCAATCACAACTAACTCAATAAATTTTGAATAACTAGCACTGACTAAAGGAATAATGCAGTATCTGAACTGGTTCAGTGCCAGTCTGGTAGTGGCTTTGTAATCGATTCCAAGATATTACTATAAAAGACAGGTACATTGCACAAACATAGAAAAGGATTTGAAATGAGTTTGTTGGACTAAATTCTCCATAATTATAAAAAAATAGGTACTACTATAGAAAGTGAAATTTTAATTTGCACAGGGATTCGAAAAGTTTGCTAAGAATTGTCGAGAAAGTGACGTCTTATAATTTGAATAATTAACAAGCTAACAAGTTATTTTAGCGAAATATATATTTGTCTGAGTGTGGAAACAGAAAATTCGGGGCTGCAAATCTTTGGCACTGAAGTTTAGAAATAAAATTACTTTGAGACTGGAATATTTCACAACCCAAAAATTGCAAATAAGAATAACTTATGAAGTATTAGGTCTACAGAAAAAGTAAGATTCTTATTTGAAAGAGGAGAATGAAGGCTTACGAATAAGCTATCTGAATCTAGAAACAATAAATTTTCAGCTTCTTTGAATTTCGACTTTCACTTGATTTGCAGGTACTGTAAATCATAAATATTTCTTCAAAAAAAGAAGTTTTCGTATAAACTTTTTACACTGTTGTCATCAGCTACCGGTAAACCACACTATCAGTAACGAATTTTAATGAAGTGGTGCTTGAATAAGAGGTGTGATAATTTTGTGTACTCATGGTTAATGCGTTACTAATGAAAATAGATCGGAAAAGGAAAAAAAAAAATATAGGCGTTAGGAGTGATGCAAGAACAAGCGTAATAATCCTGTTTTACTCTGTTACATAGAATCATACTGTGTGTACACACAAAATAAAAACACTCACAAACTCTTTCTCATTTGTATGGCAACCTTTTTTATTTATAGAATGATATAGGCACCCTAAAACCTACACAGCAGTACTGATAGCTGCATTTTTCGAAGTCTGTTTCAACTTAAACAGTAAGAAACGGTCCACAAATGATTCACGTAGCCTCTAGGAGTCCATTAGGATCATTGAGACAAACCTGTCCCCAGCACGGAAGATCGAATATGCCTCAGTGGCGACAGCTTGTTTCAGCTAGTAATGTGGGATTAATCTGACGGATGATGGTCGTTGTAAAAGAATCGCCAGGGAGGTGGGTCATTCCTGCGTAAGGCCTACATCATCTAATAAAGTAGGAAGGCTTTAATACACTACTGGCCATTAAAATTGCTACACCAAAGAAGAAATGCTGGAGATAAACGGGTATTCATCAGACAAATATATTATACTAGAACTTACATGTGATTACTTTTTCACGCAATTTGGGTGCATAGATCCTGAGAAATCAGTACCCAGAACAACCATCTCTGGCAGTAATAACGACGACGGGCGCACGGAAAACTGCAGAAAAACCCTAGCTTTCCTTATGGTTGGCACCTTGAGAGTATGGTACTGCATCTTCACTGCGTTTACCGATACTGTTTGGACTCAAGCATCGTTCTGCCATTTCATCTTGTAGCAAGTTTCGGTTGGTATTCATTTAATCGTAGAACTCAGTAGTTATCTTTCCCGTTACATTTAAACAGTTTTCAGGTTTCGGTGAGCTAGCCTTCGTCAGTAGGAAGATGCTCCCACGTGTACTTAAAGATCAGTGAGCTTAATGTCACATTCTTTTGTCTATTTCCAAATTCAAACTCTAGTTTGTTCATGAAACTTTTCACGTCTTTCATTGGTGCTTGGCCAGTTGTTGGCAAGCATGACACGTTGGCAATTTGGTCAACCAAAGGTCATCTTGAAGTGATTAAATGAGTGTATCATCGCCTTTGAGTGATTGCATTTTGACATTTCGCGGCCCCCTCTCGTAGAACATTTAGATCTGAGCTAAGAGAATTTAATCCGATGCTGAACATAGTATTCATAGGCAGAACCTGCCATATGTCCTTTATCTTGAGTTCCATAAGCAGTGCTGTGCTACATATTATCGTACGTAAAATTACTATCTCAATGACTAACGACAGCCGGTCGGGGTGGCCGAGAGGTTCTAGGCGCTACAGTCTTGAACCGCGCGACCGCTACGGTCGCAGGTTCGAATCCTGTCTCTGGCATCGATGTGTGTGATGTCCTTAGGTTAGTTAGGTTTAGGCAGTTCTAAGTTCTAGGGGGCTGATGACCTCAGAAGTTAAGTAACATAGTGCTCAGAGCCATTTGAACCATTTGACTACCGACATGTCTAACGAATTTCTCCTCTTTTCGTATTTATAGAATTTAAGGTGATTTTCATCCGTTCGGGATCCGACCTGTAACATACCTGTACTTACTCACTCTGCTTTTAGTCCTGTCGGTTTAATTGTAGTAACTGAACACCCATAGGTCTTTAATATATCTACCTCTAAATTGTACTATTAATTAGTTTCATTCCGAAATTTTTAACTTTTGGCCTGATAGCCATACAGCATTATTAAATATTTCAGGGTACAATGTAATTAATTCTGTGACATTTTACTCGTTAGCTGAGTTTATTGGCTGAAGCCATTATTATTTACCTTTTTGTGAAGATGGGTGGGAATCTACGTGTTTAGACACAATAAAAGTCCATTCTTTGTGATCACTGACTCACCGTCTTTCATTCGTAAAGGGCGTAGACTCGACCCCTTCGCATAGGCTAACTGTTGCCTCGATGTAGCGAGTGCCAGAAAAGCAAATGAAGTTTACTGCTGTGATTCATATTAGATTGCCCAGTGCTTCGTCTCGTCTTCTTCAGCTGATGTACCAGTGAATGTTACCCGTTTACATAAAATCGATGTTAAAGATATCAGTGGCTACTCCAGTTGATAAAGTTTCGCATCCTTTACTTACTCGTTTACCATACGGAAGTTCAGTGATACATAGATAACCTGGTGTGAATTAATGTTAATTAAACGAGCCCCAGTTCTATCAGATTTCGTACAACGCTACCTCCGTTGCGTAGCCACGAAGTGTACAAGTATTTGCAGCAAAATTGCTTTCAACGGCATCTCAGGTTATTTTTTTGGTTCATAACGCTGAGAGAAACAGATTACGATGAGAGACAGTAAAAGCAGTAGATAAGTTTTGCGATTTGAGCAGCAAAATAGCTGACGATAGTAAAAGTACTGGGAACGTAAATTTAACATAAGCAATAGCAAGAAAACAAGTAAAGCATAAGAAAAATTTGTTGACAACTAGTAGAAATTTTAGTGTTAGGAAATCTTTTCTGAAAATACACGTATCTGTCTGGAGTGTAATCTTTTGCGGATGTGAACATGGAGGATACGCAATTCAGACTAGAAGGGAATAGAAGCTTTGAAGTGTGGTGCTACAGAATAAGGCTGAAGATTAATGGGTACACCGGATTATTAGTGAGGCGATAGTATATCCAACTGCGAAAAATGAAACTTGATTAAAATATGAGATTCAAAGTAGCACATATTCTGTGGCATGAAGGACTCGTCAGTTCAGTAATAGACAGACGGAGGAAAGTGTAGGGATAACAACTGTACAGTGAGAGCAAGAGGTTATAATGGTACAGCCACCCCCAGAACTCATATATATATATATCGGACAATTCAGTGCTTCCTAAGGCCTTGTATGTGTGTCTTTATGTGTATCACTCTGTCCTATTTGATAACAAAAACTTGATATTCATTGCGAAGTCGTGTGGAATGTTCTGGAAGGACGTGCATTGTCATAATTATCGGTGGATTGTGGTCATTGATAAAATTATGTACATATACTAAATTAAGTAACTAATCAAGAAATTGAAGTAGTAAGTCATTAGAAATAAATAACTAGTGACTGCAGAGATGTTAGCATGAAAAATCAATGCTTCTAATTAACAAAATGGCAATCTATAAATCCAGTAACGGAAGACCTCACTATCTTGAGTAACAGCTTTAAAGTTAGTACCAAGTATGATGTATTTTCATCTGTTATTTTTTTTTATGTCTTCCTCTGTAAATAATATTCTTTGTAATTACGTTTGTAATTAACTCTCCAGTTGTTAACATCTCACAATTTTCCAATTTCCAGAATTTGAAGCCTTATTTCTGCATTTTATGTATGTAATTGGATAAAGCACGAGCTCCGTACTACCGCTGAATATTAGTAATCAGATCCAAACTATAATTAATTACGTAACTAAAAGAATATGAGAGACATTATTGTAATTAAAGTTCAGAATGATTTTCTTATGGAAAACTAAAGATTTTACTATAAAAGATTGTCTTTCATTATTGTATTTTATACCTTATTCGGCTGTATCATCAGTTTCTTTACGTGTTGTAAATTTTAATTGTAACATCAAAATTGTACAAAATTAATAATGCTTTATTTAGGAAGCTATTGTTAAAATTCAATATAAAGCGATGCAGCGATGCTGCGACAAGTCAGTTTTGAAGTTACTTTTGGAAGTCAAAGAGATCAGTGAAGTGTGTCCGTGTTTTGTTTACATTACGAGTGTGCGGTTCGGATGTCAATTAATGTGAATAAATTTTGTGAAGCATGAAAATTTCGCATTCATTCATCAAGGCAGAAGAAACTTAAGTTGAGTAACATTCATCATGAATCGTTACAAGGTAATAAAGCAAGCAGGTTCAAATGGACGTAAGTTGCAGTAGTTACCTAGAGATGAAGAGGCTTGCACGGGATAAAATAGCGTCTGGAGCTGTATGAAAGCATTCGTTTGAGTGAAGACCTCAGTAAGACAACAAGGAGGCCTTTGTTTGTATTTCATGCTCCTTTGGGTTGTCTGCGGTGTAGTGATTTCCATTTGCCAATGTGAAAAAGTAATGACAGTCCGTTTACCTTAAATATATACTTCGTTGGATGCGTTTTTAAAATTATTTGGCGCTGCTTTCATTTCTATAGCCTTATCATTCTCAAAAGGTCAGATTTTATGTGTTCTGATAAAAGAAAGCGAACTTCGTTAATGTTCATTAGATAGCACGATATCGTGGTTCACACAACCAAAAGACTTACCTAAGTTAAAAACATCAATAGTGATAATTTCTCACTTACTGATTTTAGTACATTGAAAAGATAATTACATACTACGGTCATTTGTAAAATCCAAACCCTATGCTACTGAAAATGTTTACGTATCATAAGCGATTATAAGTTACGTTGTGCAGAATCTTCCTGAATATTTGTGAAAATATTTGCTGGGCATAATAAAGTGGCTCAGGAAATGTCCTTCTTTCTTAAAAATATTGCTGTGTAATATGTCGTGTAAGTTACGCGAGTGAATATACACTACTGGCCATTAAAATTGCTACACCACGACGATGACGTGCTACAGACGCGAAATTTAACCGACAGGAAGAAGATGCTGTGATATGCATGATTAGGTTTTCAGAGCATTCACACAAGGTTGGCGCCGGTGGCGACACCTACAACGTGCTGACATGAGGAAAGTTTCCAACCGATTTCTCTTACACAAACAGCAGTTGACCGGCGTTGCCTGGTGAAACGTTGTTGTGATGCCTCGTGTAAGGAGGAGAAATGCGTACCATCACGTTTCCGACTTTGATAAAGGTCGGATTGTAGCCCGTCGCGATTGCGGTTTATCGTATCGCGACATTACTGCTCGCATTGTTCCAGATCCAATGACTGTTAGCAGAATATAGAATCGGTGGGTTCAGGAGGGTAATACGGAACGCCGTGCTGGATCCCAACGGCCTCGAATCACTAGCAGTCTAGATGACAGGCATCTTATCCACTTGGCTGTAATGGATCGTGCAGCCACGTCTCGATCCCTGATTCAACAGATGGGGACGTTTGCAAGACAACAACCATCTGCACGAACAGTTCGACGACGTCTGCAGCAGAATGGACTACCAGCTCGGAGACCGTGGCTGCGTTTACACTTGACGCTGCATCACAGGCAGGAGCGCCTTCGATGGTGTACTCAAAGATGAACCTGGGTGCACGAATGGTAAAACGTAATTTTTTCAGATGAATCCAGGTTCTGTTTACAGCATCATGATGGTCGCATCCGTGTTGGCGACATCGCGGTGAACGCACATTGGAAGCGTGTATTCGTCATCGCCATACTGGCATGATGGTATGGGTGCCATTGGTTACACGTCTCGGTCACCTCTTGTTCGCATTGACGGCACTTTGAACAGTGGACGTTACATTTGAGATGTGTTACGACCCGTGGCTCTACATTTCATTCGATCAATGCAAAACCCTACATTTCAGCAGGATAATGCACGACCGCGTGTTTCAGGTCCTGTACGGGTCTTTCTGGAAACAGAAAATGTTCGACTGCTGCCCTGGCCAGCACACTCTCCAGATCCGTCACCAACTGAAAACGTCTGGTCAATGGTGGCCTCGCAACTGGCTATTCACAATACGCCAGTCACTACTCCTGATGAACTGTGGTATCGTGTTGATGCTCTATGGGCAACTGCACCTGTACACGCCATCCAGGCTCTGTTTGACTCAACGCCCAGGCGTATCAAGGCCGTTATTACGACGAGAGGTGGTTGTTCTGGGCAGTCCTACTGATTTCTCAGAACCTATGCACCAAATTGCGTGAAAAATTAACCACATGTAATTTCTAGTATAATATGTGTGTCCAATGAATACCCGTTTATCATCTGCATTTCTTCTTGGGGTAACAATATCAATGATCAGTAGTGTATGTTGTAGCCTCGCCTTCCACAGATGCCTTTCACTGACCAGTCCCAATATATTTGTAGCCCGACGGATAGATGTAGGATACTCTACCTATGACGAAAGGTTCCTTATTGCTGCTATGAGGTAGGGGCATTGTTCAGTGACAACAGTTTACGATTCAGGCGGGTGTCGAGACTCACTTGTTGGCGCAGTCGGCCGTGGATCCCTCCAGCTTACAAGGGCACTTTTCGTCCTCTGGAACCCTCAACTTTAGGCCCCCGATAGCTGCCACCAGCGGGAGTGCTAGCAGACACAGCAAGGTGACTGGGGTCCGCATCTGTGGGCACGGACCACGAAAATGTTTAGCACAGTCCATGAAAATGAGTCTCAACGGCGAGCTTCCAAAGCACTACATATGTTTTTGGATAGGGTCCGCCTTTAGCAAAACACAGTTTTGTTTCTTAACCCCAACATGTTTCACTGCGGTACAGCATCTTCAGTGGGCTTTTCTTATTTTTCATCTATTAAAGATAAACATTGTTCTATACTGGCCGGCCGGTGTGGCCGAGCGGTTCTAGGCGCTTCAGTTTGGAACCGCGCGACCGCTACGGTCGCAGGTTCGAATCCTGCCTCGGGCATGGATGTGTGTGATGTCCTTAGGTTAGTTAGGTTTAAGTAGTTCTAAGTTCTAGGGGACTGATGACCTCAGATGTTAAGTCCCATAGTGCTCACAGCCACTGTTCTATACTGTTTGTATAAATGTAACTATTAGTTTTTGAATCGTAGTTACAGATATTTGAAAAACACGTAAATTATGAAATTCATACCTTTTTACCACATGGTGCGGTTTTTCTGATGTGTTTAGTTTCTACAGAGACCGTTTTGCTTCACAGTTTGTCATTTGCAACCACTTTTACCTTACAGTAGATAAACTGTTTAGGCCAAAAATTACGATTTGAAAATTTTTGTTTCTATGCCTGAAATTATTTAATTCTGTGTGTGTGTGTGTGTGTGTGTGTGTGTGTCTATTTACATAATGTTTCACTTACATTTTCTTTTTCTTCATCTTCATCACTCTCAACACTATATATTGAGTTACCATTGTCACTGTTTACCAGCTGTAAAACCAAACATGGTGGGCAGTGGAACAGTTGAAGGTGTAAAAACAAAATGGCTGACAGTGGAACAGTTGAAGGTGTTCCTGGCGGTTGTTCTGAATCTTTCAGAGGTGTCTATGTTTTTTTCTTTTTTTGGTGTGTGTCTGAGTGAGTGTGTTTGTGTGTGTGTGTGTGTGTGTGTGTGTGTGTGTGAAAAGGAAGAGGAGAGAGAGTGACAGGAGGTTTTAAGTCTTTTTTTCTTTTTATTTCTTTTTTTGTCTGTCTGTGTGTGTGTGTGTGTGTGTGTGTGTTTTTGCACCTTCAACTGTTCCACTGCCCACCATGTTTGGTTTTACAGCTGGTAAACAGTGAAACACTAACAGTGACCGTGACAGTGACAACTCAATATATAGTGTTTGAGAGTGATGAAGAAAAAGAAAATGTAGTGAAACATTAAGTAAATAGACACACACACACACACACACACACACACATAGAATTAAATAATTTCAGGCATAGAAATAACAATTTTCAAATAGTAATTTTTGGTCTAAACAATTTATCTCCTTTAAGGTATTAGTGGTTGCAGATGACAAACTGTGGAGCAAAACAGTCACTGTAGGAATACAACACATCAAAAAAACCACACCTTGTGGCAAAAAGGTGTGACTTTCATAATTTACGTGTTTTTCAAATATCTGTAATTACGATTTAAAATCTAATAGTTACATTTATACAAACAGTATAGAACAATGTTTATCTTTGACAGATGAAAATAAAAGCCCACTGAAGATGCTGCACCGCAGTGAAACATGTTTGAGTTAAAAAACCAAATTGTGTTTTGCTGAAGGCGGACCCTATGCAAAAACATACGTATTGTTAAGACAAATACGGAAAAAAGTGCTTCAACCCCAAGATGATCATTCCAAAGCACTAATTGTGGCAATATCATCTGTTCAGCAACAGTTTAGCTATGGAAATGGAAAAAAATACAGAACATACACTTATTGTATTGGGATGGGAAAAGATTGAGGATCTGTTAGATGTTCAGTTTGGCGTTAGGCAAAGCAAAGGCACCAGAGAGCCATTTCGAATGTTGGGCTTGATAATGGCGGCAAGACTGAAATTTATTTGCTCTGACTCGATCGTTCGTTCATGAGCGCTGAAAGGTGTGCCTGTTTTTTTTTTTTTTTTTTTTTTTTATTCAAAACTGGATGTACTGCCCTCTGTTATAAAAAGGTTGAAGTGAAATTACTATTGCGAAAAGCGTGTCTCATTGCACACATTTACATAAAGACAAATCTAACTGGGGTGCACTGGGCTGCTAATTAAATCAAACTGTTATTCAGAAATCACTTTCGACATCAAACTGTACACTGCACAAAAAATTGAAAAACTGAAGTAACATAGTAACACTGTGAAAAACATACTGTTCACTGGCCCATCAAAAATCTGAATTACAAAGAAAACGCTTATAATTTTTCGCGCGTAAACGTAAGATGAGAAACGAAATAACCAACAAAGTATGAAATGAATCTCACCTGAAAATGTGCAGCAAAATCGGCAGCAACAACACAGCATGAAGAAATCGCGCCAGCTGAAACACACTAAAGTATAACTAAACCACTGGGGGAAAGATTGGGTTGATTTTCTCATACTAAAACTTGCTTGAAACGAAAATAGTAATAAGTTCATTATAATGACAATGCTGTGTTTGAACTTCTATTTCACAAGAACGTAATACGCACAGGATACCAAAAACTTTACTTTCTTTACAAAAGTCTTACAAGACAACACTTTTACAATTATGTAAATTGAAATGAATTAAACTGAAATGACGTAAACTGAGGTGGGGAAGTGAACTGTTCTGTTTCAAGAATCGCTGACATTAACAATACACGCCAGCAACAAATATTACGTTAGAAACATATCTATAACGCAAATCGATTTTCTCTCTTTCATAAATGCTGTGTCTGTAAATCCATCCATTAGATTAATAATTCCTAACAATTTTCTTCAGCAAAATCTTCCTACAATATGCACTACGCTCAAAGTTCTGCCAGCTTACTCCACGTCCAACACTCGACTACGCTCTACAACTGAGCCAAAGATACACAAATTCAGAGATACTTCTGTCACTGCTGTAAGTCGACTGTTCCACAGATGTTACGCGCGACTGTTTCGCTCTTGTGTCATGAAACTTCGAAACATTCTGAAACTATCCGCAAATAAGTGGCCAGTCCACTATGAATGTCCACCTTTTAAGACTTAACAAAACATCAGTACTGGTCAAAACAATTAAAAGTTGTCTACACGCGTATGTGCAGGCTTGACAAGAATGCTTGATCAAGCCTGTTGTGCCAGCATACATGTAGAAGCGTCAGTTAGTGCTTGTCGTCACTGTCTTTGAGATTCGATACACTAGCGTACAATTGGAAAAACATGCTTGCACAAAATGCTTCATCGTCCTGGAACGGATATCTACATCTACACCCATACTCCGCAAGCCACCTGACGGTGTGTGGCGTTGGGTACCTTCAGTACCTCTATTGGTTCTCCCTTCTATTCCAGTCTCGTATTGTTCGTGGAAAGAAAGATTGTCGGTATGCCTCTGTGTGGGCTCTAATCTCTCTGATTTTATCCTCATGGTCTATTCGCGAGATATACTCCTCGGTGAAGGTACGTTCTCGAAACTTCAACTAAAGCCCATACCGAGCTACTGAGCGTCTCTCTTTCAGAGTCTTGCACTGGAGTTTATCTATCATCTCCGTAACGCTTTCACGATTACTAAATGATCCTGTAACGAACCGCGCTGCTCTCCGTTCGATCTTCTCTATCTCTTCTATCAACCCTATCTGGCACGGATCCCACACCGTTGAGCCGTATTCAAGCAGTGGGCGTACGAGTGTACTGTAACCTACTTCCTTTGTTTTCGGACCGCATTTCCTTAGGATTCTTCCAATGAATCTCAGTCTGGCATCTGCTTTACCGATTTTTAGTAACAAGTACACTTCTATGAGTGATCACTTCTTCATTCTCCAATTGTACTATGTAAAATATCGCTTATGCTGTTAATGTATGTTTGTTGACAAATAGTAGAATTATTTCTGTACCTCACTTACGTAAACATTGCCTAGGTTTTGACTGTAATTTGATCTGGAAATATTATTAAGTATTGAAGGTAATGCGATGGCCCTGTTAGGGACGTACCTTATATATGAAATGAAATGATGGTGTGGCATTATTCCCCTCGAGACCATCTATGGGGTTGTTCGGGCGCCTGGTGCAAGTCTTTCTACTTCGCGCCCCCTCAGCGATCTGTACGTCTTTGTGATGTTGGTAAGAATACATGATTGAGGCCCGAGCGAAGAAAGTATCCGACCCTGCCTGTAATCGAATCTGGATCCTCGCGATATAGAGGCAGCGGCGCTGTAAAATGTTGTCAAGAATGAGGAGATTTTGTTGTTGAAATAGGAGAATGTGAGTTGTAGGATAAAAGGGAGGACACATGCGATATGTAAACACTGTAATTTCATTGTAAGGCATTTTGCTAATGTCTATGAGTAATTTCAGAAGTGCGTTCCACAGGGACCCTATCGTTAAATTTGGCCAAGGCAAGACGACGTGGATGCCATAGAGTAGCTGTTTGTTACCCCGCAGTATTAGGACAATGGAGGTTTCCGCTGTGTTTTAGACCCGATTTATTTAAAGATCGTGCTCGTGAATTTGAACTGTATGGGAGGTGGAAGTTTAATAAGTGACAGCTGTGACTTGCATTAGTTGGATGAGGTGTACCGAACTGTGATCTGTTCTGCAGCGCCGTATGAGGAAGAGACTATCATTAAATATACAGAAACTGTCCTACAGTATGGGCAACTCACAGACATTACGTGTTCCGTACGTGAATTAAATTAAATTTGCTCTCTCTGATGAAATAAACATGGATCGGGCACCGTGTTATGCAACAATTGAACATCAGACTCCTATACTAACATTTTTCTTGCTTAGGTGATGCTCACTTACTGTCTCATCATCACCAAGCCCAAACCAGTAAAGATAGAAACTTGAAATTTGCAGAGGTTGTTGGTCCTTTATTATAGGGGTCGTTTAAAAAGAGATTTAAAAAAATAGCGGATGAAAGGATTTTTTGACAAAACGTCGCTGTTAAGGCAATTTTGAGGCTAGACCTATGAAAATTGGCATTTGGTTTTTTGATCAGAAATAAAAAAGTACATGTTTCAGCATTTTTGGAAATTAACCCCTGTGGGGGTGAATGTTGTTCTTGAAACTAAATCATTGTTAAAAAACACAAAAGTATTTTTAAAATTACATGTATGATAATTATTATTTGAATTCTCGATTGCAAATAAGAAACACGTATTTCAGTATTTTTGGAAATTTAACCCCTAATGGGATGAAATAAGTGATGAACTGTTTTATGAAAATATTTAACTATATCTTTTTGAAGTTAAATGTATGAAATAGAAATTCTTCAAATCCATATGTGGCATACAGCAACCCAGTGCTTAACAGTATTGGCTAAAAACAGTCTTGGTTGCTATTTTAGTTTTTTAATTTTTCAACGACAGGTTTCGCCTTATTTAGGCATAACCTGAAGATGCCTAAATAAGGCGAAACGCATCGTTGAAAAATAAAAAACCAAAATTGCAACCAAGACTGTTTTTAACCAATAAATGTACGAGAATTTGTATTTACCTCCTCTGTTAGAAAAATAGAAACGTGTTTCACTGTTTTTGAAATTCAGCCCCCAAGGGGGTGAAACAGGGGCTGAAAATTTTTAAGAAAATATTTCGTTCTGTTATAAAAAAGCTAAATCTATGACAATTTATATTTCACTTGCCTTTTAGATATAAAGAGATATTTGTTAGGGGACGAAAGTTTCTATGGAAATATCACCACAAGAACGGAAAAGGCAGCAGTAATAAAGACTTCCGATTCCAGCTACCAGAATCGCGTTTTTGTCAGAAATACAGTCGGAAAACACGGTGTTTCTGTGGCCTTCATTAGCATAAAATGTTTAGAAGGTGCAGTAATCAAAAACAAAAATGTCTGTGCAGACAATACAGTCTAGGCGAGCGAATAAAATAGAATATGGATGCTGAATTGGCATGAAGAGAGTAATTGTAACGATGGTTTACAATTAAACAAGGATGGTCTCACGTGGAAGAGACGTTTATGCTCTTGGAATCAGGTGAGGGACAGCGGTGCCATCTGCATCGGTCATGATGCACCTGTAAGTTTAGTACCCCTCAGATTTCGATGCAATTAGCAATTTTATCTCTTAACCTTCGAGCGGGAGCACAACTTTTTTTTTTTTTTTTTTTTTTTTTTTTTTTTGCGTAAGTGGGCACGAGTTACAATTTCCTTAGGTATCAGTTAAATATTTACATTTACACAACGGAATACAAACAGAAATCTTTCATGGCTCATTGTGGGCCTCTGGATGCTCACACCTGTACCATCTGGCTCCCAATGTTCTTTTATATTTACATGTTGACCTTCCTTAATATCTACAAAAAATAAAACGCCGAGTAGTGCAACAATTTCACATCAGTCCGTAGCTTTGCAGTCACTTCTACATTTGCAGTTTAAGACAGTCGGTATATTGATTAATACGGGGTACTATCACATCTATAATACCAGTTTCAGAAAGCTTGAAAAAAGGCATCAGTTTCATTAGAAATATTGCGTGAATAGCTTGTGAGACCAGGTAAACTTTTATAACACTTTTTTTGCCTAACTTTTTGTTTTAGAGGCCGGTTCTTACTCCATTTTTAAACACTGTCTTTTTTTTTAAGAAAATGTCAGTTTCTGAACTTCTTTCTTCCTCTCTCTTTCATTTCCTGTCCGGATGTAGTAGATAAAGTGAAAATGGCGCATACGTTCAAAATTTTCTGAAAGAAACAAATATAACACGAAAGGGTGTGCGGGATATGGAGTGTTCCACCATCGTTTTTCTTGTGAAACAACGCGATGCTGAGGTTCTGAGTGGAAGAGGGAGGGTAGAGGAAAGGAGGGTTGGAGTGGGCGTCAGGCGAACAAATACTAAGGGCTACTACCACATCGCAAGGCTCTGGGTTACGCTACAGTACTACGAAATTTCGCAATGGTGCACAGGTTGACTTCACGAGGGCATTTGACACTGTCCCGCACTGCCAGTAACTGAAAAAAGTACGAGATAATGGAGGATCGGAATAGATTTACGACTGGACTGAAGACTTCGTTGCAGACAAAGCTCAACAAGTCGCTCTTAACGGAACAAAATCGACAGATGTAATTTCCGGAGTACCCCAAGGAAGTGTGATAGGATTTACTGTTTACATTAAATATATGAATGATCTAATGGAAAGCGCCGCACGCTCTTTAACGCTGTTTGCAGATGACACGGTTGTCTGTAACAAAGAAGCAACGCCAGAACATAGTAACGATTTGCAGAATGATGTCCAGGGAATTGATGAATTGTGCAAACTCAGGCAGTTGATCCGGAACTTAAATAAATGTAACATATTGCGCTTACGTAGGAAATGAAATCCATTACTGTACAGCTACACTACTGATGACAAACCGCTGGACACAGTATCGCCAGGTAAGACTGATAGAAAAGATCCAACGAAGAGAACCATCTAGCCGGCGCTAAAAGGTTACAGAAATGCTCAGCAGAACCCACTGGCAGACGTTACAATAGAGGCGTTGTGCATCTTGGAGATGATGATTATGATGATGATGATGATGATGATGATGTTTGGATTGTGGACCGCTCGACTGCGCGGATATCAGCGCCCGTACAAATTCGCAACCTTTGCTCAGTTCAATCTCGCCACTTGCAATGAACGATGATGAAATGATGAGGACGATACAAACACCCAGTCATCTCGAGGGAGGTGAAAATGCCTGACCCCGTCGGGAATCGAACCCGGGACCCCTGCTCGGGAAGCGAGAACGCGACCGTGAGACCGCGAGCTGCGGACGCATCACGGAGAAAATTTACTATTGAAATTTCAGGACAGCACTTTTCAGGAGGAGCCGGACAACACATTATTTCCCCCATAGATATCTCACGTATTGACTACGACGAGAAAATTCGAGAAATTAGAGCCAATACAGAGGCTTACCGACAACCATTAGTTCCAAGCGCTGTTCGCGAGTGGAACAGGGTCGGAGGGCTCAGTTAGTTGTACAAAAAGCACGCTCCACCACACACCATTAGGTGGCTCTCGGAGTATGATGCAGATGCACATGAATGGGGTACTCAACACCCCAGCGAGCACGCTAAAAAGTTAAGATGTCACTCGCAAAACACCAGTAAATAGTAGCACACATCGACGATGCCCTCTCAGCTCGCGAGTTTCAACAGGAATTACTTTGTGAGCTTCAATGGATAATTAGATTCTTTTGCATAATCTAACGACACTATCATTAAAGGGTTCCGCCATACATTCAGAGTAGATGTGCTGCCTAACTGAAATGTGTGAGTCGTCACCTTTAGCTGAAGCTAAGGTTCAGAAACAGTTCATTGCAGGCACATGTAAATTGTGAGGAGTGATTTTGTAATTCAACACATTTAGCATACAGTAGTGTGCACAGGCTTCACGAACAGTGTTTTATGTTCAATTGAGGGGAAGATCTTACCTTGAAGTTGATTCAGAGGCCGCGCAGCTTCACACCTGCGTCTGACAGGGAGCTCAGGCACAATGCGGAGAGGCAAGCATGTTTTCGTCAGAAAAGCTGACGACTTCGCTAACGACCGACGAGTGTGGCAGTGAAAGCTATTAGGGCGGTCCCTGGGTGGGCGCACTCCAGCTCATTGCTACTGCCACAGAAAAAATAGCCAGTACTCAGAGATTATGGTAGAACTAGAGACTGTTTTTAAGTCATCCTAAAAATGAAAAAATAAGGCATTGCAATGAGGGAGTGACGATAAAATATCCGTATATGAACTAATGTCTAGCATTAAACAATAGTTTAGATAAATCATAAATACTAGAAAAGCAGCGAAATCAATAAGGAAAATTAAAGCCTCGCGAAACTGGAAGTTGTCAATCAACAGGTGAAATTTTTTGAAGCTTAGGAAAAACATCAAAGTAATGAGAAAAATAAGACACGTATCTTGTAAACATCTGTATCGAATCCAGCAAAATGGCTAAGCAGGCATGGCAGGAGGACAAATGTAAGGATGTAGAGGCATACCTCGCTAGGAGTAAGATAGATACTGCCTACAGGAAAATTAAAGAGACCTTTGGAGAAAAGAGAACCACTTGTATGAATATCAAGGGCTCAGATGGAAACCCAGTTCTAAGCAAAGAATGGAAAGCAGAAAGGTGGAAGGAGTATATAGAGGGACTATACAAGGGCGTTGTTCTTGAGGACAATATTATGGAAATGGAAGAGGTTGTAGATGAAGATGAAATGGGAGATAGGATACTGCGTGAAGAATTTGATAGAGCACTGGTAGACCTAAGTCGAAACAAGGCCCCAGGAGTAGACAACATTCCATTACAACTACTGACAGCCTTGGGAAAGCCAGTCCTGTCAAAACTCTACCATCTGGTGAGCAAAATGTATGAGACAGGCGAAATACCCTCAAACTTCAAGAAGAATATAATAATTCCAATCCCAAAGAAAGCAGGCGTTGACAGATGTGAAAATTACCGAACTATCAGTTTAATAAGTCACGGCTGCAAAATACTAACGCGAATTCTGAACAGACGAATGGAAAAACTGGTAGAAGCCGACCTCGGGGAAGATCAGTTTGGATTCCGTAGAAATATGGGAACACGTGAGGCAATACTGACCCTACGACTGATCTTACAAGCTAGATTAAGAAAAGACAAACCTACGTTTCTAGCAGTTGTAGACTTGGAGAAAGCTTTTGACAATGTTGACTGGAATAATCTCTTTCAAATTCTGAAGGTGGCAGGGGTAAAATACAGGGAGCGAAAGGCTATTTACAATTTGTACAGAAACCTGATGGCAGTCATAAGAGTCGAGGGACATGAAAGGGAAGCAGTGGTTGGGAAGGGAGTGAGACAGGGTTGTAGCCTCTCCTCGATGTTATTCAATCTGTATATTGAGCAAGCAGCGAAGGAAACAAAAGAAAAATTCGGAGTAGGTACTAAAATCCATGGAGAAGAAATAAAAACTTTAAGGTTCGCCGATGACATTGTAATTCTGCCAGAGACAGCAAAGGACTTGGAAGAGCAGCTGAACGGAATGGACACTGTCTTGAAGGAAGGATATAAGATGATCATCAACAAAAGCAAAACGAGGATAATGGAATGTAGTCGAATTAAGTCGGGCGATGCTGAGGGAATTAGATTAGGAAATGAGACACTTAAAGTAGTAAAGGAGTTTTGCTATTTGGGGAGCAAAGTAACTGATAATGGTCGAAGTAGAGAGGATATAAAATGTAGACTGGCAGTAGCAAGGAAAGCGTTTCTGAAGAAGAGAAATTTGTTAACATCGAGTATAGATTTAAATGTCAGGATGTCGTTTCTGAAAGTATTTGTATGGAGTGTAGCCATGTATGGAAGTGAAACATGGACGATAAATAGTTTGGACAAGAAGAGAATAGAAGCCTTTGAAATGTGGTGCTGCAGAAGAATGCTGAAGATTAGATGGGTAGATCTCGTAACTAATGAGGAAGTATTGAATAGGATTGTGGAGAAGAGGAGTTTGTGGCACAACTTGACAAGAAGAAGGGATCGGTTGGTAGGACATGTTCTGAGGCATCAAGGGATCACCAATTTAGTATTGGAAGGCAGCGTGGAGGGTAAAAATCGTAGAGGGAGACCAAGAGATGAATACACTAAACAGATTCAGAAGAATGTAGGCTGCACTACGTATTGGGAGATGAAGAAGCTTGCACAAGATAGAGTAGCATGGAGAGCTGCATCAAACCAGTCTCAGGACTGAAGACCACTACAACAACAACATCGAATCCAGTACGGTGGATTAACCAAAAATATCTTCGAATATTTGTGGTGTAAAAAGTCAAAAATATGCTGGACCAGTAAAGTAAAAACATATTTAGAAAAGAAAAATATTAAAGCTAAAGAAAAAACGGACAGAAATGGATATAGAGAACGATTACGGAATATGGTAGATTTCCAAGTTAGGAAAGTGAAAATAATAATAATAATCTGGTCGGAAGTGATCAGAAGACATAAAAAAAACGTAGCGAACAGATGAATCAATAACTTAATTGGCCTATCCGAGAAAAAAAGAATCTGAAATGCTCAGTCACAAAAATTTTCATAATAATAACAATAATAATAACACAAATCATTACAGTAAAAATAGTAATAATAATAAGTAATAATAATAATAATAATGATAGTGCGCAATGGCCTGGTGGAAATCTCCAATCTCAGGCTCTGGAGGCTTATATGTCCCTAGCCGACCTGGGAAATGGACAGAAGTTTAACTAGGATTCTGAACCACTTGTCGTTCCTGTCGAAACTTTCTTGACATTTTAAAGGTGGACAGAAAATTTCGTGGTCGCACTTGGACTCGATTTCGTGACCTTCCACTTTTCAGGTACACGTGCTGCCACTACATCAACAGGCCCAACAACTTTGTGATGCAACGGTAGTTGTCGTAACAGTACTCGGCGATAATGCACTTCCCTTAATACAAACTGCGACTGATTTTCTGGACCTCGTACTAATGGAATTTTGGCTAATCTTACAACGCGTCACACTTAATTCGAAGTTCTGTAGGTGTTGAGCACGTATCTTACAGGTTCGTTAGCCGTTCCTTTTAGCCTGCGACTAAATCGGAGCTTCCATCTGATATGGTTACCTCCAGTATTTTGTCACTGATGGATGTGAGGAAACGTGTAACTGCCGAAAGAGACTGGACAAGTATTGACACTGTGTATCTTGTGGTATACTTATATTTTATGTCGCATACAGGGAAGCAAGTATGTAGAACTTTACAGCGTACCGCGAATTGTTCTTGCATAACTGCGTTGTGGAAGCATATTACCACATTTTAAATCGAATAATTAATATTTTCTTAGATATGTCAAACCAGAGATCAGATTTATGACAGTTTTTTGGAAGAGAAATAGACCAGAAACAACCTATAGGTGACTTGCGTGGACGTAACGACGCCACATTTGAAGGAATTTATCATTTACACAATCATTTAAAGAGATTACACAAAAATTATTATGCCAATGAGGGATATGGTATAATCGTCGCATTCTGCACAAACACTACACCATTACAGTGTGGATCTTCGCTGTTAACTAAAAAATCTTGGTTCCAGGGAATCAACAAATAAAATTACTAACCAGATGTCTGACACACAACTAGTAAGATCCATAGCAGAAGGGAAGACAAAGAGCTGAAACGCCAGGAACTTCTCGGTTGCATCAGTTACATTTTCATATCTCTTTAAACACGGTTATAGGTGTCTAATACGCCAATATTGAACACATGAGTTTTACATTTGTTTCCAGTCTTCTTTTATATTTGATATTATAGTTTATAAATGGAAATGATATGCTATTACTGTTATTGCAGGCAGACTTAATTGGTCTGCAATAAGCTCTATATACGTATCATGTACACTGAAGAGCCAAAGAAACTGGCACACCTACCTACCAACGTATAGGGACCCTGCCAGCACAAGGAAGTTCCTTAACACGACGTGGCATGGACTCGACTGATGTCTGAAGTAATGCTGGAGGGAACTGACACCAAGAATCCTGCAAGGCTGTCCATAAACCCATAAGAGTACGAGGGAGCGAAGATCTCTTCTGAATAGCACGTTGCAAGGCATCCCAGATACGCTCAATAATCTTCGTGTAAGGGGAGTTTGGTGGGCGGCAGAAGTATTTAGGCTCAGAAGAGTGTTCCTGGAGCGACTCTGTAGCAGTTTTGGACCTATGGAGCGTCGTATTGTACCGCTGGAATTGCCCAAGTCTCTCGGTGTTGACGGGCGAAGGCGATGCGTAAAGCTTTGTGTTGTGCAGTCATCAAGGATACACGTGCGGGCCTTCGGCAGCGAAAGCCCATATCGATGATATTTCGTTGAATGGTTCGCACGCTGACACTTGTTGATGGTTCAGCATTGAAATATTGAGCAATTTGGGGAAGGGTTGCAGTTTTGTCACATTGAATGATTCTCTTCAGTCATCGTTGGTCCCATTCATGCAGGATCTTTTTCCGGCCCAAGCAATGTCGGATATTTGAAGTTTTACACGATTCCTCATATTATTGGTACACTTATGAAATGGTCGTACGGGAAAATCCCCACTTCATTGCTACCTCGGAGATGCTGTGTCCCATCACTCGTGCGCTGACTGTATCACCACGTTGAAACCGACTTAAATCTTGATTATCTGCCATTGCAACAGCAGTAGCCGATCATACACTTGTTGTCTTGTATAAGAGTTGCAGACCGCAGCACAATATTCTGCCTGTTAAAGTATCTCCGTATTTGAATACGCCTACCTACACCAGTTTCTTTGGCACTTCAGTGTGTAATTATCGCTTATAGGCATAACATGAAAGTAAGAATCTGGGAGTCTACCTGGAACGCGTGACTAGAATGCAACAGTGTCGTACGTGACCACTGGGATTCGTTTAGAAAACAGAACATTCCAAAGAAACAGTGTACTACGGGCAGTACGTTTCACTAAGGCCAGCCCAGAACGGAAGGATAATGAGATCTAAATTTAGAAGTAGTATCAGGAGTGGTATAGGCATATATACACTGTGTGATCAAACGTATACGGACACCCCCAAAAACATACGTTTATTTCACAATAGGTGCAGTGTGCTGCCACGTTCTGCCGTGTACTTCATATCAGAGAGCATAGAGCAGAATGGGACTCTCCGTGGAACTCACGGACTTTGAACGTGGTCAGGTGATTGGGTTTCACCAGTGTCATACTTCTGTATGCAAGATTTCCACACTCCTAAACATCCATAGGTCCACTGTTTCCGATGTGATAGTGAAGTGGAAACACTGCACGATTGAACAGTGAAAAAACGTTGTGTGGAGTGACGAATCACGGTACACAATGTGGCGATCCGATAACAGGGTTTGGGCATGGAGAATGCCCGGTGAACGTCATCTGCCAGCGTGTCTAGTGCCAACAGTAAAATTCGGAGGAGGTAGTGTTATCGTGTGGTCGTGGTTTTCATGGAGGGGGCTTGCAACCCTTGTTGTTTTGCGTGGCACTATAACAGCTCAGGCCTACATTTATGTTTTATGCACCTTCTTGCTTCCCACTGTTGAAGAGCAAATCGGGAATGGCGATTGCATCTTTTAATACGACCGAGCCCTGTTCATAATGCACGGCCTGTGGCGGAGTGGTTACACGACAATAACATTCCTCTAAACGGCTGGCCTGCACAGAGTCCTGACCAGATTCATGTTTTGGAACGCCGACTTCGTGCCAGCCCTCTCCGACCGACATCGATACCGCTGCTCAGTTCAGCACTTCGTGAGCAATGGTCATCCATTCCCCAAGAAACCTTCCAGCACCTGATTGAACGTATGCCTGCGAGAGCGGAAGCTGTCATCAAGGCTAATGGCGGGCCAACACCATACTGAATTCCAGCATTACCGATGGAGGGCGCCACGAACTTCTAAGTCATTTTCAGCCAGGTGTCCGGATACTTTTGATCACATAGTGTATGTGAGGGGAGATGAGGTAAGACAGCCAGGGTGCGAAAAGTAGCCGCTACCTTTTCTTCGCTCTGAACACTGCTGCTGTCTCCCTCGAAGCGGTAAAGCTATTTCTAATAGACACTATTATTGTTATCAATGGGCCGCGCGGAGTAGCCGCGCGGTTAGAGGCGCCATGTCGCGAATCGGGAGGCCACTCCCGCCGGAGGTTCGAGACTTCCATCGGGGATGGGTGTGTGTGTTGTCTTCAGCGTAAGTTAGTTCAACTAGTGTGCAAGTCTAGGGAACGATGACCTCAGCTGTTTGGTCTCACAGGAATTCAAACACCTTTGAACATTTTACTGTCAGTGAGTTTGACAGAGAAAGCTTACTCCGTTTTTCTTTAGCAAAAACTTTTCTGGTTTTAGATCGTCTGATGTAAGGTGAGGTTTTTATGTTTCTCATTTTATCTGTTTCATTCGTATAGTAATACCTTTTTAAACATATCGATGTTTAAACATCATCTTTTGGCCTAGAAATGTAGTTCTTTGTTGTTTCTCGACGTTTGATAGCTTCGTCTGTGAGGCTCTAAAGCCGAAATGATATGGGACTGGGAACAGAGGCCACGCTAATCGTCGGGAAAGTGGCCAATGTGTTTGCCTCATGAACATAGTCTTCCATATGTCACGGATAATACTACAGATGATACTAACATCTCAATAATTTTTTATGCGAAGCTATCACCCCACATTCTATGCCCTTGTGACGATTTTGAATTAATTAACTTACAGTGTTTCAATTTGTTTCTGCTCTGTTAGATTTGACCTAATACAAAAATCCAATTGAAAACCGACTGCTACCATTGCAGTGTACTATTTCAGATACTAGGGCATCAAGATGCCTAGATAGTACGTCTGGAATACAGAACAACCAAACTGCATGCTGTTGTGGAGGCAGTGACCATATTAGCATGTACTTCCTACATTTTTATTTTATTTTTCAAAAAAAATGGTTCAAATGGCTCTGAGCACTATGGGTCTTAACATCTATGGTCATCAGTCCCCTAGAACTTAGAACTACTTAAACCTAACTAGCCTAAGGACAGCACACAACACCCAGCCATCACGAGGCAGAGAAAATCCCTGACCCCGCCGGAAATCGTACCCGGGAATCCGGGTGTGGGAAGCGAGAACGCTACCGCACGACCACGAGACGCGGGCTTTTATTTTTCACTTATTCGTAAAAATATTTGGTGTGGTACCTTAGAAGATGTAGAGTGAAAACGCTTAAGAAGCAAAAACAAGGCATGTAAACCAAAGCCTTCGTAAAGTTTATAGAAAAATTCCCATCTCGTGCAGCTATGTGGTGCTGAAAACTCTGTTAACTTGAATTTGCTGCTAAGAAAAAGGGTTGTGTTGGTTCGTTTTGAAGCGGACAACGGCATAAAGTGACATGGAAGTCATTATTTGTTCGGCACTGTTACTTCGGTGGATGTTACGGCAAGAAAAATGGAATAAAAGTGAGATAGTGTTAATACTTTCATCCTTCTTTACCTCCTCTGCATTACTGCAGACGACGTGTCACTGAGCACATTTGTACTGTGCGTGCAGTACACGTGAGGTGCCTAGTTGTTTCCACTGCACTGTGTGGAATACGTAAGTTCTTGTACACTTCACTAACCTGCTGTCTTGATGATGATGATGATGATGATGTCCCCAGCGCAGAAAACAGCACGCAGGTCGTGGATTCTTTTTCTTGAGGCTGAAATTAACTTCGCAAGGAACTGCTGCTACGAATAAACTATAACTCATTTGGGATGGCACTCGCGTTTTATTGATGTAGACACGAGAAGCTATTCTTGATCACAACGTATTGAACATATCTTTCCACAGTCATTGTATCTGGCTAAAATAACGTGAAATACATCCTGCCACAGACAACATGTCTGTCTACTGGAACCGTTATAACTGCAGTAAATAAAATTGCATGAAACAAATACTGCTATAACAAACAACATGTCTGTCTACTGGAACGGTCAGAACTGGAGAGCCGGACTGCCCGAGACACTTCGCGCTCCAAGTCAGCCAGCCAGGCGTGACCCGAACGCCACCGAAGTGCATCGGCAGTAATATCGTCAGTCTTTTGTTTTAGTAATACTTTGATTTTAATAATTTTGAAATGACTGATTGATAGCTGGCTGTTGGGAGACGTTTATTTAAAAAAATGAAGTAATTTGGATGACAGGTTTAATTAATAATATCAATTAAAGTTTAACGTTTTGGCGCCCTACCGCCGAACACAGCAGACAATCACAGAGCAGCAGTACCATGCTGACGGTATTTCTCACGGGAATGGTACCGAATCTAACATCTGTCACCGGTACCTCATCCCAGATTGCGTCATCTCTATGCTTCTTGCATCTCCACTGCCCTGGGAATAGCTTCCTGGAGCCTAATATGATGGCTGAACAAGCCAGAAATATTACAATGTGTAACTTTACTTATAACTATTCGATGTGGATGACCGAATACTACAACGTTTACTTTGTATACAGCTTTGAGTTTGAAGCGTTTGAAACGCATAATATGTCAGACAGGCTTCCGTCAAAAACAGTTTTCCTCTGGAGCAGGCCGTGAAATGTTTTTGCGTTTGTTTCACGTTGAATAAAAAGTCTAGAGCAACACTCAAATTGTTTACAACTTTCATTACTAAACCCTCATAAACAAATATGCGTGTTGTTGTTCAGATGCGTATTTCATCGTATGCTGTTTTGTTGTATGTTTCAGTCACAGCACGTTCTTTCATTACGTCACTAGTAGTGTAGTACTGCGCTTAACTGTTAATTATGTTATGGTATTTGCATATGCGTGCTCCTTTACACACTTACAACAACGTTCTGACAACGAATGAACAAAAAAAAAAAAAAACAAAAAAACAAAATAATCACAGAACACACAGGTTTACTTGCTATAGGGGCTACGGAAATGAATATCCATAGCTGTGTATCCGAACGTCAAATAGGAGGTAATCACTCATCAAGGCTCTCTCTAAAAGTTTTATTAAGTGCATGTTCTAAGCTTACAGTCGAAGTCAAGCAATGAGGCTTTCTTCGTATCTGTAATCACTGAATTTCAGGTTGAAAAGAATAACTACCCAACCCCTTATTTAACTCACCGAAATCATAACAGAATGTCGGTATATGATTGAAAATAAGGAGCTTCTCATAGCCTGTGTTCCATTAAACATTTCACCGTCTACCAAAAAACAATATGTAGTCATTGAAAAATCATGATTATTGCAGGACAGCTTCCAGTAACCCATATTTCTCCACCTGTAATCGGACCCATGCACAGAACGGAGTATTATAATGGACTGCCGTAATAGTCTAGGGCTGAATCATTTAACTATTCACAACATGATTGTTCACTGATATGACGAATGCTGTAGCAACACATCTGGACAAGATTAAGAAGCACCAACACAGCACTAGTTTCGCTGTGATAATAGAAAAGGGACGCAGTGATTGAGAAGGTAGTGGTATGCCGTTATAGTCTATCCACGATATTATTTAACCAATACACTAAGCAAGCAGTACAGAAAAGAAAAGAAAAATTTGGAGAAGATATTTAAGCTCAGGAATAAGAAATTAAAACTTTCAGGTTTGCCTACGATAGTGCAATTCTGTCAGAGGCAGCAAAGGATTTGACACAGTACTTGAATGAAATGGACAGTGTCTTGAAAGGAGGATGTAAGACAAGAATCAACAAAAGCAAAGAAAAGGTAATGGAATATAGTGGAAGCAAATCAGCCGATGGTGAGGAACTAGATTAGGAAGCGTGACACTAAAGGTATTAACTGGGTTTTGCTGTTTGATAGAAAAATAAATGATGATGTCCAAGTAGAGAGGATATAAAATGTAGAATGGGGACAGGGAGAGCGTTTCTGAAGAAGAGAAGTTCGTTAACACGGAATATATATTAGTTAAAAAAACTTAAAAGAGACTGTGATAAAATCTTCTAAAAAATGTAGAGTCCGCTTGTAGCTCCTCATTTATTGTGACATCAAGGTACAAGCTGTTTCGCGTTAATGAACCATATCTTCAGGGTAATTTGACTGCATTACATTAAGCCATTAAACCAACACGGTCTCGGAACGTTCTGTAAGGCACATATCTTGGAAATATCAAGTGCAATGGATGTTGTAAGATTCATCAATAATCATATAATTACGGGACATCACTGAACGACATACTAATTTTGGACTGATGCTGAATTTCCGATGGTACTGAGAAAAGCAGCTATCTCGGCTGCGGCGAGTAAATAATGACATCGTGTACAGACGAAGCCGCTCGTGAGCCGTAGCGGAAACCGACCCGGGCCAACTTACATGAATATGAAGTGTTAGAAAGCCTTTTCGGAACCTATTTATCAGATGTGTAGCCTTGTATGGAGGTGAAACTTGGACATACGCAGTTTAGACATGAAGAGAATAGAGGCTTCGGATATTTGGTGCTACAGATGAACGCTGAGGATTGGATGGATAAATTATGTATCTAGTGAGAAGGTGCTGAATAGGATAAGGGAGAAGGAAAATATGTGGGGAAACCTGACTAAAATAAGGCATCGGCTGATAGAATACATTCTGAAACATCAAGGGATCAGCAGTTTAATGCTAGAGGGAAGTGTGGGGTCTAAAACTTGAAGAGATGAATAAAGTAAGCAGATTCAGGAGGATGTAGGTTGCAGCAGTTATTCGGAGATGACGAGGCTTGCCCACTATAGAATAGACTGGGAAGCTGCATCAAGCATCTTCCGACGGAAGACAACATCAGCAACAATAACGGCAACAGCAACAACAACAACAGAAAAGAAATGACTTAAGTTGAGCAAAATATTTCCCAGAAATATATGAATAATTTTTGTATTGATCCCAAGACAGTGCAGACCACGCAGGTTCTCAATGAAAATAATATGAAGTAAGACTCTCAAAAAAGGTAACGAAACTACACTGACTCAAGATACGAGTTCCATCCAGGTAGTAAACCACTTATAACGCAGGAGAGGATGATACGTTTCAGTGTAGAATACACAAAGGATTGAAAAGATATTAGTGGAATCTACAACACACTTCTTTCCCATGAAAAACGAGTAGCCTTTGAGCCTTTGTGTCACCACTTGCAGGGATAACATTTTACGTTTTAAGTCAACGCAAGTTCCTTACGTGGAATTATGGTAAGATAAGTGAGAGAATATATAGAACGCAACGCTGAAGTTAATTTAGACGTCGTCTATTAGCCGCCACGAAAAGTATTTATAAAAATCCCATCCACTATCTCCAAAATTACAGCACTCTAACTGCAGAACATCGAAATATATCGCTTGTGTCTCGACTCCGATAATGTTTCCTATTGGCTGAAGGCAAAACCAGCACTCCAAAGCTCCACCATATTTCGGAGACAAAAAAAAAAGTTTGCTGAAAGAGGCGGCCTCGACTAATCGAAGCTGAACATGGTATGAACTGGAGAAAAATCACAAGGATAAACTACGTAGATTTTAAGAAATATCGGTGCAAGAGAATCGAACTGCATTCGAACAGGCAGCTTTCCAAGTTTCTCTGTAACCTTTTACGTCTTTGGACTTGTTGGTAGTTCACAAGTTAAGCTTACGATTGAATTTGAAGAATTTACTGATTCCCGTTGACCAAATCGAAGCATAATTTGACGTACCATCACATGTGTTTGAAACAAATGTTGGTTATAATAACCGCAATTAAGACTACATATAACAGACTGTTTTCGGGAACATTTAGTTGTAGAGTACCACTGCTGTCGCGGAATCTCTGGTTACACACGTAAAAATGCCGTTGTCTATCGAGATTGGGTATTTGCCTTTATTCTGACTGTAACACAAAATCGACATCCGAAATGCGTGTAGCTTATTAGGAACTGAATGCAGCCCTATCTTAAATCTTCTTTTTGACTGTATAATGAATTTTCCATTATAAATGTGTAAAGGATCAACTGAAATAAAGGCTCGAGATGCGTGTAACTCAAATCATGTAATTTCCTCACAGATACTCAGGCTGGACTTTGTATTACACGTACGGATTTAGGCAGTTTTGCAAGAACTGCCGTTCTTCAAATTTGGTAGGCATTCTTCGCAGAGGTTCTCGAAAGTTTTCGGTGGGCTATCGCGTTGACCCGAAAGGCCGTTGTATTCTGAAACATTGTGTCAATCCTTCCTGCTTATAAGTTCAAAATCCTTACAACAGATTCCATCTAGCTAATAGCTCTCTGTCTCTACGAATTACATCTTACAGATGTAATTCGTGCAATTTGGTGTGTTTGTACTCTACATGTTACAATACATAATAATTTGAAAAGATGTGAGCTTCTGTAATAGCAAGACATCAAAGTTTCTGCCGCTGCAGCTACGTGCCTTGAAGTGCTGCTGGAGCATGAACTTACATGGTTGCCTGTGAAAGAAATGATAAACAAGGAAGTGCCATCACTGTAGAACACAACTCATTCTCTCTCTGTCCTTGAAATACCGTGAAAGCGTAACGCAGTGTGTTCAAGAATGTACTTCTGAGGTGAACGAACGTAAAGAGTGGAATAAAAATCACTGGAGTGAAAAATAAGTTCGTAAGAATCACAAATTACTATAGTCATTGACATATATTGTTTAGTAAATGAACACAAAATCTTATGTTTCACATAAAAGTGCTCTTCAACGTACTTTGTGACTTTACATGGCTATAAATGTGCAAAAAACATGAAAAGTCACCCTATATGCATACTAACGCCTGTGATATATTATTCAATGAGTGGGAAAGCAATGAGACAAGGAGCTTATAGGTCTGAATGACTGAATGCTCTCTAAGAAAACTATGAACCCGAACAAAGAACTGATACATCCCGTGTTGAAGACAACTACATTGTATCTAAAAGAACTAAACTCCTCCCGAACAGGCCATGAGGGCCCAAAGGTACCGACCGGCCGCCGTGTCATCCTCAGGTGATAAGGAGCAATGAGACAAGGAGCTTATAGGTCTGAATGAATGTTCTGTAAGAAAACTATGAACCCGAACAAAGAACCGATAGATCCCGTGTTGAAGACAACTACATTGTATCTAATACAACTAAACTCCTCCGGAGCAGGCCATGAAGGCCTAAAGGTACCGACTGGCAGCCGTGTCATCCTTGGCCCACAGGCGTCACGGGATCCGGATATGGAAGGACATGTGGTCAGCACACCGCTCTCCCGGCCGTATGTCAGTTTCCGAGACCGGAGTCGCTACGTCTCAATCGAGTAGCTCCTCAGTTTGCCTCACAAGGGCTCAGTGCATCCCGCTTGCCAACAGAGCTCGGCAGTACGGATGGTCACCCATCCAAGTGCTAGCCCAGCCCGACAGCGCTTAACTTCTGTGATCTGACGGGAACCGGTGTTACCACTGCGACAAGGCCGCTGGCATATTGTATTTAGTGTAAATAAATCCGATGTTCCACTGAGTAACACTACGCAAAACCAACACAAGCAAGCAACCATCACACCATAATCCAGAACGATGTCGCTTCAACCTTCCCATTTCTGGATCACAACATAAAGCGTCCATAATGCACATGTTGGTACGTTTTCACAACACCACGCGAAAGAACAGGGTGGTGCATCGCTCTGGCTACTGACTACATGTCCTCATCAGCCGATACTGTACGCTAAGCGTTTTGTTATATCTCTCACATCTGTTCTCGACCTCAACGCTCTTATCTGAACAACATGGCATAGACACCCATTCCGATCAGTGCAAAATCTTTTCTGTCCCACTCTATCACTCAGCCACATTCTCGAAGTCCTTTTCAGTAGCAGGAACCCAACTGTGGAATAACCTACCGCATTACACAAGTCATTGGATATCTCCTAATATCGTGTCAAACCTCCTTTTGTCCAACGTAATGCACAACTCGACGTGGCATGGTCTCAACAAGTCGTTGGAAGTCCTCTGCAGACATACTGAGCCATCCTGCCTCTACAGCCGTCCGTAATTGCAAACGTGATGCCGGCGCAGAAATTCATTGCACGAACTGATCTCTAGATTATGTCCCATAAATGTTCGATGAGACTCATATCGGGTGATCTGCGACGCCAAGACATTCGCTCGAATTGTCCACAATGTTTTTCTTACCAATCGCGAAGAACTGTGGACAATGACATGGCGCGTAATCAACCATACAAATGCCATCGTTGTTTGGGAACATGAAGTCTACGAATCGCTGAAAGTGGTCTCCAAGTAACCGAACACAACGAGCACCCAGTCGATTTCATGTAACCATTACCCCATTACGGAACAACCACCATCTAGCACAGTGCCTTGTTGATTACTTGGTTCCGTGGCTTCATACACTCCTGGAAATGGAAAAAAGAACACAATGACACCGGTGTGTCAGACCCACCATACTTGCTCCGGACACTGCGAGAGGGCTGTACAAGCAATGATCACACGCACGGCACAGCGGACACACCAGGAACAGCGGTGTTGGCCGTCAAATGGCGCTAGCTGCGCAGCATTTGTGCACCGCCGCCGTCAGTGTCAGCCAGTTTGCCGTGGCATACGGAGCTCCATCGCAGTCTTTAACACTGGTAGCATGCCGCGACAGCGTGGACGTGAACCGTATGTGCAGTTGACGGACTTTGAGCGAGGGCGTATAGTGGGCATGCGGGAGGCCGGGTGGACGTACCGCCGAATTGCTCAACACGTGGGGCGTGAGGTCTCCACAGTACATCGATGTTGTCGCCAGTGGTCGGCGGAAGATGCACGTGCCCGTCGACCTGGGACCGGACCGCAGCGACGCACGGATGCACGCCAAGACCGTAGGATCCTACGCAGTGCCGTAGGGGACCGCACCGCCACTTCCCAGCAAATTAGGGACACTGTTGCTCCTGGGGTATCGGCGAGGACCATTCGCAACCGTCTCCATGAAGCTGGGCTACGGTCCCGCACACCGTTAGGCCGTCTTCCGCTCACGCCCCAACATCGTGCAGCCCGCCTCCAGTGGTGTCGCGACAGGCGTGAATGGAGGGACGAATGGAGACGTGTCGTCTTCAGCGATGAGAGTCGCTTCTGCCTTGGTGCCAATGATGGTCGTATGCGTGTTTGCTGCCGTGCAGGTGAGCGCCACAATCAGGACTGCATACGACCGAGGCACACAGGGCCAACACCCGGCATCATGGTGTGGGGAGCGATCTCCTACACTGGCCGTACACCACTGGTGATCGTCGAGGGGACACTGAATAGTGCACGGTACATCCAAACCGTCATCGAACCCATCGCTCTACCATTCCTAGACCGGCAAGGGAACTTGCTGTTCCAACAGTACAATGCACGTCCGCATGTATCCCGTGCCACCAACGTGCTCTAGAAGGTGTAAGTCAACTACCCTGGCCAGCAAGATCTCCGGATCTGTCCCCCATTGAGCATGTTTGGGACTGGATGAAGCGTCGTCTCACGCGGTCTGCACGTCCAGCACGAACGCTGGTCCAACTGAGGCGCCAGGTGGAAATGGCATGGCAAGCCGTTCCACAGGACTACATCCAGCATCTCTACGATCGTCTCCATGGGAGAATAGCAGCCTGCATTGCTTCGAAAGGTGGATATACACTGTACTAGTGCCGACATTGTGCATGCTCTGTTGCCTGTGTCTATGTGCCTGTGGTTCTGTCAGTGTGATCATGTGATGTATCTGACCCCAGGAATGTGTCAATAAAGTTTCCCCTTCCTGGGACAATGAATTCACGGTGTTCTTATTTCAATTTCCAGGAGTGTAGATTCTGCGCCACTCCGCGAACCCTGCCATCAGCTCTTACCGACTAAAATCGTGACTCATCTGATCAGGCCACTGTTTTCCAGTCATCTGGAATCCTACCGATATGGTCGCGAGTTCAAGAGAGGCGCTGCAGGCAATGTCGTGCTGTTAGCGAAAGCGCTCGCATCAGTTGTCTGTTGCCATACCAGATTAACGCCAAATTTCGCCTCACTCTACATCTATATCTACATCTACATGGATACTTTGCAAATCACATTTAAGTGCCTGGCAGAGGGTTCATCGAACCACCTTCACAATTCTCTTTTAATCCAATCTCGTATAGCGCAAGAAAAGGATGAACACCTATATCTTTCCGTGCGAGCTCTGGTTTCCCTTGTTTTATCGTGTTGATCGTTCCGTCCTATGTAGGTCGGTGTCAACAAAGTATTTTCGCATTCGGAGGAGAAAGTTGGTGATTGGAATTTCGTGAGAAGATTCCATCGCAACGAAAAACGCCTTTCTTCTAATGATGTCCAGGCCAAACCTTGTATCATTTCTGTGACACTCTTTCCCATATTTCGCGATAATACAAAACGTGCTGCCTTTCTTTGAACTTTTTCGATGTACTCCGTCAGTTCTACCTGGTAAGGATCTCACACCGCGCAGCAGTATTCTAAAAGAGGACGGACAAAGGTAGTGTAGGCAGTCTCCTTAGTAGGTCTCTTACATTTTCTTAGTGTCCTGCCAATAAAACGCAGCCTTTGGTTAGCCTTCCCCACAACATTTTCTATGTGTTCTTTCCAATTTCAGTTGTTCGTAGTTGTAATACCTAGGTATTTAGTTGAATCTACGGCTTTTAGATCAGACTTATTTATCGTGTAACCGAAGTTTAACGAGTTCCTTTTAATACTCATGTGGATGACCTCACACTTTATTTAGAGTCAACTGGCACTTTTCGCACCATTCAGATATCTTTTCTAAATAGTTTTGCAGTTTGTTTTGGTTTTCTGATGACTTTATTAGTCGATAAACGACAGCCTCATCTGCAAACAACCGAAGACGGCTGCTCAGATTGTCTCCCAAATCATTTATATAGATATGGAAGAGCAAAGGACTACCTTGGGGAATCCACTTCTGTTTGACTCGATGACTTTCCGTCAATTACTACGAACTGTGACCTCTCTGACAGGAAATCGTAAATCCAGTCATATAACTGAGACGATATTCCATAAGCGCGCAGTTTTACTACGAGCCGCTTGTGTTGTACAGTGTCAAAAGCATTCCGGAAATCCAGAAATACGTAATCGATCTGAAATGCCTTGTCAATAGCACTCAGCACTTCATGCGAATAAAGAGCTAGTTGCGTTTCGCAGGAACGAAGTTTTCTAAGCCCATGTTGACTGTGTGTCAATAAACCGTTTCCTTCGAGGTAATGTTCGAACACAATATATGTTCTAAAATCCTGCTGCACAACGACGTTAACGACATCGGCCTGTAATTTAGTGGATTACTCGTACTACCTTTCTTGAATATTGGTGTGACCTGTGCAACTTTCCAGTCTTTGGGTACGGATCTTTCGTCGAGCGAACGGTTGTATATGATTGTTAAGTATGGAGCTAATGCATCAGCATACTCCGAAAGGAACCTAATTGGTATACAGTCTGGACCAGAAAACTTGCTTTTATTAAGTGATTTGAGCTGCTTTACTCCGAGGATATTTACTTATACGTTACTCATGTTGGCAGCTGTCCTTAGGGATACGTTCCTAGTGTATCCCACACTGATTTCTGCCGTTACTTCGGGCAGCGTTGCGTGTCTGTTAGCACTGACAACTGTACGCAAACACTGCTGCTCTCGTCGTTAAGTGAAAGCCGTCGGCCAGAGCGTTGTATGTGGTGAGAGGTAAAACCTGAAATTTGGTGTTCCCAGCACACTCTTGACACCATCAGGACAACGAAGTATCAGTACACACTGGAAAACGTTCGTGTAGTAATTTTCTACCGACATGGAGAAATATACGAAAAACAAAAATAAAAGTAATATACGTATTTCGAACACGGGGCACAAAAATTAAGAAGTCGCGACGTTGAAATCCTTTTTCCCATTTTGGTCGTCGTTGTTCTCGTCATTTGATCTGGGCGCTCGTCACATGACGCCCACTTTAAGTTCATCATTGAATACTGTGACGCCCACCTCAAGTTCATCATTGAATACTTACCCAGATTTTTTTATTACTCAGACCGAATACGCTGACCTACTGCGACGGTATCCATTGTGCCACCATTTCTTCTGACGACAAAAAATGGTTCAAATGGCTCTGAGCACTATGGGACCTAACATCTGAGGTCACCAGTCGCCTAGAACTTAGAACTACTTAAACCTAACTAACCTAAGGACATCGCACACATTCATGCCCGAGGCAGGATTCGAACCAGCGACTGTAGCAGTCGCGCGGCTCCGGACTGAGCGCCTAGAACCACCTTCTGACGACATTGCGCGGTAAAAGACACATAAAGTACCTCGAAAACTTTGACGTCGTTGCCTCAGAAACGGTCGAGTATCTGCAGATAAGCCGAGACAAGTGTTCGTTTATTGTGACCCCTCTTCCACTGAGCGAAGTTTTTTGGGAAATCTGGTTATGGCACTTGTTGTATTCTTACAGTCAGTGGAAGAGTAGAAATGGTTATTTTGGTATTCAGCGAGAGTGGCTGCACTATTAATATTGAGAAAGCGCAGTTTTATAATTTGAAAGCATTTTGACAAGCACATGTTTCTCTGTCTATGCTTCTCAGTGATCCAAGGTAAAGTGTAACTGCTTTCCTTTTTCTTACAGCTTGGCTCCTATCTAGTGGCAATGTGACTGAACAGATTTCCTGATGGACCATGTAGCCAAGGACTGTGCAACGTCGTGGTGGCTCCATAATGGTTCAAATGGCTCTGAGCACTATGGGACTCAACTGCTGAGGTCATTAGTCCCCTAGAACTTAGAACTAGTTAAACCTAACTAACCTAAGGACATCACACACATCCATGCCCGAGGCAGGATTCGAACCTGCGACCGTAGCGGTCTCGCGGTTCCAGACTGCAGCGCCAGAACCGCGCGGCCACTTCGGCCGGCGGCTCCATAATGGTGTGGGCTGCGTTTACAAGGATTGGACAGGGTTCTCTGGAATCGGTTGTGTTCGACTATTTGGACGTGAAATATGTCATCCCGGCTGAGACACAAAGTTGAAATATGGTATCCCGGCTGAGACACAAAGTTGAAATATGCTCACTATTTTTTATTTACTTAAATTTGGCATATTTCGTGACAGTTCCTTTTCCGTTAGATGTTTACAAGGCGATATTGGTCTTGGCTTCAGTTGTCTAGTGGAAGTATGATTCCACAATGCATCTTTGTCGGGTGCAGAAATGACCTGGTTCAATGTGTTTGCCTCATTTTTGGTGCTTCAAATACCATTTCTTCGAATGTAGTTTCTTCTTAAAGTTTATATAAAAAAAATAGTAACGTAATTCAAAATTATTTATGACGGCGACCAGGACACTGTTCTACCGTCAACACGCACCAAGAGTTAACTGCCGACTGACTATAGTCAAAGACGACTCCAGCGTCAAAGACATTTTACACAACACACAAGCTTCCACTTGTAATCAGCCTCTTTGCTATTCTTCGATACATTTACTAATAGTAATCAATATGCTTTCACTCTCAAAAATATAAGTAGATTAACATATAATAAGGCAAATTATAATAAAAAAAATTCTGACAAAAAATATAAAAAAACATTTACAATTTGGTATCGACAAATCCGGTAGAAAATAACACATCTCCCAGATCCATTACAGAGGGAATCTGCAGCCATGCATGTACTTCTTATTCGCAAACAACGATGGAATTTATGTGGATGGAAATGCACCATGTCACCGGGCCACTGTTGTTTGCGTTTTGTATGAAGAACATTCTGGACAATTCCAGATCGCCCGAGATGAATTCCATCGAACATTTTTGGGACATAATCTAGAGGTCTACTCGTGCACAAAATCCTGCACCGGCAACACTTTCGCAATTATACATGGCTATAGAGGCAGCATTTGCTCACTATTTGTGCAGGGGATTTCCGATGCGTTACTGCACTACACTGGGCAAAATGAGCCTGAGGTATATGGTGACTTTTGTCACCTCACTCTATAAATACTGGTGTCTGTCGAACTGTGTTTTGATTCAGCCACATGTTCATCACTGATACTGATCTCCCCATTTAACAGGCACTATACAAGTCTCATCAGCATGTATTCGGATATTCTGCATGCATGTACTGTATTTGCCAGTCGACAGAGCAGAGATATATGAATGCATTCCACATGTGAAGGAAATGTAGTATCAACGTCACCTACTCTGTCTACAGCCTTCTGTATCTCGTAAACTAAAAGAGCAACATGAGATTTACTGAGTCAGCGCTTTTGGTGTTCATGATGATTCCTCAATAGAAGTTTGGCCTTATAAAAGTCAGCATACACGAGCCCAATGTAGGTTCCATAAGCAATAAATTGATGCCGAAGATACAGTCAGGCCCATAATGTTTTGTATAATACTTACCACACCTCTTTCAGATTTAAAAAAATTTTTAACATTGATGTTTTGTTGTTCAGTGGCATACGGCGAGCCTACGCAACAACACTAGTATCTTCCTTCCCAGAGTGCTTTTATTAACAACACATCTTTTTGTTATTCAAAATGTTTCATAAGAATTTAGTCTACATCCTATCAACCAAAGAAATTTATATTATAGGAGCATAAATGCTACTTATGATTTCACAGAGCTACACATCTACAAGACATAATTTTAAGACACCAGCTTCGAAACTGTAGATCTGTATTTTTCCGAATGTTTCCGTAATTTCAGATCCGAAAATTTCTACGCATTTCTATATTGAATTTTGCTCTCACAAAAGGCTATAAAAACTCATCTAGTGTCGCATTTTATTCTTCTCAGCTGTAATTATCTATAACATGTGATTCAGAGGTCGGACAGATCTGCTATTGCATGAGAATGACGTTTAGTAGTAATCAGAGAGACATGGTGCTATAGCATTTGAAATACTTTCATGTAATTATGAAACCACATTTAAACTGCAGTGTGATGGCTTCATCTAACACAAAATTCCATGTATGAGTATCACAAAACCTGCTAGACTCAAAGTTTTGTTCTGAGAAGGATTCTGACAGTGGTTTACGTCTCATGAATCCATGAAGAACCATTGTGAGTCTAATTTACATGCATCCCTCCCTGTCGTTCACCTTTGAAGACCACTGCGCAGTTTCTGAACCTATGGCTTACACACCATCATTAGCTGGAGGTAGTTATCGATGGATTATTATATCTTGTTACACACATCAGTGTGGATGTTACATTTCTTCATCGGAAGATGGTGCATTGTATCTTCCTGCGAGCAAACGTCAGCATTGTAAATTTGTGTTGTGTTTCAAGAAACAAATATGACGTCTACCCAGAGTCTTAATTATGGAAAAAGCAAAGTGTGAATAGGCATTTGAACCTTGCAATACAGTAATTATGTGTCATTAATTCTCCACTCTCAGCCATCAACAATAGAGGTAATGTATAGATAAAAATATGTCAGAAATTATTTGTATGCTCTAAAATGTTGGAAGAGAACGTTCTGCAAGACCACACAACATCAGTATCTGTGTAATCATATTTTGACATTTGTTATACAGAATGCCAAAGGAAATCATAAGCGACAATACTAAAAGTAATAATGCTTGCTGATGACGGCAACAGCCATAATTTATTACAATACAATCTTAGGTTTCTCGCTGCATCAACTCACAGTGACTTTGGAAGAAGTATTACCTCATTCCATTTACTCGAAAAAACTTCACCAACAGATGGAAGGAGACTATGTGCTTTCCAAACCGTCACTGGCTCATTGCAGACTAACGTAGTGAGATACTTCACATCGTTTAATTCCACCGACATGCTATGAAAAACCTTTATTTGCGTACCCGATTTACGGCTGATGCCAACAAAAAATTCTAGCAATTATATTCTGGTATTGGCTCAATGATGTACTTATAAAGATAAAATTGCAAGACTGAAACTCTGTAGTAATTTCTCTGGTGTCCAAATTTACTATACCTTGTCACAAAAATACCCCTAGGGAAACCTGCAGAAATGGTGTATGCTGAGCAAATCCTCTGCAAGCAGCGTTCAGTAGGTGTGGGAAGTTTGCTGACACCATTTCTTAAGATATGCTATATATCTGTAAAAACTGTAGCTTCCTCCTTGTCTAAATGATGTGTGATCTGCTGGTGGTCACTACCTGGATGTTACCCTGGTCTGACTGGACAGTGTAGCTTCCTCTCGTGAGACATCTACCCCAACACCCTACAGGACACGGCCCTTGAGGCAGTGACCGGGAACAACCTGGTGTATGTCCCTGCCAGCTTGTGGCCCGGGCCCTGAGCAGCGTGGCACCACATCACCGATGTCGATGTGTCGTGATGCTATCCAGGCAGACATCATGGTGACGTCACAGCTGCTGCAGTTCCACGGGTTTCGTCCCAACAGCAGACGGTTCAGTGATGGTGTCCCGGAAAACAGCTCAGCTGGGAGGCTGTGGATAAGACACAAACCTTGTAGTTTCTACTAGAATTGGACAAGTTCATAAATTGCTCATTGCCTCCTACTCTGTATTGTGGTTTCAGATGAACAGGAAGAGCTTGAGAGTCAGTATCAAGTCTCTGTTCAGTGGGAAATGTGTAGACCTAATAAACTCATAGCTAACAACATCAAAATTGTCTACCAATTAGCAGGATAACTACTTTAGAATTGATGATGGGGATTAAGCTTGCTGACATGGCCTACACAAGAAATTGTTGGGGGAGTTATCCTCAATTACGAATGCTCACTCCAGCAAACAACCTACAGATATTGGTTTTTCCTAGGTACAAGGGGTGCAAATCTTAGTTTTTGCGACATCAAATGTGCTGAATTGTTTTTAAGTCAGCCTATCTTGGGATAATCATGATTTTGCCTGTAGTGTTTTCTTAATCCATGCTAGTAAAACTCAGGAGTGTGTGTTTTGTATTTTCATTTCAATAGGACTGTTTTTCTGAAAGGAAAATGTACAGAATCAGTTCTCTCATAGCCAAATGATAAGCAAACTTCAATAGTGCAGTAAGGTCACTTTTCTTGGAATGATAGTGGGTGTGACACATCATCTTATGAGTTCGTCCAGTCACTGAAATTCTCAGGGAGCCATGCTTGATCCTGTCTCTTCACTGCAACAAATAAATCTCAGAGATTGGTCTAAGCTTGGTTCAAGGAGCGCTAATCTCATTCGTTTGCCTTCTTTTTTTTTTTTTTTTTTTTTGTAAGTCATCAGTCTGTCGACTGATCTGGTATTTCTGCCAGTCTTTCCCTGTCTGTTGCTTGTCTTTTCATTCCCCAGGGAGTTGGACAGTTTTGTGGGAGTTCGACGAATCCAGTCTTTTAGTTGCCCAATCAGAGGCTGGCCAGTTGTCCAATTTCCCCGCCCCCCACAACCCTGTCAAAGTAGGTCTGCCCTGACACATTAGCCTTTGTGTGGACCATTTTATAGCAGTGGGGTTTAGTGTCCAGGTTTTTAAGCTCCATTGCAATAACACTACCTGCTAGCATCACCTGCTACCTACCACTCCACGCTCTGTCCTTTTCCGTTCCATTTTGACATGGTGAAAGCTGCCACAGGACTGGGTAACGATAGGGTGTGCCCACACACAGTCAGATATGTCGGCAATCCTATAAGCAGGGGGAGGGGACGAGGGAGGGTTTGACCGACTAGCCGGTCTGTGAATGGGTGGCTTTTTCTGTGCCTAGCTCTTGGCCTCACTGTAGAAAGAGGATGTACCGCCTTTGCAGTTTCTAGAGAAAGCATAATAATTTTGCCTTTTCTGTATGGGCATCAGATGGGAGGATGCTGTGGAGCCTTCTGACCAGAGTGAGAACGTCAGTTGGTTTTGCTCGAAAAGTTAGCTCTATCCAATCGAACCAGTCGCCCCCGCCACCCTGCTTGCGGCGAAGCAATCAAGGTGAGACTGCTCCAGGCCATTACCAAACTCCTGCATGTTAACGTGTGTTTTGTACACCAAGAGTAGGAAGATTCAGCTGCTTTCCCCTTTATTTTCGTGAAATAAGCGATATTCTTGTTCATCGCGTTGGCAACAGCACAGAGTCGACCCTTTCATGTAGAGGTTCTTAAACCTGAGAGGCTGAGGACGCAGGACGAAAATTCGAGGCTATTCATCTCGTCGCTCCTGTGTTGTGTTGATGGTCACATGATTTGCTGACAAGGGGAAATGCAGTAGCGTCACCCACATTCTGAACACTACTGAAGTTACTTCTTGTGGGAAGCAGCTTGAGATGCCAATTTGATAATAGTTTGCGTTTCGGTCTTATTAACCTTGAAATCTTGAGCTACCTATATAAGGGACATTTGTTGCGTTTTATCGACGCGTTCTTCCTTATAGCCTGATGTCTCCACATTGTATTAGATACATATAGCATACATTCGATCAATCTTTTGGAGAACTTTTCCCTCTGTCAACTTATTGTGGGTTGTCTCCTTCATATAGAGAAAATAAAAATCTGTTATACTCAGACTTGACTGTTAAACAACTATTCCATGCCAGAACGAGATGTTCACTCTGCAGCGGAGTGTGCGCTGATATGAAACTTCCTGGCAGATTAAAACTGTGTGCTGGACCGAGGCTCGAACTCAGGACCTTTGCCTTTCTCGGGCGAAGTACTCTACCGACTGAGCTACCTAAGCACGACTCAAGACCTGTCCTCACAGTTTCAGTTATGCTTCTACCTCGTCTCCTACTGTGAAGCTGTTCTCAGTCGTGCTTGGGTAACTCATTTGGTAGAGCACTTGATCGCGAAAGGGAAAGGTCCCGAGTTCGAGCCTCGTTCCAGCACACAGTTTTAATCTGCTATGAAGTTTCAACTATCCCATGGTTGAGAGACCAACAAATAACAAATATTAGCTGTTGTATGCCTAATTTTCTTGCTCCCACTGTGATGATGATTCCATTGTGCACACACTGACCAAATCAAACGATCAGTAACTTTTTTCCAGACAAGATAAGGAGCACTACAGTCACTCGTATGATCATAATTTTATTTAATAACCACTGGGAGTTGTTTAGATTCCCCCTTGAACTACCTTGAACTATAACTTCGCTTTGTGTTGTTCATCATACACTGAAGTGCCAAAGAAGCTGGTATTGGCATGCGTATTCAGAGATATGTAAACAGGCAGAATACGGTGCTGTGGTCGGAAACGCCTATAAAAAACAATAAGTGTCTGACGCAGTTGTGAGATCGGTTACTGTTGCTACAATGACAGGTTATCAAAATTTAAGTGAGTTTGAAGGTGTTGTTACAGTCGGCGCACGAGCGATGGGACACAGCATCTCCAAGGTAGCGATGAAGTGGGAATTTTGCAGTACGACTATTTTACGAGTGTACCGTGAATATCGGGAACCTGGTAAAACATCAGCTCTTCGACATCGCTGCTGCCGGAAAACCTGCAGGAACGGGACCAACGACGACTGAAGAGAATCGTTCAACGTGACAGAAGTGCAACATTTCCGGAAATTGCTCCACGTTTCAATGTTGGGCCATCAACAAGAGTCAGCGTGCAAACAATTCAACGAAACATCTTCGACACGGGCTTTTGGAGGTGAAGGCCCACTCGTGTACCCTTGATGATTACACGACCCGAAGCTTTACACCTCGTCTGGGCTCATCAACACCGACAATGATGACTGGAAACAACTTGCCTGGTCGGACGAGTCTCTTTTCAATAAGTATCGAGCGCATGGACGTGTTCGGGTATGGAGACAACCTCATGAATCCATCGACCCTGTATGTCCACAGGCGGCTGTTCAAGCTGGTGGACGATCTGTGATGCAGTGGGACGTGTGCACTTGAAGTGATATGGGACCCCTGATACGTCTAGGTACGATTCTGACAGGTGACACATACGTAAGCGTCCTGTCTGATCACCTGCATCAATTTGTCCATTGTACATTCCGACGGACTTGGGCAATCCCATGAGGACAATGCGACACCCCTCACGTCCACAACTGCTACAGAGTGCTTCCTGGAACACTGTTCTGAGTTTAAACACTTCTGCTGGCCACCAAACCCTCGAGACAAGAACATTATTGAGCATGTCTGGGATGCCTTCCAAGAAGCTGTTCAGAAGAACTCTCCATCCCCTCTTAATCTTACGGATTTATGGGCAGCGCAGCAGGATTCATGGTATCAGTTCCCTCTAGCACTAATGTCGAGTCTATGCCACGTCGTGTTGTGGCACTTCTGCGTCCTCACGGGGCACCTACATGATATATTTGGTAGGTGTACCAGTTTCTTTGGCTCTTCATTGTATTTGGGCTACTTATTTTGGCTAACGACCTTGTACATTTGACTTAATATGCAATGTCATATCACGACTCAGTTCAAGAACCCACTGCACTCTCGCGTACACAGACAAAGTGTAAATTTCAAAGTAATAAAAAGTAACTGGTACCTCCTAAGACTGTTATTTTCGAGCGAGACAGTCTGGAGCTCGGTGTTGTTGGCGAAGAGTCGCCCGGGCAGACTCTTGAGCCGGTTGTGGTCCACGAAGAAGAATGCCAGCTGGGGGCAGCCGCCCAGCACTACCTCTGGCACTTCCTGGAGGAGGTTCCCCGACATCACCAGCTGCAGCAGGGCGGTGGTCGGGCTGAAGACATCGGCGGGCAGTGAGGCCAGCCGGTTGTCCGACAGGTAGAGGTAGCGCAGGCTCTGCAGCCCGGCGAACACGTCTGCAGGGAGGGTGTAGAGGGCGTTCCCACTGAGCTCCAGCGTAGTCAGCTGGGGGGTGTGCCGGAACAGCTCTGGCTCCAGGGACTCCAGTCTGTTGGAGCGCAGGCTCAATACCTGGGGCAGAAGGACCGTACAGTCCAAATTCAACTCGACTTACTCTCAGGCCCACAATACATTGGTGATTCTCGTTTCTGGGTGTTTGGAGCGGTGGCTCATCTTTTAGGTAATTAGCTACAACTACATACATACTCCGCAAGCCACCTGATGGTGTGTGGCGGAGGGTACTTTGAGTACCTCTATTGGTTTTCCTTTCTGTTCCAGTCTTGTATTGTTCGTGGAAAGAAGGATTGTCGGTATGCCTCTGTGTGGGCTCTAATCTCTCTGATTTTATCCTCATGGTGTCTTCGCGAGATATACGTGGGAGGGAGCAATATACTGCTTGACTCCTCGGTGAAGGTATGTTCTCGAAACTTCAACAAATGCCCGTACCGAGCTACTGAGCGTCTTCCACTGAAGTTTATCTATCATCTCCGTAACGCTTTCGCGATTACTGAATGACCCTGTAACGAAGAGCGCTGCTCTCCGTTGGATCTTCACTATCTCTTCTATCAACTCTATCTGGTACGGATCCCACACTGGTGAGCAATATTCAAGCAGTGGGCGAACAAGTGTACTGTAACCTACTCCCTTTGTTTTCGGATTGCGTTTCAAATGGTTCAAATGGCTCTGAGCACTATGGGACTTAACTTCTGAGGTCATCAGTCCCCTAGAACTTAGAAGTACTTAAACCTAACTAACCTAAGGACATCACACACATCCATGCCCGAGGAAGTGTTCGAACCTGCGACTTTAGCGATCGCGCGGTTCCAGATTGTAGCCCCTAGAACCGCTCGGCCACCCCGGCCGGCTCGGATTGCATTTCCTTAGGATTCTTCCAATGAATCTCAGTCTCGCATCTGCTTTACCGACGATCAACTTTATATGATCATTCCATTTTAAATCACTCCTAATGCCTACTCCCAGATAACTTATGGAATTAACTGCTTCCAGCTGCTCACCTGCTATATTGTAGCTAAATGATAAAGGATCTTTCTTTCTATGTATTCGCAGCACATTACACTTGTCTGCATTCAGATCCAATTGAAATTCCCTGCACCATGCGTCAATTCGTTGCAGATCCTCCTGCATTTCAGTACAATTTTCCATCATCCGCAAATAGCCTCAGTGAACTTCTGATGTTATCCACAAGGTTATCCATTGTTTTAAATCACCATATCTCTGACTGGTTTGATGCAACGAGCCACAATTCTACCACATCCACATCAACATACGTACTCTGCAAGCCAAGGTGTGGTGCGTGGCAGAGGGTACCCTATGCCACTACCAGTTATTTTCCTGTCATATCCCACCTGGTAACAGAGCGAGGGAAAAGCGACTGTCTATATGCCTCAGTACGTCCTAATCTTCTCGAAAAGAATATCGTTTTCCCTCCAGGGATTCCCATTTGAGTTGCCTAGGCACCTCCATAATACTTGCATGTTGTTCGAAACTACTGGCAAGAAATCTACCACCCCGCCTCTCAATTACCTCTCGATGTCGTCTTTTAATCCAAACTGGTGCGGGTCCCAAACACTCGGACAGTACTGAACACTGGATTGCATTAGTGTTCTGTATGCGGTCTCCTTTAAAGATGAACCACACTTTCCTAAAATTCCCCCAAGAAACAAAATGTCGGCAATTCGCCTTTCCTGCTACAGTCCTCATATGCTCATTCGATTTCATATTCCTCTGTAACGTCAAGCCCAGTTGTTTAATGGACGTGACTGTGTCAACCAGCACACTACTAGCACTCTGTTCGAACATTTTTGCTTTATTTTTGCTGTTCATCTGCATTAACTTACATTTTGCCACATTTAGAGATCGTTGCCATTGATCACAGCAACTGGAAATTGTGTGAAGTCGTCTTGTATTTTCCTGTAGTCACTCAACTTTGAGACCTTACCGTACACCACGACATCATCAATAATTTCTGTCCACGCTGTACGCCTGATCATTTACGCTTAGAGAGAACAACAGCGCTCTTATCACACTTTCCTGGGGCACTCCTGACGATACCCTGATCTCTGATGAACACTAGCTGTCGAGGACAACATACTGGGTTCTTTTATTTAAGAAGTCTTCCAGCCACTCACATATCTGGAAACTTATTTCGCATTCTCGGACCTTTCTAACAGTCGGTCAGGTGCTTTCCGGAAATCTAGATATATGAAATCCGCCTGTTGCCCTTCATTTATTGTTCGCAGGATCCCAAGTGAAAAAAGTGTAAGCTGAGTTTTGCACAAGCGTTTCATTCTAAAAGCGTCCTGGTTTGTAGAGAGAAGCTTTTGCCTCTCAAGGTAATTTACACTACTGGCCATTAAAATTGCTACACCAAGAAGAAATGCAAAAGATAAACGGGTAATCATTGGACAAATATATTATACTAGAACTGACATGTGATTACACATTCACGCAATTTGGGTGCATAGATCCTGCAAAATCAGTACCCAGAACAACCACTTCTGGTCGTAATAACGGCCTTGATACGCCTGGGCATTGAGTCAAACAGAGCTTGGGTGGCGTGTACAGGTACAGCTGCTCATGCAGCTTCAACACGATACCACAGTTCATTAAGAGTAGTGACTGGTATATTGTGACGAGCCAGTTGCTGGGCCGCCATTGACCACACGTTTTCAATTGGTGAGAGATCTGGAGAATGTGCTGGCCAGGGCAGCAGTCGTTCATTTTCTGTATCCAGAAAGGCCCGTACAGGACCTAGAACATGCGGTCGTGCATTATCCTGCTGAAATGTAGAGTTTCGCAGTGATCGAATGAAGGGTCGTAACACATCTGAAAGGTAACGTCCACTATCAAAGTGACGTCAATGCGAACAAGAGGTGACCGACACGTGTAACCAATGGCACCCCATACCATCACGCGGGGTCACACGCCACTATGGCGATAAACAATACACGATTCCAATGTGCGTTCACCGTGATGTCGCCAAACATGTGTGCGACCATCATGATGCTGTAAACAGTACTTGTATTCATCCGAAAAAATGACGTTCTGCCATTCGCGCACCCAGGTTCGCCGTTGAGTGCACCATCGCAGGCGCTCCTGTCTGTGATGTAGCGTCAAGGGTAACCGCAGCCGTGGTCTCCGAGCTGATAGTCCATGCTGCTGCAAACGTCGTCGAACTGTTCGTGCAGTTGGTTGTCTTGCAAACGTCCCCATCTGTTGACTCAGGGATCGAGACGTGGTTGCATGATCCGTTACAGCCATGCGGATAAGATGCCTGTTGTCTCGACTGCTAGGGATACGAGGTCGTTGGGATCCAGCACGGCGTTCTGTATTACCCTCCTGAACCTACCGATTCCATATTCTGCTAACAGTCGTTGGATCTCGACCAACGCGAGCAGCAATGTCGCGTTACCATAAACCGCGATCGCGATAGGCTACAATCCGACCTTTATCAAAGTCGGAAACGTGATGGTACGCATTTCTCCTCCTTACACGAGGCATCACAACATTTCACCTGGCAATGCCGATCAACTGCTGTTTGTGTATGAGAAATCGGTTGGAAACTTTCCTCGTGTCAGTACTTCGTAGGTGTCGCCACCGGCGCCAACCTTGTGTGAATGCTCTGAAAAGCTAATCATTTGCATATCATAGCATGTTCTTCTTGTCGGTTAAATTTCGCGTCTGTAGCTCGTCAGCTTCGTGGAGTAACAATTTTAATGGCCAGTACTGTATTATATTCGAACTGAGAATATGTTCATGGATTGTTCAGCAAACCGATGCTGAAAATATTGGTATTTAAGTTCGCAAGTCCGTCCTTTTACTATTCTGATATACAGAAATCACCAGCGATATTTTCTGGTCGCTTCGGACTTTGCGCTGTACCATCCTCTTCATCTCAGAGTTGCACTTGTCATGTTCTCAACTGTTTGTTGGACGTATTGTAATCTCTGTCTTCCCTCTGTACAATTCTCTAATACCAGGAGTGGTTATTCCCTGATGTCTTAACACGTGTATATTATCCTGTCTTCTTGTCATTGTATAGCATATAAAGGTATTTCTACCTTCTCCGATTCGGCAGATAACCTCATTTCTCATCACCCACACTAGGTGGTAAAAAGTTTACAAACATCCATTGCTGTTCATTGCAGAGAAGGCAACCATGTAAGTAACATGTTGCAAAAGTTCACAACTGTACAGCAAGGCCGGCCGCAGTGGCCGAGTGGTTCTAGGCGCTTCAGTTTGGAACCGCGCGACCGCTACGTTCGCTGGTTAGATGGTTCAAATGGCTCTGAGCACTATGGGACTCAACTTCTGTGGTCATCAGTCCCCTAGAACTTAGAACTACTTAAACCTAACTAACGCTGGTTAGAATTCTGCCTCAGGCGCGGATGTGTGTGATGTCCTTAAATTAGTTAGGTTCGAGTAGTTCTAAGCTCTAGGAGACTGATGACCTCAGATGTTAAGTCCCATAGTGCTCAGAGCCATTTGAAGCAGTACAACAGGAAAAAGTCGTGGGGAATGACACTGATATAATGACTTTGCAAATCGCTAACTAGTTTCGGCGTTAGCACGCCTCAGTTCTTATACTTTATAAAGGTTATGATTTTAGCTGCAGTGCTGCATATAGTGAAATCAAGTTCTCTGAAATACCGCAATTTGCTGCATTGTCTGTCGTTAGTTGGAGCAAAATATGCAAATGTTTTGTATTCTCTACTACCGCACAGTGTCAGCGGTGTAGCTAATATCAAGTATAGAGTAGTACAACGTGACAAACGGTGCGCAGCTTGTGATCCACTTCTCAGCATTACAGCCTCTTGATCATGGGGTTCTGGGTTCAGTTCCCAGCCATGATGGAGATTGTCTTCGATCGGGTGCTGGGTGCTTGTGTGTAATCATTTCATCTCATCTTCATCAGAAAGGCGTGCAAGTCACCGAAGTAGCGTCAGATAGAAAGACTTGCACCAAGCGGCCGAATAATCCTCAACCAATAAAGCCATACCTCTCAAACGAACGTATCGGGTTTAACAGTCAACTGAACCCTAATATGTGTGTTTGACGGTTTATACTAATTTTCCATCGTTAGTTCCACAGTTTTTGTTATTATTGAGACAATCCACAGTACATTAATAAAATTGTTTTCTTATTTTATAGTCGTTAGCGAACCCACGAATGCTTCACAACTGCCACATATATATGTGACTCGGATATAGGTCCTGTTCTCCTACTCTCCCATCTCTTTGTCCATCGCGGGCTCCCTCCTCTCTTTGTCTAACTCCTCCTCCTTCATCCTCTTTCAGTGCCTCACCTACTCCACCCTCTCTCTTCTTAACTCGTCCTACCCCTCTATCTCTCTTTCTCTCCATCTCGTCCTCCTCAATCTCTCTCTCTCTCTGTCCGTCTCTCTATGTTCATTTCCTCCCTCTCTCTCGGTCCGATTCTTCCCCATCTCTCTATCCATCTCGCACAATTATAATCTGTGAATAGGCAGGAGTATAAAGCTTCTGACGATTCGGGTTCCGTAATACGAGGCGTGTTTTTAAAGTAAGTACCGTTTTGAAATTTAAAAAAAAGACTTGCTAAGATTTCTCAATAATTTTATTTTTACATGACAGCCTGAACCTTAATCTACGCATTGACGGCATTACAGTCTGATTCTTCCTTGTTTACGTTGCGTATTGAATGTTTAAGATGCCTCCGATAATCGTGAGTCCCACCGACTGTGAAGTACGGGCTGTTATAAGATTTCTTAGTGCTAGAGGCCTAAAAGCGATCGATATTCATCGTGAGATCTGTGCAGTTTACGGAGAAAAGATTACGAGTGATGGAATGGTAAGAAAGTGGGTGAGAGCATTTAAATATGGCCGCCGAACAAATGCGCATCATGAACAATGGAGCAAGATGATCAACGGAGTGGGCGTCCTTTGGTCGTTAATGAAAGTTTAGTGCCGGAAGTGGACAATAAGGTGAGAGAAAACAGACGGTTTACGATTTCCTCCTTGCGGGATGACTTTCCTAATGTTTCTCGTAGTGTTTTGTATGGTATTGTGACCGAGCACTTGAATTACCGAAAATTGTGCATACGTTGGGTACCGAAAATGTTGACGGATGTGCACAAAACCAAACGTTTAGACAGTGCATTGACTTTCCTCGAGCGGTACCACAACTACGGTGACGATTTCGTAAGCCAAATTGTTACGGGCGATGAAACATGGGTGGCCTACGTCACACCAGAATCAAAGCAACAGTCCATGGAAGTTGAGCAAGGGCGTCGTTTTGTTGCAAGACAATGCCCGTCCGCATGTGACGAATCAGACCAAAGATCTCGTCAAATCTTTTCGATCGGAAACTCTAGATCATCCTCAGTACAGCCCCGACCTTGCGCCCAGTGACTACCATCTGTTCCTGCACTTGAAGAAACACCTGGGCGGTCAGCGTCTTCATGACGATGACGAAGTCAAAACAGTGGTGATGCAGTGGTTAACAAGTCAGGCGAATGACTTCTATGAGGAGGGTATTCAAAAACTGGTATAACGTTATGACAAGTGCCTCAATATTGACGGAAATTATGTAGGAAAGTAGGATAAGGTACAGACTTTCATGTAAAAATAAGATTATTGAGATATCTTAGCACGTCTTTTTTAAAATTACAAAACGGTACTTACTTAAAAAAAACGCTCCTCGCAGTATTCTAATCATAAGCGGATGAGTCATTAATAGAGCTTTTCTGATTTTTCTTAAAAGCGACTGCAAGAAACAAAAAAAACAAAAATAACAAAAATAAAGACAAGACATTGTCGTGCGTACAATTTTTGTTCAAAATCACATATAAGGAGACAGAATATATGTACAAGAGAAACTCACTGCTAGAAAGAAAACGAAACAGCTCATTTTCACAGCACAGCAAGATTGTTTCTAACAATGTTTCCACTTAAGGAAATGGCTTAAAAGATTTTCGAGAATTTTGCTGACGACAACAACGTCTATATAGTAGTATAGATTAGTATAGATGTATACAGTCACGAAACTAAACGCAACATTATTTTCCTTAACAATATAAAAAGAGAAAAAACAATAAAACAAAGCGATCAAGAGGAAGAAAGAACATAAAGAGGGAAGTGGAAAATGAGATTGAGAAAGTGATGAGTTTTTAGCTATAAACAAATGTTAAAATTAACGAAAGATACCAGGAATGGCAAAAAAATGGATCACACTTGAAAACCGCTACACAGCCGAAACTGTGCAGTAGTGGATGATTGAAAATCAAAGGAAATTTTAGCCTAGCTAAAGACTTTTGCCATTAAGGAGAGAAACTAGATGATCGTGCATTACGGCTGTAAATAGGCTGAGTGTATATAACTGACACGGTGTTTGCTTCAACGGGGACCACAAGTAGTTATTTTAAATAAAAGGATGCAATAACATAACTTACAGTGCTCACCTGCGTTATTAATAGTCTGTAATGGCAAATGAAAATCTGTGTTGCAATGGGATTAGAGCGCGAATGTCATACACATCGCGAGTTGTCATCTTAAGGATGAGGGTCGTGAGAGAATGAATCCATGATCGAGACAGAAGTGTAATATTTTCCTCTTATTATTTCCTATCACTGCAGCCAAAGGATCATACACAGAATATGAGTGGCAACAATGAAGTAACAGATCTGGTCACATTGGAAGCTTACGTCAATACACGAGGCGGTCTCGGTCAGTGTATACTACTGGCCATTAAAATTGCTACACCAAGAAGAAATGCAGATGATAAACGGTTATTCATTGGACAAATATAATATACTAGAACTGACATGTGACTACATTTTCACGCAATTGGGATGCATAGATCCTGGGAAATAAGTACCCAGGACATCCACCTCTGGCCGTAATAAAGGCTTTGATACGCCTGGCCATTGAGTCAAACAGAGCTTGGATGCCGTGTACAGGTACAGCTCCCATGCAGCTTCAACACACCACAGTTCATCAAGACTAGTGACCGGAGTATTGTGACGAGCCGGTTTCTCGGCCACCATTGACCAGACGTTTTCAATTGGTGAGAGATCTGGAGAATGTGCTGGCCAGGACACCAGTCGAACATTTTCTGTCTCCAGGAATGCTCGTACAGGACATGCTGTAGGGTTCCGCAGGGATCGAATGAAGGGTAGCGCCACAGGTCGTAACACATCTGAAACGTAACGTCCACTGTTCAAAGTGCCGTCAATGCGAACAAGAGGTGACCCAGACGTGTAACCAATGGCACCCCATACCATCACGCCGGGTGATACGCCAGTATAGCGATGACGAATACACGCTTCCAATGTGCATTCTCCGCGATGTCGCCAAACACGGATGCGACCATCATGATGCTGTAAACAGAACCTGGATTCATCCGAAAAAAATGAAGTTCTGCCATTCGTGCACCCAGGTTCGTCGTAGAACACACCATCACAGGCGCTCCTGTCTGTGATGCAGCGTCAAGGGTAACCGCGGCCATGGTCTCCGAGCTGATAGTCCATGCTGCTGCAAACGTCGTCGAACTGTTGGTGCAGATGGTTGTTGTCTTGCAAATGTCCCCATCTGTTGACTCAGGCATCGAGATGTGGCTGCACGGTCCATTACAGCCATGTGGATAAGGTGCCTGTCATCTCGACTGCTAGTGATACGAGGCCATTGGGATCCTGCACGGCGTTCCGTGTTACCCTAATGAACCCACCGATTCCATATTCTGCTAACAGTCATTAGATCTCGACCAACGAAAGCAGCAATGTCGCGATACGATAAACCGAAATCGCGATAGGCTACAATCCGACCTTTATCAAAGAAATCTGTTTGCCCACAACCTCCCTAGATGTCGCTACTGTGGGCTTGCTTATATGTAGTCATCATTTACGCGAAAACATAATCTGATAAAAGTACATTAGATAAAATCCATGTAGCAGACTTATTGAAATTGATGACTATCATAGAAACCAATTGTGATACATTAAAAGATGTATGCAGTTACTCATGTAAAATTATTAAAAGAAAATATATGAAGAGTATAGGTCCGACCCTTTTTTTATGGTGAATTTACGGTCAACAATTAATACAGCGTAATAAATTGCCTGTGGCAACCTATAAATTACAATTTTTTTTTTTTTTTTTTTTTTTTTTTTTTTTTGTCATCAGTCTGCTGACTGGTTTGATGCGGCTCGTCACGAATTCCTTTCCTGTGCTAACCTCTTCATCTCAGAGTAGCACTTGCAACCTACGTCCTCAATTATTTGCTTGACGTATTCTAATCTCTGTCTTCCTCTACAGTTTTTGCCCTCTACAGCTCCCTCTAGTACCATGGAAGTCATTCCCTCATGTCTTAGCAGATGTCCTATCATCCTGTCCCTTCTCCTTATCAGTGTTTTCCACATATTCCTTTCCTCTCCGATTCTGCATAGAACCTCCTCATTCCTTACCTTATCAGTCCACCTAATTTTCAACATTCGTCTATAACACCACATCTCAAATGCTTCGATTCTTTTCTGTTCCGGTTTTCCCACAGTCCATGTTTCACTACCATACAATGCTGTGCTCCAGACGTATATCCTCAGATATTTCTTCCTCAAATTAAGGCCCGTATTTGATATTAGTAGACTTCTCTTGGCCAGAAATGCCTACTTTGCCATAGCGAGTCTGCTTTTGATGTCCTCCTTGCTCCGTCCGTCATTGGTTATTTTACTGCCTAGGTAGCAGAATTCCTTAACTTCATTGACTTCGTGACCATCAATCCTGATGTTAAGTTTCTCGCTGTTCTCATTTCTACTACTTCTCATTACCTTCGTCTTTCTCCGATTTACTCTCAAACCATACTGTGTACTCATTAGACTGTTCATTCCGTTCTGCAGATAATTTAATTCATCTTCACTTTCACTCAGGTTAGCAATGTCATCAGCAAATCGTATCATTGATATCCTTTCACCTTGTATTTTAATTCCACTCCTGAACCTTTCTTTTATTTCCATCATTGCTTCCTCGATGTACAGATTGAAGAGTAGGGGCGAAAGGCTACAGACTTGTCTTACACCCTTCTTAATACGAGCTCTTCGTTCTTGATCGTCCACTCTTGCTATTCCCTCTTGGTTGTTGTACATATTGTATATGACCCGTCTCTCCCTATAGCTTACCCCTACTTTTTCCAGAATCTCGAACAGCTTGCACCATTTTATATTGTCGAACGCTTTTTCCAGGTCGTCAAATCCTGTGAAAGTGTCTTGATTTTTCTTTAGCCTTGCTTCCATTATTAGCCGTAACGTCAGAATTGCCTCTCTCGTCCCTTTACTTTTCCTAAAGCCAAGCTGATCGTCACCTAGCGCATTCTCAATTTTCTTTTCCATTTTTATGTATATTATTCTTGCAAGCAGCTTCGATGCATGAGCTGTTAAACTGATTGTGCGATAATTCTCGCACTTGTCAGCTCATGCCGTCTTCGGAATTGTGTGGATGATGCTTTTCCGAAAGTCAGATGGTATATCGCCAGACTCATATATTCTACACACCAACGTGAATAGTCGTTTTGTTGCCACTTCCCCCAATGATTTTAGAAATTCTGATGGAATGTTATCTATCCCTTCTGCCTCATTTGACCGTGAGTCCTCCAAAGCTCTTTTAAATTCCGATTCTAATACTGGATCCCCTATCTCTTCTAAATCGACTCCTGTTTCTTCTTCTATCACATCAGACAAATCTTCACCTTCATAGAGGCTTTCAATGTATTCTTTCCACCTATCTGCTCTCTCCTCTGCATTTAACAGTGGAATTCCCGTTGCACTCATAATGTTACCACCGTTGCTTTTAATGTCACCAAAGGTTGTTTTGACTTTCCTGTATGCTGAGTCTATCCTTCCGACAATCATATCTTTTTCGATGTCTTCACATTTTTCCTGCAGCCATTTCGTCTTAGCTTCCCTGCACTTCCTATTTATTTCATTCCTCAGCGACTTGTATTTCTGTATTCCTGATTTTGCCGGAACATGTTTGTACTTCCCCCTTTCATCAATCAACTGAAGTATTTCATCTGTTACCCATGGTTTCTTCCCCAACTACCTTCTTTGTACCCATGTTTTCCTTACCAACTTATGAAAGATAAAATGTCTATGTGACAGCTGAAAAAGAGACAGATTAATGAACAGCGCCCTCTGATCGGTTGGCCGCTAGGGTCTTATGTAGGCGCGCACCGATCGTAAGAACTTAACCAATAGAGGGCTTTACATACATCGTGACATGTTTCCCACAGAAAACTTTTAAACAACATATAAGCATTCAATAAATAAAATTATATAGTTTGGCTATACATTCCATGAGTAGGTATTAGGTAATGAGTTACAAGATTAGAGCGACTACTGTGCAGAAGTAAGGGAAATGCCTTCTGTTCGCAACATAACTCATCAAGCAAGGCTAGGTATAAATACGCGAGGCATTATTTGGTTATCGTAGTATGTTATCAAATAAAGCAAAGTAGGCTTGGAGTATCCTAGTGGGCTCAGCCTTTTGGCTTTGTAAATTTCTAACTCCTCCAACAAGTAACATTGTATTGCAATAGTTCAAGCTTGAAAGGTGCTCTGCACTAGTAGGTGAAAACAAATAATTTCTTACTAACGGGAAGTCTCAATTTTTTGCGGCTATGAAGTGTACTCAAATGACTACATTTGGGTTCGGGTGTTGAACTTTACTGTATGATTATTGGCCGGTATTGAACACTACAAGTAAATAAAAATAAAGAATCTCTGCAGAGAAAATAAAGTTCTTGGTTCATTTAAAACAAGCAATCACTCTCTCCGAACAGGCCTTGATGGCCCAAAGGCACCGACCGGCCGCCGTGTCATCCTCAGCCCTCAGGCGTCATTGGATGCGGATATGGAGGGGCATGTGGTCAGCACACCGCTCTCCCGGCCGTATGTCAGTTTCCGAGACCGGAGCCGCTACTTCTCAATCAAGTAGATCCTCAGTTTGCCTCACAAGGGCTGAGTGCAGCCCGTCTGCCAACAGCCCTCGACAGACAAGGAAGGTGACCCATCCAAACGTTAGCCAAGCCCGACAGCGCTTAACTTCGATGATCTGACGGGAACTGGTGTTACCATTGCGGCAAGGCAGTTGACATGATTCATTTGAAAAGACTCCACAATATTTAACAACATATATTGAAAAAAAAAAAACAGAAAAGATAAAGTAGTTGAATATTCGGGAGAGACTACTCAAGCAACGGATTCTGAAGAATCTGAGTTAAAGAAAAAGGGTACACAAGATGGAAAAAGCATATAATGTAATTAAGAATAGTTACAACAGAAAGAGCTCATGTGAAAACTTAAAACAAAATACCACAGCACGGCAGTGAATCCACAATGCTCATATGTTGGTGAATATTTAGTATTAAATTACAAGCTATAATTATTAGAAAGAAAAATTAAATGCAAAAATTAGGACCTCAGGAAAGTGCAGCATTTTTAAATTAAGGTTAAAAAAATGTTCAAATGTGTGTGAAATCTTATGCGACTTAACTGCTAAGGTCATCGGTCCCTAAGCTTACTCACTACTTAACCTAAATTATCCTAAGGACAAACACACACACCCATGCCCGAAGGAGGACTCGAACCTCCGCCGGGACCAGCCGCACAGTCCATGACTGCAGCGCCCTAGACCGCTCGGCCAATCCTGAGCGGCTAAATCAAGGTGTAAACGATACACTTAAATAAAGCATAGAGAAAAACACCAGAAACAACATGGAAGAGGAGATAACTATTTTTGGACACATTTACAGAACTGGTAAAATAGATTCATCCAGCAGATCATCAGACACCTTAGGGAAAAGAAACCAACTGTATGTAGAAGGCTGAAGTAAAAAATGTTCAAATGTGTGTGAAATCTTATGGGACGTAACTGCTAAGGTCATCAGCCCCTGAGCTTACACACTACTTAACTTAAATTATCCTAGGGACAAACACACACACGCCCATGCACGAGGGAGGACTCGAACCTCCTCCGGGACCAAGGCTGAAGAAAGGGAGCAACTTATCAGAAGAAGAAACACTGGAACGAAAGATTTTTTTAGGGGAAACAATTTTAAAACAGGATGAATTCCAAGACATGACGGAAAAGGAAAGTGGCACAAAATGATGTGAGAACAGGAAAAAGGGACGTAATGAGACAATGAAGAAATAGCAGAGGACTAAGAACAGACTGGTTCCATTCCATGTTGATTGCTTGGGACAGCAGCCGATTATATATTTGCCGAAGTAAGAAAGTATTTGTTGGAAATTGTTTTATCTATTTATTGGCAAGGACGCGTTTCGTCTTTGTGGGACATTTTCTGATTAACATAGGGCTGCAAAACAGCATTTTGAGACATATGCAGATAAGTGTGTCAGATTGATAGGAAATTTCTAGCAAGATGTAATGATCGTTTATTTAACAAGGATGGACATGTTAAACAGAATTAGACTTTCTCTGAGCGCTCCTGACGTTAAAGAACTTACATGTACTACATACCGCGCGCAAAGGAAAAAAGCTAATCCATTTAGAGCAAATAGAAGATGATGATTATGATTGGTTTGTGGGGCGCTCAACTGCGTGGATATCAGCGCCCGTACAAACTTCCAACATTGCTCAGTCCAATCTCGCCACTCTCAGAAATGATGATTAAATGATGAGGACAACACAAACACCCAGTCGTCTCGAGGCAGGTGCAAATCCCTGACCCCGCCGGGAATCGAACCTGGGACCACGTGCTCGGGATAGAGATCGCGAGCGCGAGACCGCGAGCTGCGGATAAAATAGAATAGTTCTTAAGCTCTCCGCTGAATGATCTATTGCTTAGCAAAAACCAGTTTTATTATAATATTCTGGTACTCACGATATTAACCCATCAGTAGTTCTTTATCGTGAATTGACACTACATTATTCATTCCTTTATCTTCTTACTGGTTTTTTATTTTACCACCTGTTGTGCTTTACTATCATTTTAAGTTTTATTTTTAGGCAAGTTATAACAATTTCATGCTTTATAGACGTCCTTTAACCATTACATAACTTACATCTTTGCACTTGTTTTGTCACTGTAACTGCGCTAATTTAATATTAATAATATTAGTGTTTACAAAATTTATTGGTTTTTTTTTTTAAAAAAAATGTAATTTAGCTGTGCAACCACTTTCCTTGAATTAACCAATGCCATCTATTCATAATGTCTGTTATTATGGGTGCATATCTTGCCTTTACGGTTCTATGTTTGTGTGGCCGGCTGCGAGATATGACGTATCTCGTGCTCTCGATTGCCTTATATTTACATCTCGTCCACTGTACTCAACGCTCCATGCGGTGTACGGCAGAATGCGGTTGGCTCCGTATTACGTAAACTTTTTTAAATATTTTATTGGTCTGCCATAGTTCCTTTTCCCAGTAGATATTGCAGTTGTACTTATCATTTTATTCCCGGTTTCAGGTCCCTTATGCTTTTCTTTGTCTAATGGCAATAGAACGATGTTTGCTTATAATTTTTATCTTAATGTCTTATTCTGGTATTAAAGGAGGATGTTGACTCACCACATCACGTTTTACGTAAGTTCACAGTTATTGTTTGCTGCTGAGACGGCTACACAGAATAGAACTTTACCTCGTACTATCACCATCCCTCATTTTTAATGTGCCTATGCCACACGATGTTACTTTACACTCTAGGTTAATCTGAAGGTATTGTTTCCATAAGGCGAGGTTCAACAGCAGTAAAGTATTTTATAAAATGCGTTTGTTCCATTAGTCACATACAGGTTTCGGCTTTTAACCAACATCCAGGATGTAGGGTGCAACTGATTAGTTAAAAGCATGGAGTATTCGTTTGAAGCTGAACAATATCGAAATTATCTAGTGAAACTGTACAGTCATCTGATATAATTCATCTTAGAATACTCAAGTCAAACAGACCTGTGATGTCTGTCTGTTTAACATAAGATATGACTGTCAGTATTCTAAGACAAACTATATCAAATGCTTGTAAAATTTTGCCGGATAATTTCGATATTGTTCAACTTCGAAGAAAAATGTCACGCTCTTAATTAGACAGTTTTACCCTACATTCTGGATGTTTGTTAATAACTGAAACCGGTAGATGACTAATGGGACAAATAAATAACTGACGGTTAAATTGCGTTTTATAAAATAATCTGCAGGTGCCGCCACAAGGGCGAAACGCGTCATTGCCAATAAATAGATAAAACAGATTGCACCCAAGACTGCCTTATTTCAAGAGATTAAGAGCTGAACTTGGAACTCAGTCCCTAGAAATCCTAGAAGTAGAATATAAAATTATGGGATATTACCTTGAGACTGGTGGTAGCTGCAAATATGTCCTTTGGAAGAGACATCAGGCTGTTCGAATCTAAATGGATTTCTATCAACGACACAGTTTTGGCGAAGATTGATGGGGGCAGGTATGTGATTTCGTTCTCTGAAGCGTGGAAAACGATGAGCAGGTCTGCATCGTCCAGTGTCCCCTCCTCTAGGGTTTTCAGATGATTTCTAGACAGAAATAGCTGTTGCAGGCTCGAAGCGTTCCTGAACGCTCCAGCAGAGATGGTCTGTATGCCATTGTGAGTGAGGTCCACGTAATCCACTTGTGGGTTGCCGGCGAGCAGACCATCTGGCAACTGTGTCAGGTGGTTGTTGACGAGCCGCAGGAAGCTGAGTGCCTTGTTGTGTCTGAACGTTCCAGGCTGTATCTCCTGGATCCTGGCGTGAATGCTCACTTGCCTCAAGTCTGGGCACAGGACGAACTGATCCTCATCCAACCTCTGGATCGCACAGTCCAACCGTAGGTGCTTGAGTTTGGACAGCGACTGGAAGACGCCAGGCTCCAAGATGGTCAAGTTCGGTACCTCCATTTTGAGTTCTTCCAGTAGTGGGTTGTTGGCGAAGGCGAGTGATCTGACGGTCGTCATGGAGGAGGATTTAATGTGGAGGCTGTGCAAACTTGGCACATTGGCCAGCAAGGGAGCAGTCAGTTGAGTGATGGTTGGAAGTTCAAGTATCAGGAAGATGACGGTTTTGGAGAGGAGGCATGGGGGTGCCAAAGAGGCATTATGGCAAGATGTCACAGATGTGGAGACCTCACATGGACAGTCGGTCATATTGGAAGTGCCATGAACCTCAACACTACATATCAGGATAGCTGCCACTATGATGTCTGGGGCGTGACGCCTTCGATGAAACCTGAAACATTCACCGACCATTAACTTACACACTTAAAAGTAAAGTCTCACATATTCCTACAGGATGTAGCATCGGTCAAAATTAGAAGTTCGTGTATGTCCAGAAACCAAAACCTACAGAGATATGGGCCATATAACTTGTGACAGTCAACTTCTGGGTCGTCGTAGGGGACGGCATAATAAATTTCCACATCATGAATGTGTGAAAATCCTCAACCGATCATGATCAGGAACAATTCAGTAGTGGTGTATGGGCATGAGCTGTCAGTGAGAGATTCTCAAGGGCATATAAATGGCCAAACGGTTTAACAGGTGCTGCGTAACACTGATTCGAGCAGAATACGTTATCAGCGCTATTGGACAACGTTACCCTCTCAGAAAAACGACTGCTCCTTAAGCACAACGGGAGACCAACCTATTTTCTGTGGATTGTGCGACAGTAACTTATAGCACATGTGATACGATCATGTCCAAATTGGTTCAAATGGTTCTACGCACAACGGGACTTAACACCTGACGTCATCAGTCCTCTAGACATAGAACTACTTAAACCTAACTAACCTAAGGACATCACACACATACATGCCCGAGGCAAGATTCGAACCTGCGACCGTACCAGCAGCACGGTTCCGGACTGAAGGTCTAGAATCGCTCAGCCGCAGCGGCCGGCTACGATCATGTCTATAGACATGTGTAAATGAACTAAATTTATATAAACTCAACATCTGAAAAATATTACATTACTGATCGATCAAGAAGTGCTATGAAACTCATATTACAACGAAAACTGAATAGTAAGTCAGAGACTCTAGAATATTAAGAACTGTGAAACGGAACACTTTTCATGGTACACGTTGCGTTTACCTCGTACGAACCCTCTCTCTGTGTGACGAAGATCGTTGTGCATTTGATTTGATATAATTTATAACGTTTTGTGGGACCATGCAATTAGAAGCAAGATCGTAATTCATAGAAATCTCATAAAACAAAATTTAAAAAAAACAGGAAAAATTCCATCCAAATTGAAGAAGGCATTAAAATTTACATTAGTACTTGCAGTTGGTAATACGCTACACTGAAACAGTGCAAGGAATTCTTGTACAGAACAAAAGTAAATTTGGAAATGTAAGCCCTTTAATTCGTGTTTTTCAGTTCTGTTGGAAGCCTACTGGAAATTAAACTTACAGAATAAGGCACACCTTGCTATAAAACGGTCCTAGAACTGTTACCAAAGTGCAAATAGCTTTTGCGTCTATTCAAAAATGGTTCAAATGGCTCTAAGCACTATGGGACTAAACATCTGAGGTCATCAGTCCCCTAGACTTAGAATTACTTAAACCTAACCAACCTAAGGACATCACACACATCCATGCCCGAGGCAGGATTCGAACCTGCGACCGTAGCAGCAGCGCGGTTCCAGACTGAAGCGCCTAGAACAGCTCGGTCACAGCGGCCGGCTTTGCGTCTATTGTTCACTGACTGGATGTGACAGTTACTTTTGAATGTGCTGATATTATCAACCACAAACTCATGAGGGAATATTTGTATAGGGATGGCACAAGTAGAATTGCAGTTCGTTTGGACAGCGACGTGCACGAATTTTACGAATTGACACTGCAGGTCGTACTAACTGTGTTTTTCTGGGCTACAAATGTTGAGAATGTACAGAGCAGTACCAAAATAAGGAACCATAAGGTCTAACTCAGCGAAAATTTGCAAAGTAAACAAGTGAACAAGTATTAGCTTCAGTTATATAAATATGATCGGAGTTTCAGAAACAGCATAGATCTGGAATAGCACTGAATAAGAAACAAGTTGGAAAGAAGGTCAAGTATTTTACGAAATGATTTGTCTAGAAGTAAGTGATAACGTAGATTTGAGAAACATTGACGAGCCATTGAATGACGCACAGAATCACGTGCACTAAATGAGGTGCCGAATGTGAATTTAAAGTTTCACCAGACAAATATCCTAGAGTACTCGTTAAATTACTAAGATTCTAAGTTAAACATTTGAAATTTAAATGCTTAACCAGCACAATATATGCTTTTTGAGCATCACTGAATGAATGTCTCATGTTTCTCTAATCTAATTTCCTAAACAATCTATGTAATAAAAACTGGACCTCACGCCGATCAATTTGAGACCCCATTTGTCAATTTCCCACCCTTTCTGTGTATATATGACCTCATTTGTCCATTTCCCACCTTTCGTGTACATGCAGGGTGAGACACTAATTATTGCCACCAAGAATAGCTGCGAAAGTATGATAGGAGCTGAAACGTTTGTGGGACAAAAGTTGCATGAACAACGGGGACCATAATATGACGTTGGTTTTTTGTTGCTGTGTGGGATCGCTTCACACATATGAAGGTCAACTTCTTTTCTTTAAATGGGATGCTATAGTTTGGTGTTTATTTTCTGATAGCGGCTGTCGAGACGAATCCAGTAATGTGTAACAGTAAGATCTTTGAAGGTCAACTAAGGTCATAAATGTGGCACGAGCGTCCATTTACAGAAGATGACCATTGGTGTCAACACAGTGCTGCAGTCATCTTATCATGGATTGAGTGGTATTCCTTATCACATCGGCACTCATCGAAGCCCATGGTCTGACAATTCCCTCTCGCATATCTTCTGGTGTAGTAGGAATGTCTTTATAAACGATGTCTTTGACGAATACCCACAACAAAAAATCGAGAGGCGTCAAGTCTGGCGAAACCCATCTCCTCCGCGTCCAATCCAACGATTTGGGAATTGTCTCTGCAACTCATTTCTAGCCATCAGCGAAAACTCGTGTTGATACCAAATTCTGTTCCTTGTTCCTAAAGGTATTTCTTCCAATATCAGACCCAACATTTCTTGCAGAAATGTGGTGTACTTCCAACCATTAAGATTTCCTTCGTTCAATCCCACAAGATACATTCACGACCACGGTGTGCAACTTACCGCAGCCAACATGTATTTTAAAATTGCCCAATAATGCATGTTTTGCAAATTAACATTTCCATTGTTCGTGAATGTAGCCTCGTCAGTAAATAAAATAAAGTAATAACTGTCTCATCCGTCTCAATCTGCAGCTGAGCCCATCGGCAAAATTCAATGCATCGCATACAATCCGTATCAGTTATTTCTTGGTGGAGACCGATACGACACTACTCTGTCTCATGCCAGATTCCCTTGCGATTTCACGAGAACTAACACAAGGATCTCGAACCACAGTGGCGAGAGAACTAATTTCTGTTTCCTCGTTACTAACTTTCCTTTGACGGATACGTTTCCGATGCCTTAAAAATCCAGTTGTCCTCAGTTTATCATACACGTATTTAAATGTTCATCGATCAGGGTGAGTACGTTGGGGATATTTTTCTGCGTATAAGTCTCGTTGGCATTCTCCGTAAATGAGAAACTTATCGACTTGTTCCACGAAGGAATATATCATACACATTCACCTGATTCGGTGATGATACCGTTATTGTTCCTATTAGTGTTGTATTGCGAAACCATCAAATGGTGTTTACATGCCAATGGCACGTTAGATGGATACGCGGTATTCGGCGGTTATTTACGCTACTGGCCATTAAAATTGCTACACCAAGAAGAAATACAGATGATAAACGGGTATACATAGAACAAATATTATACTAGAACTGACATGTGATTACATTTTCACGCAATTAGGGTGCGTAGGTCCTCAGTAACCAGTACCCAGAACAACCACCTATGGCCGTAATAACGGCCTTGATACGCCTGGCCATTGAGTCAACCAAAGCTTGGATGGCGTGTACAGGTACAGCTGCCCATGCAGCTTCAACACGATACCACAGTTCATCAAGAGTAGTGACTGGCGACGTTTTCAGTAGATGAGAGATATGGAGAATGTGCTGGCCAGGGCAGCAGTCGAACATTTTCTGTATCCAGAAAGGTCCGTACAGGACTTGCAACTCCTGCGGTGGTGCATTATCGAGCTGTATTGTAGGGTTGCACAGGGATCGAATGAAGGATAGGGCGACGGGTCGTAACACACCTGAAATGTAACGTCCGCTGATCAAAGTGCCGTCAATGCGAACAAGAGGTGACCAATGGCACCCCATACCATCACGCCGGGAGATACGTCAGTATGGCGATGACGAATACACGCTTCCAATGTGCGTTCACCGCGATGTCGCCAAACACAGATGCGACCATCATGATGCTGTAAACAGCACCTGGATTCATCCGAAAAAAATGACGTTTTGCCATTCGTGCAACCACGTTCGTCGTTGAGTACTCTATCGCAAACGCTCCTGTCTGTGATGCAGCGCCAAGGCTAACCGCAGCCATGGTCTCCGACCTGATAGTCCATGTTGCTGCAAACGTCGTCGAACTGTTCGTGCAGATGGTTGTTGTCTTGCGAACGTCCCCATCTGTTTACCCAGGGATCGAGACGTGGCTGTACGATCCGTTACAGCCATGCGGATAAGATCCCTTTCATCTCGACTGCTAGTGATACGAGGCCGTTGGGATCCAGCATGGCTTTCCGTATTACCCTCCTGAACCCACTAATTCCATATTCTGTTAACAGTCATTGGATCTCGACCAACGCGAGCAGCAATGTCGCGATACGATAAATTGCAATTGCGATAGGTTACGATCGGAGCTTTATCAAAGTCGGAAACGTGATGGTACGCATATCTCCTCCTCACACGGGGCATTACAACAACGTTTCACCAGGCAACGCCGGTCAACTGCTGATTGTGTATGGGAAATCGGTTGGAAACTCACCTCATGTCAGCACGTTGTAGATGTCGTCACCGGCGCCAACCTTGTGTGAATGCTCTGAAAAGCTAATCATTTGCATATCACCGCATCTTCTTCCTGTCGGTTCAATTTCGCGTCTGTAGCACGTCAACTTTGTGGTGTAGCAATTTTAACGGCCAGTTGTGTACTATTTGAACAAAATTGTCAGAGCTTGTGCTTCGATAAGTGCCGAAGTGATAAAGAATAGCACTCAATCCATGCTAAGAAGATTGCAACACTGCGTTGATACCAATGACCATCACTTGGAACATCTTCTATAAATGGACGTTCATGCCAACTTTGTGACCTTCGTTGACCTTCAAAGATCTTACTGTTACACATCACTGGATTCGTCTCGACAGCCGCTCTCAGAAAATAAGTACCAAACTATAATATTCCATTTAAAAAAACAAAGTTGACCTTCATATGTATGAAGCGATCGCACCAGTAACAAATATTTAACGTCATAATAAGGGCCTCGTTTTCCCATGAAACATTTGTCCCACAAACTTTTCAGCTTCTAAGCTACTGTCATAGTTTAGGAGTTATTCTAGGTGGCAATAATTAGTGACTCACCCTATATATATATATATATATATATATATATATATATATATATATATATATATATATAAAGAGTAAAGAAAACTCCCTAGGAGATACTTCTAGGTGGCAATAAGTAGTGAGTCAGAGTATATATATATATATACATGGTGAGTCACTATTTATTGTCACCTAGAAGTATCTCCTAGGGATATATATACAGGGTGACTCACTTAGATGTATCTCCTAGGGAGTCTTGTTCACTCTCTTCTTAGCCACTTCAACAAAAACAAATTACTCACATGATTCGCTGATGATAAAGCTAGACGTAGGTGCTGAAACCCCAGCAGGTTATGTGCTCCCCGGTTAGTGGCGTTAGGCAGCAGAAAATACCGAAGACGTCCCTCGGTGTGTCAGACAAGCTGTGGTTGTGGTCTCGCCCACGAAACACCTGACAGGCTCCGAGACTCACGCACAGACACGCAGTGTCTGGCCCGGCGCTGTTTGTGCGTCCACTGATCGCCGGGATGCCCCGTTACAGCCGTCGCCGCAACAGCACGCCGGTGTTACACAATGGACCGCTGATACGGAAAACGCTGTCCCAGTAGAGCGATGGGGAGCTCGGGAGTTGCGTGCAACGACAAGCACCGTTGCCTTCTGACAGGACTACTCTGCAACAGCTCTAAATAACACGGAGGTGTAGAAAAATATACGCTACCAGTCACAATAAAAGGTTATTTATTTGTCACACGACCTGTTTCGGTCTTGCGCCCATCCTCAGGTGTTTATACATTCATGTACATGTTTATACTGTTGGAGATCAGTGTATAAATACAGAAAAATTATTTGCTGGTGACTAAACAGATACAAGTGGGACAATTGTAAGTGGCAAGGCAGCATTTGTCGAAAGTGTATCTGTACTTACATAAAGATGAAGCATCATTATTATAGACACGCTGTGGTGACAGTTTTGCCACTTAGTTACGCACTTATTGTCATTTTCACATCCATATTTCAGTTTTATCAAGTGTAGCTTCATATTTCACTATTACGATGTGCACTCGTGAAATACACTACGTTTACATACAAACATCATGAAAGAAGGTTGTATACATGGAAAAACCCTGGAGATACTAAAAGGTATCAGATAGATTATATAATGGTAAGTCAGAGATTTAGGAGCCAGGTTTTAAATTGTAAGACATTTCCAGGGGCAGATGTGGAGTCTGACCGCAACCTATTGGTTATGAGCTGTAGATTAAAACTGAAGAAACTGCAAAAAGGGGGGAATTTAAGGAGATGGGACCCGGATAAACTGAAAGAACCGGAGGTTGTACAGAGTTTCAGGGAGAGCATAAGGGAACAATTGACAGGAATGGGGGAAGAAATACAGTAGAAGAAGAATGGGTAGCTTTGAGGGATGCAATAGTGAAGGCAGCAGAGGATCAAATAGGTAAAAAGACGAGGGCTAGTAGAAACCCTTGGGTTACAGAAGAAATATTGAATTTAATTGATGAAAGGAGAAAATATAAAAATGCAGTAAATGAAGCAGGCAAAAAGGAATACAAACGTCTCAAAAATGAGATCGACAGGAAGTACAAAATGGCTACGCAGGCATGGATAGAGGACAAATGTAAGAATGTACAGGCTTATGTCACTAGGGGTAAGATAGATACTGGCTACAGGAAAATTAATGAGACCGTTGGAGAAAGGATAACCACTAGCATGAATATGGATGGAAACCCAGTTCTAAGCAAAGAAGGGAAGGCAGAAAGGTGGAAGGAGTATATACAGAGTCTATACAAGGAATATATTATGGAAATGGAAGAGGGTGTAGATGAAGATGAAATGGGAGATATGATACTGCGTGAAGAGTTTGACAAAGCTCTGAAACACCTTAGTCGAAACAAGGCCCTCTGAGTAGACAACATTCCATTAGAACTACTGACAGCCTTGGGAGAGCCAGTCCTAACAAAACTCTACCATCTGGTGAGCAAGATGTATGAAACAGGCGAATACCCTCAGACTTCAAGAATAATATAATAATTCCAGTCCCAAAGAAAGCAGGTGTTGACAGATGTGAAACTTATCGAACTATCAGTTTAATAAATCACGGCTGCAAAATACGAACGCGAATTCTTTACGGACGAATGGAAAAACTAGTAGAAGCCGACCTCGGGGAAGATCACTTTGGATTCTGTAGAAATATCGGAACACGTCAGGCAATAATGACTCTACGACTTATCTTAGAAGCTAGGTTAATGAAAGCAAACCGACGTTTCTAGCATTTGTAGACTTAGAGAAAGCTTTTGACAATGTTGACCGGAATACTCTCTTTCAAATTCTGAAGGTGGCAGGGGTAAAATACAGGGAGCGAAAAGCTATTTACAATTTTTACAGGAACCAAATGGCAGTTATAAGAGTCGAGGGACATCAAAGGGAAGGAGTGGTTGGGAAGGGAGTGAGACAGGGTTGTAGCCTCTCCCCGATGTTATTCAATCTGTATATTGAGCAAGCAGTGAAGGAAACAAAAGAAAAATTCGGAGTAGGTATTAAAATCCACGGAGAAGAAATAAAAACCTTGAGGTTCGCCGACGACATTGTAATTCTGTCAGAGACAGCAAAGGACTTGGATGAGCAGTTGAACGGAATGGATAGTGTCTTGAAAGGAGGATATAAGATGATCATCAACAAAAGCAAAACGAGGATAATGGAATGCAGTCGAATTAAGTCGGGTGATGCAGAGGGAATTAGATTAGGAAATGAGACACTTGAAGTAGTGAAGGAGTTTTGCTATTTGGGGATCAAAATAACTGATGATGGTCGAAGTAGAGAGGATGTAAAATGTAGACTGGCAGTGGCAAGGAAAGCGTTTCTGGAGAAGAAAAATTTGTTAACATCGAGTATAGATTTAAATGTCAGGAAGTCGTTTCTGAAAGTATTTTTATGGAGTGTAGCCATGTATGGAAGTGAAACGTGGATGATAAATAGTTTAGACAAGAAGAGAATAGAAGCTTTTGAAATGTGGTGCTACAGAAGAATGCTGATGATTGGATGGGTAGATCACATAACTAATGAGGAGGTACTGAATAGAATTGGGGAGAAGAGGAGTTTGTGGCAGAACTTGACTAGAAGAAGGGATCGGTTGGTATGACATGTTCTGAGACATCGAGGGATCACCAATTTAGTATTGGAGGGCAGCGTGGAGGGTAAAAATCGTAGATGGAGACCAAGAGATGTATACACTAAGCAGATTCAAAAGGATGTAGGCTGCAGTAGGTCCTGGGAGATGAAGAAGCTTGCACAGGATAGAGTAGCATGGAGAGCTACATCAAGATAGTCTCAGAACTGAAGACCACAACAACAACAACATGTCGGGTGTGTCAAAGCAGGTTACAGATGTTTCACCTGTAAATGGTATGCGGGTGAATCTGTTTTTCACAAAAAAGAAAAAACACATTCGCCAGCATACCATTTACAGGTAAAATCATACCTAATTGCCAACCTCTTTCAGAAAACTGGTATTCATATTTCTTTCAGCACTAACAACAAACTACAATAGCACATCATCCACAACAGTAAGACAAACAGCCAACGCTATCACAAATCAGGTTTTTACAAACTTTTATGTGACAATTGCCCACAGTTCTATTTAGGCCAAACTGGAAGGAGTTTCACTATAAAATACCGTGACCATATGGTTGTCTTCTGGCTAAATAAATTTGTGTACAGGATGGGGCGTATGGGCAGGCGGTGGGCGTCGTGGAATAATAGGGTAGTTTTTAGAGAGAGGCCATTTATTGGCTAAAGCATGTTGAAAGGGGATACATAGGCCTAGGGAGGTGAGGGTGAGCCAGAGCATACAATTTGGCGAACATTGTTCGCGAAGCTACCGAAAGTGGTTGTCTGCCAAAACTAAGTCGACAGTGCCGCAGCACCGAGAGAAGCGGGAGATGTTTAATGCTATAGGGCGCGCATCCGTCTCGCGGGTGAGCAAGAACACAAGAGATCGGGCCCGGCGACGGGCGGCCGGGTATATTCGACGCACCACGCGGCTTCCTCCGCCCTGATTGGTCAGGACCGAGCAAACCGTGCGGGCGGCATGGAACTTTCCAGAGCGTTGCCTGCTAAGCGACGCCTGGGGCGGTGTTACCTCGTCAGCACATGAGAGAGGCGCGTGAACAAGGTGCCCTTCCTCGGTGTTGACTTCCTGTTACTAGACCGTGGGACGAAAGAATTTACAGGCAGCTAACACTGCCGGCCGTGGCTTGGCCGCAATGGAAAAATGAAGTTACCGGTTGGAGGCTCATATAATAAAGTAAAATCCCTTATTGTCTGGCTCATCCTTTACATTTGATAAATCCATCTTTGCGGTGCACCTTAAAGACCATGGTCACTCAGCCACAGCCATTACAGAAAACCTACAAAAACTACACATTGTGATCAAAGGAAAGAAAATTAATCTGCTTGAAGAGCTAGATATTTATATCCACAACTCTAACTCACTATACCTTATTGTCAACGAACAAGTGGAGCTTGCAAACAAATCCTATCTTCACATATTTCATGAAATATTCAAAAACAGAAACTAATTATCGTCTGATATAATAACAAAGTAATATTCTATGGAAATTCGATGTAGCAGTCATACAATAGTCCATGTGTCACTATCGTAATTTGCAATAGTCATACTGTAAACACAAGCTGTAACTGTCATTGTATAATGCGTAATAGCTTTCAAAATTTCATCTGTATAACGTTTTGTACCTCCTAGATCGAAGTTCTCTGGCAACAGTATGGCTCAAAACAGTTCTAGCTGTCATATTTTAATTTGTAATAGCTTTAAGTAATTTCATATATATAACATCACCGTACTTCCTAGATCTAAGTTCTTCGACAAAAATGTGAATCAAAAAATTTCATAATGTGTATCAAAAAACTTCGCAATCTATAATAGCTTTTTAAGTTTTTATATATGCAACACCCTTGCACTTCCTGTGGCTAAGTTCTTTGACCATAACCTACAAGTTTCTCTATGGTTAACATCTTTACATCTGCTACATCTAAGTTCTTTGACCACAGCCCACATGTTTGTATGTAAACATAGTGTATTTCATGAGTGCACATTGTAATAGTGAAATATGAAGCTATACTTGGTAAAAAGTGGCAAAACTGTCTCCACAACGTAACTGTAATAATGGTGCTTCATCTTTATGTAAGTACAGATATATTTTCGTCAAATGCTGCCTTATCACTTACAATTGTCCCACTTGTATCTGTGTAGTTACTTTTTTTTTATTTATACAGCGATCTCCAACAGTATAAACGTATACATTAATGTATAAACACCTGAGGATGGGCGCAAGCCCGAAACCGGTCGTGTGACAAATAAATAACCTTTTACTGTGACTGGTAGCGGATATTTTTCCACGCCCTATAGAGCGGAAAAGCATTTCTGCACCTCACGTCCATTGTGTGCTATCCCGCTTGAAGTCCACGTGAAAGTTTCTTTTACTGGTCTTGTAAATAATATCATCGTTGGCTTTTTTGGTGAAAAGCAAAATAGGCCTACGTGCCACATATCCGCTATTGGAACACGCAGTACATCAAGAAAGTTTTTAAAAAAATTGTAACATTTTCCTACAGTGGGTAGCGTTTCTTAAAGGTAACAGAAAAGTTCCTGTAATATGTACAGAAAACAATACCTGCTGTGGTACGGACCAATCTGTCTTCTCTTTCCCGTCTGTCTGATACGTGGAAGTAGTCGCTACAGACAATGCTACGAGTTGTTACCACTCATCTCGACACATCCTTCAGCCTTTCTTCGCAGTGAACCATGCACATACATTCATGTGCGTTCATTCGGAATGCCTCAAGTACATAAAAATAATAAAAAAACGAAGGAACTGTCCGAATAGGACAGAAATCGGTCGATGAGATGTACTTGTACAGACAAACAAATGATTAAGATTTCAGAAAAATTTGATGATTTATTCAAGAAAATGAGTTTCACAGATTGAGCAAGTCAGTAACGCATTGGTACATCTCTGGCCCATAAGCAAGCAGTTGTTCGGTCGGCCTGACGTTCATGTATAGAGACGTTGGATGCCCTCCTGAGGGGTACCTAAACCATTCTGTCCTAATGCAGCATTAGATCTACATCTACATCTACATTTATACTCCGCAAGCCACCCAACGGTGTGTGGCGGAGGGCACTTTACGTGCCACTGTCATTACTTCCGTTTCCTGTTCCAGTCGCGTATGGTTCGCGGGAAGACAAAGCCTCCGTGCGCGCTCGAATCTCTCTAATTTTATATTCGTGATCTCCTCGGAAGGTATAAGTAGGGGCAAGCAATATATTCGGTACCTCACCCAAAAGCGCACCCTCTCGAAACCTGGACAGCAAGCTACACCGCGATGCAGAGCGCCTCTCCTGCAGAGTCAGCCACTTGAGTTCGCTAAACATCTCCGTAACGCTATCACGCTTACCAAATAACCCTGTGACGAAACGCGCCGCTCTTCTTTGGATCTTCTCTATCTCCTCTGTGAACCCGACCTGGTACGGATCCCACACCGATGAGCAATACTCAAGTATAGGTCGAACGAGTGTTTTGTAAGCCACCACCTTTGTTGATGGACTACATTTTCTAAGGGCTCTCCCAATGAATCTCAACCTGGCACCCGACCTACCAACAATTAATCTTATGTGATCATTGCAGTTCAAATCCTTCTGCACGCATACTCCCAGATATTTTACAGAAGTAACTGCTACCAGTGTTTGTTCCGCTATCATATAATCATACAATAAAGGATCCTTCTTTCTATGTATTCGCAATAAATTACATTTGTCTATGTTAAGGGTCAGTTGCCACTCCCTGCACCAAGTGCCTATCCGCTGCAGATCTTCCTGCATTTCGCTGCAATTTTCTAATGCTGCAACTTCTCTGTATACTACAGCATCATCCGCGAAAAGCCGCATGGAACTTCGGACACTATTTACTAGGTCATTTATATATAGTGTGAAAAGCAATGGTCCCGTAAAACTCCCCTGTGGCACGCTAGAGGTTATTTGAACGTCTGTAGACGTCTATCCATTGAGAACAACATACTGTGTTCTGTTTGCTAAAAACTCTTCAATCCAGCCACACAGCTGGTCTGATATTCCGTAGGCTCTTGCTTTGTTTATCAGGCGACAGTGCAGAACTGTATCGAACGCCTTCCGGAAGTCAAGGAAAATGGTATCTACCTGGGAGCCTGTATCTAATATTTTCTGGGGCTCATGAACAAATAGAGCGAGTTGGGTCTCACACGATCGCTGTATCCGGAATCCATGTTGATTCCTACAGAGTAGAGATAATAAAAACCCGGTGCTCATTGGAGCGCCCTGTCCGCAATGCTCCAAACATTCTCAATTTAGGAGATATCTGGCAACCTTGTTGCCCAGAGTATGGTTGACAAACTCGAAGGCAAGCAGTGGAAACTCTCGCCGTCAGTGGGTGGGCATTGCATTACTGAAAAGTGAGTCCCGGATGGCAACAAAACGCGACGTACAGCGTCGTTTGGATGTCTTTATGCTGTTAGGATGACAACCACAGTAACCCGGGATGAAAGAAAATTGTAGCCCAGACCATCACTCCTGGTATCCTACCACTGTCCGGGTCGTCTTCACACATGTCTTTGCTGGTCATCACCGGCCGGTGTGGCCGAGCGGTTCTAGGCGCTTCAGTCTGGAACCGCGCGACCGCTACGGTCGCTGATTCAAATCCTGCCTCGGGCATGGATGTTTGTGATGTCCTTAGGTTAGTTAGGTTTAAGTAGTTCTAAGTTCTAGGGGACTGACGACCTCCGATGTTGAGTCCCATAGTGCTCAGAGCCATTTGAACCATTTTCGCTGGTCATCGGGGTTCATTTCAAAGCGGAGCTCAGCAGAGAAAACGATTCTACTCCTGTCAATGAGATTCCATGTCGAAGAAGTGTCAGGAGACGTAGGATACCAACCTCAGTGAAATTGTAGTCACTGGTTTGTCTCTTTACATATATATTTTTGTACACTGGTCACACGCCATTGTGATAACGTCTACACATTGTCGATGGGTTGGGCATTCAGCAGTGATTTTCAACCTCCCCCTGGCCAGAAATGTATCAGATGCAGCTGCGCTGAACGTGGAGGACATTCTGCTGGCTATCCTAGACCAAATTACCATCCATGAAACGTTGCGGATAGCTACTGTCGCACAAGGTGTATAAAACAGGATGATATCCTGTCGTGCATAAGGTAGAGCTGTTGTGTCTCTGCGAGGGTAGCATTCTTCAACAACGCTGGTAATTCCTCGCGCAGAAATCGGTGATACACAGGACGTGTTAATCTGGTTGATAAAGTGCATGGGCCTGTGAGTCTGTTATCACCTTTTTCTTGTTCAGTATCTTTGCTATCGTGCAATCACTGATAACACATGATAGTGGTCTCTGTTCTGTGTGAAATTTTTATACATACTCCTGTTTCATATTTGTATTTTATATGCTGTTTTCCAGAACACAGAACAGCCGTATATCGTTGACTACTAAAGAGCTTTATAACACTTGTACCTGGGGGCAAAGAGCATTCCCATTCCTCAGTCTCATGAAAAGTCGCTAAGCAACTGTGTTGTATTGACCATTTGAATTGAGAGAATGCACAGTGGAAAATAATACGGAGTCTTCCAGACGACGGTACAGGGAGGAAGTTTCGTAATACGTTTGTCACACATTTTCTAAGCAGAATCACCTTTCCAGTCATTGATTACACAGAGAGGATAGGAATCGACGGTATATATATATATATATATATATATATATATATATATATATATATATATATAGGGGAGAGAGGAAATGTGAATCACAGTCTACCAAACTGAAATTTATTAACAGTAAGCACAACTCACATCGCGTATCAAGAGAAAAATCATATCTATGTGCTTCATTAAAGTAAACTTTTCTTAACCAGGCAGTTATATATGACGTCAGCACGGGGTATTTGTGTGAGATGGGTACTTCAGGAAGTTCTGAGTCTCACAGCAGAAGATTATCGTTGCGATCGAAAACTAAGGGAGCAGATTGCACGGTACTTACGTACCAGCATGCAAAGGGACAAAAATCTAAGTCCACTACCATTAGTTAATGACTTAATAATTTCGATAAATCACAACCCATTGAAATCTTTTCCAGCCTGAGCGTATTCATTCCCTTAGGGGAACTGTACAGGATGCCATTACGTGGAACTATAGAGTGTGGATTGCAGTTTCTGAACCAGCCCATCAAAGAAGAAATGTAATAAAATTGGCAAAGACTGACACATGCAAATCTTGATACATTTATAAGTATTCGTTCGGTTTAGTGAGACGAGAAATTATCGATTTGCCAATCTTCTAGCGGACAACAGGATCCACTCCAGGCTCACGTAATGCTTGGTACTACAAAGACGTGCCAGTCCAACCTGAATTATCAAACATGAAACATAAATACATAAAATGACCGATAAGGAAGACAGAATTTAACCACAATTTACTGAAAACGATCAATAGATAGAATGATCTGTGGGATTTATATCGTGGTAACATGGTTCAAGAAGGTCTGCAGTCACAGGGTCATAACACAAAAGATACATTATAATATTGACTTCACTTGGCCAAAGAGAGTTTTAATGTTCGCAAGCACAGAAGCAAAATACTCAGACGAGTTGACGATCGTGCTGAAAACAGTGATTCAGCTACAAGCCTAACTCGAAGTAAGGAATTCCCAAAATCTGCAATAATATCTCTACTATTACTTTAAGTAAACGTAATGATTACTTACATTTCTAATAAAACCATAACAAAATCCGTCTACATTTGAAGTGAGAGGTCAGTGCACCCTGAAAGTCTGTACTGTGCTTCGAAGCGTGATTTCATGAAAGGCCCTAAATCATTCACCTGTAAGTGAAAATTGTGCCATAAGTGAACATACGAAATTTAGTTAGCTGTGTTTTTATAGTGAGAAAGAACTTTATCGTAGTGGAACGAAGTAATTAAAAGGGCGTCTACCATAACCTAACCCAGGTAAAACTGAAACCATAATACTTACAACAGATCTAACGTAACCACTCGCCACTGTCTCAGTGATTTACATCTTACATCCCGTAGCCACACGTTACACGATCTTGTTGCTTATTTATCTACATTATGGTACTGTACGTTATTTTTATGAGAGTGAGCTTCTAATGTTTGTAACAGTCCGTAACGATTTTCCACGCAAAAATGAGAACATGGATTTTCTTGAATTACAGCGGCAACTACCAAGAATCAAAACAAATGTTTAAGACAAATTGTACATAGTTTTTTATGTAGAATCTGATTCTTTAATAAAAAATGGGGGTTCCCATTTGAAATTTTTAAAGTTGCCTCCCGCTCCACCTCCAGGGGCTGAGGTGGCGGGCTAAATTTAGTCCCCCTCGAAAATAATCAACTTTGGATTCTACACATTTTTTCGTGCGAAACTTATTTTTCGAGTTATTCGGGTTTGTCAACTTAAAATTTGCACCCTGTATATGGAGAAATATATGAAAAAGATTAATTGTATGCACAAAAGCAAGGCAGATAAACATTCTTTAAAAACAACACTCATTGTGAAAATAAATACATAATCTGACAATGGTAACAGCCATGTTTTATTGCAGTAACATATTTTCCAATTTCTTGGGACATGAATTTATAGTGAGTCCAAGATATTGGGAAAGGGTATAATCTCCTTCCGTTTTCTCACAAAGACACCAACACTCCGCCAGAACATGGTAGACGATTGTATATCCTCCAGACATCGTGAACTCACTGCATATGAACGTGATAAGACAACTCAGATAATTTTATTGTATTGACATGTCACAAAATTCTACATTTACATACCTAATTTATAGCTGCAGGCAACAGAAAATTTGTACAAATATATCCTGATATCATGGACGTACTGAATGATGTACTGCTTAGCTACATGAGCAAAACCGAGACTGTGTAGCATTCCCTCGCGTCCAAATTCATTATGTCTTCTCATGAGGATACATCGAGGTAAATGCCCACCATTCAACATATGTTAGAAGCTGTGCATGACTCCAGATACACAGGAGATTGTAATTACTGGAATTTCCTGCTTGTGTAGTTGGTGTTTGTCTTGCTACTGTTGACTACTCAGGGCGACAGCAAGTTTTTGTAGTGATGTCACTGGAGACAGTGGCTTCCTCCTGGGACATACCTACCCCTACACTTTACTGGCCACTGCCCTTGAGACAGTGAGTTGCTGTCACCTGACGGATATCTCTGCCAGCCTGTGGGCCAGGCCCCGAGCACTGCGGTCCAACATCACCGATGTCGATGTTGTGTGATGTCAGCCACGCAGACATCGCAGCAACTTCGCAGCTGGTGCAGTCCCAAGGGTTATGTCCCACCCACATCTGTTTCAGCGATGGTGTCCCAGCAAACAGCTCGACTGACAGGCTGTGGACAAGACACAAAATCTGTTATTGCTGGTAACATCAAAAGGTCGCAGCGCACTCTGTGGTTTCAGATGAATATGAACTGCAGCAGACTTATGTTCAAGCCATCCTTGAGAGAGAAATGTATGGAACTAAAGCATTCATAACCGGCTGTATTAGAGTTTGCCTACAAGGTATCAGGAATGCTCCTTTTGAACTGTTGACAGGGATTGAGTTTCCTGATATGACCTGCACAGGACACTATTCGGTGAGCGTTTCTCAATTATAAAGGCTCACTACAGTAGCCAAACTACAGGTTTCGCTCAATAATACACTGTTGTGTTGATCACTATGTTCTTTTTATTACTGCTCCTGAGTATGCATTTTGCTTTAACAACATATACAGATCAAATCTACGGTACAGAGAAATAGCATTTAAAGGATGGAACAAACATTTGTACAAACAATGTTTATAACAGATGTGCTGATGCGGAAGTTGATACACAACACCAGAGCAGAGTTAAAACTGCTTACTGGACTTCAAAAGCCAGACTGGCTCTCGCCGTGTGACACATTACAAAGTAAAACGTTTGGAAACGAGGTGACTGTACTGGACAGAGATAGTAAATATGATTTTCTACATCAATTTTTAACGTGAAACGATTATTCCTCCCCTGAAAATTTCTAATTACACCGTAAACGTACAACAATTTAAATTCCTGTTACAGTAGAGGTTATTTTGCGTTGAAAGATGTGAGACTTGAATCAAATGTCACCACATTTACAATCTTAATCCTTACGTTAGCAAGAACGTAATTTGTTTAAATAATCATTATGGATAAAGGTAATATACTGTTACCATTATCGGAATTAACTGTTACGGCAATGTTGTCTGTCAAATTTTGTTTATTTTCGTGAGAGTATTTTATTCCATGTTTGAATGTTGGTGTACGTGTGAGTCTTTATTTCCTCTTCTGTAGCGTTACCGACATGTAAATTACTTTTGTCATTTAGTTGAAAATTTTGCCATGTCTATAGCGATTTTTGGTGTGGCAATCGAGTGTGTTCTCGACTTGTGAACTTTCGTGATAAAATTGTAGTTAAGTCCTTTGTTTAGTAGCTTCTCTTCATCTTTTGTAGAAGACTTAGTTGTAAGATTTTTAATGTATGGGCAGAATTGGAATGATAGCATAAGTTCTTGTGTGGGTTGGAGTGATTGGAATTGTACAAATTCTAGTTTTTTTCTTGTATTACAGTTTTTGTATCTGTGTGCTAAAATGCTATTTACACATCTGCATATTGCAAACAGTGTTACTCCTCTAACACTTGACTTTATGTTTAACTGTATTGATAATTATGTCTCTCATTTTAGCATACAGATATTAAAATTGCACAATAAGAAAACAAAGAATCAAAAATTTGCACAACACCCATCACTCCAATTCACACAAGAACTTCCATTATCATTCCAGTTCTATCTGTGCATTAAAAATTTGCAAATATATCTTATACAAGAAATGAAGAAAAACCAATTTAAAAAAGGACTTAAGCAGAATCTTAACCTGAAAATACGTAACAAGTCGATTACACACCCCATTGTCGCAACATAAATAGCTATAGACATGGCACAATTATATAATAAACAACAAAACGAACTCTCAGATAACATCAGTAACACTACAGAACAAAAAATAAAATATCACACATACAACCAACATACAAAAATAACAAAAAATAAATAAAAGACAGTAATTGTTACATGTGCAGAAGGAGCATACAACTTCGGTGTTAATACCAAACTGTAGCTAGGGGTATTACTTGAGGCTGTGAGAGGAAATAATCTCAAAAAAATGGTTCAAATGGCTCTAAGCACTATGGGACTTAACATCTGAGGTCATCAGTCCCCTAAACTTAGAACTACTTAAACCTAACTAAACTAAGGACATCACACACATCCATGCACGGGGCAGGATTCGAACCTGCGACCGTAGCAGCAGCGCGGTTCCGGACTGAAGCGCCTAGAACCGCTCGGCCACAGCGTCCGGCAAATAAGCCCACATTCGAAATCTTTGATATAGGCTCGTATAAAACACAATGATAGTAATTACATAAATGGCACTTAAAACCAATTACAGTAAAAACACTGATGACTAATGACAGTAATGACATTTATAGAGAGGAATAATTGTTTCACATTAAGAATTAATGCCGCAAATTATACACACATCAAAAAAAGTTTTACGTCAGCCTGCTTCCCAGAACTCATGAAGATAGACGTTAACTGTGGATATTGTATTACAGACACGCTCCCTTTGTCTGTTCAGACATGTCATTAAACCCGCCCAAAGATGTAAACAACCGTGCATGAGCAGCGCCTATTAGAAGGAGGGTGTTTGACAGCCGATCAGTTCCAGTCATTCCACCTGGAAGGAGGTACACGGCTCGTGTGCTCTGTAGTTCAAACGTGCCTAGACGGCCAATACCCGGTTCGATCGCGTCCGCATTGTTATTTTGTGCCAGGAAGGGCTCTCAACAGTGTCCAGGCGTCTCGGAGTGAACCAAAGTGATGTTGTTAGGACATGGAGGAGATATAGAGAGGCAGGAACTGTCGATGATATGCCTCGCTCAGGCCTGTATCCAGCCTACAATGCCTTAATGATAGACACATGGCATGTCGTACTGTATTGTTCAAGCATGTGGCACCCACAGCAAATATGATTGACAAGAGATATCAGACATATACAAAGGCAGTCACACTCGTAGTCACATGTTTGTTTAACTCAGGGGACAAAATCACAGATATAATGAAAATCATGAAGTGGCAGAATCTTGAAATTCCAAGAATCAAGCAAGTAATTTAGATATACAGTACAAGACCGTAGGTCTGAATCCTGTAGGAATGACGATGACCAAATTAGACCAACTACCGTACATATAGTTGCGTTTGCAGTTATCATTGCCCCTCCCCACGTGAATGGAACGATACAGTACCCTGACCAGAGGAAAGTTACTACCCTCAGCCAAAAAATAACGCAGTGATTTGGTTAATGGGCAAATATACAAGTTATGTTTTTAACAATATTGGGAGCGATGAACATATTAAATACAAGATGTATATGGAAAATGAATTCGAGAAAATACTCAAATATCAGAATCACAATAAGAAATATGGTAACATGCTTCGAATTGTCTTCAACCGAATGGGTATAGGTTAGGAACTGGATTCCTAGTAGAGAGGGAATGGATTGTGTCACGTTCCCGACCCTAACCTCACCTGCAAGTCACACATGAGAAATAAATCAGCAGTACAGCAGATACAAGAATATGGCGAGAAACATCTGGTGTCTGATATAAAGGAAGGTCTTGAACTTCCTACAGATGCGTTTAGAAGGCTGGAACTGACAAAAATAACAAGCCAGTGAAATATTTTGCGATGTCGCTGTTCGGGACTTCTCTTCTGTCCATGGAATTTACCCTGGAAGGAACACACATCAAGGATTTACTGAATGATTAAGTTGGGTCTGGGAAATGATGATGAGGAGCCGGCTCCAGAAGAAGAAAATGTGCATGCTGAACTGCCACCAGTTGAAGGTGACAGTGCAGGTGCTAAATTGTGCTACTGCTAAAGACATTTCTTGAATGCTGTAATTTATGACTGCAATTATCTGTCACCTTATTTATGTCATTTAATTGTAGCCACTTTTGTTACTGTTTTTGGTGAATAAAAAAAAAAAAAAAGAAAACACGTACTAAAATGGGAAGTACCCACTCCCATGCCGTTAACAATGGTTCGCTGAGCAGGGATGTAGATGATGACGTAAATGAAGTGTGACAAGCTATCAAACTCAGCTGGTGTGTTCTGAACTCAAATGAAACATGACAGATGGAAAGAGACAAAGTAAACTGTTTATTATTTCAAAATTAACCATCATAACTGTTAATACATACCGAGTGGTTATGATTAAATTGCAACTGTTCACGGAGGTCCATTGTGGGCTGTAAATATCGTATGACAGCGAAATTCGGTAGATATGTGTGCAGCGCTCTCTCCCAACTACGCGTTTTCGTGAACTTGGCTGTCTATCTGTGTTTGGTTTCCCGCCCTTGTAGCGGTTACGTCGTGGTTCTCCTTCCTTATACGGGTGGCAGCAGTGATGTGTATCGATATTTGCGCCGTGTACCATCTTTGGTTTGGTGCATGTAGTTTCCAGCAAGGGGGTCTGGAGTGAGTTGGTCGGTTGTTGCGGACGAGGGAAGTTCTCTGCGCAGTGCAGTCGGCTGCGTCCGATTTCAGCCCCTGCGCAGTGTCGGAGCGTGTGTGGAGCTGTCCGATGGCTACGAGCTTCGTGGTTCTCCGACTCAGGACGTCCAAGTTGAGTAGTGGTTTCAACTACCCAAGCCACGTCTATTCATGTTGTGGTGGTTCGCTTCGGTGGTTCGTTGTTGGGGAGGTTTTCAGGTGAGCAACACCGAGTGGTTTAACAGTTTGTTTCTTTCCATCTGTCATGTTTCATTTGAGTTCAGTACACGCCAGCTGAGTTTGATAGCTTGTCACACTTCATTTACGTCATCATCTACATCCCTGCTCAGCGAACCATTGTTAACGGCATGGGAGTGGGTACTTCCCATTTTAGTACGTGTTAGGGTACTGTATCGTTCCATTCACATGGGGAGGGGCAATGATAACTGCAAACGCAACTATGTGTACGGTAGTTGGTCTAATTTGGTCATCGTCATTCCTACAGGATTCAGACCTACGGTCTTGTACTGTATATCTAAATTACTTGGTTGCTTCTTGGAATTTCAAGATTCTGCCACTTCATGATTTTCATTATATCTGTGATTTTGTCCCCTGAGTTAAACAAACATGTGACTACGAGTGTGGCTGTCTTTGTATACGTCTAGGCACGTTTGAACTACAGACAACACGAGCCGTGTACCTCCTTCCTGGTGGAATGACTGGAACTCATCGGCTGTCGGACTCCCTCCTCCTAATAGGCGCTGCTCATGCATGGTTGTTTACGACTTTGGCCGGGTTTAGTGACATCTCTGATCAGACAAAGGGACTGTGTCTGTGATACAATATCCACAGTTAACGTCTATCTTCATGAGTTCTGGGAAGCAGGGTGACGTAAAACTCTTTCTCTGATGTGTGTATAATTTGCCGCATTAATTCTCAATGTGAAACAATTATTCCTCTCTTCAAATGTCATTACTGTCATTAGTCATCAGTGTTTTTACTGTAATTGGTTTTAAGTGCCATTTATGTAATTACTATCATTGTGTTTTATGCGAGCCTACATCAAAGATTTCGAATGTGGGCTTATTTGCCGGACGCTGTGGCCGAGCGGTTCTAGGCGCTTCAGTCCGGAACCGCACTGCTGCTACGGTCACAGGTTCGAATCCTGCCCCGTGCATGGATGTGTGTGATGTTCAAATGGTTCAAATGGCTCTGAGCACTATGACACATCTGTGGTAATCAGTCCCCTACAACTTAGAACTACTTAAACCTAACTAACCTAAGGACATCACACACATCCATGCCCGAGGCAGGATTCGAACCTGCGACCGTAGCAGTCGCGCGGTTCCGGACTGAGCGCCTAGAACCGCTAGACCACCGCGGCCGGCGTGTGTGATGCCCTTAGGTTAGTTAGGTTTAAGTAGTTCTAAGTCTAAGGGACTGATGACCTCTGATGTTAAGTCCCATAGTGCTTAGGGCCATTTGAACCATTTCTTTTGAGGTCATTTCCTCTCACATCCTCAAAAACAAAGTTCCTTTCTCTTCTATACAAGTAATACCGCTAGCTACAGTTACGTATTAACACCGAAGTTGTATGTTCCTTCTGCACATGTGGTTCTACTACTGAGATTTAGCCGCGACGCTGTACAATTAACTATTTTGGTCGACTACGATTTGAGTGCACTAGTTGATTTTTCTGCCCTGTGGCCGTTAGTGTTCTGGTTTCCTGCCCTGGGCACTGACGTAAATTCAGGCAGTGTTGTTCCATAAAAACACGGCAGTTCTCCCGTGTTTTTATGGAACAATCAGTACGCCGGGAAAGCTTTAAACATCACATCGGTCAGTGTTCTTTTTGAGTGAAGTTAATAATTACCGTGTTTCAAATTCAAGTGTACCAGCGGAATTTTCTGCCTAGTGGCCGTTAGTGTTCCGGTTACCTGCCCTGGCCACTAACGCAATTTCAGGCAGCGTCCTTTCCTCACCTCTTGCCACTGTCCAACATGGTGTGTAATTTTGAAAGCTATTGCATACTCCATTGTGGATTATCACGTTTGTAACGTTGCTGGTTTCAGTTCTCATGCACTGATTGACGGGAGGCAAGTCGTTGTGTCGGTCGGTCCGTGGCTGTCCCCTGGTTGGGTTCCGACAGATCAAGTGTAGTTGGGCTCACCACCTGTCTCACGTAAGTGAACGAGGGCAGACCGACCTCCCTGGAGGCTTTCTGGGTGCCACCGGTGTTTCAGTATCTATTGTCAGCTATTTTAAATTTTAAGTTTGTGGTTATTGTTTGTTTCTTAAAAATTTTGCAAAATTAATTTTTAAACTTATCTTTCAAGCTTAAACATTGTAGCCTTCTGCCTTTAAAGATTATGGTAATATATTTTGAATTTTTGAAGTTTATTGTGGCCCTCAGCCATTGGTATTGCACATTGCATATGTTGTTTCTTTAAATTATTTTATTGCTATCTTCATTGGATTTTTTATCTTGTTGATTTTTAAGATTTCTTGTTGTTAAACATGCTGGCCTTTTGCCTTTAAAGATCTATGGTAATATATTCTGACGTTTGATATTTAATTGTGGCCCTCAGTCATTTGTGTTGCACCTTGTATATGTTGCCTTTTGGGCTTTTAATTATTTTATTGCTATCTTAACTGAATTTTTAATTTTTTATAAGATTTCTTGTTGGCCTTCTGCCTTTAAAGGTCTATGGTAATACATTCCAAAATTTTAGAAATTAATTGTGGCCCTCAGCCATTTGTATTGCACTTTGCGTATGTTGTTTTTCTTTTAATTATTTTATTGCTATCTTAAATGGATTTTTATCTTGTTAAGATTTCTTGTTAGAGGGCTTCAGCCGTGAAGGAGTTGCTAAATTAGTAAGTGACAATTAGAAGCAGAAACTGACTTCTACCCTTCGCCCTTTCCACAAGCCTATTACCTGTTCTGTCCAGCGGGTTTAGCGGGCGTATCAATATGCTAAGGCGTTAATGCGGAAATGATGTACTTTGGAAAACAGTTTAGTTACAGTTGTGGCCACCATGTGCAAATCTGGCGCTGTACACTGTTTGTACGACGGTATGACATGCACGCTGTAATTTGAGAAGCCATAACGTGAGTGAACAGTGTGGCAATCGAGAAGAGACCGTGTGCTGTTAGTGAAACTGTTTCATGTGAACGGAAGCAATTACAGTGTGGCATTGAAAGCGTAATGCCGATTCAACGGTCTGAGGAGAGACCCAGTACCTTGAAATAGTTTGAAGAAGATGACAATGAAATTTTAAAACTCGCGTCAGCTTGATGTGTGACCCGGAAGACGAGGTTGTTGTTGCTGTAACTGACCATGCAGCACATGTCCCGCGGAGAGCTACTGGTCCTGACAATTGTCCATCCCGTGGTCACTATTATGGAAAGTCTTGCGGTCTATTTTACACTGGTACCCGTACGCTATTCTGACGGTGCAGCTCATGATCTGCAGCGACGTTCTCAACGCGCTCTGCGTTTCTGGCACGTATCGAAGTTGATGACACGTCGCCGGGCCATGTTCTGCAGTGTGACGAGGCACATTTCACTCTGCAGGGTGAAGTGAATACACACAACAGCCGAGTTTGGGGTGCTGTTTAGTGGACGAAGAATCATAACACTTGCCGCATGTGACGAGGCGTGGATTCACAAGCACCTCTAGTCTCGGTCCGTTCCTCTTTGAAGAGAATACACCCAGAGGTCTTTCAGGTGTACTGTGACGTCCCCACGCTATCGAGACCTGCATATACAGCATATGCTAGCCGCTTTTGGAAGAGCTCAGCTGTGTGGAAACCACTGTTTCCTTGTAAGATGGATGGTTCAAATGGCTCTGAGTGTGGTGTCACCGCCAGACACCACACTTGCTAGGTGGTAGCTTTAAATCCGCCGCGGTCCATTAGTATACGTCGGACCCGCGTGTCGTCACTGTCAGTGATAGCAGACCGAGCGCCACCACACGGCAGGTCTAGAGAGACGTACTGGCACTCGCCCCAGTTGTACAGCCGACTTTGCAAGGAACGGTTCACTGACAAATACGCTCTCATTTGCCGAGACGATAGTTAGCATAGCCTTCAGCTACATTTGCTACGACCTAGCAAAGCGCCGTATTCAATTGATATTGAGATTCTATTAATGTATCATCAAGAGTGATGTTCTACAAATGTGGATTAAAGTTAAGTATTCCAGAGGCTACGTACTTTGCTTTATAGCATTCATTACGTATCCTGTTTCAGACCTCACGCCAGCCTGCGTGAGTTTAAGCGCGTGCCTTTCGGCTTCCTCTCATTGTGTCTAGGCTGTCTTGTCTAGACACAACACTGAGCACTATGGGACTTAACTGCTGGGGTCATCAGTCGCCTAGAACTTAGAACTACTTAAACCTAACTAACCTAAGGACATCACACACATGCATGCCCGAGGCAGGATTCGAACCTGCGACCGTAGCGGACGCGCGACTCCAAACTGAAGCGCCTAGAACCGCTTGGCCACACCGGCCGGCTGCAAGATGGAGAAACACCTTATATCCCTCGCCCAATGAAAAGATCTGCTTAATGAAACCTTCCACGAACATCTGCAGAGGTTTTCCAGGTGGATGACCTGAAATATCACCTGGTCTGCAGACATCTGAACGATCGCGTTTACCAGAGACCTGTCCAGTTTCTAGATCATCTGAAGGCCAATATACAGTAACACGTTGCTCAGATTCCACCAGCAGTGCTACAGGCGATTGTTGACGACGTCGTTTAACAAATGCATCGTCTCGTCAACGTCTCCTGTGCTCCACTGAACAAATATCCTAAGTAGGGATTAATAATAAAATCAACATAATGGCTTTCTCACTTGAGAAGAATCCATAATTCCTTTTGATTTGGCAATGTTTTTACAGCCGGATGACCTTCCTGCTGCCAACCCCCTTCCCTTGTTAGAGGAGAGGAGGCTCGCTAGCTTTGGTATTGGGTATTGTATTTCCCCAGTACCCACCATATCTGGTGAGCGTTCTCCTATCCGCCACCCGGGGAGGCGCCCGATGGGAGACTAGCAACTCCACACGGGCATTGAAGGATGTGGAGATGAGGTCTTGCAAGATCCAGGATAATGAGCTGAAATCGGTCTGCAAATTTAAATACCAGGGGTCGTACATACAGAGGGACGGAGAACTGGAAAGCGAGATACAAAACCGAATAAACTGCGGTTCGAACAACTGGAGGAAAGTGAGTGGAGTGTTGTGTGACAAGAAGGTGAGCATTGGGTTGAAAGGGAAAGTGTACAGGTCGGTGGTAAGGCCAGCTGTGATATACGGGGCAGATACATGGCCAATGACAGTAGCCCAGGACAGGAAGATGGAAGTGGCGGAAATAAGGATGCTGAGGCGGGTGTGTGGGGTAACAAGGAAGGACAGGATTAGAAATGAATTTGTTAGAGGAGCTGTGAAAGTGGGACGCATGGGGAAAAAGATACAAGAGAGCAGACTAATGTGGTCCGGACACTTACAGAGAAAAGAGGAAGAGTATATCGGAAACAGAATTGAAGATATAAAGGAGCGAGAAGGAGGGGAAGACCGAAGATGAGGTGGAAGGGTAAGATATCCGGGGACATAAGGGAGAAAGGATGGAAGAAGGAAGAGGAAATGGATATACTATGGAGGGGAAGAATCTAGCAGAGCAACGCCGACCCTGCGTGACATGGGACAAGGCGACGATAAAGAAGAAGAAGAAGAAGAAGAAATGGCTTTCTCACTTATCCATTAAATTTCGGGCATGCAGCCGCGCAAATAAAATTTCTTCTACTGATATTTCGGCCGCGTATCGTCCGGCCATCTTCAGAGCGAGTTCCAAGACTGACGACAAGGTGCCAAGCGCGGCCTTATATGCTCCACCGCGGCGGTACTGCGCATGCGGGTCACAGATGCTGCGCCGCCTGTGGCGAAGGCGTACGGACATTCGATGTGCTTATCGATATTTGATCGGCGGTGGTGACACGGTGACGACTTCTCTGCAATTTAATTACTCCAAGAGCCGGATTCCATGCTTTGTCCAAATTAAAACCATTGTCTCTGTTTATCAAATTGTTGGCTAATCGAATTTCTATGGCTTCTTTGAATGCAGATTCCCAAAAAGAAGAGGTGGATGTTAAAATCTTCACATCACTGCAACTCATGGAATGACCCGTATCAATACAATGTTCGGCCACAGCTGACTTGTCTGGTTGTAATAAGCGTGTGTATCTTCGGTGCTCCACACACCTCTCATGAACGGTGCGTGTTGTTTGACCTATGTATGACTGCTCACAATTTCCGCAAGGAATCTGGTACACACCCGCCTTACGAAGCAGTAAATCGTTCTTCACAGAGCCGAGTAAAGCCGCAATCTTCATGGGGGGCCGGAAGATCACCTTAACACAGTGTTTCTCAAGAATACGGCCTATCTTTGAAGAAAGAGCACCCACATAAGGTAGAAACGCCCTAGATCTGAAGAAATTACTATCTTCTTCCCCATCGCATACCTTCTTTTTAGGTTTTGCATCGAATGCTCTACGAATTTGTTGCGGAGAATATCCATTCGATTTAAAAATACTCTTGAGGTATGTTAGCTCTCCTTGTAAATTGTCTTCATCGGATATACAGTGCGCCCGATGCACTAAGGTCTTAAGGACACCCATGCTCTGAGAAGGGTGATGGCAGCTATTGGCATGAAGGTATAGAAGATACACACGCTTATTACAAGCAGACAAGTCAGCTGTGGCCGAACATTGTATTGATACGGGTCATTCCATGAATTACAGTGATGTGAAGATTTTAACATCCACCTCTTCTTTTTGGGAATCTGTATTCAAAGAAGCCATAGAAATTCGATTAGCCAACAATTTAATAAACAGAGACAATGGTTTTAATTTGGACAAAGCATGGAATCCGGCTCTTGGAGTAATTAAACTGCAGAGAAGTCGTCACCGTGTCACCGCCGCCGATCAAATATCGATAAGCACATCGAATGTCCGTACGCCTTCGCGACAGGCGGCGCAGCATCTGTGACCCGCATGCGCAGTACCGCCGCGGTGGAGCATATAAGGCCGCGCTTGGCACCTTGTCGTCAGTCTTGGAACTCGCTCTGAAGATGGCCGGACGATACGCGGCCGAAATATCAGTAGAAGAAATTTTATTTGCGCGGCTGCATGCCCGAAATTTAATGGATTATTCATTACGCCGCGAGAAGTTGAAAATGCACACGGCTTTCTCACTTGTTTGACCTTTTCTGACCACGTCCTGTTCTTAATCCAACACGTCTGGAAACAATTCTATACGTTTTTCTCGCATTCGCAGCACCACATTTGCACCTGCACTAATTTTTTTTCACAGCTTAAATCTGTTCCGCATTACCGTAGTAGATTATTTACCACTTTTCGCTGCCATAAGATAATTCCATATCACACTGGACCTCTGTAAGCAGCTACACTTTAATTATAACCAGCCGACATATCCCATTGTGAAAGAAAACTACCAACGCCTTCATGGAAAAAGGTTTGCGGTTACCTAAGGACACTGATTGTACCTAGAGGTGTACCTGTTAGCCCGAAGCAAACCGATGGTCAATAATGTCTTTCTTCAGGGATAAAAAACATCGAAGTCGCGTGTGGAGAGATTGGGCATGATAATGCCCTCTCCCATGTTGCCAAGGTTGTTCCGAAAACGCTGTAGACGTTTCTCTGAAAAGCCCTTCAACATCCTCCTCACAATCCCCATCTCGCGCCATGCATTTTCCATATTTTTCGAGCCCTGAACAAAGACATTCACAGGAAGATGTGCGTACGTGGGTATCATCGTTCCGTACGTAACCACAAAAATTTTTACCACGAAGGTACTGATCATCTTGCATTACAATGAGACAAGTGTATCGACAGTTATGGTGATTTCTTTTGAAATAACAAACAATTTACTTGCCTTTTTTATCTGTCACGTTTTTATTTCACTGACGTTATGAATGGTGTCCCAGAAAGAAAGCAGGGATTTTGTTTAGGTACTCCGCGCAAACTGATCAACTGAAAATAAAATACACTGAAGAGTCAAAGAAACTGTACACCTGCCTAATATTGCATAGGGCCCCCGCGAACACGCACAAGTGCCGCAACACGACGTGGCATGGACTCGACTAATGTTGGTGAGAACTGAGAACAAGAATGCTGCTAGGCTGTCCAAAAAACTGTAAGAGTACGAAAGGTTGGAGATCTCTTCTGAACAGCAGGTTGCAAGGCATCCAGATATGCTCAATAATGTTCATGTCTGGATAGTTTGGTGGCCAGCAGAAGTGTTTAAATTCAGAAGAGTGTTCATGGAACCACTCTGCAGCAATTCTGGAGGTGTGGGGTGTCGCATTGTCCTGCTGGAATTGCCCAAGTCCTTATGACTGCACAATGGAAATGAATGGATGCAGATGATCAGACAGGATAGTTACGTACGTGTCATCTGTCAGAGTCGTATTTAGGCGTAGCAGGGGTCCCATATTATCCGAACTTCACACGCCCCACACCATTACAGAGTCTCCACCAGCTTGAACAGTCCCCTGCTGACATGCAGGGTCCACGGACTCACGAGGTTGTCTCCAGACCTGTACACGTGCATCCGCTCGTTACAGTTCGAAACGAGACTCCTCCAGCCAGGTAACGTTCAAATGGTTCAAATGGCTCTGAGCACTATGGGACTTAACTTCTGAGGTCATCAGTCCCCCAGAACTTAGAACTACTTAAACCTAACTGACCTAAGGACATCACACACATCCATGCCCGATGCAGGATTCGAACCTGCGACCGTAGCGGTCGCGCGGTTCCAGACTGTAGCGCCTAGAACCGCTCGGCCACTCACGGCCGGCCCAGGTAACGTGCTTCCAGTAATCAACAGTCCAAAGTCAGTGTCGACGGGCCCAGGCGAGGCGAAAAGCTTTATGTCGTGCAGTCATCAAGGGTACGTGAGTAGGCCGTCGGCTTCGAAACCCCATATCGACGATATTTCGTTGAATGGTTCGCACGCTGGCCCAACATTGAAATCTGCCTCAATTTGTGGAAGGGTTCCACATCTGTGATGTTGAACGATTCTCTTCAGTCGTCATTGGTCCCGCCGCATTTTTTCGGCCGCAGCGATGGCAGAGATTTGATGTCTTACCGGATTGTTGTTCTTCACTGTACATTCGTGAAATGGTCGTACGGGAAAATCCCCACTTCGTCGCTGACTCGGAGGTGCTGTGTCCCAACTCTCGTATGCCGACTATGACACCACTTTCAAACTCACTTAAATCTTGATAACCAGCCATTGTAGCACCAGTAACAATTTTAACAACTGTCTTATACAAGCATTGTCGACCGCAGCGCCTTCTTTTACCTATTTACATACCTCTGTATTTGAACACGGATGCCTGTACCAGTTTCATTGGCGCTTCAATGTAACTTAGTTTGGTTCACTGTGTCATATGGGGCCAAACGGTGACCCTGAAATGCTAGAAGGTGCTTCGCCCTGGCGTCCCGTCATTTTTGCTCACATACCCGTACGGTGTTAACGGTAGAGCATAGGAAAACTACGTTCCTTGGTACGCTGAGCTTAAATCAATTGTTGGTATGCAGCGTCACTGTCGGGAAATTGATCCAAGATAAAATGCACCCGAAGACAAAGTTATCCACCGATGGTTCAACCAGTTTCGAGATACAGGAAGCGTGCTGGGAAGACGGTACCGGCCTGACCAAGAACAAGTGATGACAAACTAGAAGAAATTCGGCACAGTTGTAACAGTAGCCCGAAAAGAAATCTCTTGCCCGAAAAGATCTTTAGTTTAGCATACGTAAGACAACATTCTTCAGTGTCATAGATAAAAGGTTATTAGAGCATGCCTACAAAATTCAGATTCGACAAGAGATGAAGCCGACCGATCGGCCTAAGCGTAAGTTTAACGTCAAACTAAATTGACGACAGTCCAAATTTTCTTTAACTGCGGTTTTCAGACGAAGCAACATTCGAAATAAATGGTTGTTTTAACCGTCACAGTTTTCAGGTGCTGGGACTGAAGAACCCAGATTTTTGCACAAAATTATACGTGATTCGCCAAAAGTGAACTTGTGGTGTGGGTTACTTTATGAACAAGTTAGAGGCCCTTTCTAATCCACCGAAATAACACTTACATGCGTAAATCATATGGGTATGCCATTAGATTAGGAAATGAGATGCTTAAAGTAGTAAAGGAGTTTTGCTATTTGGGGAGCAAAATAACTGATGATGGTCGAAGTAGAGAGGATATAAAATGTAGACTGGCAATGGCAAGGAAAGCGTTTCTGGAGAAGAGAACTTTGTTAACACCGAGTATGTGTGTCAGGAAATCGTTTCTGATAGTATTTGCATGGAGTGTAGCCATGTATGGAAGTGAAAAATGGACGATAAATACTTTGGACAAGAAGAGAATAGAAGCTTTCGAACCGTAGTGCTACCGAAGAGTGCTCAAGATTAGATGGTAGATCACAAAACTAATGAGGAGGTATTGAATAGATTTGGGGAGAAGAAAAATTTGTGGCACAACTTGATCAGAAGAAGGGATCAGTTGGTAGGACGTATTCTGAGGCATCAGGCGATCACTAATTTAGCGTGGAGGGTTAAAATCATAGAGAGAGACCAAGAGATGAATACACTAAACAGATTCAGAAGTATGTAGGTTGCAGTAGGTACTGGGAGATGAAGAAGCTTGCTCAGGATAGAGTAGCATGGGGAGCTGCATCAAACCGGTCTCTGGAATGAAGATCACAACAACAACAACAACATGCCTCAGTTGTTCGTGTTTCCTCAAAGCGCAGAATTTTAACAACGAACGACTCAACGGGTCATTTTCGTGTAAGATGGCGTCCCGCTTCATTACTATCTCGAAGTGCTCAACACACTAAATGACAGATTTCCAAATGATGGAATAGGAGGGAATGCGCGGCCTCCCAGAAGTCCTGTTCATACTCCTGCGGACTTCTTTTTTGGGGGCAACGTAAAGATCATTGTCCGTGCAGAAAAAACTGGAAATCAGATGCATCTACAGGAGCGAATCCTACAAAATACATGTAGTGAACTTGAGCAACGTTTTATTGTCTGCAGAGCAAAAAAGGGAGCTCACATCGAAACTTATTATGGTATGAAAAAAATTTTGAATTTTTTTCTCTGCTATTTGACATATAAGTTGTTGCATTATCTTGAACCGTTTTTCTGTACCGCATGTTCAGAATCCTAGCATTTTTTTCGGAACACCATGTACTTATACATCGTCTTCAAAGACCATATGGGTGTCAAGAAGACGCATGATGTATTCCATCGACGAGAGAGAAGACAAGTAGTACAAAAGAACTCATACCTCCTAAGGTTGTTGTCTTCGAGAGAGACAGTCGAGAGGTTGCTGTTGTTGGTGAATAGTCGCCCAGGCAGACTCTTGAGCTGGTTGTTGTACACGAAGAAGGACTCCAGCTGGGAGCAGGCTGTCAGCGCATCTTCAGGCAGCTCCTGGAGGAGGTTCCCCGACAAGAACAACTGCAGCCGGCCAGCGATCGGCTTGGAGACCTCAGCGGGCACTGTGGCCAGCCGGTTGTCGGCCAGGTAGAGGTACTGCAGGCTCTCCAGGCCAGAGAACACCTCTCCAGGGAGGCTCTCGAGGGCGTTCCCACTCAGCTCCAGCGTGGTTAACCGCTGGTTGTGGCGGAACAGTTCTGGCTCCAGGAACTTCAGCTGGTTGTCGCCCAGTCTCAGCTCCTGGAAGAGAGGACCATGTGGTTTACACTCAGCTCGACGTCAAGGCCACAATCAATGGCTCACATATAGTTCTAGGTATCTGCAGTGGACCGAGCGAGGTGGCGCAGTGGTTAGACACTGGACTCGCATTCGGGAGGACGACGGTTCAATCCCGCGTCCGGCCATCCTGATTTAGGTTTTCCGTGATTTCCCTAAAATCGCTCCAGGCAAATGCCGGGATGGTTCCTTTCAAAGGGCACGGCCGACTTCCTTCCCCGTCCTTCCCTAATCCGATGAGACCGATGACCTCGCTGTCTGGTCTCCTTCCCCAAACCAACCAACCAACCATCTGCAGTGGGTAGTTAACCTTTTATTTTAGATAGAGGACTGGTCGCCCACAGATGGGACAAAACATTCACTGGCATCCACAGTTTCACCAACATTCGTTTACATTTCTGTCTTTACCGGAAGTGTGCTGCTTTGTAACTATCTGGCATCCGTTCTCGAACAACTATGACGAAAAATTTTACAGCCGTGTAGTAGCTCCAGCGAAGTACTTTGGTCAAGGACGTTTCACAAAATCTTTAACAGAGCAAGCGTTTGTGTTGGTCGACTTTCAACAACACATTGCTGACTTCACATCAACTTGCGCATAGGCCTGTATTTATCGCAGGCCAAGGTTCAAGAGATCTGACGCCATTAACAATGGGATGCGTGAAAGTCAGCTTTTCTTAAAATGGTGAGAAATTGGAATTGGTTGTTGCTGTAAGGAATTGGTTCAAATGGCTCTGAGCACTATGGGACTCAACTTCTGAGGTCATTAGTCCCCTAGAACTTAGAACTAGTTAAACCTAAGGACATCACAAACATCCATGCCCGAGGCAGGATTCGAACCTGCGACCGTAGCGGTCCTGCGGTTCCAGACTGCAGCGCCTTTAACCGCACGGCCACTTCGTCCGGCGCTGTAAGGAATTGCTGGTAGGGATGGAGGGGGAGGTAATGTTTCTCTTCTAGTACAGTATACTATAATCTGTGGTAGTGTGGACAAAAACGAGAAAAAATGTCCAATAAAAGTGGGCTCTAAATTGCATACCTGAGGAGCTATGACCATTCCTTCATCTCGCTATTGTGAAACACATCTCCTCTACTGGGCAAGTGTTCATAGCTGTTAAGGTACGCACTTTAGAGCCCACATTTACTGGACATTTTTTCTCGTTTTTGTCCACACTACCACCACTGAAAGTTACCAGCCCTACACTCTTCGCAACACAAGGACCGGTACATGTATTCAACTGTCAGAGGTATCAGAACGGTTTTCGTTTGTAACTTTCGACTCGTTCGTTTCCGGTACAGGGATCCTTACTTCAAATTAATACACTTATCGTTCTCCATCATTCTAGAAAGCCTGTAACGTCATCACGGAATCACTCCGTGTATACGTATATTTACATACGCCCGCGCCTATAACTTTGAAGCTCTGTAGTCTCGTTGGCTGACTTTCCCGGACATGGGTTCCTATTCAAAATACGATGTACTCACTCCCCTGTTCAAGTCCTAGAAGTCTGTAACGGGAATTTGTGACCACCCTGTATATACAGAGTGTCTATAATCAAAACTCCAAGCTCAAGACGCTGTAGAAAGGGAACTACTGCTCAGAATAACGTCCAATTTGAACAACATGCTATTTACGCAGGGGAAACGCCATGGAACAATAAAACGTAAACGAAAATTTTACCAGTAGGTGGCGCTGTAAGCGTCTTAACTTAAATGGGGTCGGGGACGAAACACATATAAATCGAGGTGCAAGGGCTACAGTTTTAATTCCACAGTACACCATCCGTACTTTTCTTTGTGCATGACCGCACAGGTTCGGCAGTCGATAGTTGTGGCACTGTTGGCTGGGTAAGCCCATCCACCACGTCAAAGTAGTACCACATCCGATGGTAAAAATCGATTTTTATTGTCTCGAGACCAAAAGGCATAAAAAGCGAAATGTCAGCGACTTTTAGTTGTCCTGGGGCCAAGATCAGCATGAAAATTAAAGTGAAATCCGTTTCTGTCTTGAGACTGGTGCAAGATGTGATCAATATGCTGTCCACAGTTTTCTACCACAGGATGAAATTGAGAAACAGCGTATTCTGCAACAGATCGGAGTGTCCTGGGGACCATGTTCAGAATCTGTTGCGCAATGCGTGCTTTCAGCTCAGCTACGCTCGTAATGGAACTACTGAACACAACAAAATGCTTCAAATGGCTCTAAGCACTGTAGGACTTAACATTTGAGGTCATCAGTCCCCTAGACTTAGAACTACTTAAACCTAACTAACCTAAGAACATCACACACATCCACGCCCAAGGCATGATTCAAACCTGTGACCGTAGCAGCAGCGCGGTTCCGGACTGAAGTGCCTAGAGCCGCTCGGCCACAGCGGCCGCCACTGAACACATCATCTTTCAGATAACCCCACAGCCAGAACTCACATAGATTAAGATCAGGTGTAAACGTAGGCTTCCGCAGTCAATGAGATTCTTCTGGGTTTGTGACAACATTGACAACACAGTTAGCAGCTCAACCTGAGGAGGGCGTCTTTTAATAGTCGCCGAAACGTTGGAATATTATAGTTGACAATGCGGTGGCAAACCCGGAAGAGTTTATTCGACTAAGATCAGGTGATCTGGACGGCCAGGCTGTAGTAAAATGACGGCTGACAATCTAGCATTTCCGAAATGCCTCTGCAGCAGCCACTTCACCGGCTGTGCAATGTAAGGAGAAGCACCATTTCGCATAAAATTTTCCTGCCCACACAGCAACGCTGTTGAAGGGTTGGAATGGCGTTGGCCCGCGAAAGACTTTCGTAGCGCTTACCAGGGACAGGATCAGCAGGACTCATCTCCTAGAAAAAATACGGCCACTACGACTTACGATTGTGTAAACCCGAACCACAGTGTCACCTTTACAGAATGAAGCGGTAAATGAAGTGGAACCAGTGACGTACGTGCGGATTATCTGTTGGTAGTTCTGCTTACAGACATGTCTTTGGAGATGGACGTGGGCTTCATCTGTCCACAGAGTGTTGCATGTGCATTCATTATCGACTTCCATGAGCAGGAAATTCCAGACCGAACGTTTGTCTTGCTGTCAGGTCAGCAGGAAGCAACTCCTGAACATGGGTGATTCTGTGCGGAAAGCGATGAAAGATATCTCGCAAAATTTTATGCACTGTTCTCGATGGCTGACAGTCTCCGGGCAATGGTGCGAGACGGCAAAGAACAATGCAGGGAGTCCATTACTTGTTCTATGAAGGCAGGCGTAGAAGTGATGACGCTATATAGTGGTTGATGCATGATATGACGACCCTCCATTATGGTGGTCAGACGGGGATGACGGAATCTCAAGGACAAGTGCGCCTGCCTTCACCTTCCCATGAAGACCTGCATCAGACCACTGCCACATACGAGTGCCCTATCAACCTGGATGTTATTCAGTTATCACAACCTACGAAGCTGTTCATGCGCAACATAACAACACTAAACATGAACGACATTAACACTCTCTGGCGGTCGTTCCACCTGTCACGGACAACTCCACCCGACATATCGTGTGAGTGTGTAGGAAGCTTCACTGACATTTGACCATGTCCAATGAGTGCTTCACATTTCTTGTCAAGTGGTGAAATGGAACGGTAAATTGTGCTGAAAGATTGGAGCAGTCTTAAGGTCACTCTCAGATCATGTGATTCATTAAGGCAATTGTTTACTATACCTACACTACTGGCCATTAAAATTGCTACACCAAGAAGAAATGCAGATCATAAACGGGTATTCATTGGACAAATATATTATACTACAACTGACACATGATTACATTTTCACGCAGTTTGGGTGCATAGATCCTGAAAAATCAGTATCCAGAACAACCACCTCTGGAGGTAATAACGGCCTTGATACGCCTTGGCCTTGAGTCAAACAGAGCTTGGATGGCGTGTACAGGTACAGCTGCCCATGCAACTTCAACACGATACCATAGTTCATCAAGAGTAGTGGCTGGCGTATTGTGACGAGCCAGTTGCTCGACCACCAGTGACCAGACGTTTTCAATTGGTGAGAGATCTGGAGAATGTGCTGGCCAGGACAGCAGTCGAACATATTCTGTATCCAGAAAGGCCCGTACTGGACCTGCAACATGCGGTCGTGCATTATCCTGCTGAAATGTAGTGTTTCGCAGGGATCTTTTTTTTTGTTTTAGGGCGCAAAACTGCTATGGTCATTAGCGCCCGCTCGCAGGGATCGAATGAAGGGTAGAACCATGGGTTGCACGGGTTGTAACACATCTGAAATGTAACGTCCACTGTTCAAAGTGCCGGCAATGCGAACAAGAGGTAACCGAGACGTGTAACCAATGCCACCTCATACCTTCACGCCGGGTGATACGCCAGTATGGCGATGACAAATACACGCTTCCAATGTGCGTTCACCGCGATGTCGCCAAAGACGGATGCGACCATTATGATGCTGTAAACAGAACCTGGATTCATCCGACAACATAACGTTTTGCCATTCGCGCACCCAGGTTCGTCGTTGAGTACGCCATTGCAGCCATAGTCTCCGAGCTGATAGTCCATGCTGCTGCAAACGTCGTCTGTTCGTGCAGATGGTTGTAGTCTTGCTAACGCCCCATCTGTTGACTCAGGGATCGAGACGTGGCTGCACGACCCGTTACAGCCATGCGGATAAGATGCCAGTCATCTCGACTGCTAATGATACGAGGCCGTTGGGATCCACCACGGCGTTCCGTATTACCCTCCTGAACCCACCGATTCCATATTCTGCCAATAGTCATTGGATCTCGACCAACGCGAGCAGCAATGTCGCGATACGATAAACCGCAATCGTGATAGACTAAAATCCGACCTTTATCAAAGTCGGAAACGTGATGGTACGCATTTCTCCTCCTTACGCGAAGCATCACAACAACGTTTCACCAGACAACACCGGTCAACTGCTGTTTGAGTATGAGAAATCAGTTGGAAACTTTCCTCATGTCAGCACGTTGTAGGTGTTGCAACGGGCGCCAACCTTGTGTGAATGCTCTGAAAAGCTAATCATTTGCATATCAAAGCATCTTCTTCCTGTCGGTTAAATTTTGCGTCTGTAGCACGTCACCTTCGTGGTGTAGCAATTTTAATGGCCAGTAGTGTATTAAGTGCAACGTACTGTTTTGATAACTCAATAAACACACACATTCACGTCTCGTTTATTTCTCTGTGTCCGTCCTGCTAGTCTTGAACCCCCTATTGATGTTGGAGGCATAAATTATAAGTTAAAATACATTCTCTACTTCTGTCTTGTACTGAGCTATTTAGGGGCTGAAATTTTATGGAGCCCCGTCCTCACCATGGAATTCCTACAGACTCGTTGGAAAGCAGTGCCTTGTCCGAACCTCGTTGAAAGAGCATCGCCGCAAACAAACTGGGCTACGGTTTGGTGCATATTCTGCTAACAGTCATTGGATCTCGACCAACGCGAGCAGCAATGTCGCGATCCGATAAACCGCAATCGCGATAGGCTACAATCCGACCTTTATCATAGTCGGAAACGTGATTGGTCGCATTTCTCCTCCTTACACGAGGCATCACAACAACGTTTCACTAGGCAACGCCGGTCAACTGCTGTTTGGAAACTTTCCTCAAGTCAGCACGTTGTAGGTGTCACCACCGGCGCCAACCTAGTGTGAGTGCTCTGAAAAGCTAATCATTTGCATATCACAGCATCTTCCTCCTGTCGGTTAAATATCGCGTCTGTAGCACGTCATGTTCGTGGTGTATCAATTTTAATGGCCTGTAGTGTATATGCAGGATATCCGGTTTCGAGTCACAGACAGCCACTAGTTTTCAGCTTTCATTATAGGTCAGCGATATATCACGATAGCAGCGTTATCTTAGCTCATTAAAACCTTTAATTCTTATATTTCCCTGTAGAATAACGTTCTGCCCGAATTGGTGCTACACTGATATCACTCATGAAAGATCCTTAGTTGGTAGAGTTCGGAAGTAATTTGAGAAACATCGAAAGTTTTTTAGATCTTTGAGATGGCCCACTTAGTTAATCCAATAAACCGATTGCAATGACTGGTAATCTGGCACGGTGCAAATTTTCAGTTTTCGTTACAGAGGAACTGATTCATTTTGATTTTTTTAAGTTTAATCATATGGCTAGGGCCACCCGTCGGGCAGGCCGGTCACCAGTTGCCTTTCTTTCAATGTGGCGCCACTTCGGAGACCTGCAGTCGATGAGGATGATAGGATGATGATGAGGACAGAACAACAGTCAGTCCATGGGCGGAGAAAATTCCCCGACCCAGCCGGGAAACGAACCCGGGCCCAGAGGATTGACAATCCGTCACGCTGACAATTCAGCTACCGGGGGCGGACAGTCAATTTTGATGAAAGCGTATCACCATACTGAAGCAGTCCAAAGCTAAAAGATAGTCGCGCAGAACACTTCAATCACAACATTTACATAACGAGTGCTGAATTTCCCTTTGTGATCACTGACAGGTACTTAATACTAAGAACAAAAAAATAAAATGATTACGAGTTCTTACCTTGAGATTGGTGGTATGTGCAAATATGTCCTTTGGTAGAGTCGTCAGGTTGTTCAAATGTAGATGGATTTCTATCAGCAACATTGTTTTGGCAAAAATTGTCGGGGGCAGAGACGTGATTGTGTTCGCTGAAGCGTGAAAATAAGTGAGCACCTTCGCATCGTCCAACACTCCCTCCTCTAGAGTCCGCAAGTTGTTCCGGGACAGAATTAGCTGCTGGAGGTTCGAAGCGTTTCTGAACGCCCCAGCAGAGATGGTACGTATGCCATTCTCAGTGAGTGACAAGGTTTCCAACCGTGGGTTGCCAGCGATTAGATCATCTGGTAAGGTGGTCAAGTTGTTGCCGAAGAGATCGAGGTAGGAAAGCACCTTGTTGTGCCTGAACGTTCCATGGTGTATCTTCTGGAGCTTGCCGTGGAAGAGCACTTCTCTGAGGTCTGGGCACAGTTCGAACTCTTTCTCGTCCAGGCTCTGGATGGCACTCAATATACGCAGCCGCCTTAGTCTGGGCAGCTGTCGGAATACTCTGGGCTCCAAGGTCGTCACGTTTGGCACGTCCAGTGTGAGCTGGTCAATTTCCGACAGTGGGTCGCTGGTGAAGGCAGACGACCTGATTGCCGTGAGAGAATTGGACACAATGCGGAGTCGGCGGACACTCGGCATGTTGGCCAACACGGGGCCGATCAGTTGGGTCATGGTTGGGAGTTCCAGTATCAGCACCTGGTCCTTCTTGAAGAGGCACGAAGGTGTCTGAGAGGTGCTGTTGCACACTGTCCCCCATCTGAAGATCTTACAGGGACACTCCGTGGAGTCAGAAGTGCCACAAAACTGGACACTGGATATCAGAACCAGAGCTGCCACTATGGTGCCTGCGACGTGGGGCCTCCAACGATACCTGAAACATTCATCATGCACTGTGTTACAGTCTGAGCCGTCCTTTCCATTCTTATCCAGAACTTCTGTGCTGTTGCGAGAAATCCCATTTGCAGCCATCGTCAGAGTGCTCACTTAACAGTGTGAGGCATACCAGACAAATTACGCGACCTACTGCAATGAGAATTTACTCAGAAATGTTCGTCAGATGACCCTGCTTAATGCTGTGCAGTGCTACACTCATAAACGCAATACAGAGTTCCCAATCTAGCTTGGTGCCAGGAACAAGAGAGGAAAAAGACTAACTGAGTTCTGCAATAACTTACAGCTGGTAATAGCGAATTCTCTCTTGAAGGATCACAAGAGGAGGAGGTACACCTGGAAAAAATCCGGAAGATACAGGAAGATTTCAGTTAGATTGCTGCATGGTCAGGCAGAGATTCCGAAGCCGGCCGAAGTGGCCGCGCGGTTCTGGCGCTGCAGTCTGGAACCGCGAGACCGCTACGGTCGCAGGTTCGAATCCTGCCTCGGGCATGGATGTGTGTGATGTCCTTAGGTTAGTTAGGTTTAAGTAGTTCTAAGTTCTAGGGGACTAATGACCTCAGCAGTTGAGTCCCTTAGTGCTCAGAGGCATTTGAACCATTTGAAGAGATTCCGAAATCAGATATATATTGGATTCTAAGGCGTATTCAGGAGCAGACATAGACGCAGATCACAATTTAGTAATGATAAAGAGTAGGTTGAAGTTTTGTCATTGATGAGCCTGCACCCAAAAATAGTCGTCGTTGGTGTGCCCGGTCAGGTTGACCTCAGACGTCTGATGGCGTGGTGGAAACAATTCGCCAAATGTTTGAGTGGAGTCAACACAAGGCTCCTCGGCAAGCAAGCAGAGAACTGGCAGCACCTCATACGTCTCTCTGGCGAGTGTTAAGGTGCAGTTTGGCCTAAAAACCATATAGACTACAGTTAATGCATGCTCTTGCAGTTGGTGATAAAAGGAAACTGATTTACTTCAGCAATCCTCTGCTAGAGGAGACAGTTTCACAGCGGGTAATTTTCAGTGAGGAAGCAACATTTGATGTTAGCGGTAAAGTAAACCGACACAATGTGCGCATATGGGGACTCCAGAACCCTCAACACATTACTGAGTACGAAGCAGACTCATGTACGAGGTGCATTCAAGTTCTAAGGCCTCCGATTGTTTTTCTCCGGACTGGAAAGAGAAACATGTGCATTGTTTTAAAATGAGGCCGCGTTCGTTGTCAATACGTCCCAGAGATGGCAGCACCGTACGGCAGATGGAATTTTACCGCCAGCGGCGAGAATTAGAACTGTTTTAAAAACTTAAAATGGCGACGTTTTCCTTGCTTGAACAGCGTGCAATCATTCGTTTTCTGAATTTGCGTGGTGTGAAACCAATTGAAATTCATCGACAAAATGGCTCTGAGCACTATGCGACTTAACTTCTGAGGTCATCAGTCGCCTAGAACTTAGAACTAATTAAACCTAACTAACCTAGGGACATCACACACATCCATGCCCGAGGCAGGATTCGAACCTGCGACCGTAGCGGTCACCCGGTTCCAGACTGTAGCGCCCAGAACCGAACGGCCACTCCGGCCGGCATTCATCGACAGTTGAAGGAGACAAGTGGTGATGTAGTTATGGATGTGTCGAAAGTGCGTTCGTGGGTGCAACAGTTTAATGAAGGCAGAACATTGTGTGACAACAAAGCGAAACAACCTCGGGCTCGCACAAGCCGGTCTGACGACACGATCGAGAAAGTGGAGAGAATTGTTTTGGGGGATCGCCAAATGACTGTTGAACAGATCGCCTCCAGAGTTGGCATTTCTGTGGGTTATGTGCACACAATCCTGCATGACGACCTGAAAGTGTTAAAAGTGTCGTCCAGGTGGGTGCCACGATTGCTGACGGACGACCACACGGCTGCCCGTGTGACATGTTGCCGAGCAATGTTGACGCGCACCGACAGCACGAATGGGACTTTCTTTTCGTCGGTTGTGACAATGGATGAGACGTGGATGCCATTTTTCAATCCAGAAACAAAGCGCCAGTCAGCTCAATGGATGCACACAGATTCACCGCCACCAAAAAAATTTCGGGTAACCGCCAGTGCTGAAAAAATGATGGTGTCCATGTTCTGGGACAGCGAGGGCGTAATCCTTACCCATTGCGTTCCAAAGGGCACTACGGTAACAGGTGCATCCTACGAAAATGTTTTGAAGAACAAATTCCTTCCTTCACTGCAAACAAAAACGTCTGGGAAGGGCTGTGCGTGTGCTGTTTCACCAAGACAACGCTCCCGCACATCGAGCTAACGTTACGCAACAGTTTCTTCGTGATAACAACTTTGAAGTGATTCCTCATGCTCCCTACTCACCTGACCTGGCTCCTAGTGACTTTTGGCTTTTTCCAACAATGAAAGACACTCTCCGTGGCCGCACATTCACCAGCCGTGCTGCTATTGCCTCAGCGATTTTCCAGTGGTCAAAACAGACTCCTAAAGAAGCCTTCGCCGCTGCCATGGAATCATGGCGTCAGCGTTGTGAAAAATGTGTACGTCTGCTGGGCGATTACGTCGAGAAGTAACGCCAGTTTCATCGATTTGGGTGAGTAGTTAATTAGAAAAAAAATCGGAGGCCTTAGAACTTGAATGCAACTCTTATAGTGAACGTTCTTTGTGCCATTCCCCGTTTCCGCATTCTCGTAAAAAAGACTACGATCCATTTTTAAGGAAAAGACAGTGACTGGAATGAGCTATTTTCAAATGCAACAGAATTGGCTTTTTCCACAACTGTAATTAAAAAAGTGTCATGATGATCTTTCCATTGGCTAAAGGTTCCGGAATAGCCCCCTCGCTTTGGATCTCCGGGACTGCCAAGGGGGAGGTGACGTTGAGAAAAAGACTGAATAACCAGCGTAAGGATAACGTTGTACGATTCGGGACGCGAAATGTCAGAAGTTTAAACAGGGTACGGAAGCTAGAAAATCTGAAGAGGAAAATCCAAAGACTTACTCTAGATACAGTGGGTATCAGTAAATGAAATGGAAAGAAGACAACGATTTCTGGTCAGATGAGTATAGGGTAATATTAACAGCAGCAGAAAGTGGTGTAACGGTATACGTTATGAACAGGAATGTGAGGCAGAAAGTGTGTTACTGTGAACAGTTCAGTGTCAGGGTTGTTCTCATGAGAATCGACAGCAAACCATCAACGACAACGATAGTTCAGGTATGCATGCCGACGTCGCAACCTGAACGTGAAGAGATGGAGAAAGTATATCTACATCTACATCTACATTTATACTCCGCAAGCCACCCAACGGTGTGTGGCGGAAGGCACTTGACGTGCCACTGTCATTACCTCCCTTTCCTGTTCCAGTCGCGTATGGTTCGCGGGAAGAACGACTGCCGGAAAGCCTCCGTGCGTGCTCTAATCTCTCTAATTTTACATTCGTGATCTCCTCGGGAAGTATAAGTAGGGGGAAGCCATATATTCGATACCTCATCCAGAAACGCACCCTCTCGAAACCTGGACAGCAAGCTACACCGCGATGCAGAGCGCCTCTCTTGCAGAGTCTGCCACTTGAGTTTGCTAAACATCTCCGTAACGCTATCACGGTTACCAAATAATCCTGTGACGAAACGCGCCGCTCTTCTTTGGATCTTCTCTATCTCCTCCGTCAACCCGATCTGGTACGGATCCCACACCGATGAGCAATACTCAAGTATAGGTCGAACGAGTGTTTTGTAAGCCACCTCCTTTGTTGATGGACTACATTTTCTAAGCACTCGCCCAATGAATCTCAACCTGGTACCCGCTTTACCAACAATTAATTTTATATGATCGTTCCACTTCAAATCGTTCCGCACGCATACTCCCAGATATTTTACAGAAGTAACTGCTACCAGTGTTTGTTCCGCTATCATATAATCATACAATAAAGGATCCTTCTTTCTATGTATTCGCAATACATTACATTTGTCTATGTTAAGGGTCAGTTGCCACTCCCTGCACCAAGTGCCTATCCGCTGCAGATCTTCCTGCATTTCGCTACAATTTTCTAATGCTGCAACTTCTCTGTATACTACAGCATCATCCGCGAAAAGCCGCATGGGACTTCCGACACTATCTACTAGGTCATTTATATATATTGTGAAAAGCAATGCTCCCATACCACTCCCCTGTGGCACGCCAGAGGTTACTTTAACGTCTGTAGACGTCTCTCCATTGATAACAACATGCTGTGTTCTGTTTGCTAAAAACTCTTCAATCCAGCCACACAGCTGGTCTGATATTCCGTAGGCTCTTACTTCGTTTATCAGGCGACAGTGCGGAACTGTATCGAACGCCTTCCGGAAGTCAAGAAAAATAGCATCTACCTGGGAGCCTGTATCTAATATTTTCTGGGTCTCATGAACAAATAAAGCGAGTTGGGTCTCACACGATCGCTGTTTCCGGAATCCATGTTGATTCCTACATAGTAGATTCTGGGTTTCCAAAAACGACATGATACTCGAGCAAAAAACATGTTCTAAAATTCTACAACAGATCGACGTCAGAGATATAGGTCTATGGTTTTGCGCATCTGCTCGACGACCCTTCTTGAAGACTGGGACTACCTGTGCTCTTTTCCAATCATTTGGAACCTTCCGTTCCTCTAGAGACTTGCGGTACACGGCTGTTAGAAGGGGGGCAAGTTCTTTCGCGTACTCTGTGTAGAATCGAATTGGTATCCCGTCAGGTCCAGTGGACTTTCCTCTGTTGAGTGATTCCAGTTGCTTTTCTATTCCTTGGACACTTATTTCGATGTCAGCCATTTTTTCGTTTGTGCGAGGATTTAGAGAAGGAACTGCAGTGCGGTCTTCCTCTGTGAAACAGCTTTGGAAAAAGGTGTTTAGTATTTCAGCTTTACGCGTGTCATCCTCTGTTTCAATGCCATCATCATCCCGGAGTGTCTGGATATGCTGTTTCGAGCCACTTACTGATTTAATGTAAGACCCGAACTTCCTAGGATTTTCTGTCAAGTCGGTACATAGAATTTTACTTTCGAATTCACTGAACGCTTCACGCATAGCCCTCCTTACGCTAACTTTGCCATCGTTTAGCTTCTGTTTGTCTGAGAGGTTTTGGCTGCGTTTAAACTTAGAGTGAAGCTATCTTTGCTTTCGCAGTAGTTTCCTAACTTTGTTGTTGTACCACGGTGGGTTTTTCCCGTCCCTCACAGTTTTACTCGGCACGTACCTGTCTAAAACGCATTTTACGATTGCCTTGAACTTTGTCCATAAACACTCAACATTGTCAGTGTCGGAACAGAAATTTTCGTTTTGATCTGTTAGGTAGTCTGAAATCTGCCTTCTATTACTCTTGCTAAACAGATAAACCTTCCTCCCTTTTTTATATTCCTATTAACTTCCATATTCAGGGATGCTGCAACGGCCTTATGATCACTGATTCCCTGTTCTGCACATACAGAGTCGAAAAGTTCGGGTCTGTTTGTTATCAGTAGGTCCAAGATGTTATCTCCACGAGTCGGTTCTCTGTTTAATTGCTCGAGGTAATTTTCGGATAGAGCACTCAGTATAATGTCACTCGATGCTCTGTCCCTACCTCCCGTCCTAAGCATCTGAGTGTCCCAGTCTATATCTGGTAAATTGAAATCTCCACCTAAGACTATAGCATGCTGAGAAAATTTATGTGAAATGTATTTCAAATTTTCTCTCAGTTGTTCTGCCACTAATGCTGCTGAGTCTGGAGGTCGGTAAAAGGAGCCAATTATTAACCTAGCTCGGTTGTTGAGTGTAACCTCCACCCATAATAATTCACAGGAACTATCCACTTCTACTTCACTACAGGATAAACTACTACTAACAGTGACGAACACTCCACCACCGGTTGCATGCAATCTATTCTTTCTAAACACCGTCTGTACCTTTGTAAAAATTTCGGCAGAATTTATCTCTAGCTTCAACCAGCTTTCTGTACCTATAACGATTTCGGCTTCGGTGCTTTCTATCGGCGCTTGAAGTTCCGGTACTTTACCAACGCAGCTTCGACAGTTTACAATTACAATACCGATTGTTGCTAGGTCCCCGCATGTCCTGACTTTGCCCTGCACCCGTTGAGGCTGTTGCCCTTTCTGTACTTGTCCAAGGCCATCTAACCTAAAAAACCGCCCAGCCCACGCCACACAACCCCTGCTACCCGTGTAGCCGCTTGTTGCGTGTAGTGGACTCCTGACCTATCCAGAGGAACCCGAAACCCCACCACCCTATGGCGCAAGTCGAGGAATCTGTAGTCCACACGGTCGCAGAACCGTCTCAGCCTCTGATTCAGACCCTCCACTCGGCTCTGACGACATTGAAAGGGTAATACAGTACGTAAAGGGGGATGAATATTAATAGTCATGGGGGATTGAAATGCGGTTATATGGGAATGAGTGGAAGTAAGGGTTATGGGAGAATTCTAGATTTGGTGAAAATTGTCACTACTCTGAAGTCATGAAAGCTCTGTAGCTGTCAAACAAGGGAAAATCCCCAATACTCACCTCTCAGATTTAGTGGTAGAATGACCCACTGGGTAGCCCATCGAAAACTGAACAAGATCAAGTACGAAGACAGGAAGAAGGTCTATTGAGCTGTGAAAAAGGAAAGAAAAATAGAAACAGTGATCGGTCCAAGTACAGAAGGTGCAACATCGAGCGAAATGCCAGGGTCACGGTTTCGTAACTGTGTGGCCACGGTGTTGGAATGTGAAGGGGGAGATCCGCGTTCAAGTCTCTCTCGTGCCACACTTTTTTCAAAATTATGAATTTTCTGTCCTCCTATTCCCTTGACAATTATCATGCTGTTTGTTATATAATATGAGCCATATGGTAAGGATATGATATTACCATCGCAAGCAAATGTGATGAATAGTGAGAGCAGGCGAGATGACGCGTGGACCTCTATCAAAAATGGAAACAACAAACAAACGCATGTGGTCTATGTTACGATAGAGGTATTCATGAGTCAAAACTTCCAAAACGGAATGTAAGAGTCATTAACATGCGGTGCTTGTGTAGGAGGTGTGTACACTTGGAGGTCCCTTCTTTACAGACACACAGACATGTCAGTAAGCGGACAGAGGAGCGGGATTTGGAAACGGATCTATCCCTTCGCACTCCAACACCGTGACCACATAACCACGACGCCGTGGCTGTTGAAATGCCATCAACGATGTACATCCTGGAAGCGTACCATTCACTGTTTCCATTTTGCTTCTTCTTTCGCACTTCAGTACACCTTCTTCCTGTTTTCCAGCTTGATTCTTTTGCTGTTTTTGATGGGCTATCCACTGAGCAATCTTACCCGTTAATGTGATGAGTTTATCTTGTAAGTATTCAAAAATGGTTCAAAGAGCTCTGAGCACTTTGCGACTTAACATCTGACGTCATCAGTGCCTAACTAACCTAAGGACATCACACACATCAATACCCGAGGCAGGATTCGAACATGCGACCGTAGCGGTCGCGCGGTTCCAGACGAAAGCGGCTAGAACCGCTCGGTCACACCGGCCGGCTTGTAAGTATTACACAGTGCTTGCCTCCTTTGGGAATCTTATCACCACCAATATCTTGGTTCAATGGCCATGTACAGTATTCGAGCCGGTTTACTTCCAACAAAAACTCAGTTACATTTACACTGAAGAGCCAAAGAAACTGGTATAAGAATGCTTCTTCAAATACAGAGATATGTAAACAGGCAGAATATGGCGCTGAGCTCGGCAACGCCTGTATACGACAGAAAGGGTCGGACGCAGTTGTTAGATCGCTTGCTGCTGCTACAATGGGAGGCTATCAACATTTAAGCCAGTGTGACACTGGAAAAATCCCTGTACCCTTCGTGTTTATACCAACTTCAATGGGTCCTGCGCATGACAGGTGTTTTCATTTACGTATTCAAATGGCTCTGAGCACTATGAGACTTAAACCTAACTAACCTAAGGACATCACACTCATCCATGCCCGAGGCAGGATTCAAACCTGCGACCGTAGCGGTCGCGCAGCTCCAGACTGTAGCGCCTAGAACCGCTCGGCCACTTCGGCCGGCTTCATTTACATGTACAGCGTCATCTACTGATCAATTTTCACAGTATTTTTTTCTTCTGCCATACGTTTTGCCCCCTCTCCTATAATAATACGTTGGAATTTAACGTCATTCTGACCAGTGGTATTATTTCTACAGCGTTTTGAATGTTTAATTGTAATCACCCAGTACATCTCGATGTCCCTTCTTTAAACCTCGCTGGTACAAACAGGGTAGATCCATGTTCAAATATGCCTCGTGCTTCATACATATGAAGCCCGAGGGTCGCACTCCAACACCGTGACCACATGACCACGATGCCGTGGCTATTGAAATGCGATCAATGATGCTGATCCTGCGAGAAGACCGTTCACTGCCACTTCTTGGATCATTGAGCATAAATAATATGCGAGTCGGTTTACTTACAAGAAAAACTCAGTTACATATAGCCGTCTTTTAAGATAGACGTTTCGTGCAAAAAGGTGCCAGAACGAGTGTTACGCCGAGAAAAAGAGATCTCCAGAACTAGTTAACAACGTTCACGATTGTTGTTGTTGTTGTGGTCTTCAGTCCTGAGACTGGTTTGATGCAGCTCTCCATGCTACTCTATCCTGTGCAAGCTTTTTCATCTCCCAGGACCTACTGCAAACTACATCCTTCTGAATTTGCTTAGCGTATTCATCTCTTGGTCTCCCTCTACGATTTTTACCCTCCACGCTGCCCTCCAATACTAAATTGGTGATCCCTTGATGCCTCAGAACATGTCCTACCAACCGATCCCTTCTTCTGGTCAAGTTGTGCCACAAACTTCTCTTCTCCCCAATCCTATTCAATACTTCCTCATTAGTTATGTGATCTACCCATCTAATCTTCAGCATTCTTCTGTAGCACCACATTTCGAAAGCTTCTATTCTCTTCTTGTCCAAACTATTTATCGTCCAGGTTTCACTTCCATACATGGCTACACTCCATACAAATACTTACAGAAATGACTTTCTGACACTTAAATCAATACTGGATGTTAACAAATTTCTCTTCTTCAGAAACGCTTTCCTTGCCATTGCCAGCCTACATTTTATATCCTCTCTACTTCGACCATCATCAGTTATTTTGCTCCCCAAATAGCAAAACTCCTTTACTACTTTAAGTGCCTCATTTCCTAATCTAATTCCCTCAACATCACCCGACTTAATTCGACTACATTCCATTATCCTTGTTTTGCTTTTGTTGATGTTCATCTTATATCCTCCTTTCAAGACACTGTCCATTCCATTCAACTGCTCTTCCAAGTCCTTTGCTGTCTCTGACAGAATTACAATGTCATCGGCGAACCTCAAAGTTTTTATTTCTTCTCCATGAATTTTAATACCCACCCCGAATTTTTCTTTTGTTTCCTGTACTGCTTGCTCAATATACAGATTGAACAACATCGGGGAGAGGCTACAACCCTGTCTTACTCCCTTCCCAACCACTGCTTCCCTTTCATGTCCCTCGACTCTTATAACTGCCATCTGGTTTCTGTACAAATTGTAAATAGCCTTTCGCTCCCTGTATTTTACCCCTGCCACCTTCAGAATTTGAAAGAGAGTATTCCAGTCAACATTGTCAAAAGCTTTCTCTAAGTCTACAAATGCTAGAAACGTAGGTTTGCCTTTCCTTAATCTTTCTTCTAGGATAAGTCGTAAGGTCAGTATTGCCTCACGTGATCCAGTGTTTCTACGGAATCCAAACTGATCTTCCCCGAGGTTGGCTTCTACTAGTTTTTCCATTCGTCTGTAAAGAATTCGTGTTAGTATTTTGCAGCTGTGACTTATTAAGTTGATAGTTCGGTAATTTTCACATCTGTCAACACCTGCTTTCTTTGGGATTGGAATTATTATATTCTTCTTGAAGTCTGAGGGTATTTCGCCTGTTTCATACATCTTGCTCACCAGATGGTAGAGTTTTGTCAGGACTGGCTCTCCCACGGCCGTCAGTAGTTCCAATGGAATATTGTCTACTCCGGGGGCCTTGTTTCGACTCAGGTCTTTCAGTGCTCTGTCAAACTCTTCACGCAGTATCGTATCTCCCATTTCATCTTCATCTACATCCTCTTCCATTTCCATAATATTGTCCTCAAGTACATCGCCCTTGTATAGACCCTCTATATACTCCTTCCACCTTTCTGCCTTCCCTTCTTTGCTTAGAACTGGGTCTCCATCTGAGCTCTTGATATTCATACAAGTCGTTCTCTTATCTCCAAAGGTCTCTTTAATTTTCCTGTAGGCGGTATCTATCTTACCCCTAGTGAGATAGGCCTCTACATCCTTACATTTGTCCTCTAGCCATCCCTGCTTAGCCATTTTGCACTTCCTCTCGATATCATTTTTGAGACATTTGTATTCCTTTTTGCCTGTTTCACTTACTGCATTTTTATATTTTCTCCTTTCATCAATTAAATTCAATTTTTCTTCTGTTACCCAAGGATTTCTACTAGCCCTCGTCTTTTTACCTACTTGATCCTCTGCTGCCTTCACTACTTCATCCCTCAAAGCTACCCATTCTTCTTCTACTGTATTTATTTCCCCCATTCCTGTCAATTGCTCCCTTATGCTCTCCCTGAATCTCTGTACAACCTCTGGTTCTTTTAGTTTATCCAGGTCCCATCTCCTTAAATTCCCACCTTTTTGCAGTTTCTTCAGTTTTAATCTACAGGTCATAACCAATAGATTGTGGTCAGAGTCCACATCTGCCCCTGGAAATGTCTTACAATTTAAAACCTGGTTCCTAAATCTCTGTCTTACCATTATATACTCTATCTGATACCTTTTAGTATCTCCAGGGTTCTTCCATGTATACAACCTTCATTCATGGTTCTTAAACCAAGTGTTAGTTATGATTATGTTGTGCTCTGTGCAAAATTCTACCAGGCGGCTTCCTCTTTCGTTTCTGTCCCCCAATCCATATTCACTTACTATGTTTCCTTCTCTCCCTTTTCCTACACTCGAATTCCAGTCACCCATGACTATTAAATTTTCGTCTCCCTTCACAATCTGAATAATTTCTTTTATTTCATCATACATTTCTTCAATTTCTTCGTCATCTGCAGAGCTAGTTGGCATATAAACTTGTACTACTGTAGTAGGTGTGGGCTTCGTATCTATCTTGGCCACAATAATGCGTTCACTATGCTGTTTGTAGTAGCTTACCCGCATTCCTATTTTCCTATTCATTATTAAACCTACTCCTGCATTACCCCTATTTGATTTTGTGTTTATAACCCTGTAGTCACCTGACCAGAAGTCTTGTTCCTCCTGCCACCGAACTTCACTAATTCCCACTATATCTAACTTCAACCTATCCATTTCCCTTTTTAAATTTTCTAACCTACCTGCCCGATTAAGGGATATGACATTCCACGCTCCGATCCGTAGAACGCCAGTTTTCTTTCTCCTGATAACGACATCCTCTTGAGTAGTCCCCGCCCGGAGATCCGAATGGGGGACTATTTTACCTCCGGAATATTTTACCCAAGAGGACGCCATCATCATGTAATCATACAGTAAAGCTGCATGCCCTGGGGAAAAATTACGGCTGTAGTTTCCCCTTGCTTTCAGCCGTTCGCAGTACCAGCACAGCAAGGCCGTTTTGGTTAATGTTACAAGGCCGGATCAGTCAATCATCGAGACTGTTGGCCCTGCAACTACTGAAAAGGCTGCTGCCCCTCTTCAGGAACCACACGTTTGTCTGGCCTCTCAACAGATACCCCACCGTTGTGGTTGCACCTACGGTACGGCTATCTGTATCGCTGAGGCACGCAAGTCTCCCCACCAACGGCAAGGTCCATGGTTCATGGGGGGGACTGTGCACTTACAGACATGTTTTATTATAAACCTGCATACAACATGGTAATACTGTGTCTCGGAAACAAGAATTAACAACACCTCTGCTTCAGTATGTGAAGAAGCTGGTTGTAAGCTGCTGCAGTATGGCAAAGACAGGCTTTTTCCGAACGAATCTCCACGCAAAAAAAAAAGTTCAAATGTGTGTGAATTCCTAAGGGACCAAACTGCTGAGGTCATCGGTCCCTAGACTTACACACTACTTAAAACTAACGTGTGCTAACAGCAACATACACACCCATGCCCAAGGGAGGACTCGAACCTCCGGTGGGAGGTGCCGCGCAATCCGTGACATGACGCCTCAAACCGCGCGGCTCCGCTCAAAAGTGAATCACCGATAACAGACGTGGTTGTACGTTGTGACAGGTTCATAGTCAATTGAGTTTTCTAAAGCAATAGAGCTTGATTATTAAACAACATGCTCCCTTACACAATAACATTATAAGTTTTCAGTTTTATTTTGTAACACGTATCAGTTTAACATCAGTGGTGAATTAGCTTAAAAGCTTACGAGCTCAGTCTCAGCATATTATAGTACCTGTAAGTCAACGTTAATGACCACGGAAACAATGCGCATTGGTTAGTTGGAGAGCACATTGTCGGTGCATGCGATGACCAAGAAGAGTTCTAGTTTGTTTCGTGCACGACTGAGTTACCAGTTGTTAAATTGTTGAAACGACAGTGCTACGAAGAACAGTGTTATTGAAGCTAGCATACTTGAGTTTGAGAGATAAGACATTACAGCAAACAAAAGGTGGAAACATTTTCAACCATTTCTTGCAAGATGCCACGACAGAATAAACTCTGTTCTCTGACGCCGGGAAAACGATTGACCCATCACAGCTGCCGTCGCTACTGTTTTCGAAAAATAGAAGCTTTACTGTTAGTTAAAAATCATGTCTGTCTGAACCTGAAGCACAATCAACATTCACCGAAGGAGGTGGCGCAGTGGTTAGCACACTGGACTCGCAATCGGGAGGACGACGGTTCAAACACGCGTCCGGCCATCCTGATTTAAGTTTTCCGTGATTTCCCAAAATCGCTCCAGGCAAATGCCGTGATGGTTCCTTGGAAAGGACACGGCCGACTTCGTTCCCCATTCTCCCCTAATCCAATGGGACCGATGACCTCGCTGTTTAGTCCCATTCCTGCAAGTCAGCCAACCAACTAACATATTTCACTGACACTTCAAACTCTAACAATCTGCCACCACTCTGACAATCTACCACTTACGTATGACATAACTGACCATTTGCTATCAGATGACGGAGAAGGTGATGACCACATGAAGCTACAACATTTCCGAAACCTTTTTGTGTTGGGCACATCCTACAAATTTCCCCTCACTTTGAAAAGAGGACAATATCGTAAGTTCAACCCAAGATGGATAGAGGAATAATTTTGGTTAGTACACTCTCCCAACAACTACGGTGACTTCTGCAAGTTCAAATGGCTCTGAGCACTATGGGACTTAACATCTGAGGTCATCAGTCCCCTAGACTTACAACTACTTAAACCTAACCAACCTAAGCACATCACACACATCCATGCCCGAGGCTGGATTTGAACCTGCGACCGTAGCTGCTTCGTGGTTCCGGACTCAAGCGCCTAGAACTGCTCCGCCACAACGGCTTGCTCTTCTGCAAGTACTGCGCGTTTTTCGCTGATAAGAGAAGTTCGGGAAAAGGTAGTCATCAAAATGGGGGAGTCTAGGTAACCTCGAAGTTTTCGAGGTGGAAACATGCTCTTCAGTTTCTCAACGTCCATACGAGCAACACTTATCATTACGCTGCTGCAATGAGTGATTTCAATTTTTTTCTCATGATGATGAATAAGACAAAGGATGTAAAACATAGCCTGGGTCAAGGCTCGGTGGAGCAGATGGAAAAAAAATAGAAGAAACATAGTCCATATCATCGGGGTCGTGATTTCTGTGGGGGTCGAGAGATTGCTTTAAGGGGACACTGGAATTTTGGACCTATTGAAGTTGACAAAGAAGAAGACAGGAATATTGGTTGTTTGCTTGATTCGGGGAGGGGACCAAACAGCGAGATCATCGATACCATCGGGCAAGGGAAGTACGGGAGAGTAGGTCGTGCCCTTTCAAAGGCACCATCCCAGCATTGGCCTGAAGCGATTTAGGGAAATCACGGAATAGTTAAATCAGGATGGCCGGACACTGGTTTAAACTGTCGACCTCCAGAATGCGAGTCCACGGAAGAACATTGATAACTTGCATGCTATTCTAAAGTATCGCCCGAAAGGTGACGAAACTCTACGAGTAAGCTGGAAGGAAGTGATGAAAGCGACAAGTACTTTAGTGCCCCATATCCAAAATCAGAGCCGGCCGGGGTGGCTGAGCGGTTCTAGGCGCTACAGTCTGGAACCGCGCAACCGCTACGGTCGCAGGTTCCAATCCTGCCTCGGGCATGGATGTGTGTGATGTCCATAGGTTAGTTAGGTTTAAGTAGTTCTAAGTTCTAGGGGACTGATGACCTCAGAAGTTAAGTCCCATAGTGCTCAGAGCCATTTGAACCATATCCAAAATCAGATCATCAGTTGCATCAACAACTAACTGTTCAGCGCATTAATGATGTCAAAGTTTCACCGTTCTTGCAGATGAAACTGGTGATGATACTGGAATAAAGCAGCTCTCTCTTTGATCCCGTTATATTTCCTTGCATCTCAAGATTCGTGAAATTTTCCTGCAGTCTGTTCCAGTGTTTGATATGGCTGGCAAAGAATTAGCTGACCCTATAATTGAAAACGTTGAGAAACTTGTCTTGATGTGTAATTTTCGCGAGAGCAGGGCAGTGACGGCACTGTATCCTTCTCTTGGAAAGTCCGTAGGGATCATGTATTCATACAACGGGACTTCCCTTTACCTGTGTTTTCTTATTTTGCAGCTCATAATTTCAGTTTCAGTCAGCAACACATGCAACATTCCATTTATCAAGAACTCACTAAGAACACTGTAAATGATACGTAATTCCTTTGTGTTACCATATAATAGGCAAATATTAATTAACGCCCTTGAAACACGAACCGATGTTAGACATCGGGAGTTTGAAACGTGCACACACTAGAGAGTGTGGAGATATTCGCACAATGCTTAAAGGAAAAACATGGTCGTGTTGTTTTGGCTCTACGGAAGGTCCAAGAATTTGACAACTATACAACATCTCACGATGCCATGGTTCTATTAGCAGCCATCACGAACCTTGATTTTGTCGTCTACTCGGTTATACCGGGTGATCAAAAAGTCAGTACATGTTTGAAAACTGAATAAATCACGGAATAATGTAGAGAGAGAGGTACTAATTGACACACATGTTTGGAATGACATGGGGTTTTATTAGAACCAAAAAAATACAAACGTTCATAAAAAGGCGCTTCATCTGATCAGAATAGCAATAATTAGCATATCAAAGTAAGACAAAGCAAAGGTGATGTTCTTTACAGGAAATGCTCAATATGTCCACCATCATTCCTCAACATTACCTGTAGTCAAGGAATAATGTTGAGAACAGCACTGTAAAGCATGTCCGGAGTTATGGTGAGGCATTGGCGACGGATGTTGTCTATCAGCATCCCTGGGGATGTCGGTCGATCATGATACACTTGCGACTTCAGGTAACCCCAAAGCCAATAATCGCACGGACTGAGGTCTGGGGACCTTGGAGGCCAAGCATGACGAAAGTGGCGGCTGAGCACACGATCATCACCAAACGACGAGCGCAAGAGATCTTTCACGAGTCTAGCAATATGGAGTGTTTTTTTGGGGGGGGGGGGGATTTCTAATAAAACCCCATATCATTCCAAGCACGTGTGTCAATTTTTACCTCTCTATCTACATTATTCAGTGGTTTATTAAGTTTTCAAATTTATACGGACTTCTTGATCACCCGGTACTTTCTGAACTGTTTGGACTGGATGAGTTCATGTGTTGTCAACTTCAGAGCCACAATACAGATTTTGCCAGAGATGTCAAAAGAAAACCTCTGATAAGGAGAGAAAATGTTGATGACACTTTCAACCGTCTCTTCTTAGAAGCTAAGGTATTAGCTTCGGCCAATGGAGTTGAAATCAAGCAAGTCACGCATCTCTACCAGGCAAGCACATCGCCCAAATGAGGATACCGTTAATGATATTGAGTGTTGCTACAATGTATCTGTGTTCACACATTTTCTGGATACCTTCATTAGTTCACTGCAGGATCGATTCTTGACATATTGTGAACTCTTTAACAGCTTTATTTATCTTCTACCACCAAAAACTGCAGATTTAGGTATCATTGATGTAGTTGCGAAACCTTTCTCATTTTATGCTTAAGATCTATTAGTCGCTGATTTAACAACGACAACGGCTGAGTTGAAACTCTTTCATCAACGCTTAAGTCAACTGGAGCAGTTACCTCGAAACTCAATGGAGCTTTACCTGTCTGCGAGCGTCAGATCGATCCTGATGTGTTTCGGTTTCTACAGCTATCGGCATCTCTGCCTGTGACAACGACCGCAAATAAGTGCTGTTTCTCCATCCTTAAGAGAATCAAGGCATATCTGAGGAATACAGCTAGTCTGAATGGGCTGGCCATGATGGCAGTTTATCAAGAAACTGTGATAAGTGGTATGGGAAAACAAAGAGTCCGCGGTCCTCCTTCAGTTCTTTAAATTTCGTGTAAATAGTTTAGTCACTTTTTTTCTATTTATGTGTATTAAAGTATCTCACAAAAATAAATTTTAAAATTTTATACACTGTAAAGCAAATTAACATGTGGCTCAACTATAAAATTAGGCAATTAATAGAATCGGCGCAGAAAATTCTCTTAGTTACTGGATTATGTTTTACCAAAATATTAAAACTTCGTAAGCCTATAAAACTGATTTCATGATATAATTTATAGCCTTAATAAATTGTTCTCATTATGTCATTAGTGCTCTAATTAAGCAGATATATACCAATGACAGATTTTGTAATTGTCGACATTAAATTAGTATGGACCAATAAAATCAATTTTAAATTTGGGTTATTGCCAAATGAAAGGCAAAGCCCTCCCCTCCTCCCACAAAAAAAGGTAATGTAAATACGCCGGTGCATATAGCTACTTCATTCTAAGAAACTGACTCAGAATTGGAATACGTGATGTACCAAAATATCTTACAGTTACTATATGTAAGGCAGCAGGGACAGTAAGGTTGAAATACACTTGAACAACGCCCTACACGAAGTTCACGAATCGACACTGCAGATCGTTCTGACTGTCCTATTCCGCACTAAGAGTTTCGAAGGTATACAGTGATACCCAAATATACCATACCATAGGATATAACAGAGAGAGTGCGTGCCAAGAAAACAAGGAAGACGTATAAGATTTGCTTCAAATAAGATCGGAGCTTCAGCAACGCGGTACCTTGTGAAGAGCAGTGAAGAAAAATAAATGTGAAAAAAAAAATAGTCAAATGATATATCTTCAAGTACAATAGAAAAACATTTGACGGGCCACTAAATTTCTCTCGAATCTATGTATATCAAATGAAGCACCGGATCAGAGTTTCAAGTACCACCAGGAAAATATCCTGTACTACTTTTTAAATTTCTAAGATTCTAAGTTAATAACTGAGCTTTAAATTCTCTGTCATCACCTCATTCGCTGTAAATGGTTTTGAGCATCATTCAGAGGCACGTCAGGTGTTTCTCCACCCTATTCTATTAGTTTCTCTTAGACCATATCACGCAACATTTTACCTTTTTACTAATATTTTTATTTTCAAGGGTTTCCTCAATTCCCTATAAAGCTTCCAAGCAGTTAAATCGTTTTTGGCAAAACAGACCTCATGCTGGCCAATTTGATAGCCATTTTTCCATGTCCCCCTCTTTGTTCGGCTGTGAAAAGTCGGACGAGCATACATTGTGTAGCGTCTCTTGTCTTCGCTCCGTTCAAGCATTTGACCACAAACAGATTACTCACATGCTGCGCCGATGATGAAGCTACACGAAACCGCAACATGTAATGTGTTGCCCGGCCAGTAAAGGTAGCCAGTAGGAAATGTCGAATATGCCTCTTGATGGGTCAAAGACGCTAGCGTTCCCGCGCACCAGCTATCGGCTGCCAGAACTCACGCACCGACACGCACTGCCCCACGCAGTCAGAGACGCTGGGTCGAGAGTCTCGCCCGCAGCTGTTTATGCGTAAGCTGCCAACGTCACCGGTTATCCGAATATCCCGTTACACTCGTTGCCATAACAACTCACACGGGGAGACATTGGACAGCTGTCCAGGAAAGCGCCGTCATAGCAGAACGAGGCGGAAATCGGAGTTGTGTACAGTGCCGAGCACCTTTGCCTTCTGATTGGATTTAGCTGCAAAAGTACTGAGTGATGCAGTGACTGAGTCCACACCGTCTTTGGTTCTTTGGTGAAAGGCGAAATAGGCCTGCATACCGCATATCATCCAAATGACACACGTGATACGTACATGTTGTTCAAAATTTATTGACACATATTCCAGCAGGATCTATCTGTCAAAATTAGGGTAAAAGGTTCTATAATCACATGTTCAGACAGAAATATTTGTTGTGACATGGGACAAGGCGACAGGTGACAGCAGACAGGTGAAATGCCCTCAGACTTCAAGAAGAATGTAATAATTACAATCACAAAGAAAACAGGTGTTGACAGATGTGAAAATTACCGAACTATCAGTTTAATAAGTCACAGCTGCAAAATACTAACACGAATTCTGTACACACTAATGGAAAAACTGGTAGAAGCAGGCCTCTGGGAATATCAGTTTGGATTGCGTAGAAATATTGGAACACGTGAGACAATACTGACCTTACGACTTATCTTAGAAGAAAAATTAAGGAAAGGCAAACCTACGTTTCTATCATTTGTAGATTTAGAAAAAGCGTATGACAATGTTGATTGGAATTCTGAAGGTGGCAGGGGTAAAATACAGGGACCAAAAGGCTGTTTACAATTTGTACAGAAAGCAGATGGCAGTTATGAGAGTCGAGGGGTATAAATGGGAAGCAATGGTTGGGAAGGGAGTGAGACAGGGTTGTAGCCTCTCCCCGATGTTATTCAATCTATATAATGAGCAAGCAATAAAGGAAACAAAAGAAAAGTTCGGAGAGGGTATTAAAATCCATGGAGAAGAAATTAAAAAAATGAGGTTCGCCGATGACGTTGTAATTCTGTCAGACAGCAAAGGACTTGGAAGAGCAGTTGAACGGAATGGACAGTGTCTTGAAAGGAGGATATAAGATGAACATCAACAAAAGCAAAACGAGGATAATGGAATGTGGTCGAATTAAGTCGGGTGATGCTGAGGAAATTAGATTAGAAAATGAGACACTTAAAGTAGTAAAGGAGTTTTGCTATTTGGGGAGCAAAATAACTGATGATGGTAGAAGTAGAGAGGATATAAAATGTAGACTGGCAATGGCAAGGAAAGCGTTTCTGAAGAAGAGAAATTTGTTAACAACGAGTATAGATTTAAGTGTCAGGAAGTCGTTTCTGAAAGTATTTGTATGGAGTGTAGCCATGTATGGAAGTGAAACATGGACGATAAATAGTTCGGACAAGAAGAGAATAGAAGCTTTCGAAATGTGGTGCTACAGAAGAATGCTGAAGATTAGATGGGTAGATCACGTAACTAATGAGAATTCAATTCAGAATTGGGGAAAAGAGGAGTTTGTGGCACAACTTGACTAGAAGAAGGGACCGGATGGTAGGACGTGTTCTGACACATCAAGGGATCAAAAAGTTAGCATTGGAGGGCAGCGTGGTGGGTAAAATTCGAAGAGGGAGACCAAGAGATGAATACACTAAGCAGATTCAGAAGGATGTAGGTTGCAGTAATTACTGGGAGATGAAGAAGCTTGCACAGGATAAGGTAGCATGTAGAGCTGCATCAAACCAGTCTCAGGACTGAAGACAACAACAACAACTACAACAACAACAACAATGGGACAAGCTGTCCTCTCGGTCTCACGCTAGATGGAATTGGACGATACACGCAATGCTTCGTATGGTTATCACACACCTTGACATGTCCTTCAGCACTTCTTCACACTAAATCCCAAACTCATTCAAATACTCACGGATCCATTTGGAGTGCGTCATATGCCTGCTCCTCTAATGAAGTCTCCACATTGTCGATCGGTTCGACATCCAGAAATACCTTTTAGTATCCCCATAGGCAGAAATCCATCAGATTCAGCAATAGTGATCTTGCAGACCATTCCACTGGACGCTGCAAATCAATACATTGCCAATGAAAGCTTACAGTGAGGTAGTGTCGCACGATCTGTAAGAAAGGAGGTACCAAAGCCACAGTCGTTGTCATTCTGGAAGGGCAACTTTCACCAACAACGCTGGTAGTACACTGCGCAGAAACCGCTGATACACGGCACTTGTTAATCTGGTTGGTAAATTGTATAGCCGTATGAGTTTATCACTAACAAATCCTTCCCACTGTAGAGTACCTTCACTACTACGGAATCACTAAAATGTAAATGTCGTGTGACGAGGGCCTCCCGTCGGATAGACCGCTCGCCGTGTGCAAGTCTTTCGATTTGACGCCACTTCGGTGACTTGCGCGTCGATGGGAATGAAATGATATTGATGACAACACAACACCCAGTTCCTGAGTGGAGAAAAATCTCGCGACCCAGCCGGGGTTCGAACCCGAGCCCTTAGGATTGACATTCTGTCGCGCTGACCACTCAGCTAGCGGGGGCGGACATGGAATCACTGCTTGCATATTAAATGCGGGCTCTGAAATATTAATATTCGTATTTATACCGATAAATGTTATGAAAGTGGAAGTATGTATGTTACACATCTCCTCCTAAAATACTGCCACGATTTCAACCAAAGTTGGTACACAAATCAGTTACTGTTTGGAAAGATCCATGACGGAGCTAAGAATCACCTAGAATCACCTGCCCCCAAAGAGGTGGGGGTTGAGGTGAAAAAGTATCGACGCTTGAGACGCGCAAATAGTCAGATCATACGCGTTAAATATTTCAGATTTGGAGCACTTAGTGACTTGGGGCAAGCTATACACACAACTTCAAACCGTTTTGAGACTTTTTCTTTCTAACACCGCCAAAAAATTCTGAAAGTAGAAAACAGACAACCTTGTAGGTAGGAAAAGAAATATAAGTAGTCATCTTGGGCAAGGGCGTACCCAGGATCTGAACTGGGGGAGGGGGGGGGGCAGGTCATACTAGTCTCAGGAAACAAGGACTCGAGACAACATACAGCACTTCTTATTAAATAAAACAGTAAACCAGTGAAAAACTGCTTTTAATAAACATTTTAAATACAAGAATGCACTTATACAATCGAAAAAAACGTGCAGCATTTCTTATTAAATCAAACAGGAAACTAGTGAAAAACTGCGAATATCTTCTCGATAGGGGGGGGGGGGGGGGGGCGGGGGGGTGCAGCTTCCCCTCGCTGGGTACGCCCATGATCTTGGGTATCAACAAACCGCTTCAGCTTCAGAAATATTCCTTTATTATTGGATCATCATCTGTTCCGTAGCACTAAAATCTACATTTCAAAGAGAACATCTAACTAAAACATGCGCTATTTAGTTATATATTCACTTTGATATCTAGCTTTTAGTGCCATCAACCGGGGGTGATCCAGTAGTGAAGGAATAAATACAACTGAAGCGGTTTATTAATTCCCAAGACGAAAAGAATAAAGCTTATACCATAATACATTTTCGCTGTTCATGCAGTAAAACTGTATAATTTCCCGGCCAAATCTTCGCTAGTCCGAGATATTTTACTCGTTTATCGTTTTGGAGGTGTCCCGATCAGCTGGAGGTCAATTAACCATGCATTGTTAGAGGTAAAACTGATGAAATACGTCGAGTCAGCGTATTTGTCCTGCGGGAGGGAAGCGTCTGCTTCTAGAAACAGACCCTCTCCGTGGATTGCGGTCGGCTATAGTACAAATGTTGTGATCGGCAAAAGTCTCACTGTAGAGAAGTGTTAATATGTGGACCTATGGGACTCAGATGAACATAATTGTCGAGAGTTGAGCACCATTTTCTAAAACGTAAACTGGTACAGAGTTGTATAAAGAGAGACAGAGAGATCTGGGATTTTATCATTGTAAACCTATGCGAGAATATAAGAAAATTCTATAAAAGGTAATTCAATCGGCCTCAGTTACTTTCTGAAGTGAAGTTTGAGGATAAGAACTTCGGACGTTTGTTTGATGTTGTTTTCTGGTGGATCTGCAAGCACAGTCAAGCGAATTTCTACATCTACATCTATGTGATTACTCTGCTGTTCACAATAAAGTCCCTGGCAGACGGTTCAATGAACCACGTTCAAGTTGTCTCTCTACCGTTCCAGTCTCGAACGGCGCGCGGGAAAAACGAGCACTTAAATTTTTCTGTGCGAGCCCTGATTTCTCTTATTTTATCGTGATGATCATTTCTCCCTTCTCCCTATGTAGGTGGGTGCCAACAGAATGTTTCCCCAATCGGAGGAGAAACCTGGTGATTGAAATTTCATATGAAGATGCCGTCGCAGCGAAATACCCCCTTGTTTTAATGAGTACCACTACAATTCACGTATCACTATCTCCTCTACTTCGCGATAATACAAAACGAGCTGCCCTTTTTTGTACTTTTTCGATATCATCCGTCATTTCCATCTGATGCGGATGCCACACCGCACAGCAATACTCCAGAATAGGGCGGACAAGCGTGATGTAAGCAGTCTCTTTAGTAGACCTGTTGCACCTTCTAAGTGTTCTGCCAATGAATCGCAGTCTTTGGTTTGCTCTACCCACTACATTATCTATGCGATCTTTCCAATTTAGCGTTTTTTTAATTGTAACCCCTAAGTATATAGTTGAATTTACAGCCTTCAGATTTGTGTGACTTATCGCGTAATCGAAATTTAGCGTATTTCTTTTAGTACTCATGTGAATAACTTCACACTTTTCTCTATTCAGGGTCAATTGCCACTTTTCGCACCATAAAAATAGCTTATCTAAATAATTTTGCAATTCATTTTGGTCATCTGTAAACAATCTAAGACGCTACTCAGATTGTCTCCTATGTAGTTAATATAGATCAGGAACAATACAGGACCTATAACACTTCCTTGGGGAACGCCGCATATTATTTCTGTTGTACTCGATAACTTTCCTTCTGTTACTACGAACTGTGACCTTCCTGACAGGAAACTACGAATCCAGTCGCACAACTGAGGCGATATTCCAACGAAAATAAACCAATATTAACATCAAGATACCATCCCCAGGCAAGTCCGATAGCGAGGGCGTTTTGAGACCTCAGTAGATTTATGAGGACATACAATCCAAATCGCCTGACGAAGTGGACTGATTACTTACCAGATTTTGAGGAAATTGTGAGTAATCGACTCCCTCAGCTGTTTATTTGTCCCGTTAGTCGTCGACCGGTTTCGGTTATTAACCATCATCCAGGATGTAAGATTTCCTGTCATATCTTTCTGTTTGACATGAGAAGTGACTGTCAATTTTCTAAGACAAATTGCATCAGATGTTCGTACAATTTCACTGGATAAATTCGATATTGTTCAGCTGGATGCTTTGAGTGATTTTAACTAATCTGTTGTACCCTACGTCCGGGACGATGGTTAATAACGGAAACCGATAATGGGAAAAATAAGCAGCTTATGATTAAAAGGCATTGTACAAAATACTTCACGGCTGTTGAACCTCAAATTATGGAAACATTACAAAGATGTTTCTGTGCCGTTTGGGATTAATGGTGGAAGCGATTATCAGAAATGAGGGGATTCGAATGTTCAAATGTGTGTGAAATCTTATGGGACTCAACTGCTAAGGTCATCAGTCCCTAAGCCTACACACTACTTAACCTAAATTATCATAAGGACAAACACACACACCCATGCCCGAGGGAGGACTCGAACTTCCGCTGGGACCAGCTACACAGTCCATGACTGCAGCGCCCTTAGACCGCTCGGCTAATCCCGCGCGGCTATGAGGGGATTAGATTCAGGGTTCGGTATAACATAAGACTGTTATATGACATGACAGGAAATAAAATGAATAAAGATGATTCCCCACGCAATTCTTCACCCATGAACTGTTTAGCCTAAAACTATCCAACTTCGTCATTTTAAGGATAGTGAATGAAAAATCAAAAGAAATATTCGATCAACTATAGAAATTGTATATTTTACTTATAAGAAACGAATATATTTCTCTGCTACCTCATGACAAACAAAAATTTAAAAAAAGTTAAAAATGCTGAAGTTAACATATATGCTAAACAATGCTGACATACTACCTAATTTCGTTATTGCCTCTTTAATTCCGTGACAATTTATACTTAATTTCGTGATAATGGGCTTACTACCATAATAATTGTCTTTTCATTGTTAAAGTTCACTTAATGCACTTTTCATTCATTTTCAGCACCTAATTTCGTTATTGCCTCTCTAATTACGTGACAATTTATACTAAATTTCGTAATAATGGGCTTACTACCATAATAATTGTCTTTTCATTGTTAAAGTTCACTTAATGCGCTTTTCATTCATTTTCAGCATCTGAGTCACTTTCACTAACATTTGCTAAAATATTTCACATAAATTCTGTAGCATCACGTGAATCTATGGACTGACAACTTTCATAGAACACCGAATCCTAGCACTTTTATCATTCTTTCCTCTCTTTATAAGTGGCGCAAATGCCGTCATTTATTTTGATCTTTGACTTTTGTTTTCTCTAACACACCACTTTCGCTCTGCTACAATGATTAATGGATTATTTGGTTAACATACAAGCTGAACCATATTTGCTGCATTTGTATTATGAAATTAACTAACTTTCAGTTTACGGCAAATCGTCTATTCATTGTCGGTTGGTCACAGCCAGTGTGCTCCCTGCTGCCTGAGCTCCCAGTTGGTGCACACCGACAGTGCAGAAAGATACGTATATAACTTCTTTTCTGTGTTTACTTCGTAGATTCTTACTTAAATTACGTGTGAGTTTCGTATAGGAGGTGTAATTTCGAGTTTTAGTTACTGTAATGGTAAATTCAGGCAGATTGTAGCGCAGTCTTTAGGCATTTGTACAGGTTAGTTCATACATTCTTTGCGTGTTTCCCTTGCGTTATCTAGGCACTCGTGTTTCAGTAACTGTTGTTCAACATCGATTAGAATGGACAGGGACTGTGACTGCTGTGTTCAGATGAGGGCTGAGTTGGTATCCCTTCGCTCACAGCTGCAAGCGGCGCTGACTTCGGTCCCACAGCTTGAGGCTGTTGCCAATGGGCACCACTGTGGGGAGCCGGACTTTGGTATCACGGGGATGTCAACCACGTCCCGTCTGTCCCCAGATCGGTTTGCCGCTGTGGTTGCCCCGGTTGATGCCCGCAGTGGGGCTGAGCCCTTGCCTGTGGTTGATTGGGAGGTCGTTCCAAGGTGTGGTAGGCAGCGAAAGACCTCCCCGGAGGCTGATCGGAAAGCCTCCCCGGTTCGTCTGACAAAGAGGTTTCAGGTACTGTCTTTGGGTGAGCCAGATGCAGCTGCCTGCCCTGTTTCAGAGGATGATACTCAGCCTTCAAGGTCCAGGCAATTGCAGAGGGTGGGCTTATTGGTAGTTGGGAGCTCCAATGTTAGGCGCGTAATGGGGCCCCTTAGGGATATGGCGGCTAAGGAGGGCAAGAAATCCAGTGTGCACTCCGTGTGCATTCCGAGTGGAGTCATTCCTGATGTGGAAAGGGTCCTTCTGGATGCCATAAAGAGCATAGGGTGCAGCCAGCTGCAGGTGGTGGCACATGTCGGCACTAATGACTTGTGTCGCTTTGGATCTGAGGAAATTATCTCTGGATTCCAGCGGCTATCTGATTTGGTGAAGGCTGCCGGTCTTGCTTGCGAGATGAAGGCAGAGCTCACCATCTGCAGCATCGTTGACAGAACCGGCTGCGGACCTTTGGTGCAGAGCCGGGTGGAGGGTCTGAATCAGAGGATCTGACGGTTTTGCGACCGTGTTGGCTGCAGATTCCTTGACTCGCGCCATAGGGTGGTGAGGTTTCGGGTTCCGCTGAATAGGCCAGGAGTTCACTACACTCAGCTGGCGGCTACACTGGTAGCGGAGGCTGTATGGCGTGAACTGGGCGGTTTTTTAGGTTAGAAGACCTCGGGAGAGTACGGGGTAGGCTGCAATCTTAAAGGGTGCATGGTAAATACAGGACGTGCTTGGATCAAGGAACAGTCGGAATTGTAGTAGTAAATTGTTGTAGTTGTGCTGGGAAAGTCCCTGAGCTTCAAGCGCTAATAGAAAGCACAGAAGCTGAAATCGTTATAGGTAGAGAAAGCTGGCTAAAGCCTGAAATAACTTCTGCAGAAATTCTTACGAAGTCTCAGACGGTGTTCAGGAAAGATAGATTAGGCAGAATTGGTGGTGGAGTGTTTGTGTCTGTCAGTAGTGGTTTATCTAGTAGGGAAGTCGAAGTAGATACTCCGTGCGAATTGGTATGGGTGGAGGTTATACTTAACAGCCGAACTAAGTTAATAATGGCTCCTTCTACCGTCCCCCGGACTCCGATGATATAGTTGCTGAACAGTTCAGAGAAGATTTGAGTCTCGTAACAAATAAATACTCCACTCATACGGTTATAGTTGGTGGGGACTTCAACCTTCCCTCGATATGTTGGCAAAAATTCTTGTTCAAAACCGGTGGTAAGCAGAAAACATCTTCCGAGATTGTCCTAAATGCTTTCCCCGATAATTATTTCGAGCAGTTAGTCCACGAACTCACGCGAATTGTAAATGGTTGCGAAAACACACTTGACCTCTTAGCCGCAAACAATCCAGAGCTAATAGAGAGCATCATGACTGATACAGGGATTACTGATCACAAGGTCGTTGTAGCTAAGTTCAACACCGTTTCTTCCAAATCCACCAGAAACAAACGTAAAATAATTATATTTAAAAAAGCGGACAAAGTGTTACTAGAAGCCTTCCTAAGAGACAATCTCCATTCCTTCCGAACTGACTACGCAAATGTAGACGAGATGTGGCTCAAATTCAAAGATATAGTAGCAACAGCAATTGAGAGATTCATACCTCATAAACTAGTAAGAGATGGAACTGATCCCCCATGGTACACAAAACAGGTCCGAACGCTGTTGCAGAGGCAACGCAAAAAGCATGCGAAGTTCAGAAGAAAGCGAAATCCCGAAGATTGGCTAAAATGTACAGACGTGCGAAATTTGGCACGGACTTCAATCCGAAATGCCTTTAATAGGTTCCACAACAAAACATTGTCTCGAAATTTGGTAGAGAATCCGAAGAAATTCCGGTCGTATGTAAAGTACACAAGCAGCAAGACGCAGTCAATACCTTCGCTGCACAGTGCCGATGGTACTGTTACCGACGACTGGGCCGCTAAAGCGGAGTTATTGAACGCAGTTTTCCGAAATTCCTTCACCAGGGAAGACGAATAGAATATTCCAGAATTTGAAACACGAACAGCTGCTAGCGTGAGTTTCTTAGAAGTAGATATCTTATGGGTTGCTTAGCAACTCAAATCGCTTGATACGGGCAAGTCTTCAGGTCCAGATTGTATACCGATTAGGTTCCTTTCAGATTACGCTGATACAATAGCTCCCTACTTAGCAATCATATACAACCGCTCGCTCACCGATAGATCTGTACCTAAGGATTGGAAAATTGCGCAGGTTGCACCAGTGTTTAAGAAGGGTAGTAGGAGTAATCCATCGAACTACAGACCTATATCATTGACGTCGGTTTGCAGTAGGGTTTTGGAGCATATACTGTATTCAAACATTATGAATCACCTCGAAGGGAACGATTTATTGATACGTAATCAGCATGGTTTCAGAAAACATCGTTCTTGTGCAACGCAGCTAGCTCTTTATTCGCACGGAGTGATGGTAGCTATCGACAGGGGATTTCAAGTTGATTCCGTATTTCTAGATTTCCGGAAAGCTTTTGACACCGTTCCTCACAAGCGACTTCTAATCAAACTGCGGGCCTACGGAGTATCGTCTCAGTTGTGCGACTGGATTCGTGATTTCCTGTCAGGAAGGTCGCAGTTCGTAGTAATAGACGGCAAATCATCGAGTAAAACTGAAGTGGTATCAGGGGTTCCCCAGGGAAGCGTCCTGGGACCTCTGCTGTTCCTGATCTATATAAATGACCTGGGTGACAATCTGAGCAGTTCTCTTAGGTTGTTCGCAGATTATGCTGTAATTTACCGTTTAGTAAGGTCATCCAGTATCAGCGATTTAGAAAAGATTGCTGTATGGTGTGGCAGGTGGCAGTTGACGCTAAATAACGAAAAGTGTGAGGTGACCCACATGAGTTCCAAAAGAAATCCGTTGGAATTCGGTTACTCGATAAATAGTAAAATTCTCAAGGCTGTCAATTCAACTAAGTACCTGGGTGTTAAAATTACGAAGAACTTCAGTTGGAAAGACCACATAGATAATATTGTGGGGAAGGCGAGCCAAAGGTTGCGTTTCATTGGCAGGACACTTAGAAGATGCAACAAGTCCACTAGAGAGACAGCTTACACTACACTCGCTCGTCCTCTGTTAGGATAATGCTGCGCGGTGTGGGATCCTTACCAGGTGGGATTGACGGAGGACATCGAAAGGGCGCAAAAAAGGGCAGCTCGTTTTCACGTAATAGGGGAGAGGAGGAGGAGGAGGAGATTAGTGTTTAACGTCCCGTCGACAACGAGGTCATTAGAGACGGAGCGCAAGCTCGGGTGAGGGAAGGAAATCGGCCGTGCCCTTTCAAAGGAACCATCCCGGCATTTGCCTGAAGCGATTTAGGGAAATCACGGAAAACCTAAATCAGGATGGCCGGAGACGGGATTGAACCGTCGTCCTCCCGAATGCGAGTCCAGTGTGCTAACCACTGCGCCACCTCGCTCGGTGTAATAGGGGAGAGGGTGTGGCAGATATGATACGCGAGTTGGGATGGAAGTCATTAAAGCAAAGACGTTTTTCGTCGCAGCGAGATCTGTTTACGAAATTTCAGTCACCAACTTTCTCTTCCGAATGCGAAAATATTTTGTTGAGCCCAACGTACATAGGTAGGAATGATCATCAAAATAAAATAAGAGAAATCAGAGCTCGAACAGAAGGGTTTAGGTGTTCGTTTTTCCCGCGCGCTATTCGGGAGTGGAATCGTATAGAGATAGTATGATTGTGGTTCGATCAACCCTTTGCCAAGCACTCAAATGTGAATTGCAGAGTAATCATGTAGATGTAGATGTAGATTTTTCCAATGATCACACTGTCATTGTCACCATCACTGCGGTTTACATAGTCTTTCAAAATATTCCACGGGATGGAGAAATGTTTGTCAGCTTTGTATAAAGACCACCTTCTAAAGAGTTCCACGAACATCAGTTGAATAGCATTGCCTTCACTTGGTCACATAACCCATTTTTGGCTTTCCTCTACCGCACATTTGTTTACAGATGCAGCGTTTGTTTCGGAAATGAACTCAAGGCCTAGGAATTGATGTCGTTTTCATAAGCGAATGATGGATAACAAGATATTTAAATCAAATTATACTGAAGAGCCAAAAAACTGGTACACCTGCCTAATATAGTTTGGGCCCCCAGCGACCACGCAAATGTGCCGCAACACCAAGTGGCATGAAATCGACTAATGTCTCAGACAATGGACACCATGAATCTTGCTGGGATGTCCATAAACTCTTAAGAGTACGAGACTGTGGAGATCTCTTCCGAACCGCAAATTGCAAGGAATGCAAGATATGCTCAATAATGCTCATATCTGGGGAGTTCGGTGGCCAGTGGAAGTCTTTAAACTCAGAAGACTGCTCTTGGAGCCACTAGGGGTGTCTCATTGTTTTGCTGGAATCGTCCATGTCCTTCGGAATGCACAATGGACGTGAATGGATGCAGGTGATCAGACAGGATGCTTATGTACGTTTCACCTGTCAGAGTCGTATCTAGACGCAGCAGGGGTCCAATATCACTCCAGCGGCACACGCTCCACTCCATTACAGAGCCTCCACCAGCTAGAACAGTCCCCTGCTGAATGCAAGGGCAATGGGTTCATGAGGTTGTCACCATATCTGTACACATCCATTCGCATATTTTTTTAAACGAGACTCGTCCGACCAGGAAACTTCTTTCCAGTCATCGACAGTCCAATGTCGGTGTTGACGGGCCCAGGCGAAGCGTACACAAGTGGGCTTCCGGCTCCGAAATCCCATACCGACGATGTTTCGTTGCATGGTTCGTACGCTAACACTTGTTAATGGCCAAGCATTGAAATCTGCAGATCTTGCAGATTGGTTGCACTTCTGTTTCGTTGAACGATTCTCTTCAGTCGTCGTTGGTCCCGTTGCTGTAGGACCTTTTCCGGCAGCAACTGTGTCGGAGTTTTGATGTTTTACCGGATTCCTGATGTCCACAGTGCACTCATTAAATGGTCGTACTGGAAATTCCCCACTTCATCGCTACCTCGGAGATGCTGTGTACAATCGCTCGTGCGCCGACTGTAACAACACCTGCAAACTCAATTAAATGATAACCCGTCACTGTATCAGCAGTAACCGCGTCAGACACTTGTTGCTTTATATCGGCGTTGTGACCGCAGCGGCGTATTCTGCCTCTTTACACATCTCTTTATTTGAATGTGCATGGCTATACCAGTTTCTTTGGCCCTTCATTGTAACTTTAAGACACCGATTTCAGAATTTACTATAGCTAGTTTGTCAGAGTGTTTTTAAAGTTCTATATCAAAAATTTTCTAAGCATATCTCTACAGAAATTTGTTTTACGGATAAAATTATTAAAACTCGTCATAACAAAATTCTTTTCAATTCCAGTTACGTACAGTAATCTATATATTCAGAGGTATCATAAGACTAGTGTTAAATGTGCATTAAGATTTATATTCGGAGACTTAATCGGAGTAAAATGGTTCTATAGTATTTAATTGTGAAATCATAATTCAACTTTAATGTGGTGGCTTCAGCTGTTTTTCACGGCATATTCTACAATACGAAATATTATTTATCACGAAACTGGAAGGAATCAGAACTCACTCCATATAAAAATTATATTCTCAGAATGACATGAACACTCGTTTACATTTCATGAACGCAAGAAGAAGAATTGTAATTCTTATTCACATGTACCACTTTTTCACATCTATAGATCACTGCGCAGTTTGGCCGCCAGGTTAGCTTACAGCACAGATACGATTCGAGCGCCGAGCGGGATGGTTCCTTGTTTATTCCACTTGCCGCAGCGTCGCTTGTGTCGAGTTTTCCTCGTTAGTGTTGTTCTGTCTGCCTCAGCTCCGCCTTAACTGTCTATTTGTGTTCGTCTACTTTGCAGCGGCGTCGGCCGCTCCGGTATGGCTACCATGGTTTCGACGTGTATTCCGCGAAAAGGTACTGTGAGCTTCACTTTCGATAAAACAATGCGACACGTGCAGCCCCAATCTCTAGAAATCCACGATACAATTCACGTGAACGCTGATCAGGTGCACAACGCTTATTTTGACGCGGACGAGTACGTCTTTTACGTGAAATTTATGGATCCCCTTCACGTTGAAAGATTATTGTCGCGGCATGGTTCTCGAGTCCATTCAAGCATCGCGATAATTGTGTTAAATGGCTCTGAGCACTACGGGACTCAACTGCTGAGGTCATTAGTCCCCTAGAACTTAGAACTAGTTAAACCTAACTAACCTAAGGACATCACAAACATCCATGGCCGAGGCAGGATTCGAACCTGCGACCGTAGCAGTCTTGCGGTTCCAGACTGCAGCGCCTTTAACCGCACGGCCACGATAATTGTGTTAGTATGGTGTCCACTCACAGATGCTGAAATTGACCATACCAATATTCGAGTGTTCAATCTCCCGCTGGAGGTTGATGACAACTTTCTAAAGGCTATATTGACTCCTTACGCTAACGCGAAAAGCGTCCTTAGTCAACGTTGGCCTACTCAACACAGATCACACTGTTGTAGTGGAATTAGTTCCGTGGAAGTGCATGTCAAACGCAATACCCCATCACATTTACAAGTGTGTGTTTATCCCGTCCGTGTCCTGTATACTGGTCAGGCGGGAACCTGATTCCTATGTAATAAAAGTGGACACGTTCGCTCCAATTGCCCGCCGAGGGTTTTTGTATTAAAGCAGTCCTTAATGCGGCGTCGCAAATTGGCGGTTGCTAATCTTGTTCCTTCCAATCCCGACGTCGGACCTACTTCTTGCGGCGCGGGATTAGCCGAGCGGTCTGAGGCGCTGCAGTCATGGACTGCGCGGCTGGTACCGGCGGAGGTTCGAGTTCTCCCTCCGGCTTGGGTGTGTGTGCGTTTGTCCTTAGGATAATTTAAGTAGTGTGTACGCTTAGGGACTGATGACTTAAGCAGTTAAGTCCCATAAGATTTCACAGACATTTGAACATTTTTGAACCTACTTCTGCTTCAGATCATAATGAACAAACATTCTTACGACCGTCCCGATGTATTTCCGCTTTTACCTCCTCGACAGGTTCAGAATCCTGTTGGCCCGAGCGTAGAAACTATAACGGGGAAAAATTAGTGATATCGCACTCAGGCTGGTGATGGTGAGAATTTGGCAGTGCCTTCTGCACCAACGTCCTCCGCAGCGATTTTGTCCCCCGCTCCTCTCGATGCTACGATACCTCCCATCCGTGGTACGGTGAGTGGCGAAGAAGTCACCTCCAGCATCCCTCCTGCTAGCGAAGTGGCTCCTTCTCAGCTAGCTGTGTGCGGAGCGAGAGCGGCGTCCCCCTCCCCCTCCCCCACCCCCTCTTCGTCTTTGTGTCAGCCATTACAGTATGAGACAACGCAATGTCCCCCTGCTCCTTTGTCTTCAGCCGCTGTGGCTTCCTGTATTTGCCAACTACAGCAACTCCCTGGGAGAATAAAATTAGCGACCAAGTATCACCTGTTGCACTGGCAGTTCCACAGAATGCTTCCGCCTTAGTGACTGGACCTGCAGTACATGACCCTTGTTCTGAGGGGCCGGAGGCTGTGCCTATGACCCCTCACACACCTCCGTCTGCAGAGGTCGCCATGCCATGTAGCCGACAGAAACAGGGTCTACAACCTGACCGTGCGATGTCACGTAAGACATCTAAGGAAAAAGGGTTGCGATGACATGGGCTCTGGTCCCCCAATGTCTGATTGTGGATTCTGCAATGGTCCTTCACTCTCAGCTGTCTACCTAATTCTGCTCAGACCTTCCGTACATCCCTGTATAGCTGTGATCAATGACCCAAGCCTACACGTTCCCTTCCTTAAACGTTAATCGGGTGGAATCAGACTTGTGGTTGGCTTCGCTGCGTCAGTTCATTTATGCTTCATGTGCTGACATAGTGTTCTTGCAGGAGGTGTTATTTGGTAATTTCTCCTTACCTGGTTTTCGTGTTATTTTTAATGTAGCACCCAAATATTCTACGGGGACCACCTTATTCTTTCGCGACGGCATTCCTGTTGCTGAGGTGGAAATGTTGGATTCTGGCAGGGGCATAGGTTGTCTTTAACCTCTCCATGGTTCTTTTATATGCCCCTTCTGGCACTGGTAGCGCAGTGGATCGCTCGCGTTTTTATAAAGAGGATATTGTTTATCTGTTGCGTAAGAGTCCTCCGGGGCCGGCCGGGGTGGCCGAGCGGTTCTAGGAGCTCCAGTCTGGAACCGCACGACCGCTACGGTCGCAGGTTCGAATCCTGCTTCGGGCATGGATGTGTGTGATGTCCTTAGGTTAGTTAGGTTCAAGTAGTTCTAAGTTCTAGAGGACTGATGACCTCCGAAGTTAAGTTCAAATGGTTCAAATGGCTCTGAGCACTATGGGACTTAACATCGGAGGTCATCAGTCCCCTAGAACTTAGAACTACTTAAACCTAACTAACCTAAGGACGTCACACACATCCATGCCCGAAGCAGGATTCGAACCTGCGACCGTAGCAGTCGCGCGGTTCCGGACTGAAGCGCCTAGAGCCGCTCGGCCACCGCGGCTGGCAGAAATTAAGTCCCATAGTGCTCAGAGCCATTTTTTAGTCCTCTCTGTATTCTGTTGGGTGGTTATTTTAACTGTGTGTTGCGTCCTGCAGATAAATCTCCATTCTTTAATTTCTATCGTGAATGACATGAATTGGTCCGCTGCTTACGTCTGAAAGACGTCTGGACATGTAAATACCTGACGTTAATTAAGTTTACTTACATTATTGCGACTTCTAGTAGCCAGTTAGACAGGTTTTACTTATCAGACTGCCTGCGCGATTGCATCCTTAACGTTGAAGTCATTCCAGCCTCCTTTACCGATCACTGTGCTGTGACTACAACCCTCAATCTAGAACGGCAACCAGTTAAATTGTTTCGCACTCCGTGGATATTAAACGTCGCTCACCTAGCTGACCACTCTCTGACGTGATGTCTGCCGTGTAGGAGGATACTCTACGCTCCACAGGGAAGTACTCTTCTGTCCTTGATTGGTGGACACAGCTGGCAAAACCGAAGCTCAGGCAAACTTTGAACGCTTTTTGTGCTGCCAAAGCGCGAGACTTTCGGAGAAATTACGAATATTACTATCCCATTCTGCGTGAACTTTAAGATGCTCCTCAGTGAATAGTGGATGTTAGGCGTATAAAGGCTAACTTGTTGACTTTGAAGAGAATGCAATTGGAAGGGTTGAAAATGCGACCCGAAACACGGTCATTGGCCCGTCGCCGACGCACTTGTATACATTCTCTCACAATACGTAATGGACGTAACGTATCGGAGCAAGCTGATATAGTGCGTTTCTTACATCTCGTCTACATCTACATGGATACTCTCCAAATCACGTTTAAGTACCTGGCAGATGGTTCATCGAACCACCTTCACAATTCTCTGTTATGCCAATCTCGTATAGCGCGCGGAAAGAATGAGCACCTATATCTTCCCGTACGAGCTCTGATTTCCCTTATTTTATCGTGGCGATTGTTTCTCCCTATGTAGGTCGGTGTCAACAAAATATTTTCACATTCGCAGGAGAAAGTTGGTGATTGGAATTTCGTGATAAGATTCCGTTGCAACGAAAAACGCCTTTCTTTTTAATGACATCCATCCCAAATCCTGTATCATTTCTGTGACACTCTCTCCCGTATTTCGCGATAGTACAAAACGTGCTGCCTTTCTTTGTACTTTTTCGATGTTCTCCGTGAGTCCTATCTGGTAAGGATCCCACAACGCGCAGCAGTATTCTAAAAGAGGACGGACAAGCGTAATGTAGGCGGTCTCCTCAGTAGGTCTGTTACATTTTCTAAGTGTCCTGCCAATAAAACGCAGTATTTGGTTAGCCTTCGCCACAACAATTTCTATGTATTCCTTCCAATTTAAGTTGTTCGTAATTGTAATACCTAGGTATTAGTTGAATTTACGGCTTTTAGATTAGACTGATTAATCTCGTAACCAATAGTAAGTAGACATCTACGACGTCGATGAGTTCAGTGCAACAACCCCTTGCGGCTCACTAGGCAGCATCTTGAACACGACAACTACACCTGAGCATAATGAAACGCTGTTAGCTGCATTTCAGCCTGAGGAAGTTTACGAACGTATTGTGGGATCGCCTTCTCAAAAGTCTCCGCGCCTGGATGGAGTTCCCAAGGAATTTTTCCCCCTGCGGGTCCGGGGGTAAGAATAGGCCCGCGGTATTCCTGCCTGTCGTAAGAGGCGACTAAAAGGAGTCTCCAACGTTCCTGCCTTAATGTGATGGTCCCCTAGGAGGTTTGACCTCCACTTTTCCAAATTTTCTGTTTGGTCGTACCATTTGGGGATGGACGCCTTACGTGGTGCATCATAAATCCCCCTTGACTTAAGATCTGGCACACTCGATATCGTCATATAGTTGGACTTGGACTTAACTTCTGGCCACTTCAGCTGCAGTGTGTAGCATACATTCCCTCCATTGTGCGTTTCCATCTTCGCCCTCACGATACAAATGGATATTCAACACCCGAAATCCAGCATGGTAGCCAGTCTGTTGTGGTGGGGTCGCCATGTATCCTCTTGGTGGTAGCCCTGACTACACAGGGATCGCACTGCTGATGCCTGAGCTGCTACCTCCCCACGTATGCCGAGGAGTAGATGCCTATCTCTCTGGGGCATCAGGACTCCCAGCAAAGGCCATCCTGCCAGGTGGTCTTTGCTGTGGTTGGGTGGCTCCCGTGGGGAGAGCCACTGGTCGGAGGGGTTGGCATCAGGACCATGACCCGCAATGAAGAGTGGTACATCATCTCTCGCTGGTGGGCCTCCACCAGCAGTCTCTAAGCGATTGAGGTCTAACCTCAGTGGCAAGAAATACGATCTGCGATCATTTCCCTCCCTGGCCACTCCATGGGAGGAACGCATGGCTGAAGAAGGCAGTGAAATTTATTCACCCCAATACCTCGTCTGTATGCGAGTTGATCGCGAATCATTTATGTCGATGAAGCCTCAGTTTCTTGTGGACCATTTAGAGGACAAGTATGAGGAGGTGGAGGGCTTGTCGAAAATGCGCTCTGGGTCAGCTTTGATCAAAACAGCATCCTCTGTCCTGTCACAGAGGTTACTCGCTTGTGACAAGTTAGGGGATGTTTCAGTTACCATCACACCCCATAAGAGTTTAAACATGGTCCCGGGTATTATATTCCACAGAGATCTTCTTTTGGAGTCAGACGAGGAACTGTGCGGCAACCTAGAACAACGAGGTGTACACATCATCTGGCGCGTCCATCAGGGTCCAATGGATAATCAGGTAGCCACCGGTGCCTTCATCTTGGCCTTCGAGGGTGACGCCTTACTCGAAAAGGTCAACGTGATGGTTTACCGCTGTGATGTGAAGCCATATATCCCTCCCTCGATACGGTGTTTTAAGTGCTGTAAGTTTGGGCATATCTCATCCCGATGTACTTCCGGCGTCACGTGTTGAGATTGTGGACGTCCTTCACATCCAGATACTTCATGTACCCCACCTCCCATCTGTGTTAACTGCGGAGAACACCATTCCCCTTGCTCGCCAGACTGTAGGATTTTACAGAAAGAACGAAAGATAATGGAATATAAGACCCTGTATTGCCTGACCTACACTGAGGATAAGCGGATATATGAGAGGCTACATCCTGTGCCAACTACATCCACCTATGCCACTGCTGCGGCAATGGTTCTACCATCTCCTGTTTCTCCGCATACAGTTGGCTCTTTGATCCACTTCCCCCTTGAGGGTGGGGGGGGGGGCACTTCACTCCCTTTTGCTCCTGCTCCATCTACTTCAGGAGCCACACCCCCCTCTCCAATCATCAGGGACATCAGTTCCCACTTCCCAGCCAGAGAAGTTCTTCATTGGCTCCTCTCACCAGTATGGGGTCCCTTGGGGCCCTCCCTTCCCACGTGCTGACCACTAGAAAAGAGGACATGCGCCAGTGGCTGAAGCAACCACAGATCGCTGGTCGTAGTGCCTCACGGTCCTCGTCCATCCCTGAGACTGACCCAGTGAAGCCCTCCCAGCCAGAAGCACCGAAGGCACAGCAAGAAAAACAGAAAAAGAAGAAGGCATCCATGCATCCAGACCTTGTGGTGGCAACAGTCCTACCGCTCCCTACCAGCTCAGCATCTGAGGATGAGGTAGAGATTCTGGCATCTGCTGAGGACCTAGATCTCGCCAGACCCTCAGACGTAATGGATGTCACTTGCACGGGTACTCAATCGGTGGTGGCAAGTGACCCAGCAGCTAATCTACCTCATCTCTTCATGCCTTTCTCGGCCATGAAAAATGTCATCCTCCAGTGGAACTGCGGTGGTTTCTTCAACCATGTTGCTGAGCTCTGGCAACTTCTCAGTCTTCACCCTTTCCTCTGCATTGCTCTTCAGGAAACTTGGTTTACAGCAATGCGAAGCCCCACCCTCCGTGGCTACTGGGGTTATTATAAGAACAGGCAGCTTATGAGTGGGTATCTGGGGACGTCTGCATCTATATCCTTCACGCCCTTTACAGTGAGAGTGTCCCTCTACAAACACCTTTAGAGGCAGTCGCCGTTCGGGTGTCGACACCTCAGGCTGTTTGCAATCTTCCCCCGGATGGTGATGTCCTGCAGCGTGTTCTGGCTGCTCTGATAGCCCAATTGCTGCCACCTTTTCTGTTACTGGGCGACTTTAACGCCCGTAACCCTCTTTGGGGTGGATCAGTGGCAACAGGCCAAGGTAGCCTCTTTGAGCAAGTGTTGGCACAGCTCGACCTTCCCGTTTTAAATAGTGGTGAGTTCCTACATTTCAGTGTGGCGCATGGCAGGTACTCAGCCATCGACCTTTTGATCTGCAGCCCTAGCCTATTACCATCTGTCCAATGGAGTGTGCATTACGACTTGTGCAATAGTGACCACTTACCGATCTTTCTGTCACTCTTCTGGGCGCCCCTGTACATGGGTGCGAATGAGGCTGACTGGGACTTGTTCACATCCACTGCCACTGTTGAACCTCTTTCCACTGACGCCATTGATGCAGTGGTTCACTCAGTCACCACCGGCATCATTACTGCCACATAATCTGCCATTCCCTGTTCATCTGGGTCCCCTCGATGGCGGACTGTGCCTTGGTGGTCGCTAGAGATCACTGAGGCGAATAAAGATCGCAGGCATGCCCTCCAGTGTCACAAGCAGCATCCTTCATTGGTAAACGTTATCACCTTTAAACGGATCCATGCGTGAGCCCGCCGCCTCATTTGCCGATGCAAGCAGAAGTGATCGGCGTCTGTACATCTCCATCGCAGGTTTAGGCCAAGATTAGGCGAATTTATGGCTTTCGGACCCCAGTCAGCGTACCTGTGCTTTTGCTGAATGGAGCGGTCTGTACTGACTCCGCCACACTTGCAAACCACTTAGCAGAGCATTTTGCTCAGAGTTCCACTTCCATAAATTACCCACTGGCCTTACACTCGCTGAAACAGCAGTCGGAACGTTGGAGCCTTTCATTTCACACACACCACCCTGAATCTTACAATGCTCCGTTCCGTGAGTGGGAATTCCAATGTGCTCTAGCCGCTTGCCCTGTTACGGCTCCCAGGTCAGACCGCATCCACTGTCGATTGCTCATGCACCTCTTGGTGGCCTGCCAGTGGAACCTCCTAGACCTTTTCAGTTGTATAAGGGTTGAGGGTGAGCATCGTAATCCCCATTTCGAAACCTGGCAGGAACACACTGGAGGTAGACAGCTACTGCCCCATTAGCCTCACCAACGTTCTTTGCAAGTTGCTCCTGAGGTGGCTACTCGAGTCTCGGGGCCTTCTTGCTCCATCTCAGGGTGGGTTCCATAAGGGCTGCTCTGCCACTGATAATCTGGTGAGCCTGGAGTCTGCCATCTGTACGGCTTTGCCCGCCATCACCACCTGGTTGACACCTTTTTTGACATGCGGAAGACACACAATATGACATGGCGACATCACATTCTCTCTACGCTTCATGGTTGGGGTCTTCAGGGTCTGTTGCCGATTTCCATACAAAATTTTCTGTCGCTTCGTACCATCCATGTGCAATTTGCGGCCTCCCACAGTAGTTCCTCCCAAGTTCAGGAGAATAGGGTACCACAAGGATCTGTCTTAAGTGTCTGCCTCTTTTTAATTGCAATTAATGGGCTCACTGCAACAGTGGGAACGTCTGTCTCAGCTTCCTTGTATGCTGATGACTTCTGCCTGTACTATAGCTCCAACGGCAGCTACAGGGCGCTATCTGCAATGCGCAGTCTTGGGGTGTAGAGCATTGCTTTCAGTTTTCGGCTGCCATGACCTGCGTTATGCATTTCTGCCAGCGGCGCACTGTTCACTCTGAGCCATAGCTTTATCTTGACAGCGAACTTCTTGCTGTGGTGGAGACGCATCGGTTTTTGGGATTGGTTTTCGATACCCGGTTGACTTGGCTGCAACATATTCGGCAGATTAAACAGATGTGCTGGCGGCATCTTAACGCCCTTCGTTGCTTATGCCACACCAGCTGGGGTGCCAATCGGTCTACCCTTCTACTGCTGTACCAAGCATTAATTGAGTCCCGACTAGATTATGGGAGCCTGACTTACGGTTTGGCATCCCCTTCTGCATTGCAGTTGCAGGACCCCATCCTTAACAGTGGGATCCGACTCGCCTCTGGAGCTTTCCAGACAAGCCCTGTCAACAGCGTACTTGTGGAGGCAGGTGGCCCTCCATTGCGGTTGCGGCCCCAACAATTGCTGGCTGCTTATGCTGCACACGTTTGTGGCTTGCCTGGGCATCCCAATTATCATCTCCTGTTCCCTCAGCCCGTCATCCATCTTCCTGCACGGCGGCCCCAGTCGGGTAGTACGATCACAGTTTGCGTCAAAGCCCTTCTCTCTGGGCTTGAGGTTTTCCCTCTTGCACCTCTTTTCCGGGACCCTCTACGTACACCCCCGTGGTGTGTGTCCCGCCCATGCCTTCGGCTCGATTTGGCACAGGGCCCGAAGGACTCAGTCCCTCCTGAGGCCCTCCGCCGCCGCTTTATTTCAATACTTGCCTTGTTTCAAGGCTCTGACTTTGTCTATACTGACAGTTCGATGGTTGCTGGTCATGCCAGTTACGCTCTTACTCTAGGGGTTCATTATGAACTCATTGCCGACTGGCTGCAGCGTTTTCATTGCCGAGCTGGTCGCCATCTCTCACGCCCTAGAGTATATCTGCCCCTGCTCAGGTGAGTCCTTCGTAATCTGTAGTGACTCCCTGAGTGGTTGACGAGCTAACGACCAGTGTTTCCCTCGCTCTCGTCTGGTGGTAGCTATCCAGGAGTCCCTCTATACTCTTGCCCGATGCGGCCGCTCTGTGGTCTTTGTACTCGGCCTTTTGGAGAGTGACCTCAAGTCAGTTTTGCGGCAGAAGGTACTTCACACCTGGGGTGTAGAATGGCGCACCCTTCCTTCACCCAACAAGGAGGCTACCGGTGCGTGGCGCTCCTCCTTGCAGGTCTCTAGCAAGGAGTCTGTTGTTCTCTGCCAGCTGCGCATTGGCCACACCCGGATGATGCACAGCTATTTATTGCGCCATGAGGACCCACCTCTATGTCGCTGCGGGTCAGCTTTGACGGTGGTCTACATTTTGTTTACCTGTCCCCTTTTAACTGCGCTCAGCCAGAGGTTTACATTGCCTGATACTCTCCCTGCACTTTTAACAGATGACACTGCCATGGCAGGCTTAGTTTTGCATTTTATGCGGTCAGGGGGCTTTTATTACTTGATCGAAGTGTTTGTCCATTTTTGTGTTGAGTCTGGCTTTTGGCCTACGATTTTAGACTGGGATTTTTAGTGCATTTCTTGGTGGTTGGCTTTTCCTTTTTCGTCTTTACGGCCGGCCAACCACTGTCACCCGCTGTGTGATTTTAATTCCTTTTGTCTGGTCTCTGTCTGAGTCTTTTATGTCCTGTGTCATCTCTTGTTTTCTCCATTGTTCCGTTTTTATTCTTTGTGGGTGTTTCACATTCTTGGATAAGGGGACCGATGGCCCTAGCAGTCTGATCCCTTCAATCCCACAAACCAACCAACGCAAGGATTTTTATGTGCGCTTTTGGCCACTGTTGTGTGCTACCTTTGCATCTTTTCTGAATGAATTGTTACAGGGTAGAGAAGGGCCGACCTCGTTCAAAGTGGGAAAAATTGTTTCAATCCCGAAGCGCCCTGGACCAGCTTCTCCTGATAGCTTTCGCCCAATTACTTTGTTAACCTTTGATCATATGACTCTGGCGAGGGCAGTTAACAGTAGGATTTCGGTTCTGATGGAGATGATTGTTGCCAAATAGTCGTCCCATTATTACTCCTGTAATCGAGTATTGTGACCTAGTTTCAGTTTCTTGTGCCCTTGCTTTCCTAGACTTTGATAAGGCATTGGATAGTGTTAACCACGACTTTTTGCTTATGATTCTGGAGGCAGTTGGTTTCACTGTTCACACGGCGGGATCTCTCAAATCTATATATGGGTATTTCAGATTCGGTGGTTGTTAATGGCCGATTGACGCCCCCGATAAATAACCGTCGGGGAGTGCCCCAAGGTGCCTGCTGTCAATGACACTTTGTTTGTGTTGTCCCTGGAGCCCCTACTTCGGATGCTAGAATCCCAGCTGAAAGGTTGGACGCTCTCTGGAGGGCCTATAGCTGTTCGTGCATACGCGGATTACGTGATTGTTCTACTTCACTATTATGCGGAGACTCCTCCACTGAAGGCCGTAATCGACGATTATTGTCGGAGTTCAGGGGCTCTACTTAATTAACGTAAATGCAAGCTTCTTACTTTACGAGGTTTTTATGACGCCGTTGTTCCATGGGCTACAGTGGTGGATCGGTATACGTCTCTCAGTATCATCATTGATCGTTGTCCACTAAAAAGGCGACGCTCAACTGTAAGTCTGTTACGGAAAAAAATACAGGGAGCGATAGTGGAACATGAAAGGCGTTCTCTTGCTCTGTTCCAGGAATTCCGAATACTGGATATATATGTCTAATGCAAAGCTTATTACGTGGCCCAAGTTTATCCACTTCCCTCGGTCATGGCGAAGAAACTACAGCGTTTGTCGTTTCTTATGGAAAAGACATATCTTTAGCTTACGGTATGAGGTGGTCACGAATCCTCGTTACTTTGGGGGGTTGGGCGTGGCTGACATACGAAGGAAGACGCAGATGCTATTATGTGCGACGTACTGTTTTGATAAGGTTTTGATGAGGTCGTCACGAATCCTCGTTATTTTGGGGGGTTGGGCTTGGCTGACATACGAAGGAAGACGCAGATGCTATTATGTGCGACGTACTGTTTTGATAACTCAAGAAACTCATACATTCACGTCTCGTTTCTTTGTCTGTGTCCGTCCTGCTACTCTTGAACCCCCTATTGATGTTGGTCGCATAAACTATAAGTTAAAATACATTCGTTACTTCTGTCTTGCGGTGAGCTGTTTAGGGGCTGAAATTTTATGGAGGACCGTCCTCACCATGGAATTTCTACAGACTCGTTGGAAAGCAGTGCCTTGCCCGAAGCTCGTTGAAAGAGGATCGCTGCAAACAAACGGGGCGACGGTTTGGTGCAATATCAGTCTTCCGATTTTGCCAATGCGCGTCGCGTCCTGTTGGTATAAGGTAGTCAATAACTTGATTCCAACGAACGAGCGACTTTCCCGTATTGTGCTGTACGTCTACAGATACGATATTGCTTTACTTGTGGAGGCCATATGACAAATTGGTTTTAGATTAGGCCGCAATTGGCCTTGCTTACTCGATCTTCTGAGACTTCATACACTACGGACATAATATTGTGACCAGATTCTTCCTTCTTTCCACGGTCGAAAACCCATACCGCTTTGTGGTTACTGGGACACTTCGTTCATTGTGTTGTAAAAGGCGAGGCGGAAGATCCCATCAACTTCATGCAGTCAATGATCACTGCCTATTAGACATGCTTGCGAATAACTCGATATCGAAATCTCTTCGCCGACTCGTTGAATCTTGTTTCCCGTCGGCAAGGTGTTAGTTAATTTCATTTTTCTGATGGTAGGTTTTTCTCTTTGTTATGTATGTTTCTCCTCTGATTTTCTTCGGCTTGTTCTCTCCTAGTTTACCTTCTCGTTTTGTTCAGCGTTTTGACTCAGCGTCGCTCCAGCTGTATAGTAAACCGTGACTAAATGAAGTAATCTACACATGAGCGTACACACTCCTTGAAAACATATTGGAATCTTTTTTGTTTGCTATTTAGAATATAATCTGATTCGTTTGACTTTCTGCTTTTGGACACTATATAAAAACTAATATATACACTCCTGGAAATGGAAAAAAGAACACATTGACACCGGTGTATCAGACCCACCGTACTTGCTCCGGACACTGCGAGAGGGCTGTACAAGCAATGATCACACGCACGGCACAGCGGACACACCAGGAACCGCGGTGTTGGCCGTCGAATGGCGCTAGCTGCGCAGCATTTGTGCACCGCCGCCGTCAGTGTCAGCCAGTTTGCCGTGGCATACGGAGCTCCATCGCAGTCTTTAACACTGGTAGCATGCCGCGACAGCGTGGACGTGAACCGTATGTGCAGTTGACGGACTTTGAGCGAGGGCGCATAGTGAGCATGCGGGAGGCCGGGTGGACGTACCGCCGAATTGCTCAACACGTGGGGCGTGAGGTCTCCACAGTACATCGATGTTGTCGCCAGTGGTCGGCGGAAGGTGCACGTGCCCGTCGACCTGGGACCGGACCGCAGCGACGCACGGATGCATGCCAAGACCGTAGGATCCTACGCAGTGCCGTAGGGGACCGCACCGCCACTTCCCAGCAAATTAGGGACACTGTTGCTCCTGGGGTATCGGCGAGGACCATTCGCAACCGTCTCCATGAAGCTGGGTTACGGTCCCGCACACCGTTAGGCCGTCTTCCGCTCACGCCCCAACATCGTGCAGCCCGCCTCCAGTGGTGTCGCGACAGGCGTGAATGGAGGGACGAATGGAGACGTGTCGTCTTCAGCGATGAGAGTCGCTTCTGCCTTGGTGCCAATGATGGTCGTATGCGTGTTTGGCGCCGTGCAGGTGAGCGCCACAATCAGGACTGCATACGACCGAGGCACACAGGGCCAACACCCGGCATCATGGTGTGGGGAGCGATCTCCTACACTGGCCGTACACCACTGGTGATCGTCGAGGGGACACTGAATAGTGCACGGTACATCCAAACCGTCATCGAACCCATCATTCTACCATTCCTAGACCGGCAAGGGAACTTGCTGTTCCAACAGGACAACGCACGTCCGCATGTATCCCGTGCCACCCAACGTGCTCTAGAAGGTGTAAGTCAACTACCCTGGCCAGCAAGATCTCCGGATCTGTCCCCCATTGAGCATGTTTGGGACTGGATGAAGCGTCGTCTCACGCAGTCTGCACGTCCAGCACGAACGCTGGTCCAACTGAGGCGCCAGGTGGAAATGGCATGGCAAGCCGTTCCACAGGACTACATCCAGCATCTCTACGATCGTCTCCATGGGAGAATAGCAGCCTGCATTGCTGCGAAAAGTGGATATACACTGTACTAGTGCCGACATTGTGCATGCTCTGTTGCCTGTGTCTATGTGCCTGTGGTTCTGTCAGTGTGATCATGTGGTGTATCTGACCCCAGGAATGTTTCAACAAAGTTTCCCCTTCCTCGGACAATGAATTCATTCTTATTTCAATTTCCAGGAGTATATAATGAAGAAAAATTCAACAAAAAAACTAAAAAATATAAGAAATTAGAAAAATAGTTTATGTATATCATGAGAGCTTGGTTGTGGTTTTTCGGCTATGTTCTCGTTTTTTTTTTCCTTTCTCTTTCTATTATTATTTTGTTACCGTAATTAATTTTTTCTCCCATTTGCAGCTTATATTACATGATGATTTGACTATGGTCTACTGATGTTTCATGATAGTACCAAGTCACACTGATAATAAAAAAAATTAAAAAAAAGAGTTCTAATGCGCTGCTACCTGGACTCGGGTATGCGCGCCGGCCCCAGGTCGAATCCACCTGGCGGATTAACGACGTGGGCCGGTGTGCTAGCCAGCCTGGATGTGAATTTTAGGCGGTTTTCCACATCCTGAGAGGTGAATACCGGGCTGTTATCTACATCCCGTCTCACTTACACGATTTGCATACATTTGAAACACGTTTGCACTATTTCATGGTTTACACTAGATGCAGACAGCTGGGGTACTCTGATTCCGTCCTGGAGGCTATGGGGTGGTGGCAGGAAGGGCATCCGACCACCTCTTTAAATTAACCATGCCATATCCATTGTAACCCTTACGACCCTGCGAACACTGCAGGACGAAGGCAGAAGCAAAAGAAGAAGAAGAAGAAGAAGAAGACCACTGCACAGCTTCTGAATCTTTTGTTTCCGTTATTTGCTGCTGGTAGATAACAGTTATCAACGGTTTGTTTCAATCTGTTTAACGCTTCAGCAATGGTGGCACATTCCTGCGTAGGAGTGTTAAGTGTTGTGTCTTCCTGAGAGCGATGGTCCGCATTTTAACTTTGGAGGAACAAAAAATAACGTGTGTCAAAAGATTTACTTATGAAAGAAAATCAGATTACGAACAGGGCTAAACCTTCAACGGTTGTAAAGATGTGGCGTTAATTCTCCACGAAAAGAGTAACTGTATGCACGAATGTATTGGCATAAGGAATTCTGAAGGGTGATTGTTATCAACACTTAAAAACCTCCGAAGTGACGTACATATCGCTGAGACAAGTAATTCAGTGTAAGACACATGGAGCCACATATGTGGGGAAATACGCGAAAAGTGGATACCAGGTGTTGAACACGTGATATCACCAGATCACGTACATCACCACACATTCAGTAGTTGAGCCTAGTGGTCTGTCACAGCTGATCATTGCAACTCGTGTCCAGTCTTCATGCAGGTGTGGGTATGGGCCCACATGCGCGACTTTAGTGCATGGAGCTAAGGTATCGTGACTGGTAGGTAGGATTTTTTTCATTGCTTGAGGCAACTGTGTGTTTAGATTGAAGTAAGATTTGTTATTTCATTGTCTGGTCTGTTGATCTCCGATGGTTTACTGCAAAGTACAGTACAATAAATACCTACCGTATGAGACAAAGTAAATGACTCACGTTTTCTTTACTAAACAATATCTGCTGACAAAAAAGAGATGGTACAAAAGGAAACAAACACAAAGTAAGAACAGCTTTTACTTAGTTACAGTGAGGACAATAATTTTGTAGCTTCTGCTTTTCCAAAAAAAAGTCCGAAATTAGCACCGTCTGCTCGAATGCAACTATAGCACAGCTCAGTCATCCCTCCACAGACATGCACCACTGCTGCATAGATGGCGAGCTACGTCGTGTGGTGACATTACATTTTAACCACTTCTCTTTCACTTTTGGGACTTAGCGAGGTGGCGTCGTGGTTAGCACACTGGACTCGCATTCGGGAGGACAACGTTACAAACCTGCGTCCGGCCATCCTGATTTAAGTTTTCCGTGATTTCTCTAAATCATTTCAGCTAAATGCGAGGGGGGGGGGGGTGGTGGTGGTTCCCTTGAAAGGGAACGGCCGTCATCCTTCCCCATCCTTCCTTAATTCGATGGGACCGATGACCACACTGTTTGGCCCCCTCTCTCAAATGAACCAACCAAGGAACCACTTTTGGGGTACTTCCCGACATTTGTGTCCACATCACTTTTCTCAGCGCCATCGACATCATTTCGGCGCTTTTTGATTGTTAATAAGAATCATCCTCTATATATTCTTAAAAACTGTACATCACTGTATTTGCAGACACATATTACGAAAGTTTTAATACTCATTGTGAAGGAAATACAAAAGCAATATTTCATGTTGGTGATGGCAACAACGAAAATTTATTGCAATAAAATCGTCTTGGAACTCCTGCTACATCAGTTCACCGTTGAATCCACTAAGATTTTTAAGGTACAGATACCTTCAACAATCAGCAGGCAGACATAATTTTGAGTATAGTGTTAATATTTTTCCTGTTTGCTCCGTTTACATTTGTATATTGTCCAATAGAAGACAGGCACAATTTTGGGAATAGTGTTAATGTTTTCTTCTGTTTCCTCCGTTTACATTTGTGTATTGTTCAACGTTTTAAAATGCTGTACCACCACACTCTCAAAGATGACATTCACTGTAGGTACACTCACACTCCTCCATTTTCCTGTAGTTGCTCGTTAATGCTTATCTTCATGATATTGCTTAAGTTCCTCACATACTCTGTAGTTACACTGACAATTCTTTCTTTTAATTGATTTGCTATCAATCTTCACGTTTTATACCTCCTGAAGTATCCTTTTCAAGTATTAATTTTATTTTATTGTTTTCGTTTATTAATATAACCTGTTACGTAGATTTACTATTCCAGTTTTGTGTCAAACTTTTTGCTATTTACTGTCTCTACATTTGTTTATTGTTCAGCTTTTCACATTTTATTTTGAGGTATCACCACACTGTCAAAGACGTTATTTACTGTACATTTCTGCTTCAATCTAGATGTGTAACTTCTTTTCCAGTGTCGTTTACAAACACTGTAACTTCTTTGGCAACAACAAAAGTGATACTGTAGAACAAAACCAAATTAGTGCTTTCCATTTATTAATCTCAGGACAGTTTATTGCACCCGCAAGCCTGTACTTGATACCTATTTTATGGGTGCTGGCAACAGACCACTCCTAACAAAATGTTCTGATGCAGGGAAACGAGGTACTACACAAATAAAAGAGAACTGCTGCCACTCTGATGTTCTGGAGCTCCCCTGATGTCCAGATACATTACATCTTGTCACAAGAACACGTTGAGGTCTAACACCTAGACAGCAGTTCCTGCTGAGTAAACCCTCTGTGTGCAGTATTCAACAGGTTAAAGAATATCTTGGAGGTCCAGCCCCATCTCTCTCCCGGATACACACGTTAAACACTCCGTCCTCTTAACAGGCCATAGTCTCCACCTTACGGATGTCCCTGTTGAGCCCCGAACACTCCGGCGCAACATCGACAACTTCGATCTTTTGTGATGTCAGCCAGCGGGACATCGCACTAACGTCGCAGCTGCTGCAGTTCCACGGATTATGTCCCAGTGACATCTGCGTCAGCGGTGCCGTCCCGGAAAACAGCTCGGCAGGCAGACTGTGGAAAAGATACACAGCCTGTAATTCCCACTAACCTTCAACAGTTACACACTGAAGGGCCAAAGAAACTGGTACACCTGCCTAATATCGTGTAGAGCCCCCGCTGGCACGCAAAAGTGCCACAACACGACGTGGCGTGGACTCGACTAATGTTGGATGGAGTGCTCGAGGGATCTGACACCATCAATTCTGCAGAGCTGTCCATTAATCCGTAAGAGTCCGAGGGGTTGGAGATCCCTTATGAACAGCGCGTTTCAAGGCGTCCCAGAGATACTCAATAATGTTCATGTCTGGGGAGTTTGGTGTCCAGCGGAAGTGTTTAAACTCAGGCAAGTGTTCCTGAACCACTGTGTAGCAATTCGTGACATGTAGGGTGATGCAACGTCCAGCTGGGACAGCCCAAGTCCGTCAGGGTGCACAATGGACATGAATGGGTGCAGATGATCAGACAGGATGCTTAAGTACGTGTCACCTGTCAGAGTGGTATCTAGACGTATGAGAGGTCCCACATCACTCCAACTGCACAGGCCACACACCATTACAGAGCAGGTGATCAGACAGGATGCTTACGTACGTGCCACCAGTCAGAGTTGTATCTAGACGTATCAGGGGTGCTATATCATTCCTACTCCACACACCCCATGCCATTACAGAGCCTCCACCAGTTTGAACAGTCCCCTGTTTACACGGAGCGTCAACGGTTCATGAGGTTGTCCCCATATACGCACACGTCCATCCGCTTGATTTTGAAACGAGACTCGTCTAAACAGGCAATACGTTTCCTGCCATCAAGAGTCCAATGTCTGTAGTGACGAGCCTAGGGGAGGCGTAAAGCTTTGTGTCGTGCAGTTATCATGGGTACACGATGGGCCTTCGGCTCCGGAAGCCCATATCTGTGACTTTTTCGTTGAATGGTTCGCTCCCTGACACTTGTTCATGGCCCAGCATTTTTGCGGAAGGGTTGCAGTTCAGTCGTCTTTGGTCCCATTCTTGAAGGAACTTTTTCCGGCTGCAGCGATGTCGATCTGATGTTTTATCGGACTCCTGATATTCACGGTACATTCGAGCAATTGTCGTACGCGAAGATCCCCACTTCATCGCTACCTCGTAGACGCTGTGTCCCATGGCTTGTGCGCCGACTATATCACCACTTCAAAACTCACTTAAATCTTGATAACCTTGCCATTGTACCAGCCGTAACCGATCTAACAACAGCGCCAGACACATGTCTTATATAAGCGTTGCCGACAGAAGTGGCGTAATCTACCTGTTTACATACTCTGTATTTGAACACGCATGCCTATACCAGTTTGTTTGGTGCTTCAGTGTACTTCTTAATGAGTAGATTATGACAACATTTTAAATTTTGAAATCGGTCAATAATTATATGAAATGCAAAAAATGTAATTTTGCTTCACATGCAAGGCGTTAGGTAGACAATTAGGACGCTGTGACATGTGTTAGTCTCTTCCCACATTCTAAGACAAAAAAACGAATGGGGCAGAAGTTTGTAAGTGTAATGTACATGTGTGAAATAAGAAATGATTACAGTTTGAGATAGATAATTTATTAAAGAGAAAGAGCTTCACAGATTGAGCGAGACAATAACGCGTTGCTGCACCTCTGGACATTATGCAAACAGTTATTCGATAGGCACTGGTTCACAGAGTTGTTGGATGTTCTCCTGAGAGACATAGTGAAAAGTTCTGTGGAATTGGCGTGTTAGATAGTCAAAATCCCGAGCAGTTGGGATGGCCCTGCCTATAATGCTCAAAACATTCTCAATTCGGGAGAAATCCTGTGACCATGCATGCCAAGGTAGTTTATGGTAACCACGGAAGACATGGAGCAAAAACTTCCGCCGTATAAGGACAGGCATGGCTTCCCATGAAGGACAACGTAACGGCGCGTAGAATATTGTGGACGTACCGGTGTGCTGTAAGCCTGACGTAGATGACAACCAAAGGTGTCCTGCTATGAAAAGAAATGTCACTCCAGACCATCAATACTAGTTGTCACACTCTCGATCTTTGCCTAATTGGATAGTGCCTGACTATCTCTAGGTTATGAAAGTTAAGTGCTTTGCACTATTCCTGCGCTTCCTAATGTGTATTTTAGGTGGTCCTATTATTTGTGTTGGTCCTATTAGGTGGTTAATATAGATCGCTGTGGCGGTTTTTAATGCCTTAGCAGGTCGGGCCATCTCGTTGTGCCCCTTCTATGTGGTTTATTCCCGAGATTTGAGACAAGCCTGTTTTCTGACTGCTGTGACTTTTCGTAGAAACGTCGTGCCGTCTGTCTAATTCTATTTTCTGCGCTCCTGTGATATTATGTAGCTCCCTAGTGGGGAAGTCACGTTGGAGTTTCATGATCATCCGAAGGATTCTACCCTGGAGGCCCTGAAGTCTTCGGATGTGGCAGTCAGCCGCATTGCCGCACACGAGTGCCGTATACTCCATTACCGGCCTTATAAGGGCGTGTGGGTAGGGTTGTCTTCGGGTTCAAGATCGGGCACAGTGCTCTCAATCTTCCACACGCTTTACCCCTAATATCCCTTATGTGTGGCCCCCACGTGAGACGCCTGTCCAAAGTAACCAAGAGATACTTCGCAGTGCGAGTCCATCATGGGATGGGCCCTCCCATGATCCGCACCGGCTGTAGGTCGATGGGGATCTTTTTCTTCGTGAAGATGATTGCTTGACCTTTTCTGGCATTGTATTTGAGGCACCACTTGGTGGCCCATGTACCTAGAGCGTCACAAACCGTCTGCAGGCGGTGACGTAAGAGGTTCGCATTCGAGCTTATGGTATACAGCGCGGTGTCGTCCGCGTATAATGCGAGCGAGAACCTGTTGGCCTTTGGCGTGTCCGAGGTATATATGGAGTACAGCAGGGGTCCGAGAACAGAACCCTGCGGTACTCCCGCCTGTATGGGCCTTGATGTAGATATGCCCGCTCCATCACAGACATTGAACTTTCGTCCCCTGAGTTAGTACTCGATGAGACGGACGTGTGGTATCGGTACCCCCAGTACAAACAATTTGTAGAGGAGGCCTTTGTACTATACACAGTCGAAAGCCCTAGAAACATCAAGCAGCACGGCCCCTGCGTACTGCCGATACTCCAGGGCACTCATCGCGTGCTCCGACAGACGTAGCAGCTGTTGCTCGGTGCTGTGTCCGCGTCGGAAGCCGATTCGTTCCGGCGGGATTAGCTCCACCTCGTTTACATGTAGCACTAACCTTTTAGAGTACAGGGGCTCGAATACCTTCGAGATTGCCGGTAGAAGGCTGATCGGCCGGACCGTATGGCGCCTGACAGTCAGGTTGATATCGCACCTCTTTTCAGGGCACCTTCAGACACATCTTCGCTGGTAGAAGTTGGACTCATCACTGAAGACAATCCTACTACGGTCATCGAGATTCCAGGCGGATGATTTGTCTGGAGTCGTCCCAGAAAGTGATTGGATACCGACCTGACTGTCGGCAGTCATGCAGCCTAACAACCACTGGAGTGCTGCTTCGTTCCATAGCAGAACCCCTTCGGTTGTCATCCGCGCCACCCTTAGAACACAGCGGTATGTCAGCGATACTCTACGACCTATTTTGTTGCCATTCATAGCACACTATCCTATTCTTATATTTCAGCAAGATAATGCGTGCCCGCACACTGCGAGAGTTTCTGCTGCAGGTCTTAGTTTTTGCCAATGCAAAGGTCGCCGAACGACTCCATAATTCACAGCATTATGGATAGAGCCCTCCAGTCAGCCCGGGATTTCGACGATCTAACGCGCCAATTGGACAAAACCTGGCATAATATCTCTCAGAAGGAAATCTAACAATTCCACCAATCAGCGCTACTTTCATAAGGCCCAGATGCGAGCCAACGCGTGATTGACTTGCTCAATTTGTGAAACCCTTCCTCCTTAATAAAGGATCCAAATTTCCTGGATTATAATAATTTGTTTGATACACATGTACACCACATTTACCAATTCGTGCCCCATTCAGATAAGTCCTTCGTGGTGCGTCGACATCCTATCTCTCTCTGCCTTCTTATTACGTTATCGTGTAGTACAGACTGCATATGACTGCATTAGTTCCATACATTTTCGAACCAGGTAGTAACTATTTAGCTGTTCGTATCCAAAAAAGAGAGTGTGAGGCATTGTGCAAGTTACACACTGAAGCGCCAAAGAAATTGCTATAAGTGTGCGTATTCAAACACGCAGACATGTGAATAGCCAGAATACGGCGCTGGGGTCGCAACACCTATATGAGACAACAAGTGTCTGGCGCAGTTGTTAAATCAGTTACTGCTGCTACAATGGCAGGTTATCAAGATTTACGTTAGTTTGAACTTGGTGTTATAGTCGGCGCACAAGCGATGGTACACTGCCTCTCCGATGAAGCGGGGAATTTCCCGTATAACCATTTCATGAATGTATCGTGAATATCAGGAATCAGGTAAAATATCAAATCTCCGATATCGCTGCTCCCGTAAAAAGACCCCTAGTAAAATTTATAGAGCTCATGGACATGATTGGGCGAGGAGATGACCTCAAGAATCCATAGACCCAGCATATCTGCAGGTGACTGTTCAAGCTGGCGAAGGCTCTGTATTAGTGTGTGGCCTGTGCAGTTGGAGTGATGTGGGAACCCAGATACGTCTAGATGCGACTCTGACACGTGACACGTACGTAAGCATCCTGTCTGATCACCTGCACCCATTCATGTCCATTGTGCACTTCGACGGACTTGGACAATTCCAGCAGGACACTGCGACACCTACACGTTCAGAATTTCTACAAGTGGCTCCAGGAACACACTTCTGAGTTTAAGCACTTCCGCTGGCCACCAAACTCCCCAGTCATGAACAGTATTGAGCATATCTGGGATGCCTTGCAACGTGCTGTTCAGAAGAGATCTCCACCTCTTCGTACACTAGTGGTTTTATGGACAGCCCTCCAGGATTCATGGTGTTTATGGACAGCTCTCCATGATTCATGGTGTCAATTCCCTCCAGTACTATTTCAGACATTAGTCGAGACTACGCCACTTCGTGTTGTTCCAACCTTGCGTGCTCGTGGGGGCCCTACACGATAGTAAGCAGTTACAGCAGTTTCTTTGGCTCTCCAATGTATAACCCCTGTTAGCGATTTAACACAAGTATTGCAGTAGCAAACTGTGTTTATTTCTCGAGGCAGCGTAACGTACTGTGCACAAATACCCCGAATTTATTCACAAAATATTTGAGGATCTAACAAATATAAACACAATTCAAAACTACGAAAACTGCTTATAACAGGATAGAGGAAGTCTTGAAGGTGGGTTATTACATAAAGTGTTAGCGAATTCTACGTGGGACGCAGAAAGTGTACTTATCTTGCCTGGGAAGAGGAAACCTTTCTGAGAGTGTTGGATGGGCAACAAGAAGAGACGAAGATGAATACAGCCTATGCCAGTGAATGATATACAATAGGATACTTTTGGTCACTGGTCAGAGTATAGGCCGAAAACTAAGTTGTAGACTTTGCCCTCAGGGATAATCGTCTGTAAAATATGGAAAACATGGAACTCTTTTGAGCTTTTTAGCAAAGAGGAATTGTTTTAAGGCATCTGACATGATGTAAACTGGAACCGTTTTCTCAGGATCACAGGAAAAACACTGTAGTACTTTTTTACTACAGCGACAACGCTCTTTTTATGGACAATGATACTTACAGATAATATAACCTATTTTGAAGCAGCGTATGTGAAATTGTTCACATAACCATGTACATAAAATTTAAGTAAATACTTTTGGTTCATGATACCTCGACGTCTGCGAAATAAAGGATTAACACACTAACCCGCACATAAAGTAATGAGAAATTTTTTGTACGTAGGGGTTTGACTCATTAAGAATCGGAGATTTACTGGTATCCCTCTAATTTCTCCATATACGTATGTCTTTTTGGATAGAGGATGACAGCTGCATTCTCTCGCACAAGATTTGGAAAGGTGTTGCTACAATCTGTAAGGTGCGATTCTCACTGAAGTAATACTGCATGCCATGCGATATGTGATATGACTTGCGATACACAGAAGCTAGACATATTGGTGGAACGTGTAGAAATGCACTTGAAGCGACTAACCGGTTCACACACGGACGACAGCGATGCAACACCGATATACTTCTCCGTCGCATCGCCCGACGCAACACGAAGGTGTAATTGCTCCGCGCAACTCTGATGTACGATAAACCGTGAGGGAAATTTCAAGTCTTTTGAAGGACCTCACAAAAATTGTTCTGTGTTGATGGAGCAATGCTACATCCGTCTCAATCGTTAATTTCCCAGTAAAGCTTTTATTTTTCCCGCAAGAGTTTAAAAAACACTGTTTTGGATTTGCGAATGTTCTCCGCTATGCAGTATTGCTCATTCGATCTTGAGGAAACTGCTCGGTAAAGAGTTTATGCACCTTATGAGCTGATATCTTAGCACTGAAATCGTTTTCTTTTCGCTTCATCTTATTGTGAGTGTGAAGGATTGCTTTGTTCGCTACTAAAGTTAGGTTGACGTCATTGGTAAAACATGGCCATTGGCTGTTTATATTTTGACTCTGTTTGTCAACTGTGCTTACATAACAAATGCAGTTATATGAAGACTGTTTTGACTCATTACTTGGGACACGGAACACAAGCCAGCAGAAGCGAACCAGGGACTAAACTCCCAGAATGGACAGCAGCCACTACAATTCACCACTGTTTGACGATGAAATCCACAATAAATAGTTTTCTGGCATAATTGTATGGGGGCTCAGAACTTAACTGATTATTGACCTCGAGATCAGGAAACGCCACAAGTTGTTGGGAATCCTTTGTCGTCAGACTTTCGTCTGGTTTTAGCTGTCCACAGTCTGGTACTGTCTATCGAATTTTTTTTTGTATTGATGTGATCGTTAGGTCTTACATCATCTATAATCTATTATACGTATTCCAGTCTCCTTTACTACTCCTTCCAGCGAGAAATATTATTGAAAGCTGTAGCAAATATCCTATTAAACCTGCCGCCCAGGCAGAAGTCACTCATCATGGAGGTGAGAGGCGGGATACTCCGCAAGAGGAATCAGCAATTAATCAGGAGTAACAGGATTGTGCAGGAAATTCCAGAGGGTTGGAACGCAGTATTCATCTACTACATGCACAAGAAAGATGACAAAATGGACTGTACCGGCCAGATGGAAGCCTCCCTTTTGAATGTCTGCTGTGAGATACTGACCAACTTTACAGTGGGTAGACTCCTAGTGTTTTCAGAAGAAGTGAACGGCCAGTGTCAGGGTGGTTTCAAAAAGGGCCGTTCGACCATGAACAGCATCTACATACTGTGACAGCTCACTGAGAACAGGTTTAGCCAAGCGGTCTAAGGCGCTGCACTCATGGACTGTGCGGCTGGCCCCGGCGGAGGTTCGAATCCTTCCTCGGGCATGGGTGTGTGTGTTTGTCCTTAGGATAATTTAGGTTAAGTAGTGTGTAAGCTTAGGGACTGATGACCTTAGCAGTTAAGTCCCATAAAATTTCACACACATTTGAACTTTTTTTTTTTTTTTTTTTTTTTTTTTAGAAAAGGTCGGAATATGGCGAAGAGTCTCAACCGCTCCTCATAGATTTTGAGAAGGCATACGATTACATCCACCAGGAGACACTGATGAATTAGCTAACCACGTTTGGAATACCCCAGAAACTTATCAGCCTACTTCGCGTTCGTCTCTCTGATTAAGAAGGTAAAGTGAAGCTCGGGAAGCAACTCAGCTAGAGCTTAAACATACAGAATTGAGACAAGGAGATGGTGTGTCGCTGATATTCTGCAATATAGCGCCATAAAGGATAATGAGGGAAGCTTTCCATAAGAAGCTCGAAGGAATCAAGGTAGGAGTTAAAAAAATCCCACATCATGCACTTGCAGAGGACACAGTCCTGTTGTCCAGATCTAAGGGAGAACTAATATGGATGAGCAACAGTGTGGAGCCAGCAGGAAGCAAGATCCGTCTCCTAGTGAATGAATCGAGGACTGAGTAACGGTGATCAGTAGGATCAAGCCTGTCCAAGAGACCCACTCCGGGCTCTGGTAGTCTCAAACAATCGAGGTAGCAAGTAAAAAAAAATATCACGCATCAAGCATTTACTGATAACCTAGCCCTGTTGTCCACATGAACTAATGTGGATGAGGGACAGGATGGAGGCAGTAGTGAGCAAGATGCATCTCCTGCTGAATGAATTAAGGACCAGCAGAACTAAGCCTGACCAACGGACCCACTCCAGGCTCTGGTAATCTGAAAGGCTTGATGTAGCAGATAAAAGAAAAATCGTACATCACACGTTTACCAGTGATGTAGCCCTGTTGTCCAGATCTAAGTAATGAGGATGAGCGACAGAGTGGAGGCGGCAGCGAGAGAGATCCTTGTCCTGCTGAATGAACTGAAGACCGAGTATCTGGTCAATTATTCAAAAAGACAGTCGCAATCGCGTTATTTATTTTGCCGCCAACCGGTTTCAACCCACGAGTGGGTCATCTTCAGGGCAGTCTACACCATTTGGTCGCTCGCTGGAGTCGTCACCCTGCCTGTGCACGTTGGTAACTATCTGGTGAACAGCAGGACTAAGCCTACCCACCCGATACTCTGGTAGTCCAAAAGGATCGAGGTGGAAGTTAAAAAAATCACACATCAAGCATTTGCTGATGACAAAACTTTGTTGTCTGGATCCAAGAAAGAACTAATGCAGCTGAACAACAATGTGTCGATGGCAATCAGCAACATCCATGCCCTGGTGAATGAACTGAAGGCCAAGTGTCTGGAGATCAGCCGGATTTATTCGAGAGACCCACTCCATGCTCTGGTAGTCATAACTCAGTCCTACATGAAAGGGTTTATTATTTTCAATATATAGTTTAAATATTAACACAGGAGATGTCGCATGAGGCAGAAACTAATGCGATGATCGAAGCGAGAGTTTAAGTAACGTTTTTAAATCTCACAGTCTCTCAAGTAACTTCAAACACCAAGTGTGCAAAATACTGAGCCAGTCTGTTGGGCTAGATGATTGCGAAACTTGCAGTTTTCAAAAGAAAGAGCTAAATAATCAAATAATTCTTGAGTGAAATGTCTTAGAGATCTGCGGGCCAGTACAAGATCACTGGGGAATGGAGAACCCAAGCATAGTTATAAGCTGGGTGCGATTTACAACAGCCTAAATATTGTAGCCAGCTGTATAAACAGTGATGAGCTTTGAAATCCAAAAACTTTACACCTCACAGAAAAAAAGTTAGATGGGCCAGTATGATCTACTTTCGACTCTATTACAACATCGACAGTGAAAACTTGTGCTGGACTGGGACTTGCACCCGGATATCCAGCCGGACGCTATGGCCGAGCGGCTCTAGCCGCTTCAGTCCAGAACCACGCGGCTGCTACGGTCGCAGGTTCGAATCCTGCCTTAGGTTAGTTAGGTTTAAGTCTAGGGGACTGATGACCTAATATGTTAAGTCCCATATTGCTCAGAGCCATTTGAACCGGATTTCCAACTTTACGTGAGTGACACCTTATCCACTACATCTTCCCATACACCTACCACAGCCAGCCCCAATGTTCCATATATTTCTTGTCTCACAAACTGCACTCTTGCTTTACGTATATACCCATCTAGGAAGAGCATATTCATTGAGAATCGAGGGCCTGGTATCAGCAGATAAGTATATGACACAAGTGCCTCTGTTATTAAGAACTATGGCGCAATGTTCCTTCAGATATGCATGTGTGAAACTGAGTCAGGTGGAGGAGGAGCCTCTAGTTGGATGTCGTTCTCTGAGCCTAATTGTGTGAAGTAACATAAAGAAAGTACACACTGTAATATCTCATTGGATGCATTATTGGTCACCATAACCTTTAACATACTTCATGCATCCACTTCTCAATTGTTTTCGCTATGGTTTTTAGTCAGTTCACATAACTATATGTAATAATTTGTGGGGATTTGAAATGGAACGGTCACAGATGGTCACTTGCAGGTAAATCATATTGCAGGCTCACTACTGTTGGAACCAGGATGACAAAATCAGACTAACTCCGTGCACATATAGGCCCTGGGTTTAACCGTAATTGGAAAGTAGGGCAATAGATGATGATACAGTTTCATCAGATTTTAAAACTGTCTGATCACATAGGTGTTACCACCCCAGTTACTACTTCACTATCTTTAGATAACTCTTCACCTATACAACGGTCACATCCAAAGGTTGACAGTCTATCAGAAACATCTGGAGTATTCTAAACAACGGTATCAGTGTCTGAGGGGTAGTCATATAGAAATCAAATACCCGCTACAATGGGGCCATTCAAAAATAATCGTCACACAAGTTAACATAGTTATCGTACTGCAAGACAAGATTATCAATCCCTGTTTCGCAGAAAGCAGTGGGGCACTGATGAATCCATGACCACACCCCCTCTTGCACTATCTTGTCCTACAGAAACTGACGTCCACAGGTGTCCTTCATCAGGTCACCATAGCCGTGACACTCACACGGTGAAAGATTTGGCTTTAAGGAGGATGTTGAGGTATTTAACAACAGAAACGCTAGCCTTCGTCCAAATGGCACAGCGGGAGGTGGACGTTATTGTGCATCAGCGTAATTGCATCCAACTGCATTTCTGGGTGTCTCGCCTTCATGGCGAGGAACTTGACGAGCAGATGCCCCTTCCAGTCGAAGAAGAAGGTCATCTTGATCTTAGCGGCATCTGTGTGAACAGCACTTGATTTCTCTGGAGGAGGAGATGTGGGATGTTTCCACCCACGCCATTTGCCCTCGGACTAAGAGTGATGTCACCATGTAAGGTCATGATGACCTTTTTCTTCGACTGCAGAGGCACTCTGCTCGTCGAGTTTATCGAACGTTGAACCACAATCAATATGCATCACTACAAAGACATCCATGTGCTATAAAGTCAAAACCCCTTGGAAGGCTTTCAGGCAGAATCATCCTGTTGCACGGTAATGTACCCCTCCACAATGCCAATCAGACGCTAGTTACGCTTCAGCGAGTCGCTGGGAAGTACAGCAGTACCCTCGATACATCCCGTATCATTCACCACGAAGTTTTCACATTTATATCGACCTGAAGAAAACATAGATGGCCATCCATTTCAGTCGTATAAGGAAGTCCAACAATGGATGCGGTTTTGGATCGTAATTGACAGAGACGTTCTAAGAAACAGCAACTGGTCATCTCATCTCTCAATGGGTTGCGGTAGAGATTACTTTTGCATGGAACCATGCCATGGTCCCATTGTGACAGGTGTCCCTTATACAGAGTGGTCCATTGATCGTGACCGGGCCAAATATCTCACGAAATAACCATCAAACGAAAAAACTACAAAGAACGAAACTTGTCTATCTTGAAGGGGGAAACGAGATGGCGCTATGGTTGGCCCACTAGATGGCGCTGCCAAAGGTCAAACGGATTTCAACTGAGTTTTTTAAAATAGGAACCCCCATTTTTATTACATATTCGTGTAGTACGTAAAGAAATATGACTGTCTTAGTTGGACCACTTTTTTAGGTTTGTGATAGATGGCGCTGTCATAGTCACAAACATATGGCTCACAATTTTAGACGAACAGTTGGTAACAGGTAGGTTTTTTAAATTAAAATACAGAACGTAGGTACGTTTGAACATATTATTTCGGTTGTTCCAATGTGGTACATGTATCTTTGTGAACTTATCATTTCTGAGAACGCATGCTGTTACAGCGTGATTACCTGTAAATACCACATTAATGCAATAATTGTTCAAAATGATGTCCGCCAACCTCAATGCGTTTGGTAATACGTGTAACGACATTCCACTCAACAGCGAGTAGTTCGCCTTGCGTAATGTTCGCACATGCATTGACAATGCGCTGACGCATGTTGTCAGGCGTTGTCGGTGGATCACGACAGCAAATATCCTTCAACTTTGCCCACAGAAAGAAATCCGGTGACGCCAGATCCGGTGAACGCGCGGGCCATGGTATGGTGCTTCGACGACCAATCCACCTGTCATGAAGTATGCTATTCAATACCGCTTCAACTGCTCGCGAGCTATGTGCCGGACGTCCATCATGTTGGAAGTACATTGCTAATCTGTCACGCAGTGAAACACTTGTAGTAACATCGGTAGAACATTACGTAGGAAATCAGCGTACATTGCACCTTTTAGATTGCCATCGATAAAATGGGGGCCAATTATCCTTCCTCCCATAATGCCGCACCATACATTAACCCGCCAAGGTCGCTGATGTTCCACTTGTCGCAGCCATCGTGGATTTTCCGGAGCCCAGTAGTGCATATTATGCCGGTTTACGTTACCGCTGTTGGTGAATGACGCTTCGTCGCTAAATCTGTCATCGTCCCGTAATTTATCTTGTGCCTAATGGCAGAACTGTACACGACGTTCACAGTCGTCGCCATGCAATTCCTAGAGCATAGAAATATGGTACGGGTGCAATCGATGGTGATTCTCAACACCGACGTTTTTGAGATTCCCGATTCTCGCGCAGTTTGTCTGCTACTGATGTGCGGATTAGCCGCGACAGCAGCTAAAACACCTACTTGGGCATCATCATTCGTTGCAGGTCGTGGTTGACGTATCACATGTGGTTGAACACTTCTGTTTGCACAAATAACGTAACTATCCGGCGAACGGTCCGGACACTTGGATGATGTCCAGGATACCGAGCAGCATACATAGCACACGCTCATTGGGCATTTTGATCACAATAGTCATACATCAACACGATACCGACCTTTTCCGCAATTGGTAAACGGTCAATTTTAACACGGGTAATGTATCACGGAGCAAATACCGTCCGCACTGGCAGAATGTTACGTGATACCACGTACTTATACGTTTGTGACTATTACAGCGCCATCTGTGACAAAGCGAAAAAAATGGTCCAAGTAAAACATTCATGTTTCTTTACGTACTACATGAATATGTAATAAAAAAATGGAGGTTCCTATTTAAAAAAACGCAGTTGATATCCGTTTGACCTATGGCAGCGCCATCTAGCCGGCCAACAATAGCGTCATCTGATTTCCCCCGTCAAGCTAGACGAGTTTCATTCGTTGTAGTTTTTTCGGTTGATGGTTATTTCGTGAGATATTTGGTCCGGTCACTATCAATGGACCACCCTGTATACACACCGTCATTAAGGTGTGCACTGGTATCACAGGGATGGTACCTTTGATCTGTTCCAAACAAGAGAGTAAACAAGTAATTAAAAAGAGCAATTAGAAAAAGTGCGTACCTCGAGAGATTGTTGTCTTCTAGCCAGACACACCAGAGATCAGTGTTGTTGACGAAGAGTCGCCCAGGCAGTCTCTTGAGCTGGTTGTGGCCCAAAAATAGAATCGACAGCTCAGGGCAGTTGGCCAGCAGCTGCTCTGGCAAGTCCTCGAGGAAGTTGTTTGACATCTCCAGAGTCAGCAAGCCAGTCGTCTCCTTGAAGACATCAGCTGGCAGTGAGGCCAGCTGGTTGTGGGACAGGCGCAGGTAGCGCAAGCCCCGCATCCCGGCAAACGCATCTCCAGGGAGGGTCTTGAGGATGTTCTCTCTGAGATCCAATGTGTGCAGCAGGGGGGTGTTCCGGAACATGGCTGGCTCCAGGGTTTCCAGCTGGTTGGAGGCCAGGAGTACATCCTGTGAATGCAGGACAGTACCTCTCTAAATGGACGTAGACCAAGGTAAGGGCAACAGTCCGAAAGTGACAATGATATCTAAGTGTTCTGAGTGGGTAGTTCACCTTCAAATTTAGGCTGAATTCTGGTTGTGCACAGACATTGGCTGCCTTTAGTGGGGGCGAAGGCAGCTGTTTAAGTAACACTTTGAAAAATTCCTAGGGAATACAATGTACTATAACTACTGGTAGAGGCTTCCTTTTTCAGATTGTTATCCCCAGTCTAGTTTCGATGGGAGGAAATTATTAGAGTTAGAATATTTTTTTTTTTTTTAAGTGGTTTTAGTGGCAATGGGATACCGATCTAGACAGTAGTAAACAGACAAGTTTGACTTAATTACTGACAGTTACCCTAAAATTTCCATTTGACACGTTACAGGGTGGAGTTTGCATCTAGAATATAGTATAAGTAGGAACACAAAAAAATGGCTCTGAGCACTATGGGACTTAACTTCGGAGGTCATCAGTCCCCTAGAACTTAGAACTACTTAAACTTAACTAGCCTAAGGACATCACACACATTCATGCCCGAGGCAGGATTCGAACCTGCGACCGTAGCGGTCACGCGGTTCCAGACTGTAGCGCCTAGAACCGCTTTTTTTTCCTTTATTAAAACAACCATATATGTACATAAGCACGAAAACAAAATATTAAAGTGCTGGAACTGTTTCAACACGAATTGTATCCTACAATAGAATGAAGAACACATTTCAATATAGTGCCATTTGTAAGCTTACAAAATAGAACAAAAATAGTAAACTGACAATAGCCTCTTCACTCCAGACAGAGACATAGAACCGAAACGCAAACATATATATAATTGACTGTCTTAACTAGAATGACAGTTCTGTCATTTGATTCATAACCGTCCAAACTCAAAGTCATTAGGAGCATACAAACGGATATCAAGAGATGCACAGGAACATAAATTAATGAAAACGTCATAATGAAGTTAATAACATCATTGAGAAGTCTGGAGTAGTCCTAGGAACAGGTATAACCCCTTATTCGTTGTGTATTTTGTTCGCTACTTAATCTTGCATGCCACACCGGCCGGCCTATGTTCGAACAAATGATGCTTCTTGGCCGGTGAGTGATTCTAGAGTGATACAGTTACCCTAATATGTCCGTTTGATACGTTACAGTGTGGAGTTTGCATCTAGAGTATAGTATAGAGTGAAACGTGGACGATAAATAGTTTGGACAAGATGAGAATAGAAGATATCGAAATATGGTGCTACAGAAGAATGCTGAAGATTAAATGGGTAGATCACATAACTAATGAGGAGGTATTGAATAGAATTGGAGAGAAGAGAAATTTGTGGCACAACTTGACTAGAAGAAGGAATCGGTTGATAGGGCATATTCTGAGGCATCAAGATTCTAGAACCACATGATGTTTCTTGGTCGGTACTTCAGCCTAGTGAGACATTTTAATCACATGATGCTTGTGCACTAGAGAATCAGATAAGCAGTTCATGCCATTTCCTGTAATTTTTGTTGTTGTTGGTACACACGGGGTTTGGTTTTGCACGGCATTTGTAAATATTTCGCATTCTGCTCGTTTAAGTGCTATATAATGTATTACAGTTATTTGGAATATATTGCAAATTTTTCAGTTACAGAATTCTATGGTGGGTAAAATGTAATATGTATGTTTTGTCGTTGTGGTCCTCAGTCCAGAGACTGGTTTGATGCAGCACTCCATGCTACTCTATCCTGTGCAAGCTTCTTCATCTCCCAGTACCTACTGCAACCTACATCCTTCTGAATCTGTTTTTTGTGTATTCATCTCTTGGTCTCCGTCTACGACTTTTACCCTCCACGCTGCACTCCAATACTAAATTGGTGATCCCTTGATGCCTCAGAATATGTCATCCCAAGCGATCCCTTCTTCTATTCATTTTGTGCCATAAATTTCTTTTCTCCCCAATTCTATTCAATACCTCCTCATTAGTTATGTGATCTACCCACCTAACCTTCAACATTCTTCTGTAGCACCACATTTCGAAAGCTTCTATTCTCTTCTTGTTTAAACTATTTATCGTCTACGTTTCACTTCCATACATGGCTACACCCCATACAAATACTTTCAGAAACGACTTCCTGACACTTAAATCTATACTCGATGTTAACAAATTTCTCTTTTTCGGAAACGCTTTCCTTGCCATCGCCAGTCGACATTTTATGTCGTCTCTTCTTCGACCATCATCAGTTATTTTGCTCCCCAAATAGCAAAACTCATTTACTACTTTAAGCGTCTCATTTCCTAATCTAATTTCATCAGCATCACCCGATTTAAGTCGACTACATTCCATTATCGTCGTTTTGCTTTTGTTGATGTTCATCTTATATCCTCCTTTCGACACACTGTCCATGTTTTAAAGCTATTTATATGCGCACAGTTAAGTCTTATTTCCTTATAGAGAGACAGATTTCAGCGAAATCGATTTGCTGTTCTATCATGACAACCGAAAATCTTTGCCATCGTACTTTAGGAATCCTTATCATCAACTAAATGCGTTAATTAATTACGCCATCTGAGAACATCTCAAAAAAAAAAAAAAAAACTTTCGGTGTTTGCACAAATCACTTCCGTATCCGGTCATCTCAAGGTTATATAAGCGTAGCACCAATTAGAGGACAGGTTTGAAGGACTGGCCATGTAGCACCATAAAGGCCTATATGTGCTAGCTATGGAAAACCTGCAGTTTAGGGCTTTAATGAGCTTACTTGACGCAATGATAATGATGTCACTCCTCTGTAATGAAAACTGAAAATCAATGGCTGGCTTCTATTTGATTCCATATCTCCCGCATATCTCAAACTAGTCACATGTTTTGTGGGCGTTCTCATATCACGTGACGCCCACAAAACCAATCCATACGTTAGTGGCTCTTTAGTTCTATTACAGTGTCTGACAACAGAAGTGAAGCACCCTGAAGATATAGATGTCAGTGTAACTTCCTATTGGTGGACAGCACCTGTGGTTGGGTAACTGACTGAAGATGCAGGTGAAAGTGCCACCGCTGGGCAATTGTATTGTTCGCGTTCGTCGCTCTTACCAGGCATGATAGAGTATAGAGACGGGGATCTTGCGTACTCGGATGGGACAGTGGTCTGATGTTGGACGGCATGGGAACATGAGCAGAGGCATATTCGCTTCAAAGGTTCCAGTCCACCATGTCTGACAAGGGGAGAGACCCCTATATTCCACCAAACAAATCGTAATCCTTCCTTAGTTCTTATGAATGCCTGTCATCAGAGAAGAAATAATGGACTCTCTGGAATATTCGTTGGCAGCAGTCAGCAGGCAGATGACGGAATGACTCTCTGATGCATAGGCTTACATTAACGCCACTATGGCGTTTGCAGTGGTGGTGATCAGGAAATACGGACTGCCAATTAATAACGCCACACTGTGTGCAGCAATGAAATGCAGTTGTGGACTACCCCGGGTGACCATCGTAAGCCCTCGGTTACGTCTTCTGGTCAAGTCTGGCAGTGAGTGTGGAAACTCCTAGGCACAAAACTGCATCACAAACATTCTGCATCCTTATTTGTCACGGGTGCACTCGTGGTCTCAAGGTAGCGCCCTGGGTTCGAGACCCGCCACCCCTTAAATTTTCAAAATAATCAGAATTGGCGGCATTCGTGGCATATGAAGTCATCCCCATTCTGCGAATTGCTTTGACAAAGAGGGCGAAGAGCAGACAGATGTTCTTTGGTACTCTGTCGTCTTTCTATTGGGAAACTGCCCCTAGAGGCGGAAGAATCAGTAATCATCAGAGGCATGGGAACGCAGATGGCAATGGAAACCACTGAATTAAAGACACCTAACGTGTATCCACAGGACACGTGGAGTGTCATAGAAAAAGTTTCATGAAGATCTCTGCATTGGCAAAAGATTCCGGAATAGTCCCCCACTCGGATCTCTGGGAGGGTATTGAAAAGTGGGAGGTGACCATGTGAAAAATGAGTAACCAACGAAAGGACAACGTTCTATGAGTCGTGGCATGGAATGTCAGAAGTTTGAACGTGGTAGGGCAGCGAGAAACCTGAAACGGAAAAGCAAAGACTAAATCTAGATGTAGTTGAGGTCAGTGAAGTGCAATGGAAGATAAGGATTTCTGGCCATATGAGTGTAGGATAACATCAGTAGCAGCAAAAAACGGTATAATGGGAGGAAGATTCGTTATGAACGGGAATGTAAGGCAGACAGTGTGTTACTATGAACAGTTCAGTGATATGGTTGTTCTTATCAAAATCAACAGAAAACCAACACCAACAACGATGGTGTAGGTATACATGCCGAAGTCGCAAAGGAATAGGAAGAGATAGAGAAAGTATATGAAGATATTGAAAGGGTAATACAGTACGTAAAGGGAGATGGAGATTTAATAGCCATGGAGGAGTAGAATGCAGTTGTAGGGGAAGGAGTAGAAGAAACGGTTACAAGAGAACATGGGTTTGGGACAAAAGGTGAAAGAGGAGGAAGAATAACTGAGTTCTATAGTAAATTTCAGCTAATTGTAGCGAATACTCTATCGAAGAGTCATAAGAGGAGGAGGTATACTTGGGAAGATCTGTTAGATTACGAGGTGCATTCAAGTTGTAAGGCCTCCGACTTTTTTTCTCCAGACTGGAAAGAGATAGAAACATGCGCATTGTTTTAAAATGAGGCCGTGTTCGACCCAGAGATGGCAGCACCGTACGGCTGATGGAATTTTGCCGCCAGCGGCGAGAATGAGAACTTTTTTAAATACTTAAAATGGCGACGTTTTCCTTACTTGAACAGTGTGCAATCATTCGTTTTCTGAATTTGCGTGGTGTGAAACCAATTGAAATTCATCGACAGTTGAAGGACACATGTGGTGATGGAGTTATGGATGTGTCGAAAGTGCGTTCGTGGGTGCGAAAGTTTAATGAAGGCAGAACATCATGTGACAACAAAGCGAAACAACCTCGGGCTCGCACAAGCCGGTCTGACGACATGATCGAGAAAGTGGAGAGAATTGTTTTGGGGGATCGCCAAATGACTGTTGAACAGATCGCCTCCAGAGTTGGCATTTCTGTGGGTTCTGTGCACACAATCCTGCATGACGACCTGAAAATGCGAAAAGTGTCATCCAAGTGGGTGCCACGAATGCTGACGGACGACCACACGGCTGCCCGTGTGGCATGTTGCCAAGTTATGTTGACGCGCAACGACAGCATGAATGGGACTTTCTTTTCGTCGGTAGTGACAATGGATGAGACGTGGATGCCATTTTTCAATCCAGAAACAAAGCGCCACTCAGCTCAATGGAAGCACACAGATTCACCGCCACCAAAAAAGTTTCGGGTAACCGCCAGTGCTGAAAAAATGATTGTGTCCATGTTCTGGGACAGCGAGGGCGTAATCCTTACCCATTGCGCTCCAAAGGGCACTACGGTAACAGGTGCATCCTACGAAAATGTTTTGAAGAACAAATTCCTTTCTGCACTGCAACAAAAACGTCCGGGAAGGGCTGCGCGTGTGCTGTTTCACCAAGACAACGCACCCGCACATCGAGCTAACGTTACGCAACAATTTCTTCGTGATAACAACTTTGAAGTGATTCCTCATGCTCCCTACTCACCTGACCTGGCTCCTAGTGACTTTTGGCTTTTTCCAAAAATGAAAGACACTCTCCGTGGCCGCACATTTACCAGCCGTGCTGCTATTGCCTCAGCGATTTTCCAGTGGTCAAAATAGACTCCTAAAGAAGCCTTCGCCGCTGCCATGGAATCATGGCGTGAGCGTTGTGAAAAATGTGTACGTCTGCAGGGCGATTACGTCGAGAAGTAACGCCAGTTTCATCGATTTCGGGTGAGTAGTTAATTAGGAAAAAAATCGGAGGCCTTAGAACTTGAATGCACCTCGTACAACATGGCCAGACAGTGATTCCGAAACCAGATACTGAAATGTAAGACGTACCCAGGAGTAGATATAAACTCAGATCACTATCTAGTAATGATGAAGAGTAGGCAGAAATTTAAGATTAGTCAGGAAGAATCTTTATGCGAATAAGTGGGATTCGGTAGTGCTAAAGAGTGACGAGATACTATTGAAGTTCTCGAAGACTATAAATACAGCGATAGGAAATAGCTCAGTAGGCAATACATATGACTAGGAATGGACATCGCTAAAAAGGGCAATCACATAAGTTCGGAAGGGACTGATGGAAAGCGTGGCCAACCCTTCAAACCCGCCTCGCAATCGATGCTGCGGCCATGTAACAGTGAGAAGTAATATGAGGAAATATAGGAGGATTTCTTTTGTGCTTTTGAGAAGTTCTCGGATGACCTAAATAATTAATGCCATAAGCATATGATAAGATGCCTAACCTGGCATGGCAGATATTTTGGTTGTTATGACTCAAGAGCTGATCCATTTTGAGGAGAGCTGTGTCGCTGTAAGGAAGTAGTCCAAGGCTGAAACACAGTCACACTCTAAAAGGCCATACAAAGTCTCATTTCCTTTCTGTTAAGGTAGTACACTCTACTAACTACATTTGCATGTCGAGTACTGAGCTTTCCTTTGTGATGACTGTCGGGTACTAAATCGTAAAAATAAACAAAAAAAATTATTTTTTCTTACCACGAGATTGGTAGTAGTTGCAAATATGTCCTTTGGAAGAGACGTCAGGTTGTTCGAGTGGAGATCAATTTTTCTCAGCGACACAGTTTTGGCAAAGATCGTCGAGGGCAGAGATGTGATTTCGTTCTCCGAAGCGTCGAAATCGGTGAGCAGCTCCGCGTCGTCCAACGTTCCCTGTTCCAGCTCTCTCAGGTGGTTTCGAGACAGCATCAGCTCCTGGAGTTTCGAAGCGTTCCTGAACGCCCCACCAGAAATGGTCCGTATCGCATTGTTATTGAGGAACAAGTGGCGCAATTCTGGGTTGCCAGCGAGCAGACCATTTGGCAAGTGCGTGAAGTTGTTGTTGTAGAGGCTCAGGAAACTGAGTGCCTTGTTCTGTCTGAAAGTTCCTGGCCATATTTCCTGGATCCTGGCGTTGATGACCACTGTTCTCAGGTCTGGGCACAGCTCGAACTGGTTCTCGTCCAGACTCTGGATGGCACTCGTCATGTACAGGTACTGGAGTTTGGGCAATAATCGGAAGACTCCCGACTCCAAAGTGGTCACGCTCGGTATACTCATTCTGAGTTCGTACACTAATGGGTTGTTGGCGAAGGCGGACGATCCGATGGTTGTCAAGGAAGAGGACGTAATGTAGAGTTTCTGCACGCTCGGCACATTCTCCAACACGGGAGCAGTCAGATGGGTGATGGTTGGAAGATCAATTATGAAGAACGAGACGTTCTTAGACAGGAGGCATGGAGGTGCTTGAGAGACTTCATAGCAGGATGTCAGTGTGGAGACATCACATGGACAGTCGGTGGTATTGGAATCGCCACAAACCTCAACACTGAATATCAGAAGGACTGATGCCACTATGATTCCTGGGACGTGAGGCCCTCGATGAAACCTGAAACATTGACCAGTCATTGATTTACGATCTTAAACCCTATAATAATAAGAATAGTCGATCTGGCTTGGACCTACAACACAAGGTTAAAATTATCAGTACTCTGAAGTCATTAAAGCTCTGTAGTTATCTGTTGAAGAGTACATACTCCCTAAAGAATCTGACCTTCTTCCAAAACAAAGGTAGATCTACAGTAAAGCCCCAAATGGCTCTGAGCACTATGGGACCTAACATCTGAGGTCATCAGTCACCTAGACTTAGAACTACTTAAACCTAACTAACCTAAGGACATCACACACATCCATGCCCAAGGTAGAATACGATCCTGCGACCGTAGAAGCAACGCGGTTCCAGACTGAAGCGCCTAGAACCGCTCGGCCACAGACTTTGGCCAAGCATCGGTGCGTAGAGTAAATAAAATACTTCAGCTGATTACTTACAAGAAACACTGAGTAACTTGCAGCAGACTTTTCAGAAAACTGGTTACCGGTACTCCGCTAATGGGGTGGAAAGATCATTACGTCGAAGAATCCAGGACTCAGTAACAATGGCCACGAACAGGGAAAGTTTTGCTCTCTTTCATTAACTACGTTACTGATCGGATCAGGATTTATTCGACAAGCTTGAGGTTGGTAGGATCTTCACTATCACTACAATAATAAGAGATCACCTGAGAACTACAAATTATGAACGTCATTCTCTGATGACAGTTGTTACGAATAAAATTTCATGTGGTTGTAGCTAAGTCACTACGTACTTGAAACTCTAACAACAACTATTAAATTGCCCTTCGCCGATTATAAACAGAACTGTCACTTCGTACGAACAGGTACGTCAGCTGTGGCGGAATGTACTTCACAGTGTGAAGACAATAAAAAAATAGCTCCTGCGATTATAGTCCGTACGTTGCAAGACGAGCCCTGAGACTTTATGTGGGCATGATGCAGCTCCTTCGCACTTGGCATAACTAGTTCTATGGCACGTGTTTGTTTACATATGTATGGCAACGCCTCCTGTTGCCACACTTCTGGAGGGGACTGCAGCTTTCAGTCAGTTAGGTTAGGTGCATCCAACAGTGTCTTCCTGCTTCGTAGTTCAAAGCTGGTAGGAGTGATGCCAAAAGACAGCATTCTTCTTTCGCTTGACAGTGGAAGGCGCTTAGACCAGGTGAGAGACCTGCAGTTCTAGACAGACTGTGCCAAAGATCTCGTTTCCCTTCTCGTAGTAGTTCCTCTTAGGTCGGCAGGGACAATGAAGCATACTGAGCGGTGGCGCTCGTTACTGGCGCGCCAGTCTCTTGGATGTCCATTACCGATCCTTCGAGGTTTCTCACCTTTGCTTGCCTCGTTGTCTTCCGCATTCGCGGGTCGAGTGGCAGTTGACGTTTGCTCGGGCTACCTGCTGAGACGCCGCGAGGTACGAGGTGGGAAGCAACCAGGTAGATGGGGGGTTGGTTGTACGCGGTCTGCCGGTTCAGGATGGAGGATACGTGTTGGCTGCCTGCCTGTCTGCTCTCCTGATTTTGCTCGCCGTTCCTTGCGACCGCCTAGCTTGGGTTGCTGCCTGGTGTATCCTACACGAGCCATACCGGATGTCCCGCAGAAGTTATGCAGCCTTGTGTTTCTTTTAAAGAAGAGGTGCAAATGTATAAGACCTTTTGTAACCAATTTTGGTGGCCTCTTAAGTGTGGCCTTAGCGTTTACACTGCCTTTGGGGAGAGCTAATTCTTTATATTTAAATACTTGGGCTTCCCTGTCCTTTATAATCTTTTGGGGGTTTTATTTGAATTTTCTCTTTGGGGTTACTTCCTCGTGCTTGGTTAAATGTTCACTTGTATAGCGGGAAGTGACTTCTGGTTAAGACTCGGAGAAGGTGTTTGATGTTACTGGCACTTCCGGCATTTGTCTTTTCAATTAAGTGTTGTCATCCCTTCGAGCGACCTGGTGTCACTCCTCGTTAATTAATGTTGGTTTATATGTACTTAATTTTGAGTTGGCCATTTGAATCAATATTTTGGAGCGCAGTATAGCACTAAGGCAGCCTCATTATATACCACCTTGTGCCCCGGTCTAGTACCTTAATTTTCAGTGGCACGAGTTAGCTCCACTACCGGTTTTACTGATGTGCTCCCTTCAAAATCTTGTCTTGTATAAGTTTGCCCCGTGTGTGTCTGGGAACACAGAGATGAGCTTTAGTGTGACTTCAGTGCTAGTCAGTTAATGGAATCTTCATTTTGGCTTGGCTTCCACTGAAGAGTTTGAGTGGAGCATAGTGTGTTTGATTAGTTATTCATTTAATTACTGAAATATTGTTTATTTAATGGGGAGCAAGACATTTAAAGACTGTTGGTATTAACTGCCCTAGTTGCGGGGTGTTGCTAATTCGTCCCAAAGGCCATACTACTTATTCAATGGCAAGGCTGTTGATTAGTTGGTTACTGTGAGTACAAATTCACGCTATTTATTTGTTGCCGAAACTGTTGAGGTGTCTGTGTCGTGATTCAATCACTAGCTACGTGTTTGAGCTAAATTGATAAAAACCTTAATTGCCTCCTTAAAATTTGTTGCCAGCAGAAACCTGTAAGACAACTAAGTTTTGTCACTGCTTATGTTAACCTTTACTAGGATCAATATCTCATGTAGTTAAATTTTGTCTGATGTAATAAACAAGTGATAAAAGAAAAAAAGGAAAGGGGGCCTGGTGCTTCCCATTGTGTCAGGTTTGTAACACTTATCACGTACCTAGCAAACGGAAAAAAGTACACGGCATTCCCGTTTTCAATAAGGACCGTATGTCAGATGCAAATACACTGAAGAGCCAAAGAAACTGGTAAACCTATTTAACATCGTGAAGTGCCTCCGCGAGCACGCAGAAGTGCCGCAACACGACGTGTCATGGCATCGACTAATGTCTGAAGTAGTGCTGGAGGGAACTGACTCAATGAATCCGGCAGGGCTGTCCATAAATCTCTAAGAATACGAGGGAGTGGAGATTTCTTCTGAACAGCGCGTTGCAGGACATCCCAGAAATGCTCAATAATGTTAATTTCAGGGGAGTTTGGTGGCCAGCGGAAGTGTTTAAACTCAGCAGAGTGTTCCTGGAGCCATTCTGTAGCAATTATGTACGTATGTGGTGTCGCAATGTCCTGTTGGAATTGCCCAAGTCCGTCGGAATGCTCAATTGACATGAATGGATCCTGGTGATCAGGCAGGATGCTTACGTACGTGCCACGTGTCTGAGTCGTATCTAGGCGTATCAGTGGTTCCATATCACTCCAATTGCACACGCCCCACACAATTAAAGAGCCTCCACCAGCTTAAATAGCACCTGCTAACATGCAGGGTCCATGGATTCGTGAGGTTGTCTCCATACACGTACATGTCCATCCGCTAGATAGTCTGAAAGGTGAGTCGTCCGACCAGGCAACATGTTTCCACTCACCAGTAGTCCATTGCCGGTGTTGACGGGTCCAGGCGAGGCGTAAAGCTTTGTGTGAAGCAGTCATCAAGGGTACACCAGTGGGCCTTCGGCTCCGAAAGCCCATATTGATGATGTTTCCTTGAATGGCTCGCACACTGACACTTGTAGATGGCCCAGTACTGAAATCTGTAGCAACTTGCGGAATGGTTGCACTTCTGCCACGTTGAATGATTCTCTTCAGTCGTCGTTGGTCCGTTCTTGCTGGATCTTTTTCCGGCCGCAGCGATGTTTAACGGGATTCGTGATATTCACAGTACACTTATGGAATGTTCATACTGGAAAATACCCACTTCATTGCTACCTCGGAGATGCTGTGTCCCATCGCTCGTGCGCCGTCTATAACATCACGTTGAAACTCACTTAAATCTTGATATCCTGCCATTGTAGCAGCCCTAAACGATGTAACAACTGCGCCTGACAATTGTTGCCTTATACGGGGTGGTCCATTGATAGTGACCGGGCCATATATCTCATTAAATAAGCATCAAACGAGAAAACTACAAAGATCCAAACTCGTCTAGCTTGAAGGGGGAAACCAGATGGCGCTATGGTTGGCCCGCTACATGGCGCTGCCATAGGTCAAACGGTAATCAAATGCGTTTTTTTTTAAAATAGAAAACCCCATTTTTATTACATATAGAAATATGAATGTTTTCAGTTGGACCACTTTTTTCACTTTGCAATAGCTGGCGCTGTAATAGTCGCAAACGTGTAAGTACTTGGTATCACGTAACATTCCGCCAGTGCGGACTGTATTTGCTCCGTGATACATTACCCGTGTTCAAATGGACCGTTTACCAACTGCGGAGAAGGTCGATATCGTGTTGATGTATGGCTATTGTGATCAAAATGCCCAACGGGCGTGTGCTATGTATGCTGCTCGGTATCCTGGACGACATCATCCAAGTGTCCGGACTATTCGTCGGATAGTTACGTTATTAGGGAAACAGGAAGTGTCCAGCCACATGTGAAACGTCAACCACGACCTGCAACAAATGATGATGCCCAAATAGGTGTTTTAGCTGCTGTCGCGGTTTATCCACACATCAGCAGCAGACAAATTGCGCGATAATCGTGAATCTAAAAAAGTTGGTGTTGATAATGCTACATCAACATCGATTGCACCCGTACCATATTTCCATGCACCAGGAATTGCACGGCGACGACTTTGAACGTCGTGTACAGTTCTGCCACTGGGCACAGGAGCAATTACGGGACGATGAGAGATTTTTTGCACGCGTTCTATTTAGCGACGAAGCGTCATTCACCAACAGCGGTAACGTAAACCGTCATAATATGCACTATTGGGCAACGGAAAATCCATGATGGCTGCTACAAGTGGAACATCAGCGACCTTGGCGGGTTAATGTATGCTGCGGCATTATGGGAGGAAGGATAATTGGTCCCCATTTTATCGATGGCAATCTAAATGGTGCAATGTATGCTGATTTCCTACGTAATGTTCTACCGATGTTACTACAAGATGTTTCACTGTATGACAGATTGGCGATGTACTTCCAACATGATGGATGTCCGGCACATAGCTCGCGTGCGGTTGAAGTTGTATTGAATAGCATATTTCATGACAGGTGGATTGGTCGTCGAAGCGCCATGGCCCGCACGTTCACCGGATCTGACGTCTCCGGATTTCTTTCTGTGGGGAAAGTTGAAGGATATTTGCTATCGTGATCCACAGACAACGCCTGACAACATGCGTCAACGCATTGTCAGTGCATGTGAGAACATAACGGAAGGCGAACTACTCGCTAGTGAGAGGAATGTCGTTACACATATTGTCAAATGCATTGAGGTTGACGGACATCATTTTGAGCATTTATTGCACTAATGTTGTACACTCCTGGAAATTGAAATAAGAACACCGTGAATTCATTGTCCCAGGAAGGGGAAACTTTATTGACACATTCCTGGGGTCAGATACATCACATGATCACACTGACAGAACCACAGGCACATAGACACAGGCAACAGAGCATGCACAATGTCGGCACTAGTACAGTGTATATCCACCTTTCGCAGCAATGCAGGCTGCTATTCTCCCATGGAGACGATCGTAGAGATGCTGGATGTAGTCCTGTGGAACGGCTTCCCATGCCATTTCCACCTGGCGCCTCAGTTGGACCAGCGTTCGTGCTGGACGTGCAGACCGCGTAAGACGACGCTTCATCCAGTCCCAAACATGCTCGATGGGGGACAGATCCGGAGATCTTGCTGGCCAGGGTAGTTGACTTACACCTTCTAGAGCACGTTGGGTGGCACGGGATACATGCGGACGTGCATTGTCCTGTTGGAACAGCAAGTTCCCTTGCCGGTCTAGGAATGGTAGAACGATGGGTTCGATGACGGTTTGGATGTACCGTGCACTATTCAGTGTCCCCTCGACGATCACCAGTGGTGTACGGCCAGTGTAGGAGATCGCTCCCCACACCATGATGCCGGGTGTTGGCCCTGTGTGCCTCGGTCGTATGCAGTCCTGATTGTGGCGCTCACCTGCACGGCGCCAAACACGCATACGACCATCATTGGCACCAAGGCAGAAGCGACTCTCGTCGCTGAAGACGACACGTCTCCATTCGTCCCTCCATTCACGCCTGTCGCGACACCACTGGAGGCGGGCTGCACGATGCTGGGGCGTGAGCGGAAGACGGCCTAACGGTGTGCGGGACCGTAGCCCAGCTTCATGGAGACGGTTGCGAATGGTCCTCGCCGATACCCCAGGAGCAACAGTGTCCCTAATTTGCTGGGAAGTGGCGGTGCGGTCCCCTACGGCACTGCGTAGGATCCTACGGTCTTGGCGTGCATCCGTGCGTCGCTGCGGTCCGGTCCCAGGTCGAAGGGCACGTGCACCTTCCGCCGACCACTGGCGACAACATCGATGTACGGTGGAGATCTCACGCCCCACGTGTTGAGCAATTCGGCGGTACGTCCAACCGGCCTCCCGCATGCCCACTATACGCCCTCGCTCAAAGTCCGTCAACTGCACATACGGTTCACGTCCACGCTGTCGCGGCATGCTACCAGTGTTAAAGACTGCGATGGAGCTCCGTATGCCACGGCAAACTGGCTGACACTGACGGCGGCGGTGCACAAATGCTGCGCAGCTAGCGCCATTCGACGGCCAACACCGCGGTTCCTGGTGTGTCCGCTGTGCCGTGCGTGTGATCATTGCTTGTACAGCCCTCTCGCAGTGTCCGGAGCAAGTATGGTGGGTCTGACACAACGGTGTCAATGTGTTCTTTTTTCCATTTCCAGGAGTGTATTTACAGGTAATCACGCTGTAACAGCATGCGATCTCAGAAATGATAAGTTCACAAAGGTACATGTATCACATTGGAACAACCGAAATAAAATGTTCAAATGTACCTATGTTCTGTATTTTAATTTAAAAAACCTACCTGTTTGTCTAAAATTGTGAGCCATATGTTTGTGACTATTACAGAGCCATCTGTCACAAAGCGAAAACATTTGTCCAACTGAAACATTCATATTTCATTACGTACTACACGAATATGTAATAAATGGGGGTTCCTATTTTAAAAACAGCAGTTATCCGTTTGATCTATGGCAGCCCCATCTAGAGGGCCAACCATAGCGCTATCTGGTTTCCCCCGTCAAACTAGACAAGTTTCGTTCTTTGAAGTTTTTTCGTTTGACGTTTATTTCGTGAGATATTTGGCCCGGTCACGATCAATTGCCGACCGCAGCACCGTATTCTGCCTGTTTACACATCTCTGTGCTTGAATACACATGGGTATACCACTTTCTCTGGCGCTCCAGTGTAGCTATAGGCCTGTATCAATATGTCAGTCTGTTGTAAATTTGAGGAGCGAGTTTTATGATCAAGAGTTTTTGGAGAGCAAAGCCCTGTAAAATGCAGCTCACTCTCTTCAAAGCACAAAGCAATTAAAGATGGTCGCTACCAGTAGACATTGGTTTATATCAATGGGGAAAGTTGAAAATTTGTGCTGGACTTGGATTTCAGTCCGGGGTTTATGCTTGCTAGCAAGTAGACTAACCACTACACCAACTGGATAAGTGGTCACCACGACTTTACGAACTACCCTGTTATGCCTTCCACCAGAAACACGCACTACATATGTAGTTTCCCTTGCCGATTATCTCCATTACTTGCGGCATTTCGCCGATGCCGTAAAAGTTCGGGCTTAGTGTGCATCTGCACTAACGGGATCTTTGGCTGTGCTCACGTTAATTATTTATAACGTGGTATCTGTTCTTTTGGACATGTCTGAGAAAAGAGATACCGCATATACGGGGTCTTTCCTTAGGAGCGTGCAAAAATGTAACAGGATGTAGAGAACGCTACATTGAAAAAATTGAGATAAGAGACGCCAGCTTAAGGAGTTATGGAAGTAAACTTGTCTACCGCTTTCTCTATCATTACTGTTTTCCAACTTATTTAGAACTAACATGCATACAAGTTTACACGTACTGTTTCTTTACATGTATGTTCTTTATTTCCTGCAAGGAAAGAAGGAGAACGAGTCTGTTTAGCCGACTGCTGTGGCCGTGCGTTTCTGGGCGCTTCAGTCTGGAACCATGCGACCGCTACGGTCGCAGCTTCGAATCCTGCCTCGGGCGTGGATGTGTGTGATGCCCTTAGGTTAGTTAGGTTTAAGTAGATCTAAGTTCTAGGGCACTGATGACCTCAGATGATAAGTCCCATAGTGCTCAGAGCCATTTGAACCATTTTTTTTAGTCTGTTCACTAGAACGTCATAACGCAGGTTTTCTTTACTTTACTTGTCTGTAAGGGGGCTATGTTGTATCGTATTTACGTTCTCCCATGACAGGACGTACTATGAATCAACGACAGATCCATTCATTTCTCAGTGCTCTTAGAGACGTACAGTATAGTACGATGGGGCAGTAGGTTGCAATGCTATCGCTGCTGTATAGGTAACGATTCCCTAACAGGCATCATCTGTCACGACGTTTATTTCTGTCGATAGAGGAATGAGGGAGACTGCTTCATTGGAAAGAAAAAACGATGGACCTGGGAAAATGACGGATTACTCCATTCCACTCCGTCTACAGACCACAAGTGGCCTATCGGGACCATCCGACCGCCGTGTCATCCTCAGTGGGAGGATGTGGATAGGAGGGGCGTGGGGTCAGCACACCGCTCTCCCGGTCGTTATGATGCTATTCTTGACCGAAGCCGCATGCGTATTCAGATACAGAGATATGTAAACAGGCAGAATACGGCGCTACGGTCGCCAACACCTATTTAAGAAAAGTGTCTGGCGCAGTTGTTAGATCGTTAGTCTGCTACAGTGGCAGGTTATCAAGATTTAAGTGAGTTTGCACGTGGTGTTGTAGTCAGCGCACGGCGATGGGATACAGCATCTCCGAGATAGTGATGAAGTGGGGATTTTCCAGTACGACCATTCCATGAGCGTACCGTGAATATCACGAATCCGGTAAAACATCAAATCTTCGGCACCGCTGCAGCCGGAAAAAAGATTCAGCAAGAACGGGACCAGCGACGACTGAAGAGAGTCGTTCAAAGAGACAGAGGTGCAACTCTTCCACAAATTGCTGCAGTTTTCATTCCTGGGACATAAAGAGGCGTCAGCGAGCGAACCATTCAACGAAACATCATCGATATGGGCTTTCGAAGACGAAGGCCCAATCGTGTACCATTGAAGACTGCTTTACGCCTCGCCTGGTCCCGTCACCACATTGGACTACTGATGACTGGATGCACGTAACCTGGACGAGTCTCGTTTCAAATTGTATCTAACGGATGGATGTGTACGGGTATGGAGACAACCTCATGACTCCATGCACCTTGCATGTCAGCAGGCGACTGTTCAAGCTGGTCGAGGCTCTGTAATGGTGTTGGAAATGTGCAGTTGGAGTGATATGGGACCTCTGAAACGTCTGGATACGAGTCTGACAAGTGACAAGTACGTAAGCATCCTGACTGATCAGCTGCATCCATTCGTTTCCATTGCGCATTCCGACAGATGAGGGCAATTCCAGCACCACAATGCGACCTGTCACACATCCAAAATTGCTACAGAGTGGTTGCAGGAAAACTCTTCTGAGTTTAAACACTTCCACTGGCCACCAAACTCCCCAGACGTGTACATTATTGAGCATATTTGGGATGCCTTGCGATGTACTGTTCAGATCTCTACCCCACGTACTCTTACGGATTTATGGACGGCCCTGCAAGATTCATGGTGACAGTTCTCTCCAGCGCTACTTCAGACATTAGACGAGTCCATCCCACGTCGTGTTGCGGCACTTCTGCGTGACTGCGGTGACCGTACATGATATTAAGCAGGTCTACTAGTTTCTTTGGCTCTTCAGTGTATTACAATGAATTGAACATATGAGGGGAGTTCAATATGTAATGCAATACATTTTTCCCCGGTCACTTTCGGTTGGAAAACGGAACTTTGTAGTGTGCCATCACAGAATATTCCCGCTTCAGCCCACATTCCTTCATGAAGTTCACCGGCCGCTGTGACCGATCGCTTCTAGGCGCTTCAGTCCGGAACCGCGCTGCTGCTATGGTCGCAGGTTCTAAACCAGCCTTCGGCATCGATGTGTGTCACAAAAATGGTTCAAATGGCTCTGAGCACTATGGGACTTAACATCTGAGTTCATCAGTCCCCTAGACTTAGAACTACTTAAACCTAAGGACATCACACACATCCATGCCTGAGGCAGGATTCGAACCTGCGAACGTAGCGGTCACGCGGTTCCAGACCGAAACGCCTAGAACCGCACGGCCACACCGGCCGGCTGTGTGATGTCCTTAGGTTAGTTAGGTTTAAGTAGTTCTAAGTTCTAGGGGACTAATGACCTCAGATAGTAAGTCCCATAGTGCTCAGAGCCATTTGAACAATTTTTTTTCATGAAATTCCGCTATGTGGCGGCGGTATGTGTCTGTTCTGTCTGTAATGTAGGTGAGTTCCAAGCAGTGTGCTGTCACCGAGTTTCTTTTAGTGGAAAACCAGAGCATTTTAGATAAGAATATCTTCGGAGACATGACAGTTAACAAAAGCACGGCGAGTCGGATTACGCTCCTGTCGTCAAGGCAACAAGTTCTCACATACCTGTCCGATCTCCGGCGTGCTGGCCGGACGCAAACAGTTGCACACCCTACCCACCTCATTAGGTTGGCAACATCTCGGTAAACAAATCAAATAGGATGGGACACATAGTAAACTCAAAATACTTAGGTCTTTAAAAGCACTGTATCCGAAGAAATGTGTGTAACTATCTGTAGAATTCTAATAGTGCAGCACATAAATGGGGTTAACAAGACGAACAGCGTGAAAGGAAAAGTTCGGAATATAATAATGTGCTTACGTAAATGAAATGTAGTGCTACCTCCAGACCAGATGAAAGGCAACGCAGATGCCAACCAAAAACGTGAAGAACTGTAAGTAATTACTTATTCACATAAAAAACGCGACGTGAACTGTTTTATAATCTAAAAATAACACTGTAAATTCCTTAGAGTGATAAATGGCGAAACGCGTCTGGTAGAAATAAACTACAGTGCAGTAAGAAAAGTTGGTTTTTATTTGTAAAACACATAATAAAACTTTTCTGATTTAACCAAGGTCGTACTGATGTCGTCTTTCTCGCTGGGGGTTAAAATGTCTCGTGGCGGCCAGTCAATTTCTGACCAGTGCAGCTGTCCTGCTCTGCTGTCCCGTAAACAAAGAAAGCAAGCATATTTCGTATAACCTCCCCGCTGACCCAACAACGTGGTTAATCCACATCTACATTTATACTCCGCAAGGCACCCAACGGTGTGTGGCGGAGGACACTTTGCGTGCCACTGTCATTACCTCTCTTTCCTGTCCCAGTCGCGTATGGTTCGAGGGAAGAACGACTGCCGGAAAGACTCCGTGCGCGCTCGAATCTCTCTAGTTTTACATTCGTGATCTCCTCGGGAGGTATAAGTAGGGGGAAGCAATATATTCGATACCTCATCCAGAAACGCACCCTCTCGAAACCTGGACAGCAAGCTACATCGCGATGCAGAGCGCCTCTCTTGCAGAGTCTGCCACTTGAGTTTGCTAAACATCTCCATAACGCTATCACGCTTACCAAATAACCCCGTGACGAAACGCGCCGCTCTTCTTTGGATCAATTGAAATCCTCACAAACCATCCACTGATGCTCAAGAACCGTAGCCAAATCGTTATACTTTTCTTGCATATGAACCGAGTGTCGCATAGGAAGCGATGCAAATACATTTCCATAACGCATTAAGTCTGCGTTGAGAATAGCTTTCGAAGAATCAGTGAATGTGTGCCATTCTTCTTAATCATATCCCGTTACAAAACACATCGTGAATCCATGAGCATTACTACAGTAAACCAAATTTCCGTTTTGGAGAAAAACTGAGTAAATTCTCTCGATGTCTGCACTACGAAAATGAGCCCACAGACCATAGCAGGTTTTTGTTTTTGATCTTGATCGTAGCAATTCGCCTACATCTTCTGAAAGATCTGAATCTCTTAGTAGTTCGTTCACCTCACTCTGAGAATAAAGTTGAGGTCTTTCGTCAACAGGAAAATATTAGCTAGATCCGTCCTGGGAAGCTAATATGTTTTTGTCCTCTGACTCAACCAGGATTTTATCTGAATTAGATGGCTGTGGAACTGGTACTTGAGAGGCATGGGACAGTGGAAGAATGACTGAGCAAGGTTGGGGTAAGGTGTTTTATTTTGAGTTTTCTATTAGATCCTTTGACATTTAAGTAACGCAAGTAGCAGTCGGTAGACTGATTCTTCTGTTCAAGCCATATCACAGAAATGAGTTGTTCTTAAACCACAACCGAAGATCTTCCTCGTATCTACCGCACATGTTTTGTGAAGTTCATCGTTTGTCTTGATCTCGAAGTTTCAGTTCAAAATATCCAAAATAAACATTTTTCAGAAGTTCACTTGTCTATATAATTGCGACAGTACGCTTACCAATATGTTCTAAAACGGCATGGGACTTTCCGCTGTTCATACCTCAGGTTCTACTGATGATACAAAGATAGGGCTAAGTGTTCAGTATAACTCTTGAGTTAGGGACCATTTGTATACCCAACAGGAAGTCCATCTTAGTGTCACTACGAGGTGCATTCAAGTTCTAAGGCCTCCGATTTTTTTTCCTCCGGACTTGGAAGAGATAGAAACATGCGCATTGTTTTAAAATGATGCCGCGATCATTGTCAATACGTCCCAGAGATGGCAGCAATGTATGGCAGATGGAATTTTACCGGCAGTGGCGAGAATGAGAACTGTTTTAAATACTTAAAATGGTGACGTTTTCCTTACTTGAACAGCGTGCAATCATTCGTTTTCTGAATTTGTCTGGTGTGAAACCAATTGAAATTCATCGACAGTTGAAGGACAATTTAATGAAGGCAGAACATCGAGTGACAACAAACCGAAACAACCTCGGGCTCGCACAAGCCGGTCTGACGGCATGATCGAGAAAGTGGACAGAATTGTTTTGGGGGATCACCGAATGACTGTTGAACAGATCGCCTCCAGAGTTGGAATTTCTGTGGGTTCTGTGCGCACAATCCTGCATGACGACCTGAAAATGCGAAAAGTGTCATCCAGGTGGGTGTCACGAATGCTGACGGACGACCACATGGCTGCCCGTGTGGCAAGTTGCCGAGCAATGTTGACGCGCAACGACAGCATGAATGAGACTTTCTTTTCGTCGGTTGTGACAATGGATGAGACGTGGATGCCGTTTTTCAATCCAGAAACAAAGCGCCAGTCAGCTCAATTGAAGCACACAGATACACCGCCACCAAAAAAATTTCGGGTAACCGCCAGTGTTGAAAGAATGATGGTGTCCATGTTCTGGGACAGCGAGGGCGTAATCCTTACCCACTGCGTTCCAAAGGACACTACGGTAACAGGTGCATCCTACGAAAATGTTTTGAAGAACAAATTCCTTCCTGCACTGCAACAAAAACGTCCGGGAAGGGCTGCGCGTGTGCTGTTAAACCAAGACAACGCACCCGCACATCGAGCTAACGTTACGCAACAGTTTCTTCGTGATAACAACTTTGAAGTGATTCCTCATGCTCCCTACTCACCTTACCTGGCCCCTAGAGACTTTTTGCTTTTTCCAACAATGAAAGACACTCTCCGTGGCCACACATTCACCAGCCGTGCTGCTATTGCCTCAGCGATTCTCCAGTGGTCAAAACAGACTCCTAAATAGGCCTTCGCCGCTGCCATGGAATCATGGCGTCAGCGTAGTGAAAAATGTGTACGTCTGGAGGGCGATTACGTCGAGAAGTAACGCCAGTTTCATCGATTTCGGGTGAGTAGTTAACTAGAAAAAAAAATCGGAGGCCTTAGAACTTGAATGCACCTCGTGTATTGCAGTACGGGCCGAAACTACGAATATTCCACGATTGGTGATGACCTCACTGTAGTTCATAAAGCTCGTATAAATTAGTAGTTGAGTGACCTTAGGATATAGTTGCCAGTTTTATCTCTGAATATGTGTCCCAAATGTGGGGACGAAGCGGAACGTTTATGCATCGATCACGGCTTTTCCGTCTTAAATATTAAGTAGGCACTGGCCGCGAATGGTTTCATTGTACTATCAAGACATTAGGAAACAAATAATAAAATTGGATATGTACAGGAACCAATAGAGTAGAATAAAAATTGAAGACTACAGGAGATGGGCTCCAAGTAAAGAGGGCATAAAGTAGGGACGCAATACTTCTCCTGCACTGGTTGACCTGTACATCGAAGGAGCACTGACAAATTTAAAGTAGGATTCAGTAACGGGATTAAAATTCACCGCGGAATGATATCAGCGATAAGATTCGCGGATAACATTTCTATCCTCAGTGGAAGTGAAGAACTACAGATCAGTTTGAATGAACAGTCTAATAGGTGCAGAATATTTGTTTTGAGATAGACCGAAGAAAGACGAAAATAGTGAAAAGTTGCATCAATGAGTTTAGTGACTAAGTTAGGATCAAACTCGGGGACCACATGGTAGATGAATGACGGAATTCTACTACCTTGGAAGCAAAATCAAAGGCAAAGAACGCTGTATATAAGTAGACGTCCACTGACATAAAACATTGGACTTAATTTGAGGAAGGTAATAGAGTACGGTACTGTAGGTACACAATCATGGACTGTGACTGTCGGAAAAGGAACAGCCTTACAGAAAAATGCTTAGAATTAAGGGGACTAATAGGATAAAAAAGTGTGGAGGTTCGCAGCAGAACCTGTTCGACATGGAATACGTGGAAAACATGGGCTAGAAAAGGGGAATGGGAAACTAGATCTGTCTTACGATATGAGAAATAGTGAAAAAGAGACAAAAAAGATGATTTCAACAGTAAACACCATATTCTTGGTATCAGTATTTTCAATTCACCGATGAAGACCAACTCAACTGCAGAATATTAACTAACTATGAAAAGTGATGTTCACGGCGGAAGGGAATGACAAATGCTTGTATCCATAAATTCACGTAACCTTTGTAGCTAAAGTAACTCCGCAATCGGCAACAACAATGAAAAAACTGTGTCCGAAACACAACAAGCCATTTACATCATACCACCTGGTATTATTATTTGCACTTAAACCTAGGTAGCTGAAATGATCTGCACGATACCCACGGACCACAAAAAAAGTATTAACTATGAAACCAAATAAAGCTGCAGTGCGAAAGTACATCTGGTATCTTTAAACGGAATCCACGCTACTACCGAGTCTCACTTGAGTATAATCATAATAAAATCCTAAGAATGGCTTAAGTAGTTCAAATGGCTCTGAGCACTATGGGACTTTACATCTGAGGTCATGAATCCCCCAGAACTTAGAACTACTTAAACCTAACTAACTTAAGGACATCACACACATCCATGCCCGAGGCAGGATTCTAACCTGCGACCGTAGGAGTCGCGCGGTTCCGGATTGAAGCGCCTAGAACCGCTCGGCCACAGCGGCTGGCGTTCCTAAGAATGAAAACCACGTCTTAAAAACTTACTTGTTAAGAAAGACCATAATGTAAAAAGTATACTCTAGCGCAAATTAAAATACAAAAAAATGTGAAATGCAATCTTCACTATAATAACAATGAAAGAATATAATAACAGACACGAACAGAAATAATGAAATCGCTGATCATCCGTCACAACTGCTGTCTCTAAATATCAGGTACACGCATAGATGTGTTTCTCACCACTACTAAAAGAAAAGTTAGAACACACTGAAAACTGATTATTATTGATGCGGAAAAATATAATCAGTATCAAATAAACAGCAACTGCATGGAAGTCGGGGCTTCGAAATTGATGTAAAATCATATTATTCATAACTAACTCACGTGCAATACAGCAAGTGTACCAAAATATGTAAGATGTTCTGTTACAGATAACCTGATGATGGACGTATAGCTGAAACATACTTGCAGTTCAAATAAAATAATACTCATAGCAACGTAACTGGTTATATATAATTTAAAAAAATCCCCAAGGATTACAAATACAAGATTTATTTATAAATTCCATCGGACCTCATGCAGCAGCGTACCTCGGGGAACAGCAATAAAAACGGACTTGAGTACTCACATGCTGCTCGGATGGTGAACTTGGACGTAGCAGCTAGCAATAAATGCCGATGTCAGCGGTTTGCAGGTGAAAGAAACAGCAAGAGCGGACTCGCCAACTAGCTACCGATCAAGTTCCGAGACTCACGCACAGGAAAGCACTGCCGTACGCAATCAGGAACGCAGAGCCGCGAGTCTCGCCTGGGGCTGTTTGTGTGTCTGCCACGCACGTCACAGACTGCCGGAATGCCCCCGAAGTAGTCATGCAATAGTTTCCTGGTGGACCGCTGTTCCGGAAAACGCCGTTCCATCAGAGCGAGGGGGGAATCGGAGTTGCTTACAGCTCTGAGCAGCATTGCCTTCTGAAGGAATTCAGCTGCAAAGAGCTCTGAACGTCTCACTGAGCCGGCCGAGGTGGCCGAGCGGTTCTAGGCGCTACAGTCTGCAACCGCGCCACAGCTACGGTCGCAGGTTCGAATCCTGCCTCCGGCATGAATGTGTGTGAAGGTCCTTAGGTTAGTTAGGTTTAAGTAGTTCTAGGTTCTAGGGGACTGATAAATTAAGTCACAAAGTGCTCAGAGCGATTTGACCTCGTTCGAAGTTCGTGATTTCCGCGGAGCGCCCCATTCTGCTCTCTCACTATGACTACTGAGGTCACTGATATGGAGTAGCTGGCAGTAGGTGGCAGCAAAACGCACTTAATATAAAAATGTATGTTTTGATCACATAGCGTATTTGCCTATGAAACGACAGAAAATAAAAAAATATCACTTTCGATAATCAGTATTTAATATCGATTAACCGATGGATCGATAATTTATATATCGCTGGTATGCATCGTCTGTACGCGAGATTTCCACACTCTTAGACATCCCTAGGTCCACTGTTTTCGCTGTGATAGTGAAGTACAAACGAAAGGGACACGTACCGCACAAAAGCGCACAGGCCGACCTCGTCTGTTGACTGACAGGGACCACCGACAGGCGAACAGGGTCGTAAAGTGTAATAGACAGACATCTATGCAGACCATCACACAGGAATTCCCAACTGCATCAGGATCCGCTGCAAGTACTACGACAGTTACGCGGTTTTCATGGTCGAGTGGCTGCTCATAAGCGACACATCACGCCGGTAATGCCAAACGCCGCCTCGCTTGGTCTAAGGAGCGTAAACATTGGACGATTGAACAGTGGAAAAACGTTGTGTGCAGTGACGAATCACGGTACACAATGTAGCGATCCGATGGCAGGATGTGGGTATGGCAAATGTCCAGTGAACGTCATCTGCCAGCGTGTGTAGTGCCAACAGTAAAATTCGGAGGCGGTGGTGTTATGGTGTGGTCGTACTTTTCATAGAGGGGGCTTGCACCCCTTGTTGTTTTGCGTGGCATTAACACAGCACAGGCATGCATTGATGTTTTAAACACCTTCTTGCTTCCCACTGTTAAAGAACAATTCGGGGATGGCGATTGCATCTTTCAACACGATCGGGCACCATAATGCACGGCCTGTGGCGGAGTGGTTTCCCGACAATAACATGCCTGTAATGGACTGGCCTGCACAGAGTCCTGACCTGAATCCTATAACACACCTCTGAGATGTTTTGGAACGGCAACTTTGTGCCAGGCCTTACCGAACGACATCGATACCTCTCCTCGGTGCAGCACTCCGTGAAGAGTGGGCTGCCATTCCCCAAGAAATCTTCCAGCACGTGTTTGAACATATGCCTGCGAGAGTGGAAGCTGTCATCAACGCGAAGGGTAGGCCAACACCATATTGAATTCCAGCATTACCGATGTGGGGCGCCACGAACTTGTAAGTCTTTTTCAGCGAGGTGTCCGGGTACTTTTGACCACATAGTGCAGACAGATTTCTTGCCCATTCCAGCTACTACCAAACTAACCTGACAGTAAACGTCTCACAAAGGACTATATTTAATCTCATATTCAGGACAACAAATGAGTACCGGAACTGAACATTAATTTATCTACGTCGTACATTCATGAAAGATTGTTAGTTCCGTCTGTCATCTGTATCCGTGAAAATAATAGGTACGAGGTACATAACGAACAGGTTTGGTGACCTCATTGTATGAGAATGATGCAAATTACCACTTCCCGCTCCCAGCTGCGCGGCAGAACATGCGCTCTCCTTACCTCCTGACCGTCTGGAGTAAAAAAGATACACGCAGTGTAGAAATTATGTGTACTCGGCACAAAAGTCACACACGTTACTACACTGATATTTAATGGAATATGGACTCTTGTTGTCTGAAATGTTTTTGTTAAGTACAATATTTCACGCTCGTAACACATGCCAGAAGTGTTTCATTCCCGAGCCGTATCTTGTTTAGGAATTCGCCAGAAATATCGATATATTGAAGTATCGACATGTACTTCAAATCTTCGATGTGTTTTTAAAGCATCGATACAACATATATCGATATATTAAAATTTGCCAATCCCTGAAATATATCATACGCCTCTAATCTCCTACTGGTATGTGATGGAGTGTACTTCTAGCGCCAGCCTAACTCCGCAAATCTCCTACTGGTGTGTGGTGGAGGGTATGCTTTGAAACAGTCTCGTCTCCTCTATATCTCTTTTGTTACACAACCTTCCCTTCTACAATAACATATGAAACCTTCCCTTGGGATTTCTATCTCTTGCTTAATAATAACAAATGAAATCTTCTCTTTGAAATTAATTCTCTTTCTCAATAATAATAAGTGCAATCTTCGCACACAAATTTAAATGCTGCTTGTTAAAAGTGATTTTCTGATTATTTCCACGAAACATAGAATGTGTCATCGTCGTGGCCCTCAGTCGTTACCTGCAATAACCCAAAAATGTTCCTCACCTTTTTCACTGTTACTGGATCGCTGTCTGACTGCTACATCGAACTGCGACATGAATACACTTACTCTGTTTTACTATACTCTATTAGCTGCTGGTGGGCTCTAATAATAAGGGGCTGTATTTATTACCAAAGCTGACGTTGTTCTTTAATTAATTTGACTGAAGTTACGTAATTCATAGTTAAACTTTTTCTTGACAACAATAAAATTTTGCAAAGTTTTACGTTGATGGTTTTTGGGATGGATTATAATGAGTAATGCAATATTGTTGGCAAAAATTAATTGTATTGTGAATGAAATGATTTTACAAACGTTCAAATGGGACTTACTTTTTACAATAATCTTACAATTAGCATTGCGCAAACATACCTTCAGTAGTCTTGAGTTTCTCAAAAAAAAAAAAAAAAAAAAAAAAAATCAATAATGTTAGTTCCTCTTATGATAATATTTAGCTGATGTCTCTGTACATTCGTTTATAATCTCTTGTAAATCATAGCAGACACACCGCTCCCATTAACCTCTCGCTTCAGACCTGCTACCGACTCGCTTCACATCTCGCTCACTACTGACTTCCTACGAACGCTAAAGTGCGGTCTCTCCCGCCAACAATGCTTTTCTGATGCAGACAATCCCTGCTACCATTACAAAATGTATCAATGCGCGGTCTTTCCCGCTCTTTTCTTAAAATGTACCCATACGCGGTGTCTCCCGCCCTTTTTAAAATTATATCAATTTGCGGTCTCTCCTGCCAACAATACTTTGGTGCAAACATTCCCTGCTACCACAATTATTTCCAAAATGACAAATATTAGTTATTCCTACTTAATCCTATTAATAAAATATAAACATCTTTCATAAATTGTGGTTTGACAATAGACAATAGAAATATGCACGTCTTACAGCTTCTCGCACCAGCTTCGGGATTGGTTCTAATTTCTCATATTACCTCGTCGTGGTCACTGAGCGAGATATATGTAGGAGGAAGCAATATGTTGTCCAACTCTTCCCGGGAAGTGCCCTCACAAAATTTCCGTAGTGAACCTCTCCGTAATGCACAACGCAACTTTCACAATGTCTCCATCTCGATAATACTCTTATGCCGACTAAACCATCCCGTAACGAAAAGCGCCACTCATAGTTGGATGTTCCATATACCTTCTAGCACTCCCCTGCGGGTTCGGGGGTAAGAATAGGCCCGCGGTATTCCTGCCTGTCGTAAGAGGCGACTAAAAGGAGTCTCAAACGTTTCGGCCTTATGTGATGGTCCCCTCTTGGGTTTCACCTCCATTTTTCCAAATTTCCGTTGTTAGTGCGTGCCATTTGGGGAAGGACGCCTTACATGGTGTTTTACTATTGGTCCATCATGCACCGCCATCTTGCATGCTACCTATTGTCGTGTGGCGGGATTTACACCCAACGTCTTCTGGGTTGCCTCCTTCTCGTCTTGTGCGCAATCCGCTTCTTAGCGCCCATGACAACTGTGGACCCTTTCAACAAGTAAAATCCATCACGGTAGCCAGTCCATTGTGGTCGGGTCGTCATGTACCCTCTTGGTGGCAGCCCCCTGACCACGCAGGGATCGCGCTACAGATGCCGGAGCTGTTTCCTCTCCATGCATGCAAAGGAGTATGTGCCCATCTTGTCTGGGGCATGGGGACTCCGGGCAATGGGATATCGGCCAGGTACCCTTTCCTTTGGCTGGGTGGCGCCCTTGGGGAGAGCCCTCGTTCAGAGTAGGTGGCATCTGGGCGGTTGTGACGCAATGAAGCGCAATAAATCGCACCAAGCTGGTGGTCGCACGGCCACCAGCGTCTCTAAGCGAGGCAGAGTTGACTTTGATGCTGCGCAATATGACCCTCAGTCGTTCCCCTCGTTGGGAGGGACGCGGATCTAGTGCCAAGCGGGAGTCTTACGTACCACAATACCTTGTCTGCAGCAGGACTGATGGTGACTCCTTTCTTACAACAAAGCCTCTGTTTTTTGTGGAACACCTGGAGGATAAGTTTGGGGAAGTGGCGGGGTTGTCTAAAATGAGGAATGGGTCCATCCTCCTCAAGACGTCCTCCCCAGCCCAGTCACGATCGTTGCTCTCGTGTGATAAGCTGGGTGATGTCCCTGTTACCGTCACTTCCCACAGTAGCTTAAATATGGTCCAGGGGATTATTTACCATCGTGACCTATTGTTACAATCCGACGACGAGCTGAGAGACGACTTGGAACGACGTGGTGTACATTTTGTCCGTCGTGTACATAGAGGACCCAAGACTAACAGGGTGGCCACCAGTGCCTATATCTTAGCTTTCGAGGGTGCTGTATTGCCCGAGAAGGTCAAGGTAATGGTTTACCATTGTGACGTCATGCTGTACGTCCCTCCCTCTATGCAGTGCTTCCAGTGCTGGAAGTTTGGGCATATGTCCTCCTGTTGCCCATCCAGCACCACATGTTGAGATTGCGGACACCCCTCTCATCCCGATTCTCCATTTGCGCCTCTGCCTGTATGTGCCAACTGTGGGGAGCACCACTCTCCATGCTCACCGGATTGCCCCATTCTTCATAAAGAGCAGAAGATAATGGAATTTAAGACCCTAGACCGGGTTACTTATTGACAGGCAAAACTGAAATTTGAAAGGTTGTATCCCGTTTCCCTTCGAACATCTTACGCTGCAGCCGCGTTATCGTCGCCGTCGCGAGCGGCAGTTGTCGCCTCATCTGTGCCGCCTTCAGTGGGCCCTTGGGGCCGTGCATCTCTGTCTGCGCCCCTAGTGTCTGTGGGCAAGCCTTCCTCTGTTGCCCCCTTAGCAGTTGGGGGCAAACCCTCTTCTGTCGCTCCCCCCCACGCTTACTTTGGGAGTGACATCTGCTCACAAACTGGGGGGCTCGATCCCTCCCCCTCCTTCTCCGCTGGCGTTGCCTCTGCCGGTTCCTCTCTCGCGGAAGGGGTCCCTCTGGGCTCTCCCTTCCTCCATTTCTTCTCCCAGCCGGATGTCAGCCAGTGGCTGAAGGTTCCGCCACCTGCTGGTCGTAGGGCTTCTGCGTCGTCGTCAGCCTCCGACGCTCCTTCAGAGAAGCTCTCCCAGCCCTCTAACCCTAAGGACAGACGCGAGAAGAAGGAACGGAACGTGTCCAAGAAGAAGGACGTTCCGTCGGTTTCAGTACCGCCTGTTGTAAATAGTTCTGGCTCCGGGGATGAGGTGGAGATCCTCACCTCTGCCGCGGATCTCGCCCTCACGGAACCCTCGGGGGCCTTTCCTATGGACACAGCTGACCCTCCCCCAGTGGCGGCAGTTGGCTCTGAGGCGCCATCTGCCTCTTACTCGCCTTCACGCCCTCCCAGTCCCTTCCTGCTTCCATTCTCCAGTGGAATAGCGGCGGTTATTCCCGCCACCTGCCTGAGCTCTGGATGCTTTTGAGTGTTTCCCCTGTTCTCTGCATTGCTCTTCAGGAAACTTGGTTTCCAGCAATGCAGACCCCCGCCCTTCGCAGTTATCAGGGATACTATAGGAACCGCGCTGCCTGCCAACGAGTGTCAGGTGGAGTTTGCCTCTTTGTTCACCACTCTGTCTGTAGCTCGCCAGTACCCCTTCTGACACCTTTTGAGGCTGTCACTGTCAGGGTTGAGCTCTTGCCAGCTATTACTGTTTGCCCTGTTTCCATTCCTCTGGATGGGGAGCTCCCCCGACATGTCTTAGCTGCACTGCTGGCTCAACTCCCGCCACCATTGCTGCTTCTGGGCGATTTCAATGCCCACAACCCCCTATGGGGTGGGACTGTCTCCGATGACCGCAGTCGTGCCGTGGAGCATGTGTTGACTCAGCTCTACCTTAGCCTCTTGAACACCGGTAATCTCATGCATTTCAGTGTGGCCAATGGCTCGTTCTCGGCCATCGATCTGTCTCTTTGCAGCCCCGGACTTGTCCCATCCCTCCACTGGAGAGTTCATCCTGATCTGTGTGGTAGTGACCATTTTCCCATCTATTTGTCACTGCCCCATTGTAATTCTTCAGGGCGTCTGCCCTGCTGGGCTCTCAACAGGGCTGACTGGCCGGCTTTTACTTCTGCTGCCACCACTGTGTCTTCCCCACAGGGTGACATTGACGAGGTGGTCCATGTCTTGACCACGTCAATCATTTCTGCAGCTGAGGCTGCCATCCCCCGCTCTTCTGGACTCCCTCGGAGGAAGGCTGTACCCTGGTGGTCGCCACAGATTGCTGAGGCTATTCGTGACCGTAGGCGGGCTCTCCAGCATCATAGGCGGCACCCATCTCTGGAGACCCGCATCACCTTTAAGAGGCTCCGTGCCTTGGCCCGTCATCTTATTGCACGGCGTAAGCAGGAGTGCTGGGAGAGGTATGTCTCATCCTTCGGCTCCCGTGTCTCCCCCTCGCTCGTGTGGTCCCGGATCCGGTGAATTTATGGATACCAGACCCCTATGGGTGTACCTGGGATCTCCCTGGATGGCGCTGTCTGCACGGACGCTGCCGCCATCGCTGACCACCTTGCCGTGCACTTTGCTATGAGCTCTGCGACTGCAACTTACCCCCCCCCCCCCCCCCGCCTTTCGCGAGCCGAGCAGACGCCGTTATCGTTCCACACGCGTTGTTCTGAAAAATACAATGCTCCTTTCAGCGAGAGGGAATTCCTCGCTGCCCTCGCCGATTGCCCTGATACAGCACCAGGACCAGACTGCATCCATGAGCAGATGCTGAAGCATCTCTGCAGGGACTGCCAGAGACACATCCTCACCATCTTTAACCGCATTTGGAGTGAGTACGTGTTCCCGTCGCAATGCCGAGAGGGTGTTATTGTCCCCATCTTGAAGCCCGGTGCAGACCCACTGGCGGTGGACAGCTATCGTCCCATTACCCTCACCAACGTTTTGTGCAAATTACTCGAACGTATGGTGGGGCGGCGTTTGTGTTGGGTCCTTGAGTTGCGTGGTCTCCTCGCTCCATCCCAGGGTGGCTTCCGTCGGGGCCGGTCTGCTGCAGACAATTTGGTGCGGCTGGAATCTGCTATCCGTACGGCCTTTACCTGACGTCAGCATCTCGTTGCTGTATTTTTTGAGTTGCAGAAGGCATATGACACCACATGGAGGCATCACATCCTTGCTACATTGCATGAGTGGGGACTTCATGATCAGCTCCCGGCTTTTCTTCAAACCTTTTTATTGCGCCGCTCTTTCCGGGTGCAAGTCGGTGCCGCCTCCAGTTCATCTTATATACAGGAAAATGGGGTCCCACAGGGCTCGGTGTTGAGAGTCTCCTTATTTCTAGTGGCCATTAATGGTCTGGCTGCAGCCGTGGGGTCGTTGGTGTGTCCTTCTTTGTATGCCAACGACGTCTGCATCTCATTTAGCTCAACGACTACGGGCGTCGCCGAATGCAGGGTGCAAGTAGCTGTTCGCAAGGCAGCATCATGGGCTCTGACTCATGGTTTTCAGTTCTCTGCAGCCAAGACTCGAGTTATGCACTTCTGCAGGCGTCAGATGGTCCACCCTCATCCTGAACTTTACCTCGACGGCCACCTGCTTGAAGTGGTGGACACTTGCCGCTTCTTGGGACTCGTCTTTGATGCCCGGCTCACATAGGTTCCTCATATTACTCAGCTGAAGCGAAAGTGCTGGCGGCACCTCAACGCCCTCTGCTGCCTGAGCCACAGATCTTGGGGTGCAGATCACTGCACGCTGTTGAGATTGTACAGAGCCCTTGTGCAGTCCATTCTTGATTATGGGAGCCTGGCCTATGGGTCTGCATCACCCTCAGTGTTGACGTTGTTGGACCCCATACACCACTGTGGGGTTCGGCTTGCAACTGGCGCTTTCCGTACGAGCCCCGTGGATAGTCTATTGGTGGAGGCCGGGGTTCCCCCGCTGCGGATTCGCCGCCATCGACTGCTCGCCGACAATGCTGTCCACGTGCATTACTCGCCGGGCCATCCCAATCCTATCCTGCTTTTCCCTGCCATGGCCCTCCATCTGCCCGAACGACGAGCAAGGTCCGGGCTTTCCATTGCTGTCCGCGTCCAGTCCCTGCTGTCGGAACTGGTGTCATTTCCGCTTCTGCCTCCCTTCCAGGTCCGTGCACCTACGCCTCCCTGGTGTATGCCCCAGCCGTCCGTCCGTCTGGACTTGGCACGGGGACCCAAGGACTCAGTTCTGCCTGTGGCCCTCCATCGCCGTTTTCTTGCGCTTCTCGCCTCATTTTCGGGCTGTGAGACTGTCTACACTGATGGTTCCCTGGTTGATGGTAGTACTGCCTACGCTTTTGCTCACGCTGCCCATGTTGAACAGCGCTCCTTGCCGGCTGCTGCCGTATTTTTACTGCAGAGCTGGTGGCCATATTGCGCGCTCTTGAGCATATGCATTCCTGCTCAGGTACATCCATCGTCATCTGCAGTGACTCCCTGAGCAGCCTCCATGCTATCGACCGCTGCTATACCTCTTCTCCTCTAGTATCATTTATTCATGAGTCTGTTTCTGCCATTGCCCACTCTGGTCGTTCGGTGGTCTTTGTTTGGACGCCAGGTCACGTTGGCATCCCGGGGAACGAACGTGTCGACAGGCTGGCCAAAGGGGCGATCGACGCCCCAGCTTTGGAGATCGGCCTTCTGGCTCGTGATCTGCAGTTGGTATTGCGCCGTAAGGTGCTTGGGATGTGGAATGATGAGTGGCGTGGCCTGACATCCCCAAATAAACTGCGGGCTGTTAAGGAGACGACCGATGTGTGGCGGTCCTCCCTGCGGGCTTCTCGCAGGGACTCTGTCGTCCTGTGTCGGCTCCGCATCGGCCATACCTACCTGATGCATGGCCATCTTTTGCGTCAGGAGGATCCCTCCCTGTGTCGGTGTGGGTCCCGGCTGATGGTTGCCTACATTTGGTTGGAGTGTCCCCGACTGCGCACCCTCCAGCAGTCTTTTAATCTCCCGGGCACTTTGCCTTTGGTTTTATGCGACAATGCCTCCATGGCTGACGACATTTTAAATTTTATCCGTGGTAGTCCTTTTAATGGTTCCATTTAGGGAGGTCCTGCACCTCTCCCTTTCTGTGTCTCTTGTCCTCGAGTCTCTCATAATGGGTCGCAGATTTTGGTGTGTAGTCATATGGTTGACTCTTTCCCTTTTCTTGTTCTCGTGGTCAGTCAGCCAGCCTCTGGCCATCTTCTTTTCTTCTGTTTCTTTCTGTCTGGTGTTCATCTGTACTCTTCTTGTCTGTAGTGTTCGTTGCCGCACTTCTTTCAGTGCCTGGGGGGGAGTCTCCTTCCCCTTGGGGTTTTACCTGTTCCGCAGATTTTCGTCTCGCCTGTTTTTGGAATGGGGGACTGATGACCTTAGCTGTTTAGTCCCCCTTCAACATCCCAACAACCACCACCACCACCACCTTCTAGCAGTCCTACCTCGTGAGGGCCTCAGATTAATGAACAACACTCAGAACAAGCGACTTGTACGCCAGTTACTTCGCGGATGATTTACACTGAACAGCCAAATAAACTGGCGCACTTGCCTAATATCGCGCAGTGCCACCACAAGCTCGCAGAAGTGCCGAACAAGATGTGGCAAGGACTGCGCTAATGACTCAAGTAGTGCTGCAGTGAATTGGCACCATGAACCCTGCAGGACTTTCCATGCGTAAGAGCACGAAGGGATGGAGATTTCTTCTGAACAGCATGTTGCAAGACGTTCCAGATATGCTCAATAATAATTGGTGGCCAGTGGAAGTGTTTAATCTAATAGGAGTGTTCCCGAAGCCACACTGTAGCAATTCTGGACGTGTTGGGTATCGGATTGTCTTGATGGAATTGCCCAAGTCATTGAGAATGAACACAGGACATGAACGGATGTAGGTGATCAGACAGGATGCTTATGTACGTGTCACCTCTCAGAGTCGTATCTAGCCATGTCAGGGGTCCCATATCACTCCAACTGCACATGCCCCACATCGTTACAGAGCCTCTACCAGCTTTACCAGTCCTCTGCTGACATGTAGGGTCCATGGACTCATGAGGTTGTCTACATACCCATACACATCCATGCGCTCGATATAATTTGAAATGAAATTCGTCCGACCAGGCAATATGTTTCCAGTGTCGGTGTTGACGGGCCCAGGCGAGGCGTAAAGCTTTGTGCAGTCATCAAGGCTAAACGAGTGGACCTTCGGCTCCAAAAGCGCATATCGATGATGTTTCGTTGAATGGTTCGCACGCTGATACTTGTTGATGGCCCAGCACTGAAATCTTCAACAATGTGCGGAACGGTTGCACTCTGTCACGTTGGTGCCTTGCAACGTGCTGTTCAGAAGAGATCTCCACCCCCTCGTACTCTTACTGAGTTATGGTCAGCCCTGCAGGATTCATGGTGTCAGTTCCCTCCAGCACTACTTCAGACATCAGTCCAATGCACGGCGTGTTGCGGCGCTTCTGCGTGCTCGTGGGGACACTACACGATATTACGCATGTGTATCAGTTTCTTTGGCTCTTCAATGTAGTTTACTATTTGCTTTGGCATTTAGAATTGCACCTACAGCAGCAAGTAATATCTTCCATGACTTGTTGATTCTTCGCCACCATTCCACATAAAAAGAAAAAGGTACCATGATTTATAAATGATTGTAGCAGGAGCATAGTTTATGTCAACTTCAAGATGTACTTCTTGCTGAGAAGATCAAGCCAACTAATTGAGCAGGTAGTGCGATATGCGAAAGAAAGTTGAAATGTGTTTTCAGTAGTGCAAAGTCTTATTTACCAAGAGTATTTCGTTCTGGCAACATAAAACAAATTAAATTCGAATATAGCTCTTGATCATGTTTAGCATTTTACTTGTGGAAATCAGCAGTAAGAGAATTTTTTATTTTTATATTTATTGCATCGAAACGCTGGCATGAAAATATTCTTCACTATCCCAATAATATGTCTTGTTCTTCAAACAGACATAAAAATTCAGTAAAACACTACGAAAAAGGAGTGGTTAAAGAACAAAAATATGGAAGTGGTGACATGAAAGGAGTCTGACCCTCTCCAAATTTTGACGCAGCCTTAGGCCAAGAATCATGCAATGGTAACATTTTTGTATTTGAGATAGTTTGGCAACGTACGCAGGGAACTTCTCAGTGTAATAACTTTAGATGTCTACTTGTAATGCCATTTTTCTTTATTTTCCTCTTTACCATGTTGGAATTTTGTGATGAAATTATGTGCTTGTCTTTGCAGTAACACTAATGAGTAATCATAGACGATTTGCTGCGATATTTTATTTAATCACTTTTTTCCATAATCGACAGGAAGTCCCTTCGTAGAAATAAAGTAATTCGGTTTTTCATACTCTAAAAGTAATCGTGTCTGCAGTACAAATAATGAGAACTAAGCTCTGTCAGTTTATATAAACCACGAAATTTTCTTGTAATACTTATCCTGCTCCTATTGTAATGATGCCTGAAAATACATAATTTTTAATAAAATAACTGGGTCTAAAGCATAAAATCGATAAAAATATGTAAAAGTAAAAGGATAATGAAGAATATTTTAGGTGTAATTTTATACTAGCGCAATTATTGTTAACATACACATATTTAAATGTCAGTCAGATGTCACCCCACTGATAGTGGAATGAATATAGTAAAAAATGTGTAAAAAGGATAACAAAAGATCATTTATACGTTATACATAAACAATTGGTGAGCAACTTCCGTAGCCTACCATCGAAGGCTCGAACTGGTCCACTATTTGTGTTCACCCATTTCGTCTTCTTCTTTTTTTTTGTCCTTCTTCATATACCTCTTCTCCTCCTCGTAAGGAAGTAAACTGCTGCTCTTGGACCAAGTGGATCTTCATAGGTTGGCTGTTTAATAAAGTTTGCCGCTTCCTTGAAGACACACTATTCCCTCGGGCTAACTGATTTATAAATACTGTAGCAATCTGTCGCTTCTATGAAAAATTTTTCTTCAGTTCTGATGTTTTATTTTGGCGCACATGACAGTGAAGCCACATGACAGTCGCATTTTGTTGAGAATTTTGCTTTGGGGAATGCGTACCTTTGGTTATAACTGATCTAGCTGAATCAAAGAATGTAGAAGCAACTAAGGAATGATAGAGAAGGTAAAAGATGATTGACGAATGTTTACCTTGTGTATGCATTTCAGTTTGTTCGCATAGAACTATAAAACCTGTACAAGATAAGAATAGGACACCTGAACATATTAGTGTGCTGCCGTGACGTACTGTAGAATTTTGTTGCTTTTCTATTTGACATTCGCTGTCAAGTATGGACAGTCAAACTGTTTACTAATTTTATACATTTCTTACACTTACAAAAGATTCACACTCTCATTCACACACACTCATTTAGTAGTTCAACTGCATATTGCGTTAATCATTTTATATTATTTCGTTGCTGGTACTCTCATTGCTTCATACTACATACTACACAGGGAATAGTCATCATACGTTAACTCCAACGTTTCATAACAAGCTACACGTTTCTTAGTAAATATTTACGCCTCACCAAACCAACCAACGTGCTCGGCGAATTAGGAAGCTGTAATCTACGACAACTACCATGGCTGTTTATTTTCGTGCTTTGTGTATCGTGTTCATCTTTTTTTCTAGCGAAATATGCTTTTCTATCGATGAAGAGCTCACTTGAGTCATTTACCTCTGCCACCACCTCATTTTTATTTTTGTTAAAATAAATGAAAAAAGACGGAGGGAGACATAACTTGCCATGATGCACGTTGAACTCAGCGAGCGTAAAGATAAATGTGCTCATGTTCTTTGTTACATTTCAACTCAGTAAATTGCGAATCTCGAAACAAGTTGGCGCGCAGTACGTTATTTAATATCATATTCAGTTTTTTCGTGTTTACGGTAATTAGCAGAACACAGAAATGTATTTAGCCAACTAAGCGAAGAAATGATATCTTCCGCCATTCCCACTAAAGATGGTATGAAAAAGTTCAAAATATTTTTCCAAATTTACCGATTTCCGCAGACAACTTTTGACGCCTAAACCACACTCCCCAGTATTCAGAACAAACATAGCTTACAGCACTCTCGATTAAAGTCGTTTAGACATAGTAGTGGAGATCTATTATGTTGTGGCATCTTTGACTGTAAGTGTCCCAAACGCTGTTCTTTATCTAGATATATTCGCAGTCTTTCCAATGACATTTTTGTTTTAAGCGTGAGGTAAAATCGAAGGCCTATGAAATAAATTGAAAGCCAATAAAAACAGTAAACCGTGCTTAGTTCATTAGGGACTGAATGCAGGGATCTCTTCACCCTTCTCTTTAAGAAAAAATGGATTTTGCTTTGGAAGTACTAAAAAGACAAATAGTAGTCAAGGTTGAAGATACGTTTCATCTTTCAGAGTGGACTCTGCATAACGTGAAAGGATTCGCAACCTATTGTCCCCAACGTTTTTAACTGAAGATCTCAAACTGTTTAAACAAGGGCTCGCATATTCTCTTCCTGGTCACTGCAACTCTGATTAGCTTTTCTTTTTCCTTCTACATTTTCTTTCCCTCTTCTGAATCTTCTATGCGAAACGTCACGAATTCCTCTCCTCTGCGAATTTCTTCATCTCAGAGTAGCAGTTGCAATATACGTCCTGAATTACTAGGTGCATTCAAGTTCTAAGGCCTCCGATTTTTTTTCTAACTAACTACTCACCCGAAATCAATGAAACTGGCGTTACTTCTCGACGTAATCGCCCTGCAGACGTACACATTTTTCACAACGCTCACGCCATGATTCCATGGCAGCGGCGAAGGCTTCTTTAGGAATCTGTTTTGACCACTGCAAAATCGCTGAGGCAATAGCAGCACAGCTGGTGAATGTGCGGCCACGGAGAGTGTCCTTCATTGTTGGAAAAAGCCAAGAGTCACTACGAGCCAGGTCAGGTGAGAAGGGAGCATGAGGAATCACTTCAAAGTTGTTATCACGAAGAAACTGTTGCGTAACTTTAGCTCGATGTGTGGGTGCGTTGTCTTGGTGAGACAGCACGCGCGCAACCCTTCCCAGACGTTTTTGTTGCAGTGCGGGAAGGAATTTGTTCTTCAAAACATTTTCGTAGGATGCACCTGTTACCGTAGTGCCCTTTGGAACGCAATGGGTAAGGATTAAGCCCTCGTTGTCCCAGAACATGGACACCATCATTTTTTCAGCACTGGCGGTTACCCGAAATTTTTTTGATGGCGGTGAATCTGTGTGCTTCCATTGAGCTGACTGGCGCTTTGTTTCTGGATTGAAAAATGGCGTCCACGTCTCATCCATTGTCACAACCGACGAAAAGAAAGTCCCATTCATGCTGTCATTGCGCGTCAACATTGCTTGGCAACATGCCACACGGGCAGCCATGTGGTCGTCCGTCAGCATTCGTGGCACCCACCTGGATGACACTTTTCGCATTTTCAGGTCGTCATGCAGGATTGTGTGCACAGAACCCACAGAAATACCAACTCTGGAGGCGATCTGTTCAACAGTCATTCGGCGATCCCCCAAAACAATTCTCTCCACTTTCTCGATCATGTCGTCAGACCAGCTTGTGCGAGTCCGATGTCGTTTCGGTTTGTTGCCACACGATGTTCTGCCTTCATTAAACTGTCGCACCCACGAACGCACTTTCGACACATCCACAACTCCATCACCACATGTCTCCTTCAACTGTCGATGAATTTCAATTGGTTTCACACCACGCAAATTCAGAAAACGAATGATTGCACGCTGTTCAAGTAAGGAAAACGTCGCCATTTTAAGTACTTAAAACAGTTCTCATTCTCGCTGCTGGCGAACTTGAATGCACCTCATATTTGCTAGATGCATTCCAATCTCCGGCGTTTTCTACAATTTTACCCTCGACAGCTCTCTCTGGTACGGTGGAAGTTTAATGTCTTAACACTGGTCCTATCATCCTGCCCTTCTTCTTGTCGCTGTTTTCCATATATTCCTTTCCTCGACGATTCCACCGTTCCATACCTTAACAGTCCACCTTATTTTCAAGATTCCTCTGCAGCACCACATCTCAAATGCTTCGATTTTTTTCTCTTCTGATTTTCCCACAGTCTGCGTTTCACTACACAACCGCTGTGTTCCAAAAGTACATTCTCAGAAATTTCTTCCTCAAATCAATGCCTATGTTTGATACTAATAGACGTCTATTGGCAAGGAATGCCTTTTTGCCAGTGCTTGTCTGCTTTTTGTGTCCACCTTGCTCCGTCCATCATGGGCTACCTTGCTGCCTAGGTATCAGAATTCCTTAATTTCGTCTACTTCGTGGTCACCACTTCTAATGTTAAGTTTCTTGCTATTCTCATATTTGCTACTTCTCACTGCTTCCGTCTTTCCTTAAAAAAATAAAAAAAAAGGTTCAAATGGCTCTAAGCACTATGGGACTTAACATCTGGGGTCATCAGTCCCCTAGACTAAGAACTACTTACACCAAAATAAGGACATCACACACATCCATGTCCGAGGAAGGATTCGAACCTGCGGTCGTAGCAGCGGCAGGATTCCGGACTGAAGCACCTAGAACCACGCGACCACAGCGGCCGGACGTTTTTCTTCCATTTACTCTCAATCCATATACTGTACTCATTACACTGTTCATTCCATTCAACAAATCCTGCAACTCTCGCTGGATGGCAACGTCATCAGGGAAGCTTACCGCTGTTATTCTTTCACTCTGAATTTTATTTCCACTCTTGTGCCTTTCTTTCATATCCGTCACTGCTTCTTCGAAGTATAAATTGAACAGCAACGGCAAAAGACTGCATTGATTTCTAATTTGAAGGAAGCACTACATGGCGTACTTCAATGTTTTCAAAACTTTCAAATCAGAGATTTTCTATACAGAAATTGTTTATCATAAAAAAATTAATTACTAATTGTCTTTTCAAAACGGTCTCATTATGTTATCCGTTGTTGGTTTCAGTTTAATTATATATATATATAAGTTTCGAGAACTTAGATACGAAATAAATTATTACAAGCGGTCTGCTAAGAATTCGTTTGAAATACACTTATTTTATTGTGTAACAACACTTAAACTTCAGTGAGAAAAATTCATCATTTTATCACGGAACACAATATAAAAAAAGCTCATCCATAACAATATTGGTAGGCATCAATATTACCTCATTAAAAAGTTGTGTTAAGAGCACAACTTTAACACTTTTACACATTGTAAGAATCCAAGACGAACAACTATTATTCTAATACACGTGCCATTCCCTGCCATGCTTCGGACTTCCTAGATCTGTGATTTTTGTCATTATTTGTTGATGGTAGCTACTCTTTCTTGACAGGTATACACATCATAGGTATACACATCGACATGTGTGGTGTATTTCATCACAGGAGCATAAAATACTGCATCTTCCACGAAAACAGTCGACAACCTTGCTAAATTTCATTTGCGCCTGCACACACACACACACAAAAACACACACACACACACACACACACACAGAAAGAGACGCGCACACACACACACACACACACACACACACACACAGAAAGAGACACACACACACACACACACACACACACACACACACACACACACACACACACACACAAGAGACATATCCATTCACAGTTTCCCATAATGAAGAAAGCAGAGGGTGATTAGACATTTAACATTTTAACTATTGCAATGATGTGTCAGTAATTCTCAACTCCCTCTTGACTCTAAAATTATGATAACATGAGCATAAATATGCTGGAAAGAATTGTTTGCATGATAATGTAGACAAAGCTTAATTTTATCATCTCTTTGAAACAATGTAACGTCCATTCTAGTTTAATCAAGTATTTTGAAACTTGCCACAATGTAGAAAATACACGCACACAATAGTAATGTAAGTATTTATGCTTACTGGTGATTGTAATAGCCGTACTTTAGAACAAAATAATCTTTTCAGGCGCCTAACTGTGACACTCTGGCATAGCTGGCGTAGTAATGTACCATCCTTTCTTCTTCTAGTGGAGACAAAAGCACTTTGCCAGGAGATATGCGCTTCTTAAAACATCACGGACTCATTTCAGATTGACATGGCAGAAAACTTGTACAAGGGTTGCCTAGAAAGTAATGCACTGCATTTTTTTTTTTCTCAGCCGAAAACAACGCAACGAATGCGAAACGTTACGTATGTATTATTTGAAGTCTCCTGAGTGAGCACGCCAAGTTTCTGTCACTTCCGACAGATAGCGTAGCTGCAGCACAGTTTCAAAATGGCGTCTGTAGCTGTTTTATGTTACAAGCAACGTGCCGTCATTGAATTTCTCACTGCAGAGAAACAAACTATGGGGAGTAATCACAAGCGCTTGTGTAAAGTCTATGGAGCACCTGCTGCCGACAGAAGTACGAGGTGCATTCAAGTTCTATGGCCTCCGATTTCTTTTTTCCGAACTGGAAAGAGATAGAAACATGCACATTGTTTTAAAATGAGGCCGCGTTCATTGTCAATATGTTCCAGAGATGGCAGCACCGTATGGCAGATGGAATTTTACCGCCAGCGGCGAGAATGAGAACTGTTTTAAATACTTAAAATGACGACGTTTTCCTTACTTGAACAGCGTGCAATCATTCGTTTTCTGAATTTGTGTGGTGTGAAACCAATTGAAATTTATCGATAGTTGAAGGAGACATGTGGTGATGGAGTTATGGATGTGTCGAAAGTGCGTTCGTGGGTGCGACAGTTTAATGAAGGCAGAACATCATGTGACAACAAACCGAAACAACCTCGGGCTCGCACAAGCCGGTCTGACGACATGATCGAGAAAGTGGAGAGAATTGTTTTGGGGGATCGCCGAATGACTGTTGAACAGATCGCCTCCAGAGTTGGCATTTCTGTGGGTTCTGTGCACACAATCCTGCATGACGACCTGAAAATGCGAAAAGTGTCATCCAGGTGGGTGCCACGAATGCTGACGGACGACCACATGGCTGCCCGTGTGGCATGTTGCCGAGCAATGTTGACGCGTAACGACAGCATGAATGGGACTTTCTTTTCGTCGGTTGTGACAATGGATGAGACATGGATGCCATTTTTCAATCCATAAACAAAGCGCCAGTCAGCTCAATGGAAGCACACAGATTCACCGCCATCAAAAAAATTTCGGGTAACCGCCAGTGCTGAAAAAATGATGGTGTCCATGTTCTGGGACAACGAGGGCTTAATCCTTACCCATTGCGTTCCAAAAGGCACTACAGTAACAGGTGCATCCTACGAAAATGTTTTGAAGAACAAATTCCTTCCTGCACTGCAACAAAAACGTCTGGGAAGGGTTGCGCGCGTGCTGTCTCACCAAGACAACGCACCCACACACCGAGCTAAAGTTACGCAACAGTTTCTTCGTGATAACAACTTTGAAGTGATTCCTCATGCTCCCTACTCACCTGACCTGGCTCGTAGTGACTCTTGGCTTTTTCCAACAATGAAGGACACTCTCCGTGGCCGCACATTCACCAGCTGTGCTGCTATTGCCTCAGCGATTTTCCAGTGGTCAAAACAGACTCCAAAAGAAGCCTTCGCCGCTGCCATGGAATCATGGCGTGAGCGTTGTGAAAAATGTGTACGTCTGCAGGGCGATTACGTCGAGAAGTAACGCCAGTTTCATCGATTTCGGGTGAGTAGTTAATTAGAAAAAAAATCGAAGGCCTTAGAACTTGAATGCACCTCGTACAGTTAGTCGCTGGGCACGGAGCTGTCAGGGAGACCATCCATGGCCGTCAAACCTGATACGCCTGACCTAGCCCCTTCGGACTTCCAGTTGTTGAGCCACTGAAGGATGCCATTCGCAGAAGACATTTTGAAGACGATGAGGAGGTGATTCACATAGTGAAACACTTGTTCCGCCACCAGGACAGGAAATGGTACCGATAAGGCATACCCGCCCTTCTTTTGCGCTGGAGGAACGCCATAGAACGGGGTGGAGATGTTTTGGGAAAATAGGGTCTGTAGATAAAACACCATTCTTTAGTTTGTGTGATTCTCATTATGTTCAATAAACAATTTAAAATATGGCATTTCAGTCTTTGATCGCTATTTTTGTTTTTGTTTTTGAATGTCCTGTTTCAGGCTAGCTGCCCATCTTCAGATCTGTTAGATAAAGTTAAAAATATAATTAACAAGAGAGATGTATTTACTGATAGAGCTATCTTAGTTTACAAAAAGAAATTTTGGAGTGTATTAAATGCCAACATACCATATATTGCAGTTACAGGGTAACCTGTCAGTACAGAACTATTTTAATGTGTTAAAAATATCACAGTTCGGAGAAACCAGATTGGTAAAAGCAAAAAGTGCCCTGTATCTGTAAGAATTGTGCATATCTATCACACATATTAATGGCGAATATACCTTTTAATAATAAGACAATTTTTAAAGAAATAACATATGAATAATCTTTTTTGAGTGGACCATGAACTGAAATAATTTACACTAGTTTAAAATTTTTTAAAGAAACTTAAAAATATAATTTATATATATATATATATATATATATATATATATATATATATATATATATATTCTTTCGAAAATGTGCGTTTCCTCTTCTATGTACTGATTGGTGGTGGAGAGGATTTCCCTACGTCAGAACGTATACAGCGCCAGGCCAATCATGTCTAGTTTTGATAAACAGTAAAGAATTGTTGAAGAAAAGAAAGTGGTGCATTACTTTCTGGGCAACCCTCATAACAAGAAAATATTAAGGAAAACAGGCAGATAGTGGTGTTTGCGGAAATCCTCTGAACACACTATTCGTTGGCTCTGTGACCTCCGACACAAGCGTGTCTCTAGACACTCTAGACACGCGTAATTACTGTAACATGCCGCTTGTGCAGTTGCTGTGTCACCTGTTAATGTTGACTACTCTGGACGCCAGCCAGTAGTCGTATTGGTGCTACTGAAGAGCGTATTTCCCTCCTGCAATATACCTATCCCTAGACCCTACTGGCCGCTGTCCTTTGGACAGTGAGCAGCCGTCGCCTCACGAATGTCCTTCCCAGCCTGTGGTCCAGGTCCTGAGCACTGCGGTGCGACATCGCCGATGTTGATGTGCTGTGATGTCAGCCAGGCCGCCATCGCAGCAACACTGCAGTTGGTGCAGTCCCATGGGTTACGTCCCAAGCGCAGAAGTTTCAGTGATGGCGCCCCGGCAAACAGCTCGGGTGGCAGTCTGTGGACAAGACACAAACACTGTAATTCTCACTAGTCTTCAGCAGTTCCAGCACTTGCTCAGTCCCGCTCATTCTGTTTTGTAAACAGGAACTGTTGATGATGATGATTTTGGTTTGTGGGACGCTCAACATGGTGGTCATCAGCGCACGTACAAGTTCCAGTCTTTCCATTTCCAGTCTCTGCACTCCCCGATGAGATGATAAGGGCAACACAAACGGGAACTGTAGGAGAACTCGTTATGGTTGGGATATGTGTATAGCCACTGTATTACTAGCGTGCCTCACTGGAATCGTGTACAAGGTAGCAAAAGAAATTTTGGGACGATGATTGGAGATAGACTTCCTGCTATGGCCTACGCAGGACAATATCAGAGGAGCCATCCCCAATCACGAAACCTCACTCCAGCAGACTGACCACAGACTTTGGTTTTTGCTAGGCCGGAGAGGCATAAATAATACTCTTTTGCATTGAAACGTCCCCTTTGAACAACTATACACGACTGTGCTTAACCTGACACACAATACTTTGTTAGCGCAACGCAATCTGACTTTCAAAATTCCCTACAAAAGAATGGCTCTGACTAACATTAAACTATACCTTTCACAAATCACTTACCTCACAAAAATCTTCGCTGCTCAAGCTACTGCAATACAGCAAGCGCCACTACTGCCAGCTAAATAAAAGATTCAAACTACTAAAGGCACTAACTACTGATAGGGATAGTTAGCAAATGAAAGATATTAATAGAGAACAAACAATGTATTTACCTTAATATCATCACAAGTCATAATATATATATCAGTTCATGACAAATTGCAAAGTTCCGCCATCTCTCTCCCCACATCCACCACTGCTGGCGGCTCACCTCCAACTGCGCAACGCTACGCGCTGTTCACAGCCAGCTGCCTAACACTACAATGGCGAGTATTACAACAATGCAAAGCAGCCACAGACTGCCCACAGCACAGCCTAGAGGTGGCGTTACTAATAAAAAACCTAAACAGCCTACTTACATAGAGAAAACATAAACAGCCTACTTACATAGCCCCCATGCTCCCCACAAAAAATTTTTACAAATGGTGTTGGGCACTGGCCAATACAGATTTGACAAAAATTTTTCACAATTACAGTAACAAAGATATAAAATGCACACACTTATTGATACAATGTTGGTCAAAAGCTAAAATTGTCTCACAGTCCATAAAGACAGTCCTAATCGTACATTACGGTAATCACAGGTTTTTTTTCACAAAGTCTCATTAGTAAAAGAGATTGCACACAGAAGTAGTGGATTTCCATGCAGTCTTGAAGAAGTAGTGTTGTCCTTCCAACGGAAGGTAATGGGCTGACAGGTAATGGGCCACAATGGAGCAAACCCATAGCAGAGTCATTCGAAGTTTTGAAGAGTATTGGTAGGTAAGTCATCACAGAGCAGACCCACTGTAGTCCTGGTAGAGATTACGGTATTGGTGGGTCATCAAAGATGCAGACCCACTGTAGTCCTTGTAGAGACGGCCAGCAGCCATCTGTTGCGACTGTGCAGGTGCACAATCACCATCGAAGAGTCTTGCAGAGAATATAGCAAGTCCATAAACCACCACTTGTGCACTCACAAAGTTTTTGGAATTGTCCTTAGAACCAGCAATGCTGTTATCCAGTCCCTTGCAGAATTATTAACACACGTGCAAACACTAACAGTCCCTACTTCTCACATATTGTCCATATACTATGACCAACAGAAACGTGTGCAGTGAAATGTAACTTAATTGGAAGAACTGGTAACAATTACAATTTGATAACATAAAAATACAATAACAAAGGTACAAAATACATCATTAAAAACATAATAATATAGATAACATTTGTAGTACAGGCTTGACATACATCAGTGTTACAAAAATAGTGACATAAGTACATACATAAAATAATGAGAATAGTTTTCGAAACATTAATTTCACACATGAACATTGAAACAGAACAGAATTGTAAACAACTTTACAAAGAAAATAACATATTATTAATGCAACTTATATTTGAGGATAACAGTATTCCTCCTCATAGTGAATATAGCTTAGTATTAGAAGAGAAAAAAAATTCTATGAAACAGTACACAGAGACAGGAAGAAAACAAATACTCAAGGGTACACAAACACATAGTGGGATAACACCAATAGGAAAGGACAGGGTTCGTTTTCAGTGTAACATGTGGTACTGCAGTCCAACCCAAAACTTCATATATCTTTCCTCTTATTTCAACATTTGTTTCCACCAAAAAAATCCTATCCCAGCATGCTTTCTGTATTTATATGTTCACATATTTCTTACCTCATTATTTATTTCCAAGAAAATCCTACCTAAACCTGTTGTCCCTAAACCCTACTTTTTTGGTTCATATTCTCTTTCAAAACACTTTTTCCTTTTTTTTTTTTTTTGGCCAAACCATTTTCTTACAGCTTCTCAATGCATTTCTTCCAATTCATCACAACTCGTTCTCTCATATAGCCTACCCCATCTTAAGCTAACTTAAATCTGCTGAGCTCAGATATTAAACTAAGGGACGAGGCAATGCAGCAGCACAAAACAAATTATCACAAACAGCAATGACAAAAAAATGCCAATTTGCAAAGCAAGCAGCAGCAAATCTAAATTAACAGATAAAATGCAAAATTACAACTAATATGAGCCAATGTGCAGCAACATGAAAAATCAATGAGTAGTAAAATTGGCTTAGCAGAGTAACACAAATTAAAGTTCAGTAGCACTATGCCTGGCAAACAGCAGCAGCAAATATAAAAAATATAAAACTTATATCTATACATGACAAAGCTCAAGCAGAAAAAATAGTACACTAAAGATAACAATGCAGATAAGGCAAATGTATAATCACATCTTAATGTCTAAGTAATTAAAGTGGTGCACCACAAGAAGTTATTCTACCAAAAAGTTACCAATTACTTGAAAAGAAAATTATGAATGCAGTTACTAGTTCCTTCTTATTGTTCTTTCCTTTCCAAGTGCTCCTTTTTTAAAGAATGTGGATCATAAAATAATTATTTAATAGATCTGTTGACAGAAAGTGTTCACATTAGCAAATGCATTTTATTTTATAAAAGCAATGCTGCAACACAGCTGGAAAACAAATGTCAAATGAAATAAGCAACTACGAAAAGCAAAGCATAAAAATATCATTCAGTAGTCATGTGACATTTCATAAGTTAGTAGAAATTCTCTCAACTCTCGTAGAAAGACGCTTGTCGTAATCAGGTCTGCAGATGTACGAATATTTCCCATCAATTCATAAGCATTTCAGTAATTAGCACAAAGTGCGAGTAATCATATGTTTTCAAGTAACGAGGGTGTCACATTAGCGATGAAAGGCACACCCTAATGGCTTGTTCTCCAGGTGTTTGACACGTCCCACGTCCCCTTTTTTTTTCTACCTGTGCCGCTGAAAAGGGCTCGCAATAATGGCTTTTTTCTCCAGGCGTCTGACACAGCTGGGTGCCCGCGACGCATTACGTGCAGGTGGTCACTTAACTTTCGTACGGAAATATTTACGACAGCAGTTTCCGCTACCGTGGCAGTCATATAAAAATATTTCACAGGTCAAGAATTAGCGTTGCAAATCTGTAGAAACAAAATGCTATTGATATAACAGTGTCCAAAAAATGTTCAGTGGCATTGTGATACATTCACACATGATTCACACATGTCATAACTCTTAAAGTACGATTCTTGGTTTCCAACATCCTTTTTCACAAGTCAAGAGTCCCTACCCACTATTCATTACTCCTTACCTTATTACACATATACGTATCCATCGACACTCGTCAATATTTCGTCATTATAAATATGAAGCATAATCAAATAACTCATATAGTAGCCTCAGCCTATTAATCGTAAACATACCTCAGCAGCATAATACACATCGTCGTCGTAAAAATAACATCATAACACCTCAGTCAAATCTCAAAATCGTCGTAGCTTCCTCCAATAATTAAAAAAATTCTCTGCTCATGTCAAAAGTGTCATCTGCCTCAAACGTACTTTAAAAATCATAATCCCTTTACCAAATACATCATTCAAAGCTCTCATAGTATCACAATGGTTCCGAAAAAATATGAACAGTTCACACAGTACAGACAAAATACAATTTCATAACTGTGAAGTAATCCAACTCTGTAAATGCGTAAACATCAGTCACTGATGTAGTAAAAAGAATGTTTGTTTCTCTGTCAAATAATCAGATAGCTGTGTAATTCTGTGTTAGAGAAATATGGTACCGAAGTGTAAAGTTGTATAAGCAAATACCATATTAGCTAGGGTTCCTTGTGCTTGCCAAACACATGGTACACAAAGTAGGCGTGTACCCCCCTGAGGATTAATGTAATTATACCCTCAGGTGTTACAGATTACAGCAATGGAATGAAATGTATCACGAAAAACTTTCTTTGTAATTCAAAAATCTTTAAAAATAAATGTTTTAAGTACAAAATTAATCACTCAAATGCGTGTCTTGTAGCGCTAAATGCGCGTCTTGCTGTAAGATAATTCTGTGGAACTGTCGTAGTTATCGTCCTCTGTAAGCAAAGTTCCGCTAAAGTCAATGTACTTACCTCATGATACACAAAAGTTAAATGCTTTGCGTATAGATATCTTAGTTATTACGCTTATTGCCGTGATGAGGAAAGTACTGTACTGTAACGTATTGTTGTGCTACGAAAAAGGCTGTCTCATTGTTGCTATACCAGAAAAGTTACTACTAAAACATGTTTTAATTTCTTGAATAATGCCGAAAAACTGTGCAGATATAAAACAGATATAGCGCAAAAGCAACATTGTAAATTGTCACTCATTAGTAGCGTCGTGATAAAATCGTGTATCTGTCACATAAACTAATCACTCTGTCGTCTGGTATCTCACAGAAAGTACTTTAAACCCAGAATGTATTTTCAAGTAAACCAAAATGTTGCATTAAAATCTCATTAGCAGTACCAGTATGTGTCCTAAGTATGTAAGCCTGATAGTCGTTACGTAATCGTGCAACTAACAAGCAAGAATGTACAAATACAACACTGTGTCGTCTGTTCACTATAACAATGCATTCGTAATTTCTGTTTAAAAATGTTCCCTAGGTTCTAGACTGGATATTTAACTTCAAACATTGTTGCATGTTGACAGTTTCGTAAGTCTGACAAAGCATACTAGAAATGTGAAGTGAAAAGTTTTATGGCAAAGACAAAGGTAAAAAGCAGATTATCTCTCAACAAACGGTTTTACATGTGAAATGTGGTGTAAACCTTTACTCTTCCTAATACGCAGAGTTTCAACTTCAACGCAATTATCATGTGGTATACGTCGGATTCTGTATGGTCCATTGTAAACTAGAAAGAATTTGTGACTCAAGTGTTTCTTCTTATGTGACAATGAATGAGCTTTAATGAGAACCTTCTGACCAATATACAATTTCTTTGCATTTGCTTTACCGTGTAGTTTTCTCCTTTTGTCTGCTGCAGATTTTATATTTTTAAGAGCCAAATCAATTATGTCTTTGTGTCGAAGTTTACGTGTATTTGGGAAAGGTACAAGCTCTCTGATTCTGTTCGGTGGTTCTTCATTCTTCAGTACAAGAGTAGGTGGTAAAGCAGTGGAATCATGAGGCATTTCATTCAGCACGTTTTGAAATAAGTGTAAATATCTGTCCCAATGCTGATGCTTTGTGTGACAATAAAGCCTGCAAAGCTTATTGATTTCTTTCATAATCCGTTCGGAGGGGTTACAATGTGGTGAGTACAATGAAATAAAAACAGGTTTGATTTTATGGTTGCGAAGCATGCGTGACCAAACAGCAGATCTAAATTGCGGTCCGTTATCTGAAATGACTTTAGCAACGTGGCCAACTTCACGTAAGAAATTTTTAACAAATGCGTTGGATACAGACCGTCCGGTGGCTTTACGTAACGGTGTGAAAGAAACAAATTTTGAAGTAAGTTCAACAGCGACTAGAACGTACGAAAATCCATTGGATGTTCTGACAAGCGGTCCCAAGAGATCAACAGCAGCAAATTCTTTTAATTTAGAAGGAATAATAGGAAACAATGGAGCACGATGTGAGACAGTAGATGGTTTCGCCTTTTGACAAAGTTTACAAATAGATAAGACTCTTCGAATTCTTTTTTCCATATTGTTAAAATAACAAGTCGTTCGAAGAATATGATAACATTTTCGTGGACCAAAATGTGCGTAGCTGAAATGAATGTACCAAATGAGCTTATTAACAAAATCGTCTGGAATGCAAAGTACCCATAGCTTGTCATCAACAGTGCAGCGTTTGAAGAGTATGTTGTTTCTAACCAGGTAATAATGCCGAATCTGTGTGTGTGTCTTTTCATGCCATTTGCTCTTGATGTCTTTCCAAATCGGATCTTTATCTTGTTCATGAGCAATGTCCTTTAAAGATGTGGTGATGAAGTTTTCAAAGGCGACTTTCTGAATGTAAAGAATACTGAAATTTTTCTCGAGGTTGCCTTCTGTGGTACTTTTCTCAAGCCCAGCCGGTGCGCGTGACAGTGCGTCCGCAACAATGTTCTCCTTACCGGGAATGTAGACTATTGTGAAGCGGAATTCTTGCAGAAACAATGCCCAACGTTTTAACCTGTCATGATTTAATTTTGAAGACATAAGAAATTGTAATGCACGATGATCACTGTATACTTTTACGTGCTTACCAGAAAGAAAGAAACGGAATTTGTTAAATGCCCAAACGATAGCTAAAGCTTCTAATTCAGTAACGGAATAATTTTTTTCAGATTTTGTTAGCACTCGGCTAGCAAAAGCAATGGTTTTCTGAACAGTAGTGTCATTTTCTGTGGCTTCTTGAAATAAATGGGCACCAAGACCGACTTTAGAAGAATCCGTGCTAAGGCAGAAATCTTGTGACAGATCTGGATGAGCTAAGATTGGCGCGTGAAGTAACGCTTCTTTCAAAGAATTGAATTCCAACTGTGCTTGTTCGTCCCAGTTCCAAATAGTATTTTTTCCAGTGAGAGAACAAAGTTTTGGTGTAACAAGAATTTGCATATTCAGAAAACGACGGTAAAAATTTACGAGACCTAGAAAACTGCGGACTTGTCTTTTTGTGGATGGAACTGGAATGGCTCTGATTGCTTCTAACTTTTCAGGATCCGGCTGAATGCCTTCAGAAGAAATAATATGTCCCAAAAACTTCACCTTTGTCCTACCGAATTCAGACTTTTCCAAGTTAACTGTAATTCCAGATTCTGCAAAAATACGTAACAAACTGTTGAGGATGCGATTATGTAGTTCCCATGAAGCTTCTGCTATTAGAATATCGTCCACATATAAGGTGATGTGACGTTTTAAGAACTCAGGTAATATCGAATTTAGCCCGCGAATGAATGCTGCTGAAGAAATGTTCAAACCAAAGGGAAGTTTCCGAAACTGATAACAAACGCCGAAACAAAGGAAAGCTGTGTATTTTCTACATTCTGGATGAAGTTCGATCTGATAAAAGCTGGATCTGAGATCAATGGAAGACAACACTTTTACACCATTAAAATTTTGAAGAAGTTCTTCCATCGTCTGCGGCCTGTCTGTTTCAGGAATAATGATAGTATTGATTTGTCTCGAATCTAAGACAAGCCTGATCGATCCATTTTTCTTCTCAACAACATGTAACGGATTGTTGTATGAGCTTACTGCAGGCTCAATAATGCCCTCGTCAAGCATAGATTGTATTTCTGTTCTAACACGGTCCCTATAATGCGCCGGAATTACATATGGTCTAACACAAAATTTAGTATGCTCACGAACACGAAATTGGTATTGAAATCCCTTGATTGTTCCTGTTTTGTGAGTAAAAACTGTGGAATGTTCTTGTAAAATCTCAAAAAGGTCCTGCCTATCAGTGTCATTACAATTCTCAATTGTTTGAATTTTATTCTGAATTAACTTATTAGTGTCAAATGCGCCGTCGATATCATCCCTGTCAGTACTTGCAGAGTGATTGTTAGTGTCTAGTTCCGTAGAAAAGTCCGAACTGTTGTCTAACAGAAGGTAAAGCCGATTAATTTCCTCGTCATGGTTTGAGAGCCAATCTTCAAATTTCAAAGCTACTGACTTACCTTCTTTTTCTAAACTTATTTCAGCATCGTGAAAGCTTAAGATTGCTTTGTATTCATTTAAAAAGTCTACTCCCAGTATAATTTCCGTCGACAATAATGGAACAATGAGAAAGTTCATAGAGAAGCTGTGGCTTTGACAAAAGAATTCTAAATTGGTTTGTTGGCGTACATCTACACCTTTTCCAAAGATTGCACCTTGTAATTTAATCTTACGTAACGGAAGTGTGGGGCAATCGTTCGATTTGTTGCATTTGCTAAAGGCTGTTTCACTGATTACTGAAATGGGACTGCCAGAGTCAAGTACTGCCGTAAATTTTATGTCATTTACAGTAATGTGAATCACAGGATATGCAATGTTGTTATGTTTTATGTCGTGTTCCTGGAGTAAGATGTCCCTAATGTCTTCCATTTTTACGTAATTACTAGCTACGGCAGCTGCGTCGTCAGTTTCATAAGTATGTTTTGTGGCTGCCAGCGGTGTGAGTCATTGCCTATTGTCTCTTTGTTGGCGCGCGTCGTTATTCGGATTTGGAGACCTAACTTCTACAAATTCACCTCCTCGAGAGGGCTCTGCCCTGTTTAAATCCCGCCAGTTCTGATGCAATTCAGGTCTGTCGTTACGATCACATCGTCTGTCGCCATGTCGATAGCTCCTGTAGTTTCTTTCTTGTCGGTTAAGTGGTGGAGAATTTCTCCCTGAATCGTAACTGCGCGCTGGACCGTTGCGTCTAAAGTTATTCTGTCTCCCTTGATAATAATTGTTTTGGTTCCCATATTGTCTGTTTCTCTGATTGTCTCTGTGATAGTCATTACCACGGAGAGGTGATCTTTCCCTGTAATTATTACTACTCTGCCAACGGTTGTCATACGGGTGGTGTCTGTTTTGGTCACGATATGTGTTGTGGGAATAGCCTTGTCGTGTCCAGTTATTATTTCTTTCATCGCGGAATTGCGACTGATGTGATCTGTAATTGTTGTGCTCCTGTGTTCCGCGATTGTCAGTGTCACTTTCCAGTTCTTGTAACAGTCCCTGAAAAGCTTCAATGTCGTCTTTGCAACGTCCTGCCAAAATAATATGTCGTAAATGTTCAGGTAATTTGATTAAGCAAATGCGGATGAGTTCTGAGGGGCTGTATGGGTTTGACAGGTACTGATTCTTGTGCAACATGTCTTCAAAATATTTCACAAGACTGGAGAATTCAGATTGTTCGAAATGTTTCATCATTATGATGCCATGTTTTACGCGGTCTTGTGTGGCTTGAGACCAATATGCTGAGAGGAAGGCATGGTAAAATTCTCCTTCACTGTGGCAATCGTGAATGACCGATCGCATTCTTACAGCTGGTTCATTCTCTAAGTAGCCACACATAAATTCTAATCTGTGCTCCAATGACCAGTTGGGAGGAAAACAATGAGAGAATTGATGAAGCCATGCTTGTGGATGAATGTCGTTGCCAGATTTCTTAAATGTTTTGAATTTACGTGTAGTAATGAACAGCTTATAGTCAAAATCATCATGTCGGCGAGTCGCATATCGGTCATTGTTAGGTCGTGTCGGCCGTTCCATCTCAAAATTCGGTGTACCTTGCCAATTTCTTTCATAATTACCGAAATGCCCTGTGTTATTATTTTGTGGCTTTTGCGTATTTCTAAGTTCCTCTTCCCGTGTTGGAGCGCGAGTGTCTTCTGAAATACGTAATTCTTGTATTACCTGTGTCAGCTGATCTTGTACTTCCCGGATTTCTCTTTGGTGTTGCGTATCAATTTGATTCAGATTTTGTTTCAGTTTCCTAATTTGTTCGCTCTGTTCTGTGTCATTAAAGACTACCGGTTTTGCGTCATTCAGATTATCATCTACCTTCGTAGATAAATTATTTAGCTGATCCGAAAGTTCAACTACTTTCTCTGATAATGAACACATTTCCTCAGTGTGTTTTTCTGAACCAAGTTTCAGAGTGTCCATTTGTGTTGAAATCGTATCTACTGTGTCCTTTAAGTTTTCTTGACTTTTTGCAAGTTGCGTAACCGAATCGGTAGATGCAACTGCGTCAATTTTAGCTTGCAAGGTGTTGTGATTTTCATGAACAATAGTTTGCAGTTCTTTTATGGCTGCTTCGTGATTCTGTAATGTATTTTCATGCCGCGAAAAAATAGGTTGGAAATGCTCACAAATTTGTGTTTTTACGTCATTACAGACTTTTTGACATTTCGATTCGATGTTATGTAACTCAGTAGTTAAATCTTCACGAGTTTGTTCAAGCGTCGTGTCTAACTTTTGAAGCTTTTGCTGTGTTTGTCTCTGATTTTGTTCCATTGTGTCTAACTGTTGCTGTGTTTGTCTCTGATTTTGTTCCATTGTGTCTAACTTTTCAAGCTTTTGTCCCATTTGTTGCATTAATTGTAATAACAATGCACTGGTGTCTGAAACATGTTCCTCAGTGCTTTTCGGCAGTGAATTTGCACCGGCAACATTCACAGTTTGACAAGCGGAAAATGTGTCTTGACTCCTTTGAGAAAACGGTGAGGACGCAAAACCTGAATCTACAGTATTTGCGAGATCGTGTCGTGTCATTTCGGCTTCCTGAGGCGAGCTATTGCCGACCGGTCGATCGATAATGCTTCCCTCTTCACTAATTGTTTCACTGTCCACGCCATTGTTTGACGCCCGCTCCATTTCCCTGTGCACAGTTACCAAATTACTACTTTGAACATTAGTAAATTCATTACTCGGCGGCGCTGATAAGCTACGCTCGTCATCACTATTATTTCTCAGTTTAGTTTGGAGCCTAGTGTTACGTTTTTCACACGCCATTATTGTCACAGTATTTCACACGACAACACAGAAAAACACAATTTGAAGATCAAAAATAAGAGAACACATTAACATAGCACTGAAAATAATATCTAGTTAATTGCAAGCGCAGCTGCGAAATACTTGGTGCAAATCTACATGCATGCCACAACTGTTTTACTATACAACAATGAAAGACTGCAACTACAAAGGAAATTCTCTCTACAATTACGCGCTAGCAATAAACAAAAGCTACACTAAATACACAAACTACAAGAAAAAATCAGAAGATTCCAGTGAGGTATCCTAGGCTAAGGGTCGACATATGAAACGTCCCCTTTCAACAATTCTTACAAGACTGTCCTTAACCTGACACACAATACTTTGTTAGCGCAACGCAATCTGACTTTCAAAATTCCCTACAAAAGAATGGCTCTGACTAACATTAAACTATACCTTTCACAAATCACTTACCTCACAAAAATCTTCGCTGCTCAAGCTACTGCAATACAGCAAGCGCCACTACTGCCAGCTAAATAAAAGATTCAAACTACTAAAGGCACTAACTACTGATAGGGATAGTTAGCAAATGAAAGATATTAATAGAGAACAAACAATGTATTTACCTTAATATCATCACAAGTCATAATATATATATCAGTTCATGACAAATTGCAAAGTTCCGCCATCTCTCTCCCCACATCCACCACTGCTGGCGGCTCACCTCCAACTGCGCAACGCTACGCGCTGTTCACAGCCAGCTGCCTAACACTACAATGGCGAGTATTACAACAATGCAAAGCAGCCACAGACTGCCCACAGCACAGCCTAGAGGTGGCGTTACTAATAAAAAACCTAAACAGCCTACTTACATAGAGAAAACATAAACAGCCTACTTACAGCATCTCAGATGTACAAAACAGGTTGAGCGTCAAGTTACCTGTGGGCCAAACAAACTATTGTCTGTGGTATTTTCCACAAATAGTGCTGGTAAAATTCGGGAGTGCGAGTTTTACTGTTTCATATCAATAGTTTGGACGAGATGAGAATAGAAGCTTTCGAAATGTGGTGCTACAGTAGAATGCTGAAGATTAGATGGCTAGATAACGTAACTAATGAGGAGCTACTGAATAGAACTGGGGAGAAGAGGTACAACATGAGTAGGAGGATAGATCGGTTAGTGGGACACATTCTGAGGCATCAAGGGATCACCAATTTAGTATTGGAGGGAAGCGTGGAGCGTAAAAATCGTAGAGGGAGACCAAGGGATGAATACACTAAACAAATTCAGAAGGATGTAGGTTGCAGTAGTTACTCGGAGATGATGAAGCTTGCATAGGATAGAATAGCATGGAGGGCTGCATCTAACCAGTCTCTGGACTGAAGACCACAACAACAACAACAACAACAACAACAATAGGACAGCTTCATGGAGCGGAAAATGTAAAGAACTAATGCTGTTGTAGTAATGCTGAATCAGAGATCTCTAAAACGAAGTGGTAACATTTCTTTTAGGCTGAAGATGGTTGTGATGTCTTCTAACGAAATTCCGTTCCTATGGAATATCGCCTCAGTTGAGTGACTGGATTCGCGATTACCTGTCAGAAATGCAACTGACGGAAAGTCATCGAGGAAAACAGAAGTAATATCCGGCGTTCCTCAAGAAGGTGCTATTAGCCCTCTATTGTTCCTGATCTATATTAACGACGTAGGAGACAATTTGAGTAGCCCTCTTATATTATTTGCAAATGATGCTGTCATTTACCGTCTTGTAAACTCGTCAGATGACCAAAACAAATTGCAAAATGATTTAGATAAGATATCTGTATGGTGCGAAAAATGCCAACTGACCCCGAATAAAGAAAAGAGTGAAGTTATTCACATGATTACTAAAAGAAATCCGCTAAATTTCAATTACGCAATAAGTCACACATATCTGAAGGCTGTAATTCAACTAAATACTTAGGGATTACAATTACAAATGACCTAAATTGGAACGATCACATAGGTAATGTTGTGTGTAGAGCAAATCAAAGACTGCGATTCATTGCCAGAAAACTTAGACGGTGCAACAGATTTACTAAAGAGACTGTTTACACCACGCTTGTCCGCACTATCCTGGAGTATTGCTATGCGGTGTGGGATCCACATCAGATGGGACTAATGGCTCTGAGCGCTATGCGACTTAACTTCTGAGGTCATGAGTCGCATAGAACTTAGAACTAATGAAACCTAACTAAGGACATCACATACATCCATGCCCGAGGCAGGATTCTAACCTGCGACCGGAGCGGTCGCTCGGTTCCAGACTGTAGCGCCTAGAACCGCTCGGCCACTCCGGCCGGCTCAGTTCGGACTGATAGATGACAACAAAAAGTTCAAAGAAAGGGGGCTCGTTTTGTATTATCGCGAAATAGGGGAAATAGTGCCACAGACATGATACGTGAAGTGGAAATCATTGAAACATAGGCGATTTTCGTTGGGACGGGACCTTCCCATGAAATTTCAATCACCACTTTCCTCCTCCGATTGCGATAATACTGTGTTGGTACCCACCTACATAGGGAGAAATGATCATCACGATAAAATTGGAGAAATCAGGGTTCACACAGAATAATTTAGGTGCTGTTTTTCCCTCGCGCTGTTCGAGAGCGGAACGGTAGAGAGACAGCACGAAGGTGGTTCGTTGAACCCTCTGCCAGGCACTTAATTGTGAATAGCAGAGTAACCACGTAGATGTAGACGTAGATGCACGTAGACGTAAATGCATAACGTTATAATGTCCACCAGACACTATAGTTGTTGGAGTATACAATATTCGATCCTAACGACACACTGGAACAAAGAACTGACACTGGCAGTCGTGTTGCCACTCTCGCCTCCACCCGTTGTTGTGGCGGACGAGTCCAGAGACTGGTCTGAGGTCGGTTCAAAGAGCGCAACTCTCGTTCATTTGCCGTTCTTTTTAGGCTTCTGTACCTTCATCAGTAGAAAAGGAACCTTTGTAGGATCACTTGTTGCCGGCCTGTGTTGCCGAGCGGTTCTAGGCGGTTCAGTTTGGAACCGCGAGACCCCTACGGTCGCAGGTCCGAATGCTGCCTCGGGCATGGATGTGTGTGATGCCCTTAGGTTAGTTATGTTGAAGTAGTATTAAGTTCTAGGAAACTGATGACCTCGGATGTTACAGGGTGTTTCAAAAATGACCGGTATATTTGAAACGGCAATAAAAACTAAACGAGCAGTGATAGAAATACACCGTTTGTTGCAATATGCTTAGGACAACAGTACATTTTCAGGCGGACAAACTTTCGAAATTACAGTAGTTACCATTTTCATCAACAGGTGGCGCTGCAAGTGATGTGAACGATATAGAAGACAACGCAGTCTGTGGGTGCGCCATTCTGTACGTCGTCTTTCTGCTGTAAGCGTGTGCTGTTCACAACGTGCAAGTGTGCTGTAGACAACATGGTTTATTCCTTAGAACAGAGGATTTTTCTGGTGTTGGAATTCCACTGCCTAGAACACAGTGTTGTTGCAACAAGACGAAGTTTTCAACGGAGGTTTAATGTAACCAAAGGACCGAAAAGCGATACAATAAAGGATCTGTTTGAAAAATTTCAACGGACTGGGAACGTGACGGATGAACGTGCTGGAAAGGTAGGGCGACCGCGTACGGCAACCACAGAGGGCAACGCGCAGCTAGTGCAGCAGGTGATCCAACAGCGGCCTCGGGTTTCCGTTCGCCGTGTTGCAGCTGCGGTCCAAATGACGCCAACGTCCACGTATCGTCTCATGCGCCAGAGTTTACACCTCTATCCGTACAAAATTCAAACGCGGCAACCCCTCAGCGCCGCTACCATTGCTGCACGAGAGACATTCGCTAACGATATAGTGCACAGGATTGATGACGGCGATATGCATGTGGGCAGCGTTTGGTTTACTGACAAAGCTTATTTTTACCTGGACGGCTTCGTCAATAAACAGAACTGGCGCATATGGGGAACCGAAAAGCCCCATGTTGCAGTCCCATCGTCCCTGCATCCTCAAAAAGCACTGGTCTGGGCCGCCATTTCTTCCAAAGGAATCATTGGCCCATTTTTCAGATCCGAAACGATTACTGCATCACGCTATCTGGACATTCTTCGTGAATTTGTGGCGGTACAAACTGCCTTAGACGACACTGCGAACACCTCGTGGTTTATGCAAGATGGTGCCCGGCCACATCGCACGGCCTACGTCTTTAATTTCCTGAATGAATATTTCGATGATCGTGTGATTCCTTTGGGCTATCCGAAACATATAGGAGGCGGCGTGGATTGGCCTCCCTATTCGCCAGACATGAACCCCTGTGACTTCTTTCTGTGGGGACACTTGAAAGACCAGGTGTACCGCCAGAATCCAGAAACAATTGAACAGCTGAAGCAGTACATCTCATCTGCATGTGATGCCATTCCGCCAGCCACGTTGTCAAAGGTTTCGGGTAATTTCATTCAGAGACTACGCCATATTATTGCTACGCATGGTGGATATGTGGAAAATATCGTACTATAGAGTTTCCCAGACCGCAGCGCCATCTGTTGTTGAAAATTGTAACTACTGTAATTTCGAAAGTTTGTCTGCCTGAAAATGTACTGTTGTCCCAAGCATATTGCAACAAACGGTGTATTTCTATCGCTGCTCGTTTAGTTTTTATTGCCGTTTCAAATATACCGGTCATTTTTGAAACACCCTGTAAGTCCCGTAGTGCTCAGAGCCATTTTTTGATCACTTGTTTTCCTTCCATCTGTCTGTCTTCCCGACTGTAAAACCCCCCTTTTCCTCGCCACGGTAGACGTACCAAGTCGAAATTTATGTCACATGCTAAGATCTAAACTCTCTTGTCTATGTAAGAAAAGGGAATCTTCCAAGTCAATGCAGTCACAAGATAAGGCCATTTGTGTCACATATTTTCATACTTGCAAACTAACACAATGAAACCTTCATGGTACTTCCCGTTGATCTAAAAACTTAAAATTTGGTAAGAAGCATGGTTTCAGTGCACAATCCGAAAACTGTGGATTTGTAATTACATGGTGTGAAAAAAAATCTTTTTTGTTATTTGTTGTTCGACTTCATACCTGATATTAAGACACTGTCGAACGTTTTGGAATCCCTGCGACCGATTTCTTGCCAGTGTGAATGTCGGTAACGCAAAAATCGTCGAGATCCACTATTAATTGTTTGTGTAGATAATTTATACGGAACCAGCAGTGTGTGAGTCCTGCCCGCATGTAGTGCCATTTATTTTTATTTTCGATCGTCAGTCTTCCGACTACTTTCGTGTAGTCCACAATCTTCGCCCATCTATCGCTAATCTTTCCATCTCTATGTAATTGTTACACGTTATACCATCTATAACATATTTTGGAGATTCTGAGCTTCGTGCATCCCACTCCTTTCTTCTTCTACTGCTCCTTCCAGCAACAACTGTTCCTGGAAGCTGTAGCAAATATCCCATTAACTACCTACGTGTAACAATTAATGGGGGTATGAAATAAAATGATCACAAATGGTCAGTTATATTTGTCAGGCTTCTGTTCATTGGTGGGACATCGAGGAAATATCTTAGACTTGCAAAGGCGACTGCTTAGTAACTCACAACACGAGACCTGCCGTAGAGTATTGCTAAAGTAAGCGAAGGCCCCACAAAATAGTATTAACAAGCGATTTTCAACATATATACAAAGGTAATCTGCACTGTCGGTCACACGTTCGTTTCTCCAAACACTGAAAAGATCTGAAATTGTACACAGCGCAGGCCGGGGTGGCCGAGCGGTTCTAGGCGCTTCAGTCCGGAGCCGCGCGACTGCTACGGTCGCAGTTTCGAATCCTGCCTCGGGCATGGATGTGTGTGATGTCCTTAGGTTAGTTAGGTTTAAGTATTCCAAGTTCTAGGGGACTGATGACCTCAGAAGTTAAGTCCCATAGTGCTCAGAGCTATTTTTTTTTGCTGGTACACAGCTGAAGTTTCAAGGATCAGTATTAATTGAGTAATTTAGTGATATATTAAAGTTGTGTACGAGCTCTACTTTGAGTTTAAATTATCATGGAATCCTCTTGGGTAAAATATTCTGGATGTAAAACACTCCCCCATTCGCATTCCCAAGTGGGGACTACTCAGGAGGATTTGTCATCAGGAAATTAAAACTGACAACGGAATTTTAGATACATGAATCTGCTACGTAGGTAAAGAAAATTTAAAAGAACAGTTTGAAGTTAAATATAGTGGGTATTAGTGAAGTTCGGTGGGAGGACGAACGGGACTTTCGGTCAGCTGTGTACATAATTACAGATACAAAATCAAACAGAGGTAATGCAGGAGTAGGCCTTATAATGAATAAGAAAATGCTAATGCAGGTAAGCTACTACGAACAGCATAGTAACGCTTTAGTGTAGCCACGACAGGAAGCCAACAACACCGCAGTAGCACAATATTGTATGCCAGCTAGCTCCACAGATGGTGAAGAGATTAACAGAATATACGACGAGATAAAAGAAACTATTCAGGTAGTTAAGGAAGAGAAATACTTAATTGTGACGGACGACTAGAATTCGATAGTAGAAACAGCAAGAGAAAGAAAAATTATACTAATTATCGTGAAAGACGTCGAAGACAACTGGAGACACCAGAAAGCTCAAATGATTCAAATGGTTCTGAGCACTATGGGACTTAACTTCTGAAGTAATCAGTCCCCTAGAACTTAGAAATACTTAAACCTAAATAACCTAAGGACATCAGACACATCCATACCCTAGGCAGAATTCGAACTTGCGACTGTAGCGGTCGCGCAGTTCCAGACTGTAGCGCCTAGAACCGCTCGGCCATCCCGGCCGGCACACCAGAACGTTTCAGATTGATTACACAATGGTAAGACACAGATTTCAGAACCAGATTTTAAACAGTAAAACACTTACAGGCGCATGTGTGAAGTCTGACCATAATTTCTTTTCGAGGAACATTATTGAGAAAATATAGAGAACCGGCATTTGAAGCTACGATTCTACTTCCGCCAACACACATTTCGCGTAACGACCACGAAGATAACATACGAGAAGGCATGTACACATTCGTTTTACCCTTGCTCTATTGTCGAGTGGAGCAGGAAAGGAAATGACAAATAGTGGTACTGGGTACCCCATGCCACGCATCGTATGGTGGCTTGCGGAATATCTGTCTAGATGTAGATGTAGATTCCAACTCAAGAAGTCGCAAATAGTTAGGAATCTGAGGAGACTATACCTGGATAAGTTGAAAGAACTAGAGGTTGCTGGGAGCTTGAGAGGGAGCATTAGTCAAAGATTGACTAAAACACGGTAAAGGAATACAGGAGAAGACGAATGTGTTGCTTAGAGACGAAATATTGAAGACAGCAGAGGACTAAATAAGTAAGACAAGGCCTAGCAGAAGTGCTTATCACAGGCAATATTGAATTTAATCGACGAAAAGAGAAAATATAAAAATGCAGCAAACTGAGTGGGCGATAGGGAATACAAACATCTAAAAAATGAGATCCTCGGAAAGTGCGAAATGGCAAAGTAGGAATGGGTCTAAGATAAATGTAAGGACACTGAAGCATATATAGTTAGCTGGAAGATAAGTACAGCCTTTAATAAAATTTAAAAAAAAATTAGGAGGAAAGCAGCTGTGTGAATATCAAGAGCTCGGATGGAAAGCCAGTACTAAGAAAATAAGCCGAAAGGTGAAAGGAGTACATCGAAGGACTATAAAAGGGAAACGAACTTGAAGGCAATCCTGTAGAAAGGGAAAAGGACTTAATTGAAGAAGAGATGAGAGATATGATACTCCGAGAAAAACTTCACAGAGCACTGAAGGACCTAGGTCGAAGCAGGGACGCTGGAGCAATCGACATTCCCACAGAACTATTGATATCCTTGGGTGAGCCAGTCGCGAGAAAACTATCCACTTGATGTGCACTACCAATACGACAGACTTCAAGAAGATTGTAATAACTCCAGTTGCAAAGAAAGCAGGTAATGACAGGTGTCAATATTATCGAAATATCAGTGTAATAAGTCATGGCTGCAAAATCCTAGCGCGAACTATTTACAGAGGAACGGAAAAGGTGGCAGAAGCCGATCTCTGAGAAGGTTTGCATTCCGGAAAAATAGTCTTCCTACGACTTACACTAGAATATATGCTAAGAATAGGCAAAACTACGCTTATAGCTTTCGTAGATTTGGAGAACGCTTTTGACAATGTCGACTGGAAAACACTATTAGAAATTTTATAGGTAGCAGGAGTAAAATTCAAGGAGTGAAAGATTGTTTACGACTTGTCCAGACATCAGACGACAGTTATGAGAGTAGAGGGGCGTGAAACGGAAGCACTGGTTGAAAAGGAAGTGCCACAGTTAGTATCCTGTCACAGATGTTGCCCAGTCGGTATACTGAGGAAGCAGTAAACGAAATCAGAGGTAAATTGGAGGAGGAGTTAAAGTTCAAGGATAAGATATAATACCGGTGAAGTTTGACATTGATGATATAATTCTATCAGAGGCAGCAAGGGAGTTGAAAGAACAGTTCAACAAAACGGACATTGTCTTAAAAGGAGGATATAAGAAGAAAATTAACAAAAGCAAAACGAGGGTAATGGAATCAGCTGATGCTAAGGCAGCTAGATTAGGAAACAAGACACCAAAGGTGTTGCTATTTATGCAGAAAAACAGCTAATTATAGCTGCAGTAGAGAGAACATAAAATGCGGACTAGCAATGGCAAGAAAAGCGTCTCTGAACACGAGAAATTTACTAACGTCGAATACAGATTTAAATGTTATTAAGTCTTTTCTGAAGATATCTGAGAGGAGTATAACCATGTACGGAAGGGAAACGGACGATAAACAGTTTGACAAGAAGAGAATACAAGCTTTTGAAATGTGGTGCTACAGAAGAATGCTGGAGCTTAGGTTGGTAGATCACGTAACTAATTGGGATGTACTGAAGAGAATTCTGCAGGAAAGAAATTTGTGGCACAACCTGACAAGAACAAAGAACCGATAAAGAGAACACATTCTGGGGCATCAAGGGATCACCAATTTAGTGCTGAAGGGAAGTGTGGGGCGTAAAAATCCTAGAGGAAGACCATGAGATGAATGCAGTAAACAGATTCGGAAGGATGTAGTTGCAGTAGCTATTTTTTGACTGTAGAAATCATTTCGTTCACTATTGCAATTTCAGCCTTTGGACTATTTTCGAGTCGTACTGCAAAAGCTAAAATAATATAAAAATGAAGCATGGAGGGCACTCGTATACACAGAACTATACAAACGTGTCATGTAGACAGCAGTACATTACAAAAATGGTGAACAGAATACATCACTTACATAAAATCGACATGTATATACGTCATCATCAAAAATAAGCCTTTTCACTGTAGAAATACAGTAACAATAGACGAATGCGAAGCTCTGTACGTCGTGAAATTATGTAAATTTCGTGTAATGTTACCAATGTTAGCATCATTCACGTAAATCGTTACAAATCGATGGTCTAGCACACTGTTTACACGTAAACTAAGGCCGTTGAGTCGAAAATACATTCAAAAATCAAGACTGCCTGTGCACTCATCAGAGACAGTACATTTCAGCGTTTACAGTTGTAAGTCTCATATCATAACATCTTTTTACGTCAGTTTGCAACACACATATTTCTTGGTTGTTACAGTCGTAAGAGGCCAGGGTAGGAAAATCTATTTGTGATGGAGCAGTGTAAAAATACATACGTTATCGGTTGTAATGGTCTAACACTAGCTTGGGTATTCATACAAAACATGGCAACCGCAATCTTACATATTACTTTGTTTGGTATGCTTTGCAACTAGTGGAAAAAACGTAGAAGGCGCATTATGTGCGCCAATGATACAGCCAACAGCCATGATACATGAAATTTGGTTAATACATCACAAGACGCTACAGGATGTGACTTCTTCCATAGCTGTAATGTGGGAAATGTAGGTAAGTTTAGGTAAAAGCATATAATAATAAATTCGAAGGGCTGAAAACGCTTTCGATAAAAGTGTAAAAAAGTGATTATGCAATAATATTATGCACTGCTAAAATAGATTAGACGCGGCAAGACATACTCTCGAGATAAAACGAAATGTAGGGGATAAAATCAATTTACAAAAATAAAATGTATGGGAGTGCACTTGATCCGCACTTGTTGTCATGTATAAAACTTGCAGTACTACATTATTCATCGGGAGCACTGATAAAAAAATTTTACACAGCTTTTTGAACAGCTGATAAAATACATCACTTAAGAGCTTCTAAAAACAAATAAAATAAAGATGAAAATAAAAAGTAGTAACGCATGTGATTCTTCCATGTTACCAAATAAAAATGTCGTAAGCAACATGCATATTATGCATACATACATTATGCGTACACACATTTCTGTATGATACGAAGTTTACAACTGTTATTGCTGGAATGTACTGTCTCTGATTACTGCGCGAGCGAGCAGTCTTGACCTATGAAAGTATTTTGGCGCCAACGGTCTTAGTTTACTTGTAAACAGTGTGCTAGAACATCGATTTGCAACGATTTACATCAATGATGTTAACAATGGTAGCATTTGAATTAATTTACATCATTTCACCACGTACATAGCTTTGCACTCGTCTGATGTTACTGTATTTCTACTGTGAAAGGGCCTATTTTTGCGCTGACATGTATACATGTCGGGGAATTTAAAGGTCTGCGGTGAGCTGTAGCGAAATGTAAGTGATGTATTATGACCACCACTTTTGTGTTGTACAATTGTCAATATCACATATTTGTGTAGTTCTGTACGCATTAGTACACTCTGTGTTTCATTTTAGGACTGTCTTTAATTTTTGTAGTACCACTTGAAAAGGGCTCACAAGTCCGAAACTGCAGTAGTGAAATAAACGACGAAAATGATGTCTTTTAAGAAATTCTATAACTCTGGGAACCTCAATCACGAGAAGCTAACTACTACTAAAATGCCCCATGCCTCACTTCTGTAGGAACCATCATGAGTTAAATAGAATAAATACTGTGTTTACAGAGACATTTTAGCAGTTATCCTTGTCACAAAACATACTTGAATGAAATGGTAGGACATCCTAGAACGTGCTACAACGGGAAGTAACCTCTGCCATGCCGTTAGTAATACTTAGTAACACACAACTGAAGATGGTGACACTAATGTAGTTGCGTCAGGTTATCACACTAGTGCGTGGTCTCATAGAGGTTATACCATATATTTAGATGACTCTCCATCCAGCATCACACATTGCAGCTCAGACCAACAGGATTATTGACTGTCAAACTATGAACACCTAACACAGATCTAATATTGCCTACACGTCATGTAGGACTGACATGTCATCATGAGGATGGACATGTGGTCTATCCTAAACCTGAGAGAGTAGACTAGTAATAAGAAATAATTCGTACCTGCTAAGACAGTTGCCTTCGAGTGAGACAACACAGAGCTCAGTATTGTTGGTGAAGAGTCGCCCTGGAAGGCTCTTGAGCTGATTGTGGTCCAAATACAGACAGTCCAACTGGAAGCAGTTGCCCAGCATCTCCTCTGGCAGGTGTTGGAGGAGGTTCCCTTTCAGAACCAGGGTATCCAGCGCAGGAGTTGGCTTGAAGACATCAGCAGCCAGCGAAGTCAGCTGGTTGTCGGACATGTACAGGTAGCGTAACCGCTGCAAACCGGTGAACGCGTCTGCCGAGAGGGTCTTGATGGCGTTCCCATTCAGATGTAGCATGATGAGCTGGGGGATGTTCTGGAACAACCCTGGTTCCAAGGACTCCAGCTTGTTGTGGTTCAGGCTCAGTATCTGAGAAAGGACGACCGTTCAGTCTAAGCTTGACAATTGCTGGGACAACATTATATACGTGACAGTGAGTTCTAGGTGTTTGGTTGAATAAAAAAAAACTAATTTCAGAGGCAACCAATTTTCTGAACGACAGTAATTTCCCACACCAGCTGTCATTGGTTACACAAAATAAACAAATAATTTTGATTCTTCACTGCTACTCAATTTGAGTGGGCACAGTGCAGCCATTATCTGTTTCACTAAACGGTTAAAACTGAATTCTTTATTTCTGTAATAACACCTTTTTACTCAGTGACATATCCCAGGAGAAAAAAGTCTGTAAGGGATAATCCACTGAAGAGAACTACGATATTCCTTTTTGTTTTACCTACAGATGAGTGCATATGTTTTTATGTCTTGTTCGATAATGTGAGACAATACAAAAACTTACAGAACTTTTTAAAGTGTTAGACAAGTGTTGTTTCTGAAATAAACGGTAATAACTTCGGAAACAAAAAGCAATAAATACTACAGAGAAGTTTTAAATTAATAACAGATTTTATGACCTATTCTTTCTGTCCTACGCCAGGTGTTTTTAGTAACAAAAAGTTGCTATTGCTTATGACTCACCAATTTCGACACAGAACATGTTTTTTTCAAATGAACAGAAAACAATTTAACGACATTTCTGTTATATTATAAAGCTACAGTGTTAGAAATTCAGTAAAGAATGAGAACATAAAATATATATTTGTACGGAGCTTTAGCAACATAATTTTTCTCCAGCTGTTGTGGTAGAGGTCGAGCGGCTCTAGGCGCTTCCATCCGGACACGCGCGGCTGCTACGGTCGCAGGTTCGGATCCTGTCTCGGGCGTGGATGTCTGTGATGTCCTTAGGTTAGTTAGGTTTAAGTAGTTCTAAGTCTAGGGGACTGATGACCTCAGATGTTAAGTCCCATTGTGCTCAGAGTCATTTGAACCATTTGTTGTGGTGGGTATAGCTAGTCGTTCATCATAAAAGCCGCGATATTCTGTTCGTATGTATTGCTGAAGTTCTCTTATGTCATCTACTTTATTCTCATTTACTCCGATATAGCCCTGTGGATAAGCAGGAGTACATGCCAGCACTGTATGGCTGACTGTAGAAGGTAGCAGTTTAAAATCATGAACAAGCAGCGCACGAAAGAATTACTTCCCTATGACACGATCCTTCTCTTATTGAAAGTCCATGAATTCACTTACATGAATCGTTGCTTTTTCATCTTCTCCTCTCCACTTCACATATACAGCGAATAGATCCCGTCTGGTGTGAGAATCTCCCTCTTTGTAACACACGTGTCCAGAAAGAATGCCTAATAACGGGAAAATAATGACGTTCACTTTATCTTCCAGTAGTAATGATAGTTTGTAGAAGTTCAACAACAGTGCTGTTTTTGTGTGAACGGGACACCCACCAGGAAATTTGTGTACGTACTTCAGTGGAATTTGATTTCTCACTATTACTGTCGTCAGGACTTCTTTTAGCCTCACCCTGCACGATATACACTCCTGGAAATTGAAATAAGAACACCGTGAATTCATTGTCCCAGGAAGGGGAAACTTTATTGACACTTTCCTGGGTCAGATACATCACATGATCACACTGACAGAACCACAGGCACACAGACACAGGCAACAGAGCATGCACAATGTCGGCACTAGTACAGTGTATATCCACCTTTCGCAGCAATGCAGGCTGCTATTCTCCCATGGAGACGATCGTAGAGATGCTGGATGTAGTCCTGTGGAACGGCTTGCCATGCCATTTCCACCTGGCGCCTCAGTTGGACCAGCGTTCGTGCTGGACGTGCAGACCGCGTGAGACGACGCTTCATCCAGTCCCAAACATGCTCAATGGGGGACAGATCCGGAGATCTTGCTGGCCAGGGTAGTTGACTTACACCTTCTAGAGCACGTTGGGTGGAACGGGATACATGCGGACGTGCATTGTCCTGTTGGAACAGCAAGTCCCCTTGCCGGTCTAGGAATGGTAGAACGATGGGTTCGATGACGGTTTGGATGTACCGTGCACTATTCAGTGTCCCCTCGACGATCACCAGTGGTGTACGGCCAGTGTAGGAGGTCGCTCTCCACACCATGATGCCGGGTGTTGGCCCTGTGTGCCTCGGTCGTATGCAGTCCTGATTGTGGCGCTCACCTGCACGGCGCCAAACACGCATACAACCATCATTGGCACCAAGGCAGAAGCGACTCTCATCGCTGAAGACGACACGTCTCCATTCGTCCCTCCATTCACGCCTGTCGCGACACCACTGGAGGCGGGCTGCGCGATGATGGGGCGTGAGCGGAAGACGGCCTAACGGTGTGCGGGACCGTAGCCCAGCTTCATGGAGACGGTTGCGAATGGTCCTCGCCGATACCCCAGGAGCAACAGTGTCCCTAATTTGCTGGGAAGTGGCGGTGCGGTCCCCTACGGCACTGCGTAGGATCCTACGGTCTTGGCATGCATCCGTGCGTCGCTGCTGTCCGGTCCCAGGTCGACGGGCACGTGCACCTTCCGCCGACCACTGGCGACAACATCGATGTACTGTGGAGACCTCACGCCCCACGTGTTGAGCAATTCGGCGGTACGTCCACCCGGCCTCCCGCATGCCCACTATACGCCCTCGCTCAAAGTCCGTCAACTGCACATACGGTTCACGTCCACGCTGTCGCGGCATGCTACCAGTGTTAAAGACTGCGATGGAGCTCCGTATGCCACGGCAAACTGGCTGACACTGACGGCGGCGGTGCACAAATGCTGCGCAGCTAGCGCCATTCGATGGCCAACACCGCGGTTCCTGGTGTGTCCACTGTGCCGTGCGTGTGATCATTGCTTGTACAGCCCTCTCACAGTGTCCGGAGCAAGTATGGTGGCTCTGACACACCGGTGTCAATGTGTTCTTTTTTCCATTTCCAGGAGTGTACATAAAATTTTGCAGTTTTGCCGCCTACGTTGTGAATGTCTACATTAATGGTGAGCTGACTGCGTAGAAGATCTTCTGTGCTGATATCTTACGCTTACATGGAGAAACAGCAGCTCTCCATGAGAAGTGTCGTTTTTCCTCTAAAATGTAATTTTGCATCCTGTCTGTGGACCAGAGATGTATAGTAGACGTATTCCTTCAACATAAGACTGTAGGTATTGTCTCCATAATCACTAAAACTCAAATATTGCCTCAAAAAGTGGAGACGTGCTGTTTCTGCAATAGGCTATTCAATTGTACACACTGCAGAATTCCGTTTACAGGTTGTCAAAGGGCAACAAAATTTAGATTTTCAATATTTCTTACAGTTGATGACAGAATTTAAAAATTTTATATTATTGGCGTAATCTACTCATTTTGATGTATAATCTTACGTTAAAAGATTAATACAATGAGGAGAGTATTAAGGTTAAGAAGTGTGAATATAGTTTCAGGTGGTGTAACTCTTGACGCACAAATTACCAAGTGTGTCTTAATACATTATTTGATAAACACAACAGTTACAGACTTTCAGAATACTTTGCTTTTAATTTCAGACCTTTTGAAAACTTTTTCTTCCTGTCACCCCAACAAAATAATGAAAGGAAAAAGTATTTCGGTTAAGATATTTTCGCTCTCCATGCTGTAGAACTTCGGCATGAGGCACGACGTTTTCATTTATTACTTCTTTACCACTAACACTATTTGCATCACATTTTGCAAACTTTCACTGTAGTAATCCCATCATTTTTTTTGCAAATGCTACAACCACTGATCTTGTTACGTGACTGCCAAGTATTACTTCTAGATTTCATTTCAGGTTTGTTACCACTACTCGATAATTTATTGTACGGATTGGTACTTTCGCTGGCAGTGGTAAATTGTTCAATTTCTCGCAAATGTGAAGTGAGGCTCGGTGCTCGGCAAATCACCGTTGTGTCTGCAGAAGGTTTCCATCGTGCCTCAAAAGCAAGGAGTGGCAGCCACCTCGGCGGCGACCAGACTCGCAGAAGTGATCCTCTTTCCTGAACTGTTATTTTAATCAGTTCCTGGAACTAATGCGCTTGCCAAAGGAACTATGGCCGATGGATGCCAAGGCATTACCCTGTGTATGCTTGCGCTCGAAATTTGTCTGAGAAAGTACGCTGCTTTCCCTCCCAAAATTACGTACTGTCCTATGAAAGGACCGCCCCCACCACAAAACTTGGTCTGGCGGATGCTGATCAATGGGGAGAAAGTGTTATACAGGGTGTTTAAAAAATGACCGGTATATTTGAAACGGCAATAAAAACCAAACGAGCAGCGATAGAAATACACCGTTTGTTGCAATATGCTTGGGACAACAGTACATTTTCAGGCAGACAAACTTTCGAAATTACAGTAGTTACAATTTTCAACAACAGATGGCGCTGCGGTCTGGGAAACTCTATAGTACGATATTTTCCACATATCCACCATGCGTAGCAATAATATGGCGTAGTCTCTGAATGAAATTACCCGAAACCTTTGACAACGTGTCTGGCGGAATGGCTCCACATGCAGATGAGATGTACTGCTTCAGCTGTTCAATTGTTTCTGGATTCTGGCGGTACACCTGGTCTTTCAAGTGTCCCCACAGAAAGAAGTCACAGGGGTTCATGTCTGGCGAATAGGGAGGCCAATCCACGCCGCCTCCTGTATGTTTCGGATAGCCCAAAGCAATCACACGATCATCGAAATATTCATTCAGGAAATTAAAGACGTCGGCCGTGCGATGTGGCCGGGCACCATCTTGCATAAACCACGAGGTGTTCGCAGTGTCGTCTAAGGCAGTTAGTACCGCCACAAATTCACGAAGAATGTCCAGATAGCGTGATGCAGTAATCGTTTCGGATCTGAAAAGTGGGCCAACGATTCCTTTGGAAGAAATGGCGGCCCAGATCAGTACTTTTTGAGGATGCAGGGACGACGGGACTGCAACGTGGGGCTTTTCGGTTTCCCATATGCGCCAGTTCTGTTTATTGACGAAGCCGTCCAGGTAAAAATAAGCTTCGTCAGTAAACCAAATGCTGCCCACATGCATATCGCCGTCATCAATCCTGTGCACTATATCGTTAGCGAATGTCTCTCGTGCAGCAATGGTAGCAGCGCTGAGGGGTTGCCGCGTTTGAATTTTGTATGGATAGAGGTGTAAACTCTGGCGCATGAGACGATACGTGTACGTTGGCGTCATTTGGACCGCAGCTGCAACACGGCGAACGGAAACCCGAGGCCGCTGTTGGATCACCTGCTGCACTAGTTGCGCATTGCCCTCTGTGGCTGCCATACGCGGTCGCCCTACCTTTCCAGCACGTTCATCCGTCACGTTCCCAGTCCGTTGAAATTTTTCAAACAGATCCTTTATTGTATCGCTTTTCGGTCCTTTGGTTACATTAAACCTCCGTTGAAAACTTCGTCTTGTTGCAACAACACTGTGTTCTAGGCGGTGGAATTCCAACACCAGAAAAATCCTCTGTTCTAAGAAATAAACCATGTTGTCTACAGCACACTTGCACGTTGTGAACAGCACACGCTTACAGCAGAAAGACGACGTACAGAATGGCGCACCCACAGACTGCGTTGTCTTCTATATCGTTACATCACTTGCAGCGCCATCTGTTGATGAAAATTGTAACTACTGTAATTTCGAAAGTTTGTCCGCCTGAAAATGTACTGTTGTCCCAAGCATATTGCAACAAACGGTGTATTTCTATCGCTGCTCGTTTAGTTTTTATTGCCGTTTCAAATATACCGGTCATTTTTGAAACACCCTGTAAATCAGTACCAACTCCGTGAACTGTTTGTTTTTGTGTCGGTTCTCCGCATCAAGCCCAGAAGAATTTCTATTGGAAATAAGAACCGCCTTTTCTTGCTGCAATATATTTTCTTTCTAACAGAGACGTTTCCCCTTCTTCACATTAAGGCATCATCAGCAGGATCTACACTAAAGAGCCAAAAAATCTGGTAGACCTGCCTAATATCTTGTAGGGCCCCCACGAGCTCGCAGAAGTGCCGCAACACGACGTGGCATGGACTCGACTAATGTCTGAAGTAGTGCTGGAGGGAACTGACACCATGAATCGGGCAGGGCTGTCCATAAATCCGTAAGAGCACGAGGGTCTGGAGAGATCTTCTGAACAGCACGTTGCAAGGCATCCCAGATATGCTCAGTAACGTTCATGTCTGGGAGATTTTGTGGCCAGCGGAAGTGTTTAAACTCAGAGGAGTGTTCCTGGAGCCACTCTGTAGCAATTCTGAACGTGTGTGGTGTCGCATTGTCCAGCAGGAATTGCCCAAGTCCTACGGCATAAACAATGGACATGAATGGATGCAGGTCATCAGACTGGTTGCTTACGTACGTGTCACCTATCATAGTCGTAACTAGACGTATCAGGGTTTCCATATCACTCCAACTTCACATGCCCCACAGCATTATAGAGCCTCCATCAGCTTGAACAGTATCCTGTTGGAGGGGCCATGGATTCATGAGGTTGTTTCCATATCCGTACACGTCCAGCCAGTCGATACAATTTGAACGAGACTCGTCCGACGAGGCAACATGTTTCCAGTCATCAACAGTCCAATGTCTGCATCGACGGGCCCAGGCGAGGCGTAAAACTTTATGTTGTGCAGTCATCAAGGGTACAAGAGAGGGCCTTCGGCTCTGAAAGTCCATATCGATGATGTTTCGTTGAATGTTTCGCACGCTGACCCTTATTAATGGCCCAGGATTTAAAACTACAGCAATTCTCGGAAGGGTTGCACTTCTGTCACGCTGAACGATTCTCCTCTGTTGTCGTTGGTCCCGTTCTTGCAGAATCTTTTCCCAGCCGCAGCGATGTCGGAGATTTGATGTTTTACCGGAGTCCTGATATTCGTGGTACACTTGTGAAATGGCCGTACGGAAAATCCCCTCTTCATTGCAACCTCCGAGATACTGAGTCCCATCGCTCACGCACCGACTATAGCACCACGTTCAAACTCCGTTAAATCTTAATTACCTGCCATTGAGGCAGCAGTAACCGATCTAACAACTGCGCCAGACACTTGTTGTCTTATATAGGCGTTGTCGACAGTTGCGCCGCATTCTGTTTGCATATCTCTGTATTTGAATACGCATACCTGTACCAATTTCTTTCGATGCTTCAGTGAAGCTTAAGTTTACATAGCCCCAATGGTGAGTATCTGTAAGAAATTACATTTACCTCCGAACTGGTTTCTGGGACCTTCACTTGCTTTGACAGGTAGCGTTATAGAACTGAAGCATCAGTGACGTGGGAACATCAGATCAGTCTTGAGGGCAGTCTCATACAATGTAACTGGTTTAGACGTCCGTTCGTGATAAGCAAACGATACATTATCGTATTCCAGTCAGCCACGAATTTTCAGTTTTCAATATATGTGAGTGTTATATCATAATGTCCATGTTACCTCTGCTCTGGCCTATCCTTCAAACAGCTCCTCTGGTTGGTACAAAAAATGGTTCAAATGGCTCTGAACACTATGGGACTTAACTGCTGAGGTCCCCTTGAACTTAGAACTACTTAAACCTAACTAACCTAAGGACATCACACACATCCATGCCCGAGGCAGGATTCGAACCTGCGACCGTAGCGGTCGCGTGTTTCCAGACTGTAGCGCCTAGAACCGCTCGGCCACCTCGGTCGGTGGGTTGGTACAACCCGTGGGAGATCTTCAGCTGATAGAGTTCGGAAATAATATGAGGAAACACTGAAAGTTTTCGTGAATCATTGAGATGCTTTCCAGATAGCCAAATTTATTAAGGCGATAAGAAGATGACAAGGAGAATAGAATGTAATCGAATTAAATCAGCTGGTGCTGAGGGAATTATATTATGAAATGAGACACTTAAAGTAGTCAATGACGTTGGCTATTTGAAGACCAAAATAACTGATGATGGACGAAGTAGAGACGGTATAAAATGTAGACCGGCAATGGCAAGGAAAGCATACCTCATGAAGAGAAATTTGTTAACATCGAGTAGAGATTTAAGTGTCAGGAAGTCTTTTCTGAAAGTATTTCAATGAATTGTAGCTATGTATGGACGTGAAACATGGGCGATTAATAATTTACATAAGAATAGAATAGAAGCTTTCGAAATGTGGTGCTACAGAAGAATTCTGAGGATTAGGTGGGTATATCACATAACTAATGATGAGGCACTGAACAGAATTTGGGAGAAGAGGAATTTGTCGCACAACTTGGGTAGAAGAATGGATCGATTGGTAGGACACGTTCTGAGGCATCAAGGGATCGCAAATTTAGTATTGGAGGGAAGCGTGGAGGGTAAAAATCTTAGAGGAAGACCAAGAGATGAATAAACTAAGCAGATTCAGAAGGAAGTAGGCTGCAGTAATTACTCAGAGATGAAGAAGCTAGCACAGGATAGAGTAGCATGGAGAGCTGCATCAAACCAGTCTCTGGACTCAAGAGAACAATAGCAACAAGGATTCGTAACATGGTTTGGCACAAATTTCCAGCAACCGTGACAGAGTAGCAGGTCTATTTTGATGAAACCTGTCTGATTGCAAAGAAGTAATCCAAGCTTGAAAGATGGTCACTTCCAATTAGTCTGCAACATACATTCCCTTAGCAGTGAGAAGTCATTTCTTTTGTGTCCGAGTAGTACACTTGAAAGACTACATTTGTAGATTGAGGTCTGAGCTGTCATTCGTCATGATTGATGGATACTGAATCCTAAAATTAAACATAAATAAAATTATAAATTCTTACCCCCAGATCAGTAGTAGCGGCAAATATGTCCTTTGGAAGAGATGTCAGGTTGTTAAAGCTGAGATTGATTTCAATCAGTGACACAGTTCTGGCAAAGATTGTTGCGGGCAGGGATGTGAGTTGATTCTGCGAAGCGTGGAAATATATGAGTGGCACCGCATCATCCAGTGTTCCCTCCTCTAGAGTTGTCAGGTTGTTCCGAGAAAGAATTAAGTTGTGGAGATTCGAAGCGTTCCTGAACGCCCCAGCCGAGATGGTCCTTATGCCGTTGTTGGCGAGGTCTATGTAACCCACTTTTGGGTTGTGGGAGAGCAGACCATCCGGCAAGTGGGTCAAGTTGTTGTTGGCGAGTCGCAGGTTGCTGAGCTCATTGTTGTGTCTGAACGTTCCAGGCCGCAGCTCCTGGAGACTGGCGGCGATCTCCACACTACTCAGTTCCGGGCACAGCTCAAACTCGTCCTCTTCCAGGCTCTGGACGGTACTCTCCGTGTGTAGACGCTTGAGTTTGGGCAGTGATCGGAAGGTTCCAGGCTCCAAAGTGGTCACATTCGGTACCTCCAAGATGAGGTCACTCAGTAGCGGGTTGTTGGCAAAGGCGGACGACCTGATGGTGGTCAGAGAAAGGGCGATAAGGTGGAGCCAGAGCAGGCTTGGTACACTGGCCAACACGGAAGAGGTCAGTTCTGTAACAGTAGGTAGTTCCAGTAGCAGCAAGTCGACGTTCTTGGAAAGGAGGCATGGAGGTGCCTGAAAGGCATTTTCGCAGGTTGCGTCCCCAAATGGTAAGACCTCACATGGACAGTCGGTGGTGTTGGAAGTGCCGTGAAAGTCCACACTGGATATCAGAAGAACAGCAGCCAGTAAGGCGCCTGTAGCGTGGGGCCTGCGGCGAAACCTGAAACATTCACCAACCACTGAGTTACACACTGAAACATCCCATCCGTCCTTATTCTGAACACCTGTAGCACTGCGCTAAGTCCCGCTGCTGCTTCCACAGTCTACGTCTGCATCTACATACATACTTCACAAGCCACCGAACGGTGAGTGACGCAGGGTACTTTGCGAGCCAATGTCACTACCCTCTTTTCCTGATCCACTAACATACCGTCCGTGGGAAGAGGAGTGTGATTTGGGGATGGGACCAAATACTGAAGCCATCAATGGGATTAGGATCAGGGTGGGAAGGAAGTCGGCCGTGCACTTTTAAAGGAACCTTAAGTTGTTTAGGGAAATCACATAAAAATTCAGGATGATCGGATGCGGGGTTTGAACCATCATACTCCCGAACGCGAGTCCAGTGTGATAACCACTGAGCCACCTCGCTCGGTTCCACAGGAAGAACGATTGCTGGTAGTCATCTGTGTGGGCTCGAGTCTCTGTTATGTTACCTCCATTGTACTTTCGCGAGATATACGTAGAAGGAAGCTTAGACTGAATGATGGTTCTAGGAACGTACGCTATCAGAGTTTTAACAGTAAACCATACCATGACGCAGAATGCCTCTCCTGCATCGTATGCCACCGGAATTGGCAGACAATCTTGCTGCTCTTCGTGACTCTTACTGACCGCTGTACAGATTTGCTCCGAAACATCTGTTAGCTCATAAGGATGAACTCTGTGCACTGCTGCACAATTAAAACTTGTATGAAAAAATGATCACCAGCAAAATGATCACCAGGAATGATGGCCAGCAAGACAGGGTCAAAATTGTCACTGATCCATAGTCCTTACATCTATGTGCAGTAATGGAAAAAAGATCGCAACACCAAGAGGAAGTTGTGCGCCATATCGGAAATTCGTAGGCGTTTTTCGACCTCTAGAAGACGACGTCTATTCAAAGTTCACACCAATGTCGTAAGAGGGGTGCTACAAGCGCCATGATGAGGATACAAATCAGGTTTGCCTTGAACACAAGCTATAACGGTCGTGAGGCTTAGTTTCCGTTGATACTGGACGTGGTGAGTTGATGTTAGTCAAGAAAGCCTTTAAGGCGACAAACACGCCATTAGCAGCACATTTCTGAGTTTGGATGAGGTCGTGTAATAGGGCCACGAAAAGTTGCATGTTCCTTCACAATATTGCAGAGAGTCTTGATAGGAATGTAGCCAGCGCACATGGCTGCTGGCATCGGTGGACTCTGGAATGTACGGTCACGAGATGATGGGCTGAAGACGGCCACGTGGCAGTACCGAGAGGGAAGACCATCGTGTTCGGTGGATGGCTCTGGCGCATCGTACTGCATCCGAAGCAGCAATCTGAGCGGCAGTTGGTACCACAGTGACACATAAAACCATTACAAATTGGTTACTTGAAGGACAATTCCGAGGCAGACGCTCCGTAACGCGCATTCCACTTACCCCAAACCATCGCCGACTTCAGTCGTGTCAATCGAGAGATCACTGGAGGGCAGGCTGGAGGTCTGCTGTGTTTTGTGATGAAAGCTGCGAGTGATTGGTTATAAGAAGTTCAGTCGAGGTCTGCAACCAACCTGTCTGCCTGCTAGACACACTAGACTACACCAGGACTTATGATATGGGGTGCGATTTCGCATGACCGCGGGAGAACTGTCGTGTTATCCCACGCATCCTGACTGCAAATTTGTACGTCAGCCTGGAAATTCGGACTGTTGTGCTGTCATTCATGAATAACACTCAAGGGGGTGTTTTCCAGCAGGATAACACTCGCCCACATACAGCTGTTGTGACCCAACAGACTGTGGACACATTATCTTGGCTTCTTCGATCACCAGATCTGTCAAGAATCAAGTCACCAATCAACCGCATATGGGACATTACTAGAGGAAGATCCGGTTTCATTCACAACCAGCTTTGATCGTCGCTTTATGGACCGACGAGGTGCAACAGGCGTAGAACTCCATCTCACCATTTGACATCCGGCCCCATTAAAACACACTGCACGCACATTTATCATTCTTGCCTTCACCATTCTGGTATTTACACCAGTTATTAATGTACCAGCAAATCACATTTGCAGAGGCATATCTCGCGCGTACATTAACCTGTGGTTCTGCAATATAAATCACTTAAATATGTTACCTATCCGAATGTATTCCCGAAATTTCATTACTCCACAGTAATCATTTTTTAAATGTATAGATGTCCATCTTACTACATAAACAAGAGACTTCAACTGATGATACATGTGAGGAAAAGTACCACCACAGCAGTTTCTTGAGAGTCTTCATTCTATTACACGATTAGTTTCCGTGGTACCTTACCACCTTCCACAGGCCTCACCACTGCCAAAAGAGTATATGACTTCCTTGGCGCATTTTCTGTGGGATCTTTGTTACCAGCACACATGGGCTAGCTTTCAAGAACACGGTGTCGAGTATAGTCTTCTAATGACTGATAGCCCACGTGTGCTGGTAACAAGGATCCCACAGTAAATGCGCCAAGGAAATCAAATACTTTTTTTGTACTAGTTGGGCCTGAGGATGGCTGTATGTACCGCGGAACTTAGTCGTGTGATAGAATAAAGACGATGGTATTTTTTCTCGTAATAATTTTTCTTCTGTCGCAATTTTTTTCCGTCGTTCTATTTATTGTACAGTACATACCTCCTTAAGAAATCTGATCGTTATCTGAAAGAAAATAAGACGTATAAATAAAACTCTCGTTGATGGGAACCGAGCGAGGTGGCGCAGTGGTTAGCACACTGGACTCGTATTCGGGAGGACGACGGTTCAGTGCCGCGTCCGGCCATCCTGATTTACGTTTTCTGTGATTTCCCTAAATCGCTACAGGCAAATGCCGGGATGGTTCCTCTGAAAGGGCACGGCCGACTTCCTTCCCAGTCCTTCCCTAATCCGATGAGACCGATGACCTCGCAGTTTGGTCTCTTCCCCCAAACATTCCAATTCCAATTCTCGCTGATGGAGCACATGCGTAAAACAAGCGAGGCTGTTTACTTACAATAAATACTTGGTTACTTATAGTTTTCTTTCCAGAAAGTTTTCCGATAATGTGATGGAGCGAGGACTATGACGAAGAAAAGAGAACTCGCCGGCAAATTAACAAAGATTACGAAAGGGAGAAGATTTCCTCTGTTAGATTAATAAGGTTACAGATCGCATCGGAAAGTTCTCGTCAAGCTTGAGCTTCAAAAGACTTTAAACCCACCAAGAAAATCAGAAATCGTCTGAAAATTACAAAAGATTGACGTCATCCACTTCCGACAGTTGGTGTCTATAAAATTATAATACTGTACGCAAGATGTTTCTAGAATACTTTTAAAAACTTTAGGGCCAAGTTCCTTACACAAAAAAAAAAAAAAAAAAAATCATATAAATATACACCGACGAAAAAAAATCGCAATACCAAAAAATAATTAATTTATGTAGAGTAATGAAATTTCTGGATTACATTTGTCTACGTTACGTAGATAAGTGATTAACAGCGCAAGACCACAGGTTAATGTAAGCCACAGCAAATGTGAAATGGTGATACATTAATAACACGTGTAGCCGCTAGAATGGTGAATGCAAGCAAGAAAACATGCATGCATTAAAAACAGGTGTAGCCCCTATAATAGTGAATGCAAGCAAGGAAACGTGCATGCATTGTGTTTTATAGGTACTGGACGTCACTTTGTGGGATGCAGCTCCATGGCTCTTGCACCTGGTCGGTCAATGCAGGTACGTTTAATGCCGTTTGTGGATGACCAAGAGTTGTCGTCAGATTGTGTCCCATATGTGCTCTATTGGAGACAGATCTGGTGATCGAGCAGCCCAAGGCACTCTGCAGAGCGTGTTGGTTTACAACAGTGGCATGTGGGCGAGCGGTATTCTGTTGGAAAACAATCCATGGAATGCTGTACATCAACGACAGCACAAGAGGTCGAGGCACCAAACTGATGTATACCTTTGAAGTCAGCTCGCGTGGGATAACCACGAGTGTGCTGCTGTTGTCACACGAAATCGAACCCCAGACCATAACTCCAATGAGTCGGACACGCAGACAGGTTGGTTGCAGACCCTCAACTGACCACCTATTAACCAACACACAGCCATCGCTGGCATCGAAGCAGAACCGCTTTCATCATGAAAGACAACAGATCCCCAGACTGCCCTCCAATGAGCTCTCGCTTGACACCACTGAAGTCGCAATTGGGGGTATTTTGGAGTCAGTGGAACTCATTCTACAGAACGTCTGGCTCGGAACTGTCCTTGAAGTAACCGATTTGTAAAAGATCGTTGTGTCGTGGTTGTGTCAACTACTGCTCAAATTGCTGTTGCAGACACAGTACAATGCTCCAGAGCCATACGTCGCACACTGTGGTCTTCCCTCTGGGCAGTGCCGGGTGGCCATCCGGAGTCCGGTCTTCCTGCGACCGTACATTCTCGTGAGCACCGCTGCCAGCAATCATGTACAGTGGCTATGTTCCTGCCAAGTCTTTCTGCAATATCTCAGAGAGAAAATACAGCTTGTCACAGCCCTCTTATACGACTTCAGTGAGGTGTTGCTAATGGCGCGTTTACAGCCTTAAAAGCATTCTTGACTTACGTCAACTTAACATAAGCCGGCCGGTGTGGCCAAGCGGTTCTAGGCGCTTCAGTCTGGAACCGCGCGACCGCTACGGTCGCAGGTTCGAATCCTGCCTCGGGCATGGATGTCTGTGATGTCCTTAGATTAGTTAGGTTTAAGTAGTTCTACGTTCTAGGGGACTGATGACCTCAGATGTTATGTCCCATAGTGCTCAGAGCCATTTGAATCATTTGAACTCACCATGCCCAGTATCAAAGGAAACTAGTCATCACGACTGTTGCAGGGTGTATTGAAAGCAAACCTGATTTGCAGCCTCATCGTGGCGTAACTAGCGCGACTCTTATGTGACTGGCAGGGAATTTGATTAGATATTATCTTTCAGGTGTAGAAACACGCCTACGAACTTCCGTTAATGTCGCAGAACTCCTTCTTCGCGTTGTGAAATTTTTTTTCCGTAAGTGTATGTCCGAAAATCCGTAGTATTCAAATTATTAATAAAAGTTTATATCTTCGTGATTTGAGGTCATGAACCCATAAAGTCACAGTAAATTCTCGAAATGTCTTCCACTTGCTTCTAACCACGCATATAGTAATAGAATCATTCAGTGTTGCGCCCTTTCAAATACTCCCTGATGAATAGGCAGTCTTCCATGATGAACTCAAGGAAAACTTTCTGGGTTGACTGCCCCATAGACTAGTTATTTAAGGTGCCCCCAGATTAATAGTCTAAAGGACTGTGGTTGGTGGAACATGCAGGACATGGAACTGGTCATCCTCTACCTATCCACGTGCAGAATGACCTTTATGAAGAAAGTGTTGAGTATTGGGTAACGATATTATTTGTAGACTCGGCGATAACAAACACCACAGTGGGCAGTTGTGTTGACAAGGAACAGATTTCCCTAAAAAGGGCAATCATTGGAGTTTGACAGACAACTACGTAGATACGAAGAAGGTACTGCGAAGAAAAAGACAATGTTAACAAAAAAAAACAAATACAAAGTCAATATGAACGTAAAACTGAGATCTTTCAACGAAATTCACGGTACTAAACTCTTATTAATACATTTAGAAAACTCCAAAAAACTAAGGTTTGTATTCTGAAGTTAATTTAAACTGTGTCATTTAACTGCAAACAACGGCTTGTTATGTTTCTCGTGGTTAATATGAGTCGTGAAGTTTACATATACACTACTGGCCACTAAAATTGCTACACCATAGAGATGACGTGCTACACACGCGAAATTTAAACGACAGGTAGAAGATGCTCTGATATGCAAATGAATAGCTTTTCAGAGCATTCACACAAGGTTGGCGCCGGTGGCGACAATTACAACGTGCTGACATGAGGGAAGTGTCCAACCTATTTCTCATACACAAACAGGAGTTATCGTCGTGACCTGGTGAAACGTTGTTGTGATGCCTCGTGTAAGAGGAACAATGCGCATCATCCCGTTTCCGACTTTCATAAATGTCGGATTGTTGCCTATCGCGATTGCGGTTTAGCGTATCGCGACATTGCTGCTCGCGTTGGTCGAGATCTAATGACTGTTAGCAGAATATGGAATCGGTGGGTTCAGGAGGGTAATACGGAACGCCATACTGGATTCCAACGGCCTCGTATCGCTAGCAGTCGATATGACAGGCATCGTATCCGCATGGCTGTAACGGAGTCAACAGATCGACAGATCGGGACGTTTGCAAGACAACAACCACCTCACGAACAGTTCGACGACGTTTGCAGCAGCATGGACCATCAGCTTGGAGACCATGGCTGCGGTTACCCTTGACGCTGCATCACAGACAGGACCGCCTGCGATGGTGTTCTCAACGACGAACCTGGGTGCACGAATGGCAAAACGTCATTTTTTCGGATGAATCCAGGTTCTGTTTACAGCATCATGATGGTCGCATCCGTGTTTAGCGACATTGCGGTGAACGCACATTGGAAGCGTGTATTCGTCATCGCTATGCTGGCGTATCACCCGGCGTGATGGTATGGGGTCCCATTGGTTACACGTCTGGGTCACCTCTTGTTCGCATTGATGGCACTTTGAAGAGTGGACGTTACATTTCAGACGTGTTACGACCCGTGGCTCTACCCTTCATTCGATCCCTGCAAAACTCACATTTCAGGTGCCGGCCTATCTGGATACAGAAAATGTTCGACTGCTGCCCTGGCCAGCACATTCTCCAGATCTCTCACCAACTGAAAACGTCTGGTCAATGGTAGGCGAGCAACTGGCTCGTCACAATACGCCAGTCACTACTCTTGACGAACTGTGGTATAGTGTTGAAGCTGTATGGGCAGCTGTACCTGTACACGCCATCCAAGCTGTGTTTGACTCAATGCCAAGGCGTATCGAGGCCGTTATTACGGCCAGAGATGGTTGTTCTGGGTACTGATTTCTCAGGATCTATGCATCCAAATTACGTGAAAATGTAATCACATGCCAGTTCTAGTATAATATATTTGTTGAATGAATACCCGTTTATCATCTGCATTTCTTCTTGCTGTAGCAATTTTAATGGCCAGTAGTGTAAAAGGTAATGTCCAGAAAAACTGACTGACTGACTCACTCACTGATCTCGGCCGTAACTCCAGGTGTAGGTCCAGTTTATGTAGCATGCAGCCATGTTAGTCTCAGGCCTTCAGCTGGCGTTCTTGTGGCCAACACACACCGTCACTGGCACTGAGCAGAACCAGCATTCATCAGAAAGTATAACAGGCCTCCACTCCGACACTGTAGTTGCATATGGTGGTGGTTTGGGGTCAGTGGAGTGCATGCTACAGGACATCTGGCTCAGAGCTGCCTTGAAGTAACCTATTTGTAACCATTTTTTGTGTCAGTGGCCAGCCGGAGTGGCCGTGCGGTTCTAGGCGCTACAGTCTGGAACCGTACGACCACTACGGTCGCAGGTTCGAATCCTGCCTTGGGCATGGATGTGTGTGATGTCCTTAGGTTAGTTAGGTTTAAGTAGTTCTAAGTTCTAGGGGACTGATGACCTCAGAAGTTGAGTTCCATAGTGCTCAGAGCCATTTGAACCATTGATTGTGTCAGTGTGGTACCAACTGCTGCTCAAATTGCTGCTGCAGATACAGTACGATGCGCCAGATCTATATACTGTACATGATGGTCTGCCCCCTTGGCAATGGTACATAGCTGTCTGCCGCCTGGTCTTATTGCAATCGTAAATTCTTGTGACCACTTAGCTTGCATTTATCGCGAATCTCTTGCCCAACGTAAAGTCCAGAGCGACTGGAATAAAGCACAGGTGACGCCTGTATATAAGAAGGGTAGAAGGACGGATCCTCAAAATTACAGACCAATATCCTTAACCGGTTTGCTGCAGGATTCTCGAACAGATTCTCAGTTCGAATGTAATGAATTTCCTTGAGACAGAGAAGTTGCTGTCCATGCATCAGCACGGCTTTAGAAAGCATCGCTCTTGCGAAACGCAAGTCGCCCTTTTTTCACATGATATCTTGCTAACCATGGATGAAGGGTGTCAGACGGATGCCATATTCCTTGACTTCCGGAAAGCGTTTGACTAGCTGCCCCACTACAGACTCCTAACTAAGGTACGAGCATATCGGATTGGTTCCCAAGTATGTGAGTGGCTCGAAGACTTCTTAAGTAATAGAACCCAGTACGTTGTCCTCGATGGTGAGTGTTCATCGGAGGTGAGGGTATCATCTGGAGTGCCCCATGGAAGTGTGGTAGGTCCGCTGTTGTTTTATATCTACATAAATGATCTTTTGGATAGGGTGGATACCAATGTGCGGCTGTTTGCTGATCATGCTGTGGTGTACGAGAAGGTGTCGTCGTTGAGTCACTGTAGGAGGATACAAGATGACTTGGACAGGATTTGTGATTGGTGTAAAGAATGGCAGCTAACTCTAAATGTAGATAAATGTAAATTAATGCAGATGAATAGGAAAAAGAATCATGTAATGTTTGAATACTCCATTAGTAGTGTAGCTCTTGACACAGTCACGTCGATTAAATATTTGGGCGTAACATTGCAGAGCGATAAGAAGTGGGACAAGCATGGTTATGGCAGTTGTGGGGAAGGCGGATAGTCGTCTTTGGTTCATTGGTAGAATTTTGGGAAGATGTGGTTCATCTGTAAAGGAGACCGCTTATAAAACACTAATACGACCTATTCTTGAGTAGTGCTGGAGCGTTTGGGATTCCTATCTGGTGGGATTGAGGGAGGACATAGAAGCAAATCAGAGGCGGGCTGCTAGATTTGTTACTGGTAGGTTTGATCATCACGCGAGTGTTACGGAAATGCTTCAGGAACTCGGGTGCGAGTCTCTAGAGGAAAGGAGGCGTTCTTTTCGTGAATCGCTACTGAGGAAATTTAGAGAACCAGCATTTGAGGCTGACTGCAGTACAATTTTACTGCCGCCAGCTTACATTTCGCGGAAAGACCACAAAGATAAGAGAGATTAGGGCTCGTACAGAGGCATATAGGCAGTCATTTTTCCCTCGTTATGTTTGGGAGTGGAACAGGGAGAGAAGATGCTAGTTGTGGTACGAGGTACCCGCCGCCACGCACCGTATGGTGGATTGCGGAGTATGTATGTAGATGTAGGTGTAGACCACCACTGCCAGCAATCGCGTACAGTGGCTACATGCCTGCCATTCCTTTCTGTAATATCGCAGAAGGAACATCCAGCCTCTTGTAGCCCTATTACACGACGTCGTCCAAACTCAGTGAAGTGTTGATAATGGAATCTTTGTCGACTTAAAGTCATTTATGACTAACATCATTTCTCCTCATCTAATCTCGAAGGTAACTAACGCTCATGACCGTTACAGCGTGTATTTAGAGCAACGCTAATTTGCATTTATGAAATAAGTTCTTTCTGACTGGACTGGAGAAGCTGCGAGAACGTTGTTTTAATGAGAGTAGCGGTGTGATGGAATTAATATGTACTATCCAAATTCTGCCACTTTCCTCTGTGCACAGCGAGAAACTTTTCAACGCCAGTTCATAAACGAGTCAAATTCAACTGCTTGTGAGTGGGTATCGTTAAAAATTATTAACTGTGAATATTTCTTTAGATAGAAATGTATTCAGACTTGGTGAAGGTTTATGGAACATTGCTAAAACTAAACTCCTCCCGCACAGGCCATGAAGGCCCTAAATGTACCGACCGGCCGCCTTGTCATCCTCAGACCACAGGCGTCACTGGATGCAGATATGGCGGGGCATGTGGTCAGCATACCGCTCTCCCCGCCGTATGACAGTTTCCGATACCGAAGCCGCTACTTCTCAATCAAGTAGCTCCTCAGTTTGCCTCACAAGGGCTGAGTGCACTCCGCTTGCCAACAGCCTTCGGCAGACCGGACGATCACCCATCCAAGTGCGAGCCCAGCCCAACAGCGCTTAAGTGATCTGACGCTAACTGGTGTTACCACTGCGGCAAGGCCGTCGGCTACAGCATTTTTAGGTGTTAACAAATGGACGAATTCCAATGCGATCGAAGTTCTCATTAAGATTATCCACAGTAAGGACCAGTTATGAAATGTTCCAGAATGTACTCCACAAGGTAGTCGTCAGTTGGCAGTGGTACTTTATCACCATCACGCAGCCCTTCAAAACCAGCCCAGGAGGTATGTGGAGCAGCCACGGGCATAACGCTGCTCCTGGACATTACAGAATTGCTGACATACCATCCTGAAATGCCTGCAACATGGGGCGTTCCACTGTCGGCGGTATACTAGATTGCTATAAGCTGTAGCACAACACAGCATCTCCACAGCTGCTACGTGATCGGAACATACCTCCAGTCAAAACACACTTTGTCTAAGATAGTGTGAATGCTCTCAGGTCAGCTGGAGACAGCATTGCTTCATTGCCATGCGTTCAAGCAGTGTAGTTTGCACGCCAGTTATTACTAGAATGTGTGGCTTAGCAGATATAGCTCCATCGAGCAGCGTAGCCAGTAAGGTGAAGGCTGTGACCTAGCAGCGATGGTTCTGGACTGAACTCGATCTTCCGAGGCGAGACCACCGAATGGGTAACACTGTCTAACAGTTCAGCCAGTGTCTGAGGCCTGGGTTCAACTCTGGCATCTGCACGCTCCTGCCAGACACTTTGGGCCACATGAAGTGTATGCTGGGCCAGCTGCTCTTCTGACAACAGACTTGCGTCAGCAAGGATGCTGTGATACCAGTCAGCGCCGCGCTGCCACAGCGTTCTGCTACCTTCAGCCATGAGCTACAGTTGTCATCTGGGTGATAGCCATCAACCACCTGTATGGAACCCTGAGATAATTAATGCTGTTATTTTACAGTACTTATTCTTGGCTCTGTGGTTCAATAGATGTGACACGTTCCCATCAGAGCACCAATGTTGTGTGCCATCGGATATGGTTTCCATTTGGGTAGGTGACCAGCCGTCCTGCCAAGTGCTGTTGACCTACCAGAGTTCAATGAGCAATGGAAAAGCTACTTCACCGAATAGCTCACGGAAAACTGACAACGGCACAATGGCTGGGTGGGCTGTGTGCTGAACCCACAGCCCTCCATATGAACATTTGAAGACGCCAGTCAGCTGAGAGTGACACGGTAGTCTATCGGTGCCTTGCGAAACTTGTCCATACAGAGATTACCCTTGATGGTATACTTGATACAGTACTGTATATCCCATGCCATCGCTTCCCACACATGCCACTCTGGAGGTAAAAGTGGGTATGTTGCAACACATGTGTCATCCAGCTGAAACATTGACTCTCCTCCATATAACAGGTAAGTTGGTGTGAAATAGCTGATGTCCTTAGCAAGGCATGAGAAAGGGTACAGCCTATTTTACATGAGGAATCAACGATGAGAGGGTGTTAAGAGAAATTAGTGCCACTGTTGTCGAATCGTAAGTAAATACTACAGTGAACCGCCACTGTTCTCCTCTTGGATACAAGTCCACATCCTCTTTTCAAAATACATTTATTTATTTTTTGTAAGACATACATCAGGAACTTTTGAATGAAAATAATAGCTATACATTTACAAGTATCACTAAATTACTACAGATCGACAATTCAACACAGCTTTCCAGTATAACTCAAGTGACATTAGATACTTACAAATATCAGAGTCTATTATATAGTACGTCACCCCTTCCACTGTTTGAAAAAGTTCGAAAGTACCATTGTAGGTAGGTATGGGACATGGTACCATATGTGCAACTGTCTATTGTTCTTCACCACAGCCCCAAGAAGATGATGCAGATTTTACCCACTTGTGGAGAGTGTCTGCATATTTTCCACGACCAGTTCCGATGCGATTCATGATAGTCTATACTTACTGAAACCAAATATAGGGGGTTTCTCCCAGATGAAAGGCAGTGTCAGGCATTGTAGAGGAGTCTTCTGTTGTCAGCAGTGTTTATATTCATCGATGGCATTGAATTCATTTTTACTAAGACTCCTGGCTGTGATAAGAGTGGAATGTCTTGACCATAATCTTCTCCGATCCTCATGAAATACATCGTTCAGTACTGGAAACTCGGGTTTATCAACAATCTTCTGGTGTTCATTAAGGAGAGCACTCTATCGTCTGATAAAGTACTATGAATGTGATAGAAGGTGGGTAACCAGAACATGGGGTTAAATCATATATTATACATGAAATGACAGAATTAAACACTTGGTCTTCTTCGCCTTACCACATTCTTCTACAGATCAGCACTGTTATATGGATGGAAGCAATTTTAGTCACAGTTTGTGGCGGGACACAGTTCGTGATGCCAGTACTTCTCTTCGAATTGAATCTGTGTGCCATATATGTCTGCGACCAGGGTAAACCTCATGACCAAGTATGGGCCATCCTAGTATTTATCCAGTTGGATGTGAGAAACCGCCTGCAAATCACACACATCCCGGCTCACCAGTCCTCGAGGCGGACTCGATCCGAGACTGGCTCGGCTTCCAGAATCCCTGAGCAAGACCGACAGAATTAAACGCTATTAACAGAAAGTCATGCATTGGCAGTCATTTCTTTATCTGAAATTCTAGAAATTTATCTGCGGTTGGACTAATCAAAAATATTTACTCTGGTCTATTCCGAAACAATCTACGCAACTGGGCTGGTTTCTGACATGATGAAACGAATCCTTTTCTGAAAATACTGTCTCTACTGCGTCATCGAGAGGGAGAAAAAGGGATAAGAAGCTAAACAGCAGAAAAATTGGACGTTGTTGCCTTGTCATGTGATGAAACTGCGTGCCCAGAACCCACGTTTTAACCAGGTAGTGATACACCTCAATAAACACTGTAGTCTTGCACAGTGTATTCCAAACAAAGCAATAATGAGGGTTTTGTACATATTGGTGAGAAACTTTCTGGAAGTATTTGTATGAACTGTACGTTTACCAGTTGACAACTCCTAAGAAAATAAGTAATACACATTGTTGGAGTCTGTTATGTACTTTCATAGGCCATAAGTTACTTTGATCAGCATTTAGGAAACACGAGGGGCGTTCAGTAACTAACCATTTTTTTTTTTTTTTTTTTTTTTTTTTTTTTTTTTTTTTTTTTTTTTTTTTTTTGCAGCAAGCTGGTATCATTCGGGTTTCCAATACACCATATCATTCCCCACTCTTTTGGCTACAAAACACTGTATTTCAACACGATCTCCTGTCAATGCGACGGTCTTACGCCACCTTATTGGCAGGGACGGTATGCTCTCATGGTACCACCCTACAGGCCGATGTTCAGGCCAAGGTCTTGCTGTATCAATATCCTTCCTTGTAAGGCGCAAGATGTTCCACACAGATGGTCCTTCGATGCGAGGCACACACTTTTGTGTACTCCAAGTAGTGGACCAGTGTGTCAGCACTACCAAACAAGCCGTCCAGTGGGGCACTGAGGTGTTTCATTATGTCCTGTCGAATGAGAGCGTCCGCACGTTCCAACACTGCAGTAGCCACAGGTGTGCGCGGCCGACCGGCAAGCTGGAGATCGGACAGGTAGTGCGACCTCGACTGTATGATGACAGGCGCCTCACCCAACGAGTCATCGTGCTTTTGTTTACTGCCAGGTCTGCGTAAATATTCTGCAAGTGCCCATGAATATCTTCTACGCTCTGGTTTTCCGCCAAAAGAGAGTAAATCACTGCTCTCAACTTGGAACTCTCCTCAGGTACAGACGTCATTTTGAGGGCTATGATTAGCGCTACCGTCTACCTGCTTTTAGGACTGAAGTGGGAATATTCCAAGACCTTTCAGAAAAAGTTCCGCAGTTTTTCAACCGAAACTCGTCGATCTTGGAACTCTTCTCAGTTACAGACATCATTTTGAGGGCCACGTCTAGTGATACCATCTACCGGCTTTTGGAACTGAAGCGGGAATATTCCAAGACCTTTCAGAAAAATTCCGCATTTTTTCAACCGAAACTTAGCGGTAAAAAAGTTTTGCATTAGTTGTATTTCTCACTGAATGGTCCTCGTAGCCTGAAACATGGTACTCGTACACCAGAATAAAGTTGTCCATATTTCAACCCACCTGGGCTCAAAAATAAAGTCGTACTCGTTACATTGAAAGAATGGTGATAAATTAAAAGTTCACTTTTTTTTAAAAAATCTACTGTATGCCAAATTTTATTTTCATACATATATCTCTTACAGAGCCCATCAACTACTCTAAGCAGCACATGGGACAGTTCAGAGCCTAAAACTACTCAAAATTACTGTTCTGAAATGATAGTATCACATATAAAATTATCTTTAAAAGTGAAAGTGTCTAACCCAAATTGTTTCCATTTTAATTAGTGAAAGTATCAAAGATAAAATTGTTCCAAAATAACTATTCAACAAACCTGCATATGACTGCATCTGCGAACTTGTTTCGTGCACTCCTCCATTTTGCCAGTAGTGAAACATGTATTTGAATCAGCAATCAAGTTGAAGAGAATAGTGCCGTTTGTACAACGGCATTAACATGGTACTTAAAAATTTACTTTTAGCCCTCATGTTTGCTTAATGAAGTTATATCTTGACTTGAATAATGCCAGTTGTGCAATAGCATAAAATTATTTATTTGAAATAACTTTGCTCTGATAACTTTAGTTATACCAAAATCGATTTTAACTTCACATATATATTGCATAGAGGTCTCATTTTCTTTATGCTCTTTCATTTGATGGGTAACTTTACTTTACTACTCCTTTTCATATTCAATACAAGCAAAGCATGTGGATTATGATTCAGGCTGTTAGATTTAAACACAATGTTGATCTCAATATATATAACCTACCATTTCCAGCATTTTTGTAGCACGAATCACTCTTACAAAAAATTTTGCTAAACGGTATTGCGTCAAACCTTGGACATACCAATCCTAACTCTGAACATTATTTAACAAAATCCATCGACTTGATTTTCTGGATCTACTCTGAGCACACATTAGCACATACCTTTCAGAAATTAACTGTTCTAATAATTCAAAGAACTGTCTGTTGCTCGTCTAAAAATGGCGAATTTTAACACACGACTTGTCACACAGATTCAGAGTACTACAGGCAGAAGCGGAGGAGGCATTTTAAGCGAAAATCCCCTCCGCACAGTGGTAGAACCGCACGATCTTAAGGAGAGGTCCTGGTCGACACCAATGAAAAAATTGATTTTTTTAGGTAACTTGCATCCCTAAAGTATATAAAATATACTTCCTACATAATTTTTTTAAAATGTGGAAGTATTTTTGCTGTTACGACGTTTTAAATGGAACCGGCCGAAGTAAAGACAGCTGTAGGTTCTCAATGAGCTACACTGCCGTTGTTCCACATAAGATGTGACCTGTATATGAAGTTCTGTTCAATGAAGATTTGCGTAAAACATGCACCGATGCCGATACACAAAATGACAACAGCAGCTTCAGCGCATGCATGTTTCCGAACCGTCGTTGTGGGGTAAGAACTGTTGAAATAGCGGCATATATCTGCACTTATGTTCAACGCAGGTTATTCATCTATTCTGGAGACCATGAGCGTGTTAGGCATTACAGCGACGAACAACAAGTACTTCGCGGAGTTATCCCACAGGAAACGCGTGAAAGTTGCAGAGCAAGAATTATCTCAGTTTTTAAAAGAGTCCAGACTGAAATACAGCATCATATTTGTAAACAGATTATGTTCGCGAAAGAGGATGGGTACCTCTATGGTTCTGAGATTGCAGGTCAATGATAAGGGACTTTTTGTCTTTAATCAAAGTTTAAACGCCTTTTTCTTGCAACAACAATTCTGAGCGCACGAAACGCTCAAGATCCTCGACAGGTTAACCGAGGCATTTGATTTTCAGAAACCAGACTTCAGATGCGACGGGTGGTAGAGAACACTTCTGTTGGATCGAGATGTTTTTCTTTCCCCCACTAAGGGACGCAAGAGAGATCAATACGTATTTCCGTTTTTTATCCCAAGAACACTTCCTTTCATTTCTGCATACCACCAGACTCAACATCTTGAGGTACAACGAGGTCAATAGCTGTTATTTGAACCGCAGAACACACCAAGATTGAAATATCGTTGATTTTTCTTCCAAGAAAGGTTGTTGTTGTTGTTGTGGTCTTCAGTCCTGAGACTGATTTGATGCAGCTCTCCATGCTAGTCTATCCTGTGCAAGTTTCTTCATCTCCCAGTACTTACTGAAACCTACATCCTTCTGAATCTGCTTAGTGTATTCATCTCTTGGTCTCCCTCTACGATTTTTACCCTCCACGCTGCCCTCCAGTACCAAATTGGTGATCCCTTGATTACAGAATTCAAAATGAAATCTCGTGAGATATGATCACGTGCCTAGGTAACCCTATAATGAAATGAAATTAAATAAATTGATGACTTGCAACATATTGCACTGTTAATGCAATCAAGAAGTAATATGGAACAAAAATCTTAACAAAAAGTGAATAGTAGCCCTAAATCACTCACTTTAGAGCCTCAACAACTGTCAAATAAAATTTTTTCACGCGGAGGACCCTACACTGCGTTTACTTTGGATACTGACTAAATGTGACTTGATATAATTCAATACGTTCGAAGGATAAGGAAAGTTAAAAATTAGAAGACGCAAAAGCTTGTTGTAGTAAAGAGTATATAATGCGTTACAGTGCAAGATGTCATACTAGTGCGACAAACTCTTGTACAGAATGAAAACAAACTTGATATCTGGGTCTTTCACTCAATTTTTCACTTGTGTCGGAAGTTTGCTGAAAATTAAACTTGCAGAATATCGAGCACCTTAGTGTGGACTGGTTATAGGACTGTTTACGAAAGTGCCAATAGTTATCTTGTCTATTGTTCACTCAGTGGATGTGACAGTTACTACTATTAATCTCAGATCATGTATACGGGTGACAGAGTTACAACATCGGTACATTGGAACAGCGCGCTGCTCGAAGTTCACGAACTGACATGACAGATAGTCCACATCGTCCTTTTCTGGTCTAAAATGTTCGTGAATGTACGTAGTTGAGACTTAGAAGACGATAACATGGGATTTAACAGATTTAAAATGTGAAAATTTAGCAATCAAACAATATTATACACTATTGGCCATTAAAATTACTACACCACGTAGATGACGTGCTACAGGCGCGAAATTTAACCGACAGAAAGAAGATGCTGTGATGTGCAAATGATTAGCTTTTCAGAGCATTCACCCAAGGTTGGCGCCGGTGGCGACACCTACAACGTGCTGACATGAGGAAAGTTTCCAACCGATTTCTCATACACAATCAGCCGTTGACCGGCGTTGCCTGGTGAAACGTTGCTGTGATACCTCGTGTAAGGAGAAAAAATGCGTACCATCGCGTTTCCGACTTTGATAAAGGTCGGATTATAGCCTATCGCGATAGCGGTTTATCGTATCGCGACATTGCTGCTCGCGTTGGTCGAGATCCAATGGCTGTTAGCACAATATGGAATCGGTGGGTTCAGAAGGGCAATTCGGGACGCCGTGCTGGATCCCATCGGCCTCGTATCACTAGTAGTCGAGATGACAGGAATCTTATCCGCATGGCTGTAACGGATCGTGCAGCCACGTCTCGATCCCTGAGTCAACGGATGGGAACGATTGCAAGACATCAACCATCTGCACGAACAGTTCGACGACGTTTGCAGCAGCATGGACTATCAGCTCGGAACCACGGCTGCGGTTACCGTTGACACTACATCACAGACAGGAGCGCCTGCGATGGTGTACTCAATGACGAACCTGGGTGCACGAATGGCAAAATGTCATTTTTTCGTATGAATCCAGGTTCTGTTTACAGCATCATGATGGTCGCATCCGTGTTTGGCGACAGCGCGGTGAACGCACATTGGAAGCGTATCACCCGGCGTGATGGTATGGGGTGCCATTGGTTACACGTCTCGATCACCTCTTGCTCGCATTGGCGGCACTTTGAACAGTGGACGTTACATTTCAGATGTGTTATGACCCGTGGCTCTATCCTTCATTCGATCCCTGCGAAACCCTACATTTCAGCAGGATAATGCACGGCTGCATGTTGCAGGTCCTGTACGGGCCTTTCTGGACACAGAAAATGTTCGATTGCTGCCCTGACCATCACATTCCCCAGATCTCTCACCAATTGTAAACGTCTGGTCAATGGTGGCCAAGTAACTGGCTCGTCACAATACGCCAGTCACTACTCTAGGTGAACTGTGGTATCATGTTGAAGCTGCATGGGCAGCTGTACCTGTACACGCCATCCAAGCTCTGTTTGACTCAATGGCCGGGCGTATCAAGGCCGTTATTACGGCCAGAGGTGGTTGTTCTGGGTACTGATTTCTCAAGACCTAAGCACCCAAATTGCGTGAAAATGTAATCACATGCAGTTCTAGTATAATATATTTGTCCAATGAATACCCGTTTATCATCTGTATTTATTCTTCGTGTACCAATTTTAATGCCCAGAAGTGTATTTAATAAAACAAAAATTAAAACAGTTATCCGTGTCAAACCATTTTCCGCCACATCGCTTTTCGAGGACTTAACAGCCTCATCAGTGTATTACTGTACAGTTTTTTTTTTCGCTCGATGTAGCTACATGTCTGTTTTGAGATCCATTGCGCTGCAAACGGAATGTTCCACTAGGATTATCAACATTAAACAGTGATTAAGCTACTTACAATACGTTCCTGTGGCAAGAACCATGAGGTTTGTCGTAAACATACATTTTCTTTTTTAGATGTCCTCATGCTTAGCTGGATGGGTACGTGCTTGCTCTCAGGCACCGAGCCCGGGTTCGCTTTCCAGACGGGTTGGGGGATTTTTTCCGCTCGTGGACGGGGTATTGTGTTGTCCTCATCATCATTTCATCCTCATCACCGGGACGCAAGTCGCCCAATGTGGCGTCGACTGAAATACGATTTGCACTCGGCGGCCGAACTTCCCCGAATGGGGCATCCCGACCAGCAGTGTCATACGCTCATTACATTTTTTTTTCTTCTTCAGATGACTCACAAGGACGAATAAACGAGACAAACTGTCAGAGTACAGATGAAGAGACAGAGTAGCTTCTAAGTCAATACACTGCGAATCAAAGATATACATAAATAATATACAAGACAGTGTTTGACTCTTTACAATTTTTCCGTCAAAGAATATCATCATTCCAAAAACAAAAAACAAAAAAACAAAGAACAAAAAAAATATGAAAAGTATAAAACTTCCAAACCTACATTTCAGCATATTTATACAGTTTTCCGGTTTGGTCATTTGCCGAGTTGTATGATTTAGGTTGGTCACTCGACAACAGACGGCAGCAAAAGTCACTATACTTTAGAGCATCTAAAAGAGTTCATTGCCGCTGCTTCAGCTTTGCCATTGCCCGTGTTCTGCACATGTTTCCCATCGTGAATAGAAATGTCAGGTTCTTCATAATGGTACAGTCTGTAGCGTTTGCCTAGTTTGTGAGATCATATTAGATTATTATCGATGTTGTCAATGTCGTTAATCTGTTTTGTTTTGTGTTAGTGTGACGTGTAAGGATGAAAATGTAAATTTATGACGAAACTAATGGTTCTTTATGCTGTAGCATATCCATAGTAGCTTAGTTTTTAAGTAAAATGAGTATTCGCGCGCCTGCTACGGTCGCAGGTTCGAATCCTGCGTCGGATATGGATGTGTGTGATATCCTTACGTTAGTTAGGTTTAAGTAGTTTCTAAGCCTAGGGGGCTGATGCCCTCAGATGTTAAATCCCATAGCGCTCAGAGCCATTTGAACAACAAAATGAGTATTCCCTATGCCATACTGCGTAAACAAGTGCTGTCGACAAGGGATCTCAGATCGATTCCGTATTCCTAGATTTCCAGAAGGCTTTTGATACCGTTCCTCACAAGCGACTGTTAATCAAATTGCGTGCATATGGAGTATCGTATCAGTTGTGTGACTGGATTCGTGATTTCCTCTCAGAGTGGTCACAGTTCGTAGTGATAGACGGTAAATCATCGAGTAGAACAGAAATGATATCTGGTGTTCTGCAAGGAAGTGTCATAGGCCCTCTGCTGTTCCTGATTTACATGAATGATGTAGGTGACAACATGAGCAGCCCCCTTAGATCGTTTGCAGATGACGACGTAATTTACCGTCTAGTAAAATCATCTGACGATCAATTCCAACTACAAAATGATCTAGAGAGAATTTCTGTACGGTACGAAAAGTGGTAGTTGGCACTAAATAAAGAAAAGTGCGAGGTCATCCACATGGATACTATAAGAAACTCGATAAATTCTGGGCGTACGATAAATTGCACAAATCTAAGGACTGTCAGTTGGACTGAATCCCTAGGAATTACAATTACGAGCAACTTACATTGGAAAGACCACACAGATAATAGTGTGGGGAAGGCGAAACAAAGACTGCGCTTTGTTGGCAGAACACTTGCAACAAACCCACTAAAGAGACAGCCTACATTACACTTGGCCGTCCTCTGCTGGAATATTGCTGCGCGGTGTGGGATCCTTACCAGGTAGGATTGACGGAGGACATCGAAAAAGTGCGAAGAAGGGCAGCTCATTTCTTGTTATGGCGCAATAGGGGTGAGAATGTCACTGATATGATACGCGAGTTGGGGTGGCAGTCACTGAAACAAAGGCGGTTTTATTTGCAGAGAGATCTATTTACGAAATTTCGATCACCAACTTTCTCTTTCGAACGCGAAAATATTTTGTTGACACCCACCTACGTAGGGAGAAATGATCATCATAATAAAATAAGAGAAATTAGAGTTCGAACGGAAAGATTTAGGAGTCCCTTTTTCCCACGCGCCATTCGAGAGTGGAATGGTAGAGAAGTAGTCTGAAAATGGTTCGATGAACCCTCTGCCAGGTACTTAAGTGTGAATTGCAGAGTAACCATGTAGTTGTAGATGTACATGTAGACATGTAGACTGTAACTTACTTCTAGCGAAATCGAACTCAAAACTGGCTACGTCCAAAAAAAACAACAAAAAAAAAGTAATATAATCCACTGATCCAGCAGAAGACGAGCGTTTAAGTTCTAGAAACGCTTTGTGGGCGTAAATAAAAAGTTACTGACAGATAATTATTTGAATTTATCTTTTCACCTGTGTGTGGCTAAATGGTATTATACTGCTGAAGGCTAAATTACATACATTAAAATTGTATTTTACTTCCGCAAATACGCTGCAGTCATGGACTGTGCGGCTGGTCCCGGCGGAGGTTCGAGTCCTCCCTCGGGCTTGGATGTGAGTGTTTGTCCTTAGGATAATTTAGGTTAAGTAGTGTGTAACCTTAGGGACTGATGACCTTAGCAGTTAAGTCCCTTAAGATTTCACACACATTTGAACATTTTTTTCCGCAAATAGTCGCCGTTTCCTAACCGACGTCAAATATAGACGACACAAGGAAATTTAATTTTTATTGATATTAATTTTTTATATTTTACGTTGTATTTTTGTTTTGTCTATAGTTTTGTATTTAAATTTTTTATTTTTTATTTTATGTTATTTATTTGTGTTTACATTTTATATTCATGTTTATGATTTATTTCTATATTTCATATTTATATATTTTTATATTTTATATTCATGTTTATACTTTTTTCTATATTTCATATTTATATTTTTTTATACGACTCGAGCTTCAGCAACAGTGAAAAACGGATTACTTACATCTTGCACTGATGAAGCCAGACGTTCCGTTTGAAAATGCAGCGGAAAACCTGTCGCCCGGCTAGTAGACGGAGCCAGAATGAAATGCCGAAGACGCCTCTTAGGGAATGAGGAACGCTGCCACTGCACGCTCGCCCAGGAGCTACCGCTCAAATGTCGAGACTCACGCACAGGCACGCACTGTCCTTTGCAACTGGTGGGGCAGGACCCAGTACCGCTTAGGGATGTTTGCACGTCGCCACTGACGTCACAGACTGCCGGAATGCACCGTAGCAATCGTTGCCATAGCAACGCGCCGGCGTTACCCAATGGATAGCTGTTCCCGGGTAACGGCGTGCCAGCCGAGCGAGAGGGAAATCGGAGTTGTGTGCAGCGCTATGCACCGTCGCCTTCTGACACGATTTAGCTGAAACGGCTCTGAATGGCGCACTGTCTCAGTCTCCCACGAATACCATCGTTGCTTCTTTTGTGAAACGCGAAGTATGTACTGCATTCCTCCACCGAAACACATGATAGGTAGAGGGTGTTTAGGAACAAGTGTCACGTACCCCTACAGGAGGTACTCGTAGTCAAAACCAGAACAAGACTTCCTATAATGATACGTCCCCAAACAAAAACCTGTTGAGGTGTGGGCCGGCCGAAGTGGCCGTGCGGTTAAAGGCGCTGCAGTCTGGAACCGCAAGACCGCTACGGTCGCAGGTTCGAATCCTGCCTCGGGCATGGATGTTTGTGATGTCCTTAGGTTAGTTAGGTTTAACTAGTTCTAAGTTCTAGGGGACTAATGACCTCAGCAGTTGAGTTCCATAGTGCTCAGAGCCATTTGAACCATTTTTTTGTTGAGGTGTGGACTTACCTGTCCTCTCATTCCTATCCACACGTTACGTACAAATAGACAGAATGGACAGTGTTACACATACTTTAGTGCCGGCCGGGGTGGCCATACGGTTCTAGGCGCTTCAGTCTGGAACTGCGCGACCACTACGGTCGCAGATTCGAATCCTGCCCCGGGCATGGATGTGTGTGATTTCCTTAGGTTAGTTAGGTTTAAGTAGTTCTAAGTTCTAGGGGACTAATGACCTCAGAAGATAAGTCCCATAGGGCTCAGAGCCATTTGAACCATTTTTGTTACGTGTCCCGGAATGAACTAGAGTTTGGAGTGGCATCCCATGACAATGATGGGAGCACATCGTGATGTCAGCTGTATGTTTGCGACAAGTGTAAGTAAGGTATTTCACTTATCAGTGCTAGTGTGCGCGTGAGTGATGTAGTATGTATCGGAAGCGGAGGCTATCTGAGGTGGTACATATAAAACAAGAAAGTAATGAAAAAAAAAAACCACCGCGTATGACATACATGTTCAGCTCCTGTTACAGGACTCCTCTTGTGAAGCTTATATGTGATGCACTGATGAGATTCACTGCCGGAGTTCCTTGTCGTGGACGCCTTATGGCAGACTTTTTCGCCGTGTCATGAAACACTCATGTCAATATCTTCGTCTCACTAAAGGAAGCCAGAGAACTGAAAGGTCAATTATCTGCTGCGCTGCTGAAAGAAGGTACTGTGTATAAACGAAGCAAAGTTACTGAAGTACTTTTTCGGGAAACATTTTACTTGTAGCATAAAAATTAATACACCATGTATTTTGGAATCGCACTTTTTCCGCTACGCAACTGTTCTCAAGCGACTACAGGGAAACTATTGCTTAAAAATACACTCCTGGAAATGGAAAAAAGAACACATTGACACCGGTGTGTCAGACCCACCATACTTGCTCCGGACACTGCGAGAGGGCTGTACAAGCAATGATCACACGCACGGCACAGCGGACACACCAGGAACCGCGGTGTTGGCCGTCGAATGGCGCTAGCTGCGCAGCATTTGTGCACCGCCGCCGTCAGTGTCAGCCAGTTTGCCGTGGCATACGGAGCTCCATCGCAGTCTTTAACACTGGTAGCATGCCGCGACAGCGTGGACGTGAACCGTATGTGCAGTTGACGGACTTTGAGCGAGGGCGTATAGTGGGCATGCGGGAGGCCGGGTGGACGTACCGCCGAATTGCTCAACACGTGGGGCGTGAGGTCTCCACAGTACATCGATGTTGTCGCCAGTGGTCGGCGGAAGGTGCACGTGCCCGTCGACCTGGGACCGGACCGCAGCGACGCACGGATGCACGCCAAGACCGTAGGATCCTACGCAGTGCCGTAGGGGACCGCACCGCCACTTCCCAGCAAATTAGGGACACTGTTGCTCCTGGGGTATCGGCGAGGACCATTCGCAACCGTCTCCATGAAGCTGGGCTACGGTCCCGCACACCGTTAGGCCGTCTTCCGCTCACGCCCCAACATCGTGCAGCCCGCCTCCAGTGGTGTCGCGACAGGCGTGAATGGAGGGACGAATGGAGACGTGTCGTCTTCAGCGATGAGAGTCGCTTCTGCCTTGGTGCCAATGATGGTCGTATGCGTGTTTGGCGCCGTGCAGGTGAGCGCCACAATCAGGACTGCATACGACCGAGGCACACAGGGCCAACACCCGGCATCATGGTGTGGGGAGCGATCTCCTACACTGGCCGTACACCACTGGTGATCGTCGAGGGGACACTGAATAGTGCACGGTACATCCAAACCGTCATCGAACCCATCGTTCTACCATTCCTAGACCGGCAAGGAAACTTGCTGTTCCAACAGGACAATGCACGTCCGCACGTATCCCGTGCCACCCAACGTGCTCTAGAAGGTGTAAGTCAACTACCCTGGCCAGCAAGATCTCCAGATCTGTCCCCCATTGAGCATGTTTGGGACTGGATGAAGCGTCGTCTCACGCGGTCTGCACGTCCAGCACGAACGCTGGTCCAACAGAGGCGCCAGGCGGAAATGGCATGGCAAGCCGTTCCACAGGACTACATCCAGCATCTCTACGATCGTCTCCATGGGAGAATAGCAGCCTGCATTGCTGCGAAAGGTGGATATACACTGTACTAGTGCCGACATTGTGCATGCTCTGTTGCCTGTGTCTATGTGCCTGTGGTTCTGTCAGTGTGATCATGTGATGTATCTGACCCCAGGAATGTGTCAATAAAGTTTCCCCTTCCTGGGACAATGAATTCACGGTGTTCTTATTTCAATTTCCAGGAGTGTATTTACTTATTTCAAACTGCTTATTTCTCACATGACATCCTGATGATGTTGTGATAATCTTTTCTTGATTGATCAGATTTATCACGATACTGCAAAGGGGAGTAACTCACTGCCCATTTTTCGAAGAATTTGCAGTGAATTAGGGCGCTAATTGTGGCTGCTAAACATAGAGGGATAGAAATTGGCACTCTGAAATGCGTATTTCGACGCCAATTTTGTTTCTGATTAATTATGCTTTGTATAATGTACGTAATGTATGTAATCTTTGATATGCTGTAAAGATGTAGAAAGGTATGCACTATGTTTTCTCTTCCCGTTAGAACACTTTTCATCATTTGGAGGAGGATGACTTTATATGTATTTTTTGTTGATTTACTAATATGTGTAAATGAAAGGATTTTGTAGAAGGTATGAATATACGACTATGTATATGCTGAATCACACTTAGGACTTTTGAATTGTATAAATGAAAACTTGGCGTGCTTCCCCTCTGAAACGAAAGTGAGTTAGCGCTCGCAAAATGTGGTTGGTGCAAAGGATAGTAATTGGAAGGTGCTTTGTGCAGGTGCCGAGTGAGGCTTTCAGTGCTTGGAGGTATTATGGGAAAGCCTCGGGTGGATGAATGGCTCTAATACATTACTCCGTTGCTGGAAAATATCATAAAATCTGATGATCGTCGTCAAGAAGAAAATAACACAGCATATCACTTCCAACGGTAAGTCCACCTGTCGTCGTGTACTCGCCACCAACATTGCGCAATCACTTAAGCAGAGAGGAGAAGTCTAACTTTTGTAAAGTGTTGGATCAGCACATTTATTATGTGCAAATATAAGGTAACTCATAGTAGATTCGTGTACCTACCTTGAATTGTTTCCTATCATAATACATCTTAGGATCCTCTCCTTTTGAACAATGATTTTCGAGGGCCCCGAGTATGAGAACTGATAATCAAAAACTTGATTACTTTTGCTTTAAACTGAGTGCAAAAAGTTGCCTAAAATTACTGCTGATTTTGTTGAAGTTGAGGGAGGAAGTAAGTGTTGCTTTCATGAAATCCTCCCGCCCCCTAGTAATTGAATTTCTTCAGTTTAAAGTTTTGTGGTTTTAAAGATTACTAACCTAAATTCTGGCTATAAAAGTAAATGATTGTGCTGATGAAGAACAGTTAACAAGTCATGTTGAGATTAGTTAAAGTAAATGTTCTCAAAGATAGATTTGAAATACAATAACTGATAAAAAAATATGTGCTGCATTAACTGTTGAGAAAACCAAATTTATGGAAGAGTGTTACCAAAGTTTACTGATTTTAAATTGCTTCTGAAACGTGTGTGGTTACTTTATAATAGCAGTCAAGATTAAGGGCCCCCATTGTAAGTTGTTCAAAATGCATGAAGTTACTTGATTAATGAATATACTCACTGCTTTTGAAGTTTATGTTGAGGTTTGTGCACATTGTGCAATAAAAAGTGTAATATCAGATTGGGAGCCCCCTACTTACTGTTTGTATTACTGAAGGTAAAGCTACCATGAGTGCCCTCATTCACAAAAACAGTTACAATATTGCTTACTAAGGAATGTGTGAATCTTAATGCAACTGCATTTTGATTACATTTGTGCTGTGCAGAAAGTATCTGATGAAGTAAGACTGGGCCTATGTCCCTTTCTAGTTTAGTAATGAATTGCAATTGCTATGATGATGAAATAACTCAGGTTTGGCGAAGTATTTACTGTTGATGAGTGTTAAAGTGTCATTTATGTTTGTGAATACTTGAATATCTTACAATAACTGCTTTTATCCACTGCTTGTGATAGGGTTCATTGCAATTTCGTAAGAAAGGAGTATAGGTGGTGTTTTTCCACCAAAACTATTTTCCCTTTTGTAAAATAATTGTTTCACATTTCTATGCCTCATTAGGCTGGCGACGGAATTTTTTTTCTTTCATTTGAGTAAATTTGATTTGTTAAAACATTATCTAAATTGGACCTGACACTTTCTCTGTTTTACGTAACTTTAATTTCAAGTTTGATAAGCAAAATCCTTTAGGCATTTCAGGGTTAAATCTGAAAAAATCCTCCCAGAGGGTAACATTATACTGCATGCAAACACCAAAATCGAGTATTATCTATATGCTGACATAGCAAAACGGTGCAGTGATAGTGTTATACAGTGTTCCCACCAGAGGTCAACTAATCATAAAGTAATAGGGTGGACACACCCCACATTAATATCCACTAACAAGCATCCGGATACTTTTGATCAGGTTTTGAATTTGTTATTACAAAGCTGGCAGACAGAGCAGCAAAATATTGGCTTGTCTAATGAACTTTATTGCGGAAACGTCTTAGTACACATACAGGAGTACAGAATTAGTTCTGATTATAGAATATCATTTCTTCGCCAAGCTTCAATTACGAATTTTTGAAAATCTATTTGGAGATATCAGCGACTAAACTATAATCTTTGAAAATAATTACAACAGCCTACATCGCATGGCATATTTATTTGAAAGGTGAGTGGTTTCGATCATCACACGATCATCTTCAGATCTAAAACCATACTGATGGACAATAGTTGTAGGTCCGAGACTGTTATAATTATTTTCAGTTAAGAAAGTCAGATACCACTCATATTTAATATACCTAATTTTATTAATGAGTAAGCAATAACCAAGACATCTTAGCATTACTATTTCATAATTCTTTATTATCAATAAAATTAACTATTTATTTATTTCAAGTTTCTGCTAACAGTCACTTTTTATTTTATGCTTAATCTAACATAATGCAACGCGGTTAGAACATGTTCTGTTCATCTTCAAGGTTTTGTACATACATACTTATGTATATACATACATATTTACATACATACATATGTATGCACATATGTACATACATACATATGTACATACATGCATATGTACACACATACATACATACATATGTATGTACAAACGCTTGAAGATGAACAAAACATGTTCGAAACGCATTGCACTGTGTTAGATTAAGCATAAAATAAAAAGTGACTGGCAGCAGAAACTTGAAATAAATAATTTTCCCACACAGTCACAGTTCACCAACATAGCCATTATGGCTGAAAATACTTAAAATTAACTGACATTTTCAGTCTCTTTTCATTAATCGTCTTTCTTCGTTCTCTTTCTCTAGAGCTCCTGTACACTCTGGTTCTTTCAAGAATTCCTCGAAATCGTCATACATGAGTCCAATAGCGCTCACACAGTACAAAGATTCTGTTTTAAATTTACGCAGAATTTCAATATATTGGCCGTTTCCGCACTCACAAGTCCACGGATTGTTTAGCAAGCTAAGTGTTTTAATGTTGTGGCATCCGTCTACAGCGAACAGTACCTCGGTGAGATTACTTAATTTGTTCGTACTAAGGTCCAGTTCCTGCAGTTTCGCTGTCTTCTCGAAAGTATCTACGTCAATAAAGGAAATCTCGTTACTTTCCAAGTGTAGCGACTTCAGTTCAGGAGTAAAATCAAACACTCTCTGTGGGAGACTGGGGATACGATTGATATCCAAGTTCAGTTTCACAAGTTTTCCGTTGTTCACAAATGTTGCTGATCCAAGAGTTGTCAAAAGATTTCCTGTTAGTTGGAGCTGACGGAGATCCAGCAGATTGTGAAAAATGCCGTCAGGGAGGGACTCGATGTTGTTGTAGCTGAGGTCAAGGACTCTCAACTCGCGATTGGCCGAGAAGGTTTCTTCGTGCAAGTGCGACAGGTGATTCCCTCGTAGGGTCAGCTCTTTCAAGGCTGGCAACTTGGCCAGCGTCTTTGGAGGCAGGACTGACAGTTCGTTGACGTCCAGTTTGAGTACTTCCAACAGTGGGGTCATAGAGAACGTTTCTTCTGGAAGGGACCATACACGGTTGTGACTCAGGTTCGCTGACCGTAGTTGTCCAGAGTTGAAGAATAGACTCTCTGGCAGCTCTGCAATAGAGTTGTAGCTCAGATCGACCGACTCGAGATGAGGACTCCAGAAAAATACGTTTTCGGGGATGTCTGTCAGCCAGTTAAAATGGAGATCGACGTGTTTCAGTAGAGGACTGTGTCTGAAGAGTGTTGGAGGAATGTTCTCCAAGTTGTTGGAAATAGCTACAGTCTCCAGCAGTGGACAGTGGTCGAAGAATCTGCCGTCGACGGCAGAGAGCCTAGTCATCATCGCTGAGAATACTCTGAGCTTTGGGTTGTTTTGAAGGGTGTGCTCATGAAGAGTGCTGATGTGGTTCCAGTCGAGGATGAGCTCCTCCAAATCGTTATTACTGCGGAAAGTGTCTTTCGAGACAGATACAACACCGCTGTCATTGAGGCTGAGAAATACCAATTTCGTCAAGTAGCTGAAGGTGAGGTTCGTTATGTGTCCCAGTTTCGTTGCTCCCATGTACAGCGTTTCGACGTTGTCAGGAACACAACCTGGAATCACAGCTCCTGGGAAAACTTTAGGGTCTATGGCTAGATGTGGAGGTGAAATTGATTTCTGCTGTATACTGCTCCTCAGTTTATTGCCGTCTGATATCAATTTTCTGGATATCTCGAACTGACTTCCCCTCTCAGGGACTCTATTGTTGGTGCCCTTACTATCTAATGAGTGGCCTAGGTTGACTAGATGGTGAGAGGTTCTTTTATAATTCTCTTTGTTATCTGCATCAGGATCTTTGCCATCCAGTGGTCTCTCTTTCAGATGCAAAGCTCTACTGATGTTCTGAGTGTGCATAAAAGTTTCTGCCAAAGTATCAACCAGTGTTTGATGTACTGCGGGGATGTTTCTTGAATTTCTATGGTGATTCAGATCTGAAACGGAGACGTCTTTGAGTGCACTACCAGTTACAGTATGTTCTTCCTCTGGCAACTGAGACGTGCCCTCAGCACTTTTCTTGATGCTCGAGGTTGCTGCTGGGCGCCCTCTCTTACCAGTAATGAACCGGAGCGCGAGTCTTCTGAGGACTTCGAATGTAGAGTGAGTGTCTTCCACTATTCTCTCGATGAATGTGGAGGCTACAGTCTTCAGATCTGTCTGTATTTTCTCGTCTCGGCGAACTTCAACTGGTTTGAAGAAATCGCTCTTATTGCCAGCAATTCCAGCACTCAATGATTCTATACTACTGGATTGTGAACTACCACGTCTATAGACGCCAAGGATATGAGGGTCACCTCTCGTCACCTGTGGGATATTTAAGCTTCTGACAGCTCTCCTTTGAGGACTAGCTTGGTTGACAGATGTACTTACTCCAGTTTCATGTTGTCTGGTTACAGTGGTTGCCAATACAGGTAATAGGTACCTCGTATTTCTTCGATGATTCAGATCTGAAACAGGAATCTCCCTTAGATCACCACCAGTTACTGAAGTTTCTTTATTTCCTGCCAGTTGCAGAGTGGCTTCACCCCTCTGCTGGAGGCCAAAATTTGATGCCGGCCGACCTCTGTTAGCAGTAATGAACTGCAGTGATAGTCGCCTAAGGATATCGAATGTCGAATGAGTGTCTTTCACTATTCTCTCGAAGAATTTGGAAGCTACAGTCTTCAAATCTGTGGGCATTTTATCAATTCGTGGGTGTCCCATTGATTTGTAAATACTAGGTATTCCTTCCACCAAATTTTTATTACTGTCAGGCTGTGAATCTCCAAGTCTGTAGACAGCAATACTTGGAGGGTCACCTCCGGTCAATTCTGGGATACGTAAGCTCCTGGTGGTTCTCTTTCCTGGAAAAGCTTCATTGGTAAATGGTCCCACTCCATTATCATGTTGTCGAGATGGCGTGGTTGCCAGGCGAGAATTGTGCTGACCAAGATGCGTCCTTGGCGACACTTCGCTTGGACTCAGATCCTCTCTATGGGAGAGGGCTTGATCTGGAGGGGATGCAGTGGTGGCGTCGATGTCCTCGTCTCCCAGGTACTGTGACGGTGTCATTCCCTCGTACGGCTCCGTGACGTCATCTGGTCTAGTCTCCAGAAGGTGTTGGGAGCAGTCGAACACTGTTGGGCTGAACTGGATGCAGGGGCAGACCACTGGGATCTCCTCAGCGCCAATATTGTCTCCGGGACTCACGGATACCCGCTGCATGTCGGCACCGCTGTTTCCGGAAGTTAACAGCGGGGATGCAGTGAGGAAGAACCTGAAACAAATGCAAAAATGCGTTTTAGTCTCTAGTCTTATCTATAGGACAACAGTAACCGTGTCAAGTGTGCTTCCAGGTAGTTAATATGAACCCCAACACGATTGCTGTTGACAGCGGAAAATAACGGTGTCTGCTTTTCTCGATGAATAGATAAAATTTTTAAGTGAATTAAACCGCGATATACTTTTCCCATTGCAAGTCTATATTGTAATTTTCAAATCGTCATGATAATAATAATAAAAAAAGTAACAATAAGACATAAAATTACAAACACCCTCTGCAAAACTGTTACCATTTTAAGGTCACCTCAGACGACTCGACGGAAACACCGTATAACCTTAGATATGCACTTGAGGACAAACACTTTGCCACAAGTGTGCCACATGGCCACCGTTAATGCCGCAGCCAGTCTTCTCATTCGATGCCCTACACGTAAAATATTGCATTCGTGTACGGAATGCATTAACAGCCGATCACTGTGCGTACCAGGGACGCATTGACACTGCCAACAGGGCTGGAATACACCAAAGGCTTTGAACACCCCCGTACCAAAAAAAAACAAAAAGAAAAAAAAATCCAACTGGTTAAAGTAGAGAGACTTGAGAGCCCATGGTGATGGCGAGCCACGACCGCACGACCGATAAACTTGTCGAAAATTCGTTTTACATATTACCAAACAGCTACGTGAAACTTTGCCATCAAGAACATAATCCGAACCGAGGCCTTATAAAGTGTTTTAACATTGGGTGAGAGTCCACTTTTGTACGCGACATATCGGGGAATCTGTTGGTTTCCTGGCGTATGTTTACCAGCATTATTTGAGAGTATCATTGTCCTCTACTCATCCTTTTCGTTTGTACCTAGAATATCGACATAACCTGAACAAACGAGTGTAGTCCATCACGTAATAATTACTATACAATCCATTAAATCTGCACGCGTAATTTTTTCCATCAGTTGTGACATTTGACAAGATAAGACTCCTGTCTCGATATGCTAAGGAAATATTTGAACACGAATCACACGAGAATGATGCATGCATTGCCGCTCTTCAAAACAATTGTTCAAATGGCTCTGAGCACTATTCGACTTAATTTCTGAGGTCATTAGTCCCCTAGAACTTAGAACTACTTAAACCTACCTATCCTAAGGACACCACACACATCCATGCCCGAGGCAGGATTCGAACCTGCGACCGCAGCGGTCGCGCGGTTCCAGACTGAAGCGCCTAGAGCCGCTCGGCCACAGCGGCCGATATTGGCGCACTTCATAGCCTCAGCTGTCACTGGGGAACGGCATAAGAGGCCGAAAACGCGGTCATAGCGAGTAAATACATTTAGGGGTAACATCAACTTAGAATTTTCTGAAAATCTATTTTGTATTGACTTAAAAGACACTTTGAATCTTCTAAAATACGAGGCAAAAATTGGAATCCTTGAAAAAAAAACTGTTCTACAGATTTCGGAACGCTTCTTCTATCAGCTCCGATGACCCTAAACGGTCTACCTCCTCTAGTTAGACCGAGCGAAGTGGAACAGTGGTTAGCACTCTTTCGGGAGGCCGACGGTTCAGACTCCCGCCCGGCCATCCTGATTTAGGTTTTCAGTGCTTTTCCTAAATCGTTTCACGCAAATGCTGGGATGGTTCCTTTGAAATGGAGCAGTCGATTTCCGTCGCCACATTTCCCAAATCCGAGCTTCTGCTCCGTCTCTAATGACCTTGTTGCCGAATGGACATTAAATTCATTCGTTTTGAACCTTGATTTTTGTGGGCAGTATTGACTTGTGATAGTTTATTTGTGATTTTATAGCATATAGTACTTTCACGTAAGAATGAGTGATAGTCCTAAGAAGAGCACTCGAGTAGATGTGGTACGGAAACATCGTACCCAACGCGGTGTCGAAGTTGTATGTCATCAAAGCGTCCAAAGAATGGATATTTGGCTGAGAGCAGTTCGGAAGGAGTCGGTACATCTGCTACGATACTGCAAAACAGTGACCAATATTTTGATAAGAATTACGAATTGAGCTATGGGATTATAAATTTTCTTGCCGTTTTCTACATCTACATCATACTCTGCAAGCCACCTAATGGTGTGTGGTGGAGGGTACTTTTGGTACCACTATCTGATCCTTCCAATCCTGTTCCACTCGCGAATAGTGGGTGGGAAGAATGATTGTCGGCAAGCCTCTGTATTGGCTCTAATTTCTCGAATTTTCTCCACAAGTTCATTACGCGAGAAGTATGTGGGGCGGGGGGGGGGGGGGGGGGGGGGGGGAATTAATATGTTGTCCCACTCCTCCTGAAAAGTGCTGTCCCAAAATTTCCATAGTAGATCCCTCCGTGATGCACAACGCCTCTCTTGTAACGTCTGCCAGTGGAGTCTGTTCAGCACCTCCGTAACGCTCTCTCGCCAGCTAAACGATCCCGTGACGAAACGCGCCGCTCTTCTTTGGATCTTCTCTATCTCCTCTATCAGTCCTACATGATAGGGATCCCAGACAGATGTATAATACTCAAGAATCGGGCGAACAAGCGCCTTACATCCACTTCTTTCGTGTATGAGTTACATTTCCTTGACGTTCTTTCTATGAACCTGAGTCTGGTATCAGCTTTTCCCCACTATGTGTTTTACATGGTCATTCCACTTACGGTCGCTCTGGATAGTTACGTCTAGATATTTTACGGCAGGCGCTGTCTCCAGCTGTCTGTCATCAATAGTGTAGCAGTACAGTGGTGGATCTCTATACGTGAAATGTAAAACATGCAATTAAGGTGTCACATTGCAAGGACGAAGTCCTTGAGGCTTCTCGTTGTCTGTTGTTGTGGTCTTCAGTCCTGAGACTGGTTTGATGCAGCTCTCCATGCTACTCGATCCTGTGCAAGGTTCTTCATCTCCTAGTACCTACTGCAACCTACATCCTTCTGAATCTGTTTAGTGTATTCATCTCTTGGTCTCCCTCTACCATTTTTATCCTCCACGCTGCCCTCCAGTACTAAATTGGTGATCCCTTGATGCCTCAGAACACGTCCTACCAACCGATCCCTTCCTCTAGTCAAGTTGTGCCACAAACTCCTCTTCTCCCCAATTCTGTTCAATACCTCCTCATTAGTTATGTGATCTACCCATCTAATCTTCAGCATCCTTCTGTAACACCACATTTCGAAAGCTTCTATTCTCTTCTTGTCCAAACCATTTATCGTCCACGTTTCAGTTCCATACATGGCTACACTCCATAAAAATACTTTCAGAAACGACTTCCTGACACTTACATCTATACCCGTTGTTAACAAATTTCTCTTCTTCAGAAACACTTTCTTTGCCATTGCCAGTCTACATTTTATATCCTCTCTACTTCAACCATCATCAGTTATTTTGCTCCCCAAATAGCAAAACTCCTTTACTACTTTAAGTGTCTCATTTCCTAATCTAATTCCCTCAGCATCACCCGACTTACTTCGACTACATTCCATTATCCTTGGGTTGCTTTTGTTGATGCCTTGAGGCTTACGCTTCACAATAAGTGTTGCTTGTCCAAACTGCCCAGAAGCTGTTACAAGAAGTGGTAAGTTTATACGGAACGCATATGAAATCAACCGTTGAATCATTGTAGTAGTATCATGCTTGGAGTAGGGCAAAATGGAATTTCGTGCGTCCATGGAAATGTCACGGCCGATATTTCAGTCTTGCTGTCCCTTTTTGGTGAAAATTCAGCCGAGTTTATTCAAACATCGTACATTACACAAAAAACAATATTTCCAAAACCTCCTAGTTGCTTCAATAGCAATTACACAGATTCTTTTTTTTTAACCAGGAACAGTGCGTTCTGCAGATCGACTAAAATTCTACATGTCTCAGGAAAACTAATGCGTGTTGCCATTTTGTAATATTTTCCTACAGAGTTTGTTTGTAACATACTTCAACATACGCCCCATAAATACTCAAAGTATTATTTCTTGATCATCTCCCTGTCCGACTATCAATAAAACGCTCTTACCCCGTAACAACAGTCCAGGCTAAATTTTGTCCATTCTAAAGTCTTACAGGGCTTTGCACACGGGAAAACGGAACGGAGCACGTCGTTCCGCCCATAGACCAGTTAGTTTGTCCCGACCGACCGCCACGTCATCCACAGGCAATGGTGTCATCGAGAATGGGTGTGGATGGGCTGATGGACAGCGCACCACTCTCCCAGCCGTTGTCGGATTAGCAGAACTTATGACGCTACTCACATAGGTAATCAGTCAGCATGACGATGCTGTAAGCATTCTGTTTCACGACCTTCCAGTAAGGAAAAATCACTGGAAGTCCCCAGAAATCGAATTAGGATCTCTCACATGACCACAGCCGCGCTGACGACTCAACCCAAGAGGTCGACACTACGCACGGAAGAAAACAGAAAATAAATTCTTGAATTTTATGTTTAACGACCAATCGATGTGTATAACAGACTGTAATAAAGCCATTTTCCTCACTGATGCCGGCCGTTCAGGACCAGACGTTTCGGCAGGCTCGAACGGCGGCATCTTCAGGCACGCGAAACCCACAAATATGCAGGCCGCCTCGCCTCCTCCCTCGCCGGCAGCTGTCTCTCTGCCAGTCGCGCGGTGACTAACGGCCGGAATTAATTCGTCACGTGGCTGAGCGGCAAGCCCCGTTCCACAGGCGGCAAGACATATTGTTTGGATAACAATAACAGAATCTTCAATTGTCTTAAAAGGGCCCGCCTGTCGCATTGTCCTCGGCGTCGGTGGCGTCTTCCCGAGAGGGGGACGGAGGCCCTTCCTCCGCATTTCCAGGGCGGTGCGTCCCAGCCTCCGCGCTGATGGATGCGCTTCATTAATAACGGGGTCGTCGTCCCGGCTGCTGCGGAGCTTGGGGCTTTTGTTTCGCCAACGTTGGCACCTACTGGGATCTACCATCTGTGGGCAGAGAGACAGCCCTCAGCTTGAGAAGGAGGGATGGAGGCTCTATTGTGTGCCTGTTGCCATGGAGACTGCGCTGTAGAAACAACGTGCTCAAGGTTTGCCGAATAAGGAGTTACTGCTTTACTGGTCTACAAAAACAATTTTTACCTCGTTTTTTTTTCACTGGCTTGGTATAAACTCTACAATTTTGTAATTCAATTGTGGAAAAAAAATCGCAGCACCAAGATGTAACTAATGTGGAGTAATGAAATTTCGGGTATGCATTTGTCTAGGTAAAGTAGCTGTTGTTGTTGTGATCTTCAGTCCTGACACTGGTTTGATGCAGCTCTCTATGCTACCCTATCCTATGCAAGCTTCTTCATCTCCCAGTAGTTACTGCAACCCACATCCTTCTGAATCTGCTTAGTGTATTAATCTCTTGGTCTCCCTCTACGATTTTTACCCTCCACTCTGCCCCCCAATGCTAAATTTGTGATCCCTTGATGCCTCAGAACATGTCCTACTAACCGGTCCCTCCTTTGTGTCAAGTTGTGCCACATACTCCTCCTCTCCCCAATTCTATTCAATACTTCCTCATTAGTTATGAGATCTACCCATCTAATCTTCAGCATTCTTCTGTAGCACCACATTTCGAAAGCTTCTATTCTCATCTTGTCCAAACAATTTGTCGTCCATCTGTGGAACATGGCTACACTCCATACAAATACTTTCAGAAACAACTTCCTGACACTTAAATCTATACTCGACGTTAACAAATTTCTCTTCTTCAGAAACGCTTTCCTTGCCATTGCCAGTCTACATTTTATATCCTCTCTACTTCAACCATCATCAGTTATTTTGCTCCCAAAATAGCAAAACTCCTTTACTACTTTAAGTGTCTCATTTCCTAATCGAATTCCCTCAGCATCACCCGACTTAATTCTTCTCCATGGATTTTAATACCTACTCCGAACTTTTCTTTTGTTTCCTTTACTGCTTGTTCAATATACAAATTGAATAACATCGGGGAGAGGCTAAAACCCTTCCCAACCACTGCTTCCCCTTCATGGCCCTAGACTCTTGTATCTACCATCTGGTTTCTGTACAAATTGTAAATAGCCTTTCGCTCCCTCCCACCTTCACAATTTGAAAGAGAGTATTCTAGTCAACATTGTCAAAAGCTTTCTCTAAGTCTACAAATGCTAGAAACGTAGGTTTGCCTTTCCTCACTAATTCCCACTAGTAGCTACTTCATTAATATTGGAGGAACGCAGGGTAATGTAAGCGCGAGATAAGACATTGGAAATGCGAAATTTTGGTACATTAATAACCGATATGTTGAATGCAAGCATGCAAACGTGCATGCATTGTTTCTACAGGTGTCAGATGTCAGTTTCTCGGACATAGTTCCATGCGTGTTGCCCTAGGAACTAATGATACCAGCTGCATAGGGACTTTATGCAGAATCAGCGGCGACGAGTGAAAAATGTGTGGTGGACTGGGCTCGACTCCGAGACCTCTTGCTTCGTGGCTCTGAGCACTATGGGACTTAACATCTATGGTCATCAGTCCCCTAGAACTTAGAACTACTTAAACCTAACTAACCTAAGGACAGCACACAACACCCAGTCATCACGAGGCAGAGAAAATCCCTGACCCCGGCGGGAATCGAACTCGGGAAGCTTGCTTCGTAAGTAATTGCATCAACCTCTGCACCAGCTGGACACAGGGTTTATTGCAAACGCGGTATCTCGACAGCCCCCCTTCCCCCTTAAGACTCACACTGTAACCTAACGCTACCAATACACATTTTTAGATTCCCGTAAATGTCCTTCTGCACTGAAGGCTAGGGGCTCATTGCTCATCTGCATGAATTGATTATATGAATAAGAGCAAGCACCACATATACATATAAAAGAAATATCATTGATTTAAAGAGAATGTAACCTAACAGAGCAGTGATTGCAATAATGTTTCGCTACTTACATAGCTGACCCATGTAACACTTTCAAACGACATCTAGTATTTCTGCCAACTCTTGGTTGGTGCACATTATACTCAGAAAGAGCTAAATTCTTATATTTCCGGAAAGCATTTGACATGGTGCACACGGTGGGTTGATAACGAAGGAAGGGAAGACGAATGGAATATTCCAGAATTTGAAACACGAACAGCTGCTAGCATGAGTTTCTTAGAAGTAGATACCTTAGGGGTTGCGAAGCAACTCAAATGGCTTGATACGGGCAAGTCTTCAGGTACAGATTGTATACCGATTAGGTTCCTTTCAGATTACGCTGATACAATAGCTCCCTACTTAGCAATCATATACAACCGTTCGCTCACCGATTGATCTGTACCTACAGATTGGAAAATTGCGCAGGTCGCACCAGTGTTTAAGAAGGGTATTGGGAGTAATCCATCGAACTACAGACCTATATCATTGAAGTCGGTTCGCAGTAGGGTTTTGGAGCATATACTGTATTCAAACATAATTAATCACCTCGAGGGGAACGATCTATTGATACGTAATCAGCATGGTTTCAGGAAATATCGTTCTTGTGCAACGCAGCTAGCTCTTTATTCGCACGAAGTAATGGCCGCTATCGACAGGGGATCTCAAGTTGATTCCGTATTTCTAGATTTCCGGAAAGTTTTTGACACCGTTCCTCACAAGCGACTTCTAATCAAGCTGCGGGCCTATGGGGTATCGCCTCAGCTGTGCGACTGGATTTGTGATTTCCTGTCCGGAAGGTCGCAGTTCGTAGTAATAGACGGCAAATCATCGAGTAAAACTGAAGTGATATCAGGTGTTCCCCAGGGAAGCGTCCTGGGACCTCTGCTGTTCCTGATCTATATAAATGACCTGGGTGACAATCTGAGCAGTTCTCTTAGGTTGTTCGTAGATCATGCTGTAATTTACCGTCTAGTAAAGTCATCCGAAGACCAGTATCAGTTGCAAAGCGATTTAGAAAAGATTGCTGTATGGTGTGGCAGGTGGCAGTTGACGCTAAATAACGAAAAGTGTGAGGTGATCCACATGAGTTCAAAAAAAAATCCGTTGGAATTCGATTACTCGATAAACAGTACAATTCTCAAGGCTGTCAATTCAACTAAGTACCTGGGTGTTAAAATTACGAACAACTTCAGTTGGAAAGACCACATAGATAATATTGTGGGGAAAGCGAGCCAAAGGTTTCATTGGCAGGACACTTAGAAGATGCAACAAGTCTACTAAAGAGACGGCTTACACTACACTCGTTCGTCCTCTGTTAGAATATTTCTGCGCGGTGTGGGATCCTTACCAGGTGGTATTGACCGAGGACATCGAAAGGGTGCAAAAAAGGGCAGCTCATTTCGTATTATCGTGTAATAGGGGAGAGAGTGTGGCAGATATGATACGCGAGTTGGGATGGAAGTCATTAAAGCAAAGACGTTTTTCGTCGCGGCGAGATCTATTTACGAAATTTCAGTGACCAACATTCGCTTCCGAATGCGAAAATATTTTGTTGAGCCCAGCCTTCATAGGTAGGAATGATCATCAAAATAAAATAAGAGAAATCAGAGCTCGAACAGAAAGGTTTAGGTGTTCGTTTTTCCCGCGCGCTGTTCGGGAGTGGAATGGTAGAGAGATGGTATGATTGTGGTTCCATGAACCCTGTGCCAAGCACTTAAATGTGAATTGCAGAGTAATCATATAGATCTTATCTACATGTAGATGTAGATAAGATACGAGAAATTAGGGCTCATGCAGAGGCGTATATACAGTCGTTTTTCCTTCGGTCTATTTGTGACTGTAACAGGAAAGGACATGATTAATAGTGGATACAGGGTACCCTGCCGCCACGCATCCTACGGTGGCTTGCAGTGTATGTATGTAGGTGTAGATGTAGATGATGATGATGACGTCCCATACTCCGAGGAGCGTAGGGAACGAAGCAGAGACCCGCACCGCCATACTAGCCAAGGTCCTAGCGGAGGTGGTTTGCCATTGCCTTCCTCCGACCGTGATGGGGATGAATGATGATGGTGAAGAAAAGCACGACAACACCTAGTCATCTCGAGGCAGGGAATCGAACCCAGGACTCTGTGCGCAGGAAGCGAGGACGTTACCGCAAGACCACGAGCTGCAGACAGATGTAGAAAGCATCAACTTAAAATGGTTGACTGAATGAATAGATGGATTAAGATCGGTTGAGTTGACGTGCGGTTAGGTAGTCTGAGTGGTCGTCAAACGAGGGACGTATGCCTGTACGTCTGTGGACACGCTTTTCTGTCATCCTGGAACATAGGAGTGTCTGCAGAATACTCACCACGAAGATGTAGAAGGAGGGACAAGACTTATGACACTGGGAATGTTGAAATAAACAACCAGCTTCATTTTCACACTATATTAATGTAGTTGCGGTACAATTTCATAGCGGTTTTCCATAAATTTAATAAACACAACCGATACATATAACACAGAATTTAGTGATCAGTAATATGAGGTGCATTCAAGTTCTAAGGCCTACGATTTCTTTTTCTCCGGACTGGAAAGAGATAGAAACATGCGCATTGTTTTAAAATGAGGCCGCGTTCATTGTCAATACGTCCCAGAGATGGCAGCACCGTACGGCAGATGGAATTTTACTGCCAGCGGCGAGAATGAGAAGTGTTTTAAATACTTAAATTGGCGACGTTTTCCTTACTTGAACAGCGTGCAATCATTCGTTTTCTGAATTTGCGTGGTGTGAAACCAATTGAAATTCATCGACAGTTGAAGGAGACATGGAGTTATGGATGTGTCAAAAGTGCGTTCGTGGGTGCGACAGTTTATTGAAGGCAGAACATCGTGTGACAACAAACCGAAACAACCTCGGGCTCACACAAGCCGGTCTGACGACGCGATCGAGAAAGTGGAGAGAATTGTTTTGGGGGATCGCCGAATGACTGTTGAACAGATCGCCTCCAGAGTTGGCATTTCTGTGGGTTCTGTGAACACAATCCTGCATGACGACCTGAAAATGCGAAAAGTGTCATCCAGGTGGGTGCCACGAATGCTGACGGACGACCACATGGCTGCCCGTGTGGCATGTTGCCACGCAATGTTGACGCGCAACGACAGCATGAATGGGACTATCTTTTCGTCGGTTGTGACAATGCATGATACGTGGATCCCATTTTTCAATCCAGAAACAAAGCGCCAGTCAGCTCAATGGAAGCACACAGATTCACCGCCACCAAAAAAATTTCGGGTAACCGCCAGTGCTGAAAAAATGATGGTGTCCATGTTCTGGGACAGCGAGGGCGTAATCCTTACCCACTGCGTTCCAAAGGGCACTACAGTAACAGGTGCATGCTACGAAAATGTTTTGAAGAACAAATTCCTTCCTGCACTGCAACAAAAACGTCCGGGAAGGGCTGCGCGTGTGCTGTTTCAGCAAGACAACGCACCCGCAGATCGAGCTAACGTTACGCAACAGTTTCTTCGTGATAATAACTTTGAAGTGATTCTTCATGCTCCCTACTCACCTGACCTGGCTCCTAGTGACTTTTGGCTTTTTCCAACAATGAAAGACACTCTCCGTGGCCGCACATTCACCAGCCGTGCTGCTATTGCCTCATCGATTTTCCAGTGGTCAAAGCAGACTCCTAAAGAAGCCTTCACCGCTGCCATGGAATCATGGCGTCAGCGTTGTGAAAAATGTGTACGTCTGCAGGGCGATTACGTCGAGAAGTAACGTAAGTTTCATCGATTTCGGGTGAGTAGTTAATTAGAAAAAAAATCGGAGGCCTTGGAACTTGAATGCACCTCGTATATTCTCCTTCAATAATTGTCTGCCAGCACTGGGTGAACGTTTCGATACCGTGTCTATAGAAATCACGCGGTTCTGGGGCGAAGAACTCATCTGGCCATGTTCGAAATACATTTTCGTCTGGAAAGAAAGTCCCTTGGAGGTTCCTCGACAGAGCAGAAAAGGTGAAAATCTGAGACCTTAAGATCAGGTGAACAAGGCGGGTGCGGAATGGCCTCGCAACCCCTGTACAGCGGGTTTTAGTCAGTGTAGCTGAATAGGGCGGGGGTACCGGGAAGTCGCATCACTTCACGTGGTCTTCCTGGTTATTGTTCTTGGACTGCGTCTGCAAGACGTCTCAGTTGTGGACAATAAATGTCAGCTGTCATGGTTACACCTCGGGGAAGCAATTCATAGCAGACCATTCCATCAGTGTTCCACCAGATCCGCCACATCATCTTTTGTGGATGCGCGCCGGTCTTTGTACAGGGAGATGCTGGTTTGGCTGGGTCCAAACATTTATTTCTTTCCCTTATGTTAATATTTCTCGTCAGCAATAACAACACAGGATAGGAATGGTCGGTGATGTTGTGATGTTGACAAGGCAGTTGATGACGAGCTAGCAGAGATATTGCCATAAGCTGATCTTTTCAGATTTTGGCTTAGAGCACGCAATACACTCTTGTACCCAATCTTTGAACCTTTTACATTGCCCACACATCTCGCACGATGGTGAAATGATCACAGTTAATCACATTTGCCAGTTCTTGAGTACACCGACGGTGTTTGTAATATATCTGGCTTAGTCATCCATCATATTAGGCTCCAAGAAGCTGTTCCCAGAGCAGTGGAGATGCAAGAAGTGTATAGATGACGAAATGTGGTGTGATGTACCTGTGACAGTTGTTAGATTCGGTACCATTCCCGTGAGAAAGACCGCCAGCATAGTGCTACTGCTCTGTGATTGGCTACTGTGTTCGGAGCAAGGGCGCCAAAACGTTAAAGTAGAATTATTATTATTAGTTAAACTACTCATTGGAATGACTTCACTTTTTAATGTAAATAACTCTCAACAGCTGACTACCAATCAGCCATTTTAGAATTATTAAAAACAATTTTAATCAAAAACAAAAGTCTGACGAAACTGCAGACGAAGCACTTCGGAAGCGTTCGGGTCACGCCTTTTCTGGTATGACGCGCAAAGTGTTTCGGGCTGTTCGTCACTCTGGATTAGGCAGTCGAGAAGAACAGACATGTTGTCTGTCGTAGGATGTGTTTCCAATTTTTAATTAGTTCCTGTTCGTGACTCTGGATTAGGCAGTCGAGGAGAACAGACATGTTCTCTGTCGTAGGATGTGTTTCCAGTTTTTAATTAAGTTCCTGTTCGTCACTCTGGATTAGACAGTCGACATGTACAGTCATGTTGTCTGTGGCAGGATGTGTTTGCCAGTGCTCAGTATTAAAAGATTCACTCCGGCAGTCATGAGGCACAGACAAGTGCCACAAATAGTGTAAAGATACATTTTCGTAAACATTGTGTTAGACCATGTACTTTGTTGTATCAGAAGGTGCTGTATTAAGGCCGGCCAGAGTGGCCGAGCGGTTCTAGGCGCTACAGTCTGGAACCGCGCGGCCGCTACGGTCGCAGGTTCGAATCCTGCCTCGAGCATGGATGTGTGTGATGTCCTTAGGTTAGTTAGGTTTAAGTAGTTCTAGTTCTAGGGGACTGATGACTTTAGCAGTTAAGTTCCATAGTGCTCAGAGCCATTTGAACCATTTTGTTGTATTAAGATCATGGGGTCTTCTCGTGTGGCTATATTAAAATACGCGAGTGGCATCCCAAAGAAGTGATACAGTACTTGGCTAAAAGTCAGTTTCAGCCTCAAGATACAGAACCTACAAGCTGCGTGCTGTTTTCTGCGCTGGGGACATCAACTTGAAGACAGCAGGTTAGTGAACTATAACAGAGCCTTCGTATTCCACACAGTGCAGTGGAAACAACTAGGCGCCTCACGTGTACTGCATGCACAGAACAAATGTGCTCAGCGACACGTCTTCTGCAGTAATGCAGAGGAGGTAAAGGGGGATGATCGTTATTAACACCAACAGTCAATTCATTCTTCCTTTCTTGCCGTAGGTTGATTCTACATCTACAGCTACAACCATACTCTGCAAGCCACCTGACTGTGTGTGGCGGAGGGTACCTTGAGTACCTCTATCGGTTCTCCCTTCTATACCAGTCTCGTATTGTTCGTGGAAAGTAGGATTGTCGGTATGTCTCTGTGTCGGCTCTAATCTCTCGGATTTTATCCTCATGGTCTCTTTGCGAGATATACGTAGGAGGGACCAATATACTGCTTGACTCCTCGGTGAAGGTATGTTCTCGAAACTTCAACAAAAGCCCGTACCGAGCTACTGAGCGTCTCTCCTGCAGAGTCTTCCATTGGAGTTTATCTATCATCTCCGTAACGCTTTCGCGATTAGTAAATGATCCTGAAACGAAGAGCGCTGCTCTCCGTTGGATCTTCTCTATCTCTTCTGTCAACCCTATCTGGTACGGATCCCACAATGCTGAGCAGTATTCAAGCAGTGGGCGAACAAGCGTACTGTAACCTACTTCCTGTGTTTTCGGATTGCATTTCCTTAGGATTCTTCCAATGAATCTCAATCTGGCATCTGCTCTACCGAAGATCAACTTTATATGATCATTCCATTTTAAATCACTCCTAATGCGTTGTTGTTGTTGTTGTGGTTTTCAGTCCTGAGACTGGTTTGATGCAGCTCTCCATGCTACTCTATCCTGTGCAAGCTTCTTCATCTCCCAGTACTTACTGCAACCTACATCCTTCTGAATCTGTTTAATGTATTCATCTCTTGGTCTCCCTATACGATTTTTACCCTCCACGCTGCCCTCCAATGCTAAATTTGTGATCCCTTGATGCCTCAGAACATGCCCTACCAACCGGTCCCTTCTTCTTGTCAAGTTGTGCCACAAACTACTCTTCTCCCTATTCAATACCTCCTCATTAGTTACGTGATCTACCCAGATAATTTATCGAATTAACTGCTTCCAGTTGCTGACATGCTATATTGTAGCTAAATGATAAGGGGATCTTTCTTTCTATGTATTCGCAGCACATTAAACTTGTCTACATTGAGATTCAAACGCCATTACCTG